>NC_141689.1:1721579942-1722272272 GCF_964263255.1 Lissotriton vulgaris
CGTCGTCGGCCCGGCTTGCTTGAATCCTGATGGTGCAGTGAGCAAGGGACTCATGTCTGAGTATACCCTGCCACACCTATAGTGGCCAAAAACGATTCAGAAAAGGGGGTGGTGATGAACAGAGTGTCTGAATTAAGCAGACCACTTTTACCCAGTCCAAAGATCAGGGCTTGATCCATCACCGTTATTTAGCTCACTGCACATCCTAGCTCAGAACCTGGCTATATGCAAATTAGTCTGTCCCTGGCCCAGTGCATCATGGGAACAGGGCAGACCAAACTACCAAGCCAATTCTTCACCAGAAAGGAGACAAGCTTCCGGGGACCGGTTTCTGGCATTTCAGCCATCGTCAGCCCGGCTTGCTTGAATCCTAATGGTGCAGTGAGCAAGGGACTCATGTCTGAGTATACCCTGCCACACCTATAGTGGCCAAAAACGATTCAGAAAAGGGGGTGGTGATGAACAGAGTGTCTGAATTAAGCAGACCACTCTTACCCAGTCCAAAGATCAGGGCTTGATCCATCACCGTTATTTAGCTCACTGCACCATCCCAGCTCAGAACCTGGCTATATGCAAATTAGTCTGTCCCTGGCCCAGTGCATCATGGGAAAAGGGCTGACCAAACTACCAAGCCAATTCTTCACCAGAAAGGAGACAAGCTTCCGGGGACCGGTTTCTGGCATTTCAGCCGTCGTCGGCCCTGCTTGCTTGAATCCTGATGGTGCAGTGAGCAAGGGACTCATGTCTGAGTATACCCTGCCACACCTATAGTGGCCAAAAACAATTCCGAAAAGGGGGTGGTGATGAACAGAGTGTCTGAATTAGGCAGACCACTCTTACCCAGACCAAAGATCAGGGCTTGATCCATCACCGTTATTTAGCTCACTGCACCATCCCAGCTCAGAACCTGGCTATATGCAAATTAGTCTGTCCCTGGCCCAGTGCATCATGGGAACAGGGCAGACCAAACTACCAAGCCAATTCTTCACCAGAAAGGAGACAAGCTTCCGGGGACCGGTTTCTGGCATTTCAGCCGTCGTAGGCCCGGCTTGCTTGAATCCTGATGGTGCAGTGAGCAAGGGACTCATGTCTGAGTATACCCTGCCACACCTATAGTGGCCAAAAACGATTCAGAAAAGGGGGTGGTGACGAACAGAGTGTCTGAATTAAGCAGACCACTCTTACCCAGTCCAAAGATCAGGGCTTGATCCATCACCGTTATTTAGCTCACTGCACCATCCCAGCTCAGAACCTGGCTATATGCAAATTAGTCTGTCCCTGGCCCAGTGCATCATGGGAACAGGGCAGACCAAACTACCAAGCCAATTCTTCACCAGGAAGGAGACAAGCTTCCGGGGACCGGTTTCTGGCATTTCAGCCATCGTCGGCCCGACTTGCTTGAATCCTGATGGTGCAGTAAGCAAGGGACTCATGTCTGAGTATACCCTGCCACACCTATAGTGGCCAAAAACGATTCAGAAAAGGGGGTGGTGATGAACAGAGTGTCTGAATTAAGCAGACCACTCTTACCCAGTCAAAAGATCAGGGCTTGATCCATCACCGTTATTTAGCTCACTGCACCATCCCAGCTCAGAACCTGGCTATATGCAAATTAGTCTGTCCCTGGCCCAGTGCATCATGGGAACAGGGCAGACCAAACTACCAAGCCAATTCTTCACCAGAAAGGAGACAAGCTTCCGGGGACCGGTTTCTGGCATTTCAGTCGTCGTCGGCCCGGCTTGCTTGAATCCTGATGGTGCAGTGAGCAAGGGACTCATGTCTGAGTATACCCTGCCACACCTATAGTGGCCAAAAACGATTCAGAAAAGGGGGTGGTGATGAACAGAGTGTCTGATTTAAGCAGACCACTCTTACCCAGTCCAAAGATCAGGGCTTGATCCATCACCGTTATTTAGCTCACTGCACCATCCCAGCTCAGAACCTGGCTATATGCAAATTAGTCTGTCCCTGGCCCAGTGCATCATGGGAACAGGGCAGACCAAACTACCAAGCCAATTCTTCACCAGAAAGGAGACAAGCTTCCGGGGACCGGTTTCTGGCATTTCAGCCATCGTCGGCCCTGCTTGGTTGAATCCTGATGGTGCAGTGAGCAAGGGACTCATGTCTGAGTATACCCTGCCACACCTATAGTGGCCAAAAACGATTCAGAAAAGGGGGTGGTGATGAACAGAGTGTCTGAATTAAGCAGACCACTCTTACCCAGTCCAAAGATCAGGGCTTGATCCATCACCGTTATTTAGCTCACTGCACCATCCCAGCTCAGAACCTGGCTATATGCAAATTAGTCTGTCCCTGCCCAGTGCATCATGGGAACAGGGCAGACCAAACTACCAAGCCAATTCTTCACCAGAAAGGAGGCAAGCTTCCGGGGACCGGTTTCTGGCATTTCAGCCGTCGTCGGCCTGACTTGCTTGAATCCTGATGGTGCAGTGAGCAAGGGACTCATGTCTGAGTATACCCTGCCACACCTATAGTGGCCAAAAACAATTCAGAAAAGGGGGTGGTGATGAACAGAGTGTCTGAATTAAGCAGACCACTCTTACCCAGTCCAAAGATCAGGGCTTGATCAATCACCGTTATTTAGCTCACTGCACCATCCCAGCTCAGAATCTGGCTATATGCAAATTAGTCTGTCCCTGGCCCAGTGCATCATGGGAACAGGGCAGACCAAACTACCAAGCCAATTCTTCACCAGAAAGGAGACAAGCTTCCGGGGACCGGTTTCTGGCATTTCAGCAGTTGTCGGCCCGGCTTGCTTGAATCCTGATGGTGCAGTGAGCAAGGGACTCATGTCTGAGTATACCCTGCCACACCTATAGTGTCCAAAAACGATTCAGAAAAGGGGGTGGTGATGAACAGAGTGTCGGAATTAGGCAGACCACTCTTACCCAGTCCAAAGATCAGGGCTTGATCCATCACCGTTATTTAGCTCACTGCACCATCCTAGCTCAGAACCTGGCTATATGCAAATTAGTCTGTCCCTGGCCCAGTGCATCATGGGAACAGGGCAGACCAAACTACCAAGCCAATTCTTCACCAGAAAGGAGACAAGCTTCCGGGGACCGGTTTCTGGCATTTCAGCCATCATCAGCCCGGCTTGCTTGAATCCTAATGGTGCAGTGAGCAAGGGACTCATGTCTGAGTATACCCTGCCACACCTATAGTGGCCAAAAACGATTCAGAAAATGGGGTGGTGATGAACAGAGTGTCTGAATTAAGCAGACCACTCTTACCCAGTCCAAAGATCAGGGCTTGATCCATCACCGTTATTTAGCTCACTGCACCATCCCAGCTCAGAACCTGGCTATATGCAAATTAGTCTGTCCCTGGCCCAGTGCATCATGGGAAAAGGGCTGACCAAACTACCAAGCCAATTCTTCACCAGAAAGGAGACAAGCTTCCGGGGACCGGTTTCTGGCATTTCAGCCGTCGTCGGCCCGGCTTGCTTGAATCCTGATGGTGCAGTGAGCAAGGGACTCATGTCTGAGTATACCCTGCCACACCTATAGTGGCCAAAAACAATTCAGAAAAGGGGGTGGTGATGAACAGAGTGTCTGAATTAGGCAGACCACTCTTACCCAGACCAAGGATCAGGGCTTGATCCATCACCGTTATTTAGCTCACTGCACCATCCCAGCTCAGAACCTGGCTATATGCAAATTAGTCTGTCCCTGGCCCAGTGCATCATGGGAACAGGGCAGACCAAACTACCAAGCCAATTCTTCACCAGAAAGGAGACAAGCTTCCGGGGACCGGTTTCTGGCATTTCAGCCGTCGTAGGCCCGGCTTGCTTGAATCCTGATGGTGCAGTGAGCAAGGGACTCATGTCTGAGTATACCCTGCCACACCTATAGTGGCCAAAAACGATTCAGAAAAGGGGGTGGTGACGAACAGAGTGTCTGAATTAAGCAGACCACTCTTACCCAGTCCAAAGATCAGGGCTTGATCCATCACCGTTATTTAGCTCACTGCACCATCCCAGCTCAGAACCTGGCTATATGCAAATTAGTCTGTCCCTGGCCCAGTGCATCATGGGAACAGGGCAGACCAAACTACCAAGCCAATTCTTCACCAGGAAGGAGACAAGCTTCCGGGGACCGGTTTCTGGCATTTCAGCCATCGTCGGCCCGACTTGCTTGAATCCTGATGGTCCAGTAAGCAAGGGACTCATGTCTGAGTATACCCTGCCACACCTATAGTGGCCAAAAACGATTCAGAAAAGGGGGTGGTGATGAACAGAGTGTCTGAATTAAGCAGACCACTCTTACCCAGTCAAAAGATCAGGGCTTGATCCATCACCGTTATTTAGCTC
This sequence comes from Lissotriton vulgaris, assembly GCF_964263255.1. Taxonomy (NCBI): domain Eukaryota; kingdom Metazoa; phylum Chordata; class Amphibia; order Caudata; family Salamandridae; genus Lissotriton; species Lissotriton vulgaris. The sequence goes on from NC_141689.1 coordinate 1,721,584,276, forward strand.
ACTGCACCATCCCAGCTCAGAACCTGGCTATATGCAAATTAGTCTGTCCCTGGCCCAGTGCATCATGGGAACAGGGCAGACCAAACTACCAAGCCAATTCTTCACCAGAAAGGAGACAAGCTTCCGGGGACCGGTTTCTGGCATTTCAGTCGTCGTCGGCCCGGCTTGCTTGAATCCTGATGGTGCAGTGAGCAAGGGACTCATGTCTGAGTATACCCTGCCACACCTATAGTGGCCAAAAACGATTCAGAAAAGGGGGTGGTGATGAACAGAGTGTCTGATTTAAGCAGACCACTCTTACCCAGTCCAAAGATCAGGGCTTGATCCATCACCGTTATTTAGCTCACTGCACCATCCCAGCTCAGAACCTGGCTATATGCAAATTAGTCTGTCCCTGGCCCAGTGCATCATGGGAACAGGGCAGACCAAACTACCAAGCCAATTCTTCACCAGAAAGGAGACAAGCTTCGGGGGACCGGTTTCTGGCATTTCAGCCATCGTCGGCCCGACTTGCTTGAATCCTGATGGTGCAGTGAGCAAGGGACTCATGTCTGAGTATACCCTGCCACACCTATAGTGGCCAAAAACGATTCAGAAAAGGGGGTGGTGATGAACAGAGTGTCTGAATTAGGCAGACCACTCTTACCCAGTCAAAAGATCAGGGCTTGATCCATCACCGTTATTTAGCTCACTGCACCATCCCAGCTCAGAACCTGGCTATATGCAAATTAGTCTGTCCCTGGCCCAGTGCATCATGGGAACAGGGCAGACCAAACTGCCAAGCCAATTCTTCACCAGAAAGGAGACAAGCTTCCGGGGACCGGTTTCTGGCATTTCACTCGTCGTCGGCCTGGCTTGCTTGAATCCTGATGGTGCAGTGAGCAAGGGACTCATGTCTGAGTATACCCTGCCACACCTATAGTGGCCAAAAACGATTCAGAAAAGGGGGTGGTGATGAACAGAGTGTCTGAATTAAGCAGACCACTCTTACCCAGTCCAAAGATCAGGGCTTGATCCATCACCGTTATTTAGCTCACTGCACCATCCCAGCTCAAAACCTGGCTATATGCAAATTAGTCTGTCCCTGGCCCAGTGCATCATGGGAACAGGGCAGACCAAACTATCAAGCCAGTTCTTCACCAGAAAGGAGACAAGCTTCCGGGGACCGGTTTCTGGCATTTCAGCTGTCGTCGGCCCGGCTTGCTTGAATCCTGATGGTGCAGTGAGCAAGGGACTCATGTCTGAGTATACCCTGCTACACCTATAGTGGCCAAAAACGAATCAGAAAAGGGGGTGGTGATGAACAGAGTGTCTGAATTAAGCAGACCACTCTTACCCAGTCCAAAGATCAGGGCTTGATCCATCACCGTTATTTAGCTCACTGCACCATCCCAGCTCAGAACCTGGCTATATGCAAATTAGTCTGTCCCTGGCCCAGGGCATCATGGGAACAGGGCAGACCAAACTACCAAGCCAATTCTTCACCAGAAAGGAGACAAGCTTCCGGGGACCGGTTTCTGGCATTTCAGCCGTCGTCGGCCCGGCTTGCTTGAATCCTGATGGTGCAGTGAGCAAGGGACTCATGTCTGAGTATACCCTGCCACACCTATAGTGGCCAAAAACGATTCAGAAAAGGGGGTGGTGATGAACAGAGTGTCTGAATTAAGCAGACCACTTTTACCCAGTCCAAAGATCAGGGCTTGATCCATCACCGTTATTTAGCTCACTGCACCATCCTAGCTCAGAACCTGGCTATATGCAAATTAGTCTGTCCCTGGCCCAGTGCATCATGGGAACAGGGCAGACCAAACTACCAAGCCAATTCTTCACCAGAAAGGAGACAAGCTTCCGGGGACCGGTTTCTGGCATTTCAGCCATCGTCAGCCCGGCTTGCTTGAATCCTAATGGTGCAGTGAGCAAGGGACTCATGTCTGAGTATACCCTGCCACACCTATAGTGGCCAAAAACGATTCAGAAAAGGGGGTGGTGACGAAGAGAGTGTCTGAATTAAGCAGACCACTCTTACCCAGTCCAAAGATCAGGGCTTGATCCATCACCGTTTTTTAGCTCACTGCACCATCCCAGCTCAGAACCTGGCTATATGCAAATTAGTCTGTCCCTGGCCCAGTGCATCATGGGAACAGGGCAGACCAAACTACCAAGCCAATTCTTCACCAGGAAGGAGACAAGCTTCCGGGGACCGGTTTCTGGCATTTCAGCCATCGTCGGCCCGACTTGCTTGAATCCTGATGGTGCAGTAAGCAAGGGACTCATGTCTGAGTATACCCTGCCACACCTATAGTGGCCAAAAACGATTCAGAAAAGGGGGTGGTGATGAACAGAGTGTCTGAATTAAGCAGACCACTCTTACCCAGTCAAAAGATCAGGGCTTGATCCATCACCGTTATTTAGCTCACTGCACCATCCCAGCTCAGAACCTGGCTATATGCAAATTAGTCTGTCCCTGGCCCAGTGCATCATGGGAACAGGGCAGACCAAACTACCAAGCCAATTCTTCACCAGAAAGGAGACAAGCTTCCGGGGACCGGTTTCTGGCATTTCAGTCGTCGTCGGCCCGGCTTGCTTGAATCCTGATGGTGCAGTGAGCAAGGGACTCATGTCTGAGTATACCCTGCCACACCTATAGTGGCCAAAAACGATTCAGAAAAGGGGGTGGTGATGAACAGAGTGTCTGATTTAAGCAGACCACTCTTACCCAGTCCAAAGATCAGGGCTTGATCCATCACCGTTATTTAGCTCACTGCACCATCCCAGCTCAGAACCTGGCTATATGCAAATTAGTCTGTCCCTGGCCCAGTGCATCATGGGAACAGGGCAGACCAAACTACCAAGCCAATTCTTCACCAGAAAGGAGACAAGCTTCGGGGGACCGGTTTCTGGCATTTCAGCCATCGTCGGCCCGACTTGCTTGAATCCTGATGGTGCAGTGAGCAAGGGACTCATGTCTGAGTATACCCTGCCACACCTATAGTGGCCAAAAACGATTCAGAAAAGGGGGTGGTGATGAACAGAGTGTCTGAATTAAGCAGACCACTCTTACCCAGTCAAAAGATCAGGGCTTGATCCATCACCGTTATTTAGCTCACTGCACCATCCCAGCTCAGAACCTGGCTATATGCAAATTAGTCTGTCCCTGGCCCAGTGCATCATGGGAACAGGGCAGACCAAACTACCAAGCCAATTCTTCACCAGAAAGGAGACAAGCTTCCGGGGACCGGTTTCTGGCATTTCACTCGTCGTCGGCCTGGCTTGCTTGAATCCTGATGGTGCAGTGAGCAAGGGACTCACATCTGAGTATACCCTGCCACACCTATAGTGGCCAAAAACGATTTAGAAAAGGGGGTGGTGATGAACAGAGTGTCTGAATTAAGCAGACCACTCTTACCCAGTCCAAAGATCAGGGCTTGATCCATCACCGTTATTTAGCTCACTGCACCATCCCAGCTCAGAACCTGGCTATATGCAAATTAGTCTGTCCCTGGCCCAGTGCATCATGGGAACAGGGCAGACCAAACTATCAAGCCAATTCTTCACCAGAAAGGAGACAAGCTTCCGGGGACCGGTTTCTGGCATTTCAGCTGTCGTCGGCCCGGCTTGCTTGAATCCTGATGGTGCAGTGAGCAAGGGACTCATGTCTGAGTATACCCTGCTACACCTATAGTGGCCAAAAACGAATCAGAAAAGGGGGTGGTGATGAACAGAGTGTCTGAATTAAGCAGACCACTCTTACCCAGTCCAAAGATCAGGGCTTGATCCATCACCGTTATTTAGCTCACTGCACCATCCCAGCTCAGAACCTGGCTATATGCAAATTAGTCTGTCCCTGGCCCAGGGCATCATGGGAACAGGGCAGACCAAACTACCAAGCCAATTCTTCACCAGAAAGGAGACAAGCTTCCGGGGACCGGTTTCTGGCATTTCAGCCGTCGTCGGCCCGGCTTGCTTGAATCCTGATGGTGCAGTGAGCAAGGGACTCATGTCTGAGTATACCCTGCCACACCTATAGTGGCCAAAAACGATTCAGAAAAGGGGGTGGTGATGAACAGAGTGTCTGAATTAAGCAGACCACTTTTACCCAGTCCAAAGATCAGGGCTTGATCCATCACCGTTATTTAGCTCACTGCACCATCCCAGCTCAGAACCTGGCTATATGCAAATTAGTCTGTCCCTGGCCCAGTGCATCATGGGAACAGGGCAGACCAAACTACCAAGCCAATTCTTCACCAGAAAGGAGACAAGCTTCTGGGGACCGGTTTCTGGCATTTCAGCCGTCGTCGGCCCGGCTTGCTTGAATCCTGATGGTGCAGTGAGCAAGGGACTCATGTCTGAGTATACCCTGCCACACCTATAGTGGCCAAAAACGTTTCAGAAAAGGGGGTGGTGATGAACAGAGTGTCTGAATTAAGCAGACCACTCTTACCCAGTCCAAAGATCAGGGCTTGATCCATCACCGTTATTTAGCTCACTGCACCATCCCAGCTCAGAACCTAGCTATATGCAAATTAGTCTGTCCCTGGCCCAGTGCATCATGGGAACAGGGCAGACCAAACTACCAAGCCAATTCTTCACCAGAAAGGAGACAAGCTTCCGGGGACCGGTTTCTGGCATTTCAGCCGTCGTCGGCCTGGCTTGCTTGAATCCTGATGGTGCAGTGAGCAAGGGAGTCATGTCTGAGTATACCCTGCCACACCTATAGTGGCCAAAAATGATTCAGAAAAGGGGGTGGTGCACACTCAGAGAGTAATTTTACACATTTTTATACTGCTGCGTGTAAGTCAGAATTCCACATTCTAAACCTGCCTTCATCTCATCTCTCTAGTGCTTACAACACAAGCCTATGGTATTGATGAAGCGGAAATCTATTTTTAGGGGTGCATTATAATCACACGTGTAGAGCGAATCCACATATAAATCTTTGTTGTAGTAACATGACGTGTTAAAATTTGAAATGTATTAACCTGAAATGTGATGTATTCTAGGCCACTGAAAGGTAATATGGAGAATCAACCTAAAAAGTGAGTGTAACTAGCAGAAACCATTAACGTGAAGAACTTGTGTTATGAAGCTGACAAATATTCATGTACTAAATGTGTTTATTAATTGTGTCAATGTAGGTAGATGTTCTCACCAAAAGTGTCTTAATTTCTGTGCAATTTCGTAAAGCTCGTATTATGTTTTCTTATGTTAGTTGAATTTCGTGGGCCTGAAATCTGGTTCCCTGGAAACTCTCGCATTAGAATTAACAAGTTGAATTTCATGTGCACTGTGCAATTTGATCTTTCTCATGTTTTGTGTTGTAGGTGAAAGAAGCGGTCTATTTAGCTAGAAAAATGTCCTGCTTTTAGTAATCAGGCAAGGAGAGAAGATGTTACAATCATGTGAATTGAATCAATAAAGGAAGGTTGTTGTGTTTCACACAGGAGAAGGCCTGGGAACCAAGGACAAAATGTAGCGAGGAAGGAACACTATTGTCCCATGGTAAAATACCCTCAGGACTGTACCCAATGCAGATGGCGTGATCCACAATGGATCTTGGGAATGTCACCTCTGACTAATGTGTTGTTGGGATAAGGGAAAGCACCCACTTTTTCTTTCTCCTTTGGGGATAGGGCATCTGAGTGCAAGCTCTGTCTTGGAAGCGTTATATTACATGACCCATTGATGGTGGAGAGACTTCTTTGGAAGACTCCACATGCTTGCACATTTTTTTCTTATCCTTCTTCCTGACATTGCTTTAGTAGGGATGTCACTTTAGAATTAGGGTAGGGGTAGATTTAATGCATTTTATTATTAAACCCTCAATACAAGGGAACTTGGCCGGTGTCCTACGGCTCTGCCTACCTGCTGCATCGTGTCCCGGCTGGGGAAATCCTTTTTGTGACCTGTTCCTGTCCTGGGCAGCCCACCGCCGCATCCGGTCTCTCCCTGCCGCCGCAGCCTTTCCACTTTGAGCGCGGCCGCAGTGGGGGGGGGACCGAGGGGGCAAAACTACAATTCCCAAGTGCCCTTGCAGCCCCACTCCCGGGGAATACGCGCCAGGAGGCGCTTTAAAATCTGCGTGATACACCGCGCCGCGGGAGCGCGCGGGAAGCGACGGGCTATGCCCGGTCAAAGGGCGGGCCCTCTGTGGCCCTCAGAGGCACAAGGAGGCCGGGTCGGGCCACCCCACTTGGCTGCTACTAACTTGAAGGTATTGCATCTCATCACTATTGTTTCTGACTCTGCACTGTCGTTATACCATGTCCATCTGGGAGGAGCTGAATGCATTGTGTGGTACTAACTATGTCCAGAACGTATCTACCCCCCCTACAGTGGTTAGAGATGTTGATGATACCGACAATATGTTCACTAGTCCCTCACTACAACCTTCCAATTCACCACCAATCTTGCCGACTGGGGCGGCAAATAGAACACCTAACTCAGTATCACCACCTCAATCAACCCTACTGGCACAGATCGAACAATTGTTTTTTACTGCACTATCACCTTTGATTACTAAAATCAATAAGCTGGGAGATAGGTTAACCAGCATAGAAAATAAATTATTAAGGAACCATACCCCAACTGGAACAACGGTCACACCCACTCACCCTATTCTTCCCAGCAACAATGAATACTTTAAACCCTCGACCCCTCACAGTCCGGCTTCCGAGCCAAACACAGCACCGAGACCGCCCTCATCGCCGCCACCGATGACATCCGAGCCCTGATGGACAATGGAGAAACAGCGGCCCTCATCCTCCTAGACCTCTCCGCGGCATTCGACACGGTCTGCCACCGCACCCTAACACGGCGCCTCAGCAACATCGGTATCCAGGACAAGGCGCTGGAATGGATCATCTCCTTCCTCGACGGAAGAACACAGCGAGTCCGCCTACCACCGTACAAGTCAGAGGCCTCTGAAGTCATCTGCGGCGTCCCCCAAGGATCATCACTGAGCCCCACCCTCTTCAACGTCTACATGAGCCCCCTCGCGGCCATCGTACGCAAACACCACCTCAGCATCATCTCCTACGCCGACGACACCCAGCTGATCCTCTCCCTGACCAACAACCCCGCCACCGCCAGAGCCAACCTGCACGAAGGGATGAAAGAGGTAGCCGAGTGGATGACGACCAGCCGCCTGAAACTGAACTCGGACAAGACGGAGGTCCTCATCCTGGGCTCTTCACCCTCCGCCTGGGACGACTCCTGGTGGCCTCCCGCCCTGGGCACCGCACCCAAACCGACAGACCATGCACGAAACCTGGGCTTCATCCTGGACTCCTCCCTCTCCATGACCAGGCAAGTCAACAGCGTCTCCTCGGCGTGCTTCAACATCCTACGCATGCTACGGAAGATCTTCTGGTGGATCCCCTCAGAGACCAGGAAGACCGTCACCCAGGCCCTCGTCACCAGCCGACTGGACTACGGCAACGCCCTCTACGCCGGGACCACCGCCAAGCTCCAGAAGAGACTCCAGCGGATCCAAAACGCCTCAGCCAGACTCATCCTCGACATCCCACGATCCAGCCACATCTCCGGACATCTGAGAGACCTTCACTGGCTCCCCATCAACAAGAGAATAACCTTCCGCCTCCTCACCCACGCACACAAAGCCCTACACGACCAAGGCCCGAGCTACCTCAACAGCCGAGTCAACTTCTACGCTCCCAAACGCCACCTCCGATCAGCCAACCACGCCCTCGCCGCCGTCCCCCGCATCCGAAGAGCGACTACAGGAGGAAGGTCCTTCTCCTACCTGGCCGCCAAGACCTGGAACTCCCTCCCGTCCGACCTGCGTCTGACCCAAGACCACCTCTCCTTCAGGAAGAAGCTGAAGACCTGGCTGTTCGAGCAGTAGCGGCACCCCCCCTCCCCAGCGCCTTGAGACCCTACGGGTATGTAGCGCGCTTTATAAGTGTCACTGATTGATTGATTGATTGATTATGGAAGCTCATACTTCTGAACCCCTCATTTCTCTACCTAAGCCAAGAAGACGGAACAGTATCATTAACCCCGTACCTGTACCCCATAGATGTCCTAGGCTCGCACACGAAAGCAGGAATCGGATCAACCTACCTCCAGAAGCTGCCCCCTATGTGACTGTTCTTTCTGGGGTCCCCGCACCTAGTCAGGGCAAATTTGAAACTCATCAGGACTTGTTACACAAAACCATCTCCTGGCTAAAACAACACAGACCATTGCAACCTGCTTTAGATGGCGGCATCTTGAGTGTTAGGAGGGTAGGGTGGCTAGGCACGTCACCCAAAGACATCCCGGGCGACCTCATTCTAATTAAATTCAAGTCAACGAACATTGTCCCTTATTTGCGATCCTCCCAACCTAGGGAGGGAGATGGCCCTATTCGCATCTGGGATTTGTACGACTTCTATCCCGCCCCCCGACCCTATCCGTCCCCCAGGCAATTGGCATGGAATCATAATTCATGGTAAAAGGGGACGTTAGGAACCCTGTCCCAACAGCCACTACCCTTTTCCCGACTTCTGCATGTACCTTTTCATTCACCTGAAATGGACAAATTAATTTTAGTCTGTTTTAATAGTTGGTCTTTCTTTTTATTTTGCAAATGTTATGTCGAGTTATTTATACATGTTTGTATTTCTTTGCTGCTTTTATGGTTTTAAACAAAAGCCGAATAAAGCTTATTTTGACTTTGACTTGACAAGGGAACTTGGACTCATGCTTTCTGATCTTCTGCATTCTCCTTCTTGAACTAATTGTCTTAATTATGTTGCATCATCTAAATTGAATACACAGATTTGGCATTATACTGATTCCGATGTATTTCTATACCTTTGTTTTGAGGTGTCTGTATGTTCAGTAACTAAACTTACGTAGATGTCAGTGGTTACTATGTGTCAAGTGGATCATTAATCAGTTGATTGGCTCCCTGATGACTTTTCTCCCCTCCACTCTTCCAGGCTGCAAAAAAAGAACCATCAAATTGTGATTCTAGAACAGGCCCAGAACTTATGGGCCCGGTGTGAGAATATGGCATGGTATATGATGTCCACTACTGGAAGTGGGCACCCTGCACCAGTCCAGACAATCATTATGGCGATTTAAGAGATATTAGAGAGCTTTCAAAGATTGTCTAAGTGGTAGCTGTGGAGAGCAACATTCAGGCTTAGTCCGGAATGAGTGTAAAGCAGCTTGTTTTACCAGAATGCAATATTATAGTATAGATTAAATGAAAAAGAGCCACACAAGGTATGTATGAAAATATATATTTATTATATAATACTATCTAACATGTTTAGATATTTCCTACCAGAAGATAAACACAATGCACACAACACTTTGCATAGAAATACAGTAAATAGCACAGAATACATAGTGGGCCCGGGGGATGCCGAACCATATACTAAGAAAGTTGTATAAAAACCACAACTTGGGTCAAGATGATGTCGAGAGGATGTAGAAGTGCCATAGAAGTAAACATAAAGTCGGCCATCATGTTTAGAACAAGAGTTATATTTAGATTTAATATCCGCAACTCGGCTAGTAATCCTAGTTTGTAACCACCAAGACGACGATACTATGCAACCATGATAAAGCAGAAATATAGCTGACTAAAGTAAGGCTAATAGTTCTCAGATTATTAAATACATTCCATGCTTACAGATATAAAGGAGATTCCGAGAGGAAAACGTAGCAAGTATTGAATATGTCCATTGTGTCTACAATCCCACATCATCATAGAGGGATTTTTTAGTAAGCCTGGCTCATTCGTTATCTTGGGTGATAAGTACAATTACAGCGTGATAATAAATGATAATATTACATTGATAATAATGTCCAGATGTTTCTATATTTCAGGAATAACTGTTTTATCAAATATAGAAACCCTGAAATAGGAGCCAAGACATTTTAAATACTCCCCTAGTTATGAAGTAAGTAGGCACACTTTCTTTACTTTACTTATACTACGTAAAAATAAACCCCTTTTGCTGGAATATCATATATCCAACGCTGTGGTTCTCTCTTCAAACTATCACTTTTCCACTGTAATAAGCAATTATGTGAGTGCTCTAAAAGGTGAATAAGCCATGAGTATTAATATAAGCATTGTCTGATTATTTGATTAATGGAGTGGTATTACAATAGTAATGTTTTTTCATATAGGCTGAGATACTGATAAATACACATGGTGGTGTGTGTAAATCTGATTTATGTTGTACATTTTTGGAGTCATATAGTGGCTTATCATAGACTAAGATAATCAATTGCTAAGTTGTTCTACATTATGATTCTTTTAAAACTGTTTTTAATATTTTATAAATGATTTTTTTTGTAGGTAGTGTGGTAATTTCCTGAAGAAGGCGTGTGATACGCCGAAACGTGCGTCGAAAAAATTACTACTTGAACGACAATTTGCCTATTATTTTACTAATTTTTATTGTGTACTGAGAAATAATTTTATGTATGTAATCTTTATTGTTTTTGTAATGAGAAATGCAAATATTATGAGTAAACATACAGATTCCCCCTGAGCACTCAAATAGCAATTCAGGTAAATTATAATGACAGTCCGTTCGTGCAAATCCTATTCGGCACAGTCACCACAGTCCAAATTCCAACATCAGATTCCGATATTCCGGAAGGGATGTTCCAACCGCGTTTATTTCTTCAATCTCATATTAATTCCAAATGATATATCAATATTCCAAAGATGCAGCCAACACCTGTTTCGTCGTGATGATTATAAACGCATTGACTTCCTCAGGGCATAAATAAATCTTTAGAGTAAGTAGCGGTCCTCTGTTAGATCTGTATACTCGTCCTGGGCATATATTTCCCACTAATAATTACCATCAAATCACCCACAAACTCTAAATCATGCTGTACGCAAATTCTCATCCAAAAGGCTACTTCTTTTCAAATTTCCAAATCGTTTTACAGGTAGCGAGTATCGTCACTTCCCCGTACTGGCGTGGAAGTGTGATGATTGTGCCGAATAGGATTTGCACGAACGGACTGTCATTATAATTTACCTGAATTGTTATTTGAGTGCTCGGGGGGAATCTGTATGTTTATTCTGTAGTTGTATCTAGGTAAAACTTGGTGGGTGTTGGGTACCGCATCCTCCTCCCTGGTAGCACCACCTTGAACTGAGATTACTAGACATAGTCCTTGATTGTGCTGAGTGCCCTGTTGTCCGTTGGTTACCCAACCTCTTTTGTGCAAATATTATGAGTGTTGCAGTCACGGTATGACTTCACGTAGTTGTTTTTAATCAGCCATGTACTTTTTTATTGAATAAAAACCACAACGTATATTTTAGCTATTTTTGCAGTGTGTTTGTTATACCCTCCGCATACTTATATATGTATTCATTTATAATTGCCTAGGAATTGTTTTTTAGCATATGTTTACCCCTGTCCTAGGAATCGAACAAATATAGTTCAGGGGGCCTTTGTTTTTCTCCAATACTTTTACACACAGCTTGTCTGTGCAGGACTGTTGCTTACATCAGTGTCTTTTGTTATCAATCTGGCCTGTCCACCTTTTGGGTACTCACGTTGCTAATCACTATTAGGTCTCTTGATACTTTTGTATTAATAATTGCTTACAATTCTTCACAATGGCCCAACTTAAAACGTTTGGTTTCATCGATGAAGAATTTGCTATCCTGGTTGGAACAACTACGGCTTTTGGTAACAGCAACCATGAGAGCAGTCAAAGTCATGATGATACAAAAAAACTAATAGAACTTAAAAAGAAACTCACACGGATAGAAGCACATAGAGAATTCATTTTGGCTTATTTAAGGGCAGGCATCATCCCAACTGGTCTCCGAGTTCGCAATATCTCTGGATTATTTGTACACCACAGAGAGTTTTTGGAGAAATGGAGTATGATCTCTGGTAGGTGCTCCAGGGACCTTATGATTTTAATTGTAGAAATGGCCAAAGAACTATCAGGCAATATAAAAACAGAAGTGCAAGAACTAGAAGATAAGATCAAAAGTGCGAGTAGCGTAGATGAAGCTCTAAAGAAATTAGAAGAGTCAAATAAGGAGATAGAATCCTTCACTAATTACCTTAATAAACGCAAAACCGATAAACTTGCTAAAGATAAAAGAGTTGATAGCATTGATAATACATATCCATTCCTAAGACAAGATTTCTATAAACAAAATCATTACACGGGTGAGTTGAGACCGCAACAACAGCGTGTCAATACTTTTTCAGATACCTCTGACTCTGAGGGTGACAATAGTAACACATATTATGAACCTGAAACCAACTTTGCCTCCTTCCAAGCTAAACGTAATCAACCTCAATCATTTTTAGCCAATCGAGGGACATACAAGTGTCGCCAGAGAGTAAGATTCCAACCACAAACCAGAGGAAATTATCAGCCACAATTCCACCATCAACCGCAGGACCCTCAACTAATGCAGGAAACACGCAATCGCCAATACTGGAAACAGGGAATATAATCCCTGTTTTCAATTTATCTACCACTGATTTGGATACAGACAGCATTAATCTTTTATCAAAAGGACTATCTTATGTTCCACATTCGCACGTTAACATTTTCGAGCTACATCAGGACAGCCTGTCCTTTTTCCGTAGGATTAGATTAAAACATTTTTTTAACACCGATGAATTACAAGATAGGGAGCCCAATACTACTAATACCTTGAGCCTACCATTCATCTTTAGTCCATCATTGGACCAATTGGGACCGGAAGTGGCATCTTTTGAACTGGTGATTTTACAGAGGCTCGAATAAGCATTACGTTTCATTCCCAAACCTTTATATAATCTAAACAGAAATGAACATGATGCACTTACTGCTCTGGCGAATAATAAGAACGTGGTAATAAAAAGCTGCGACAAAAGCGGAGGCATAGTAGTTATTGACGCTACTAATTATAAGACCAAAATGAGAGCTATGGTAAGTGATACTACCTTCTATAATAAGATTGCGGTTAATCCCATGTTAGGAATTTCTAGAAAAATATATGATCTGACAAATAGAGCCCTACAAAATGGAGAGATTACTATTACGGAATTTGAATTTCTCAAAAACCATAAGAATAAGACGGCATGCATATATGGTATGCCTAAAATCCATAAGAGCACAGTAGACCCACCTTATAGACCAATTGTATCTACAATAGGGACTAACACAGATCCCCTGTCGAAATTTATAGATCACTTTCTACGTCCCTACAAGCCTAAAATAACTTCCTATATTAAGGACACAGGGCAAATGATTAATAAGGTGGAAAATATTGCTTTTAACCCTGGTGTTGACTTATTAGTCACATTAGATGTTGAAGCTTTATATAATAATATCCCCCTCACTGGAGCTATGGAAGCAGCTAAGTGGTTTATTGAGACTAATAACATATCTTGTCCAAAATTGTTCATCCTAGAGATTCTAGACATTGTCTTGACTGATAACATCATCGAATTTGGCCAAGATCTGTACCGCCAGATCAAAGGCATCCGTAAGGGGGCCTCAGTGGCGCCTTCAATTGCCATTATTTATATGGCAGCGTTTGAACAATGCTTCATATATAATGAGATCGCTCCTTTTTTCGAGTCTGTCTCCCATTGGTCCAGGTATATAGATGATATCTTTTTTGTCTGGACCAATGGGAGGGAGCTTTTACTTGAATTTCTCGAGTGGCTTAATGCCACCGACCATAATCTGAAATTCACTGCCCAAATAAGTGCAGAGAGAGTAGAATTTTTGGATGTTGTCATCTTTCATAGTCAGAATAAATTAAAGGTGGATCTGTTCGTTAAACCCACTGCAAGGGATACTCTGTTGGATTTTAACAGCTTTCACCCAAGAAACCAGAAACAGAGTATTCCCTTTTCCCAATTCCTGCGAGTCAGGAGAAATTGCACCAACCTGAAAGACTTTGACCGACAAGCAGCCACTATGAGGACCAAATTTGTAGAGCAAGGGTATCCCCACCGCTTGGTTAGAGACTCCTATAAGTGACCGAGATTTTTTGATAGAGAAAATCTGCTCAAGTCAAAGAAACCAAAAGAGAACACCCAACTTGTATGTGTCACGAGACACTCAACACTTGATGCCAAGATCAAACAAATTATCAATGCCAACTGGCATATCTTGAATAGTAATCCCACACAGAGTCTTAAATTGCCAAAACCACTTTTTGCCCATCGGCGCAATAGAAACCTCAAAGATTTAGTTTTACATTCAAGATTTGAAGGTAAAAACAAAAACAAAAGCTTTGTCCAAAAATCGATAAACAACGACACACCAGTCAGGGGCACAATAAGATGTTCATCATGCAAATCTTGTAACTCCATCTTGGAAGGAGAAACCTTTATACATAATGGCTATAGTGTGCATGCCAAAGAAATGTGGAATTGCAAAACTTTCAACGCCGTCTATTTTATCCAATGCCCACGTGCATTAGGATATGTTGGAGAGACCTCCAGACCAATCCAAACCCGATTAACTGAACATCGTTCGGCCATCAGAACCCATAAATTTCTCTCACCTATGGTGAAACATTTTGCAGAGCAAAACCACAAGCCAGATGAGTTTAAATGGAGGATTTTGGAAAAAATCAGAACCCCCGATGACAAAGGTGGCCAAAAAATTCGAAAGAAGCGAGAAGTCTTTTGGATTTTCTCGCTTGACACGTACAGAAGGGGTTTAAATAGCGAAATCCCCTGGGAAAATAATTAGGGTCTATGTATTAGACCGGTTTTTATGTGTTTATAGTGTACTAGTGAGTATGGTGATCTATTACTGGTATCAGGCGTAGAGCCAAGATGCTGTCCCTGATGCCACTGACCCCTAACCACTAGTGGAAACATAGTAAAACATAACGTTGTACCTGAATGAATCTATTTTAAGAATTGCATCTATACATGTTGACACAGTCTGCTGTCTTCGTCTATTGGTAGATTTAAAAGTATTATTAGATGATCATGATGCGTGTTTTGATCTTCCACATGTATCACGTACAATGTGCACTACCACTTCTTATCCCTTTCCCTTCCCCTCACTCCCACATTCCTTCTTAAATTAGTAAGCAATTCGAAATTTATATTATTTCTAAAATGATGTGTATGCACCAAATTAAAATTCCCACACGTTATATGAACGTAGAGGCAGTGAAGTTCATTTCACCACATCACACGCTATGTGGTTTAAAGACAACTATATACATTTTGCTTTCAACAATATTTAGATCCTGTGTGCGGTATCTGCACCTGCACCTATTTAGAAATGCAGGTCGGTGATTGCCGTATCTGAACTTGCACTAACTTAGAAATGCAAGTCGGCGAATGCGGTCACATGATCCAGTTGGGGTCACGTGGTATTCTTGAACCAGCAACGAGACGGTATATATACTAGCCAAACAGAAAGGTTGGTTTCAGCACCTCCTGATTCGGTGACGTCAGACGCCGATAGTGGCCGTTTTCATCAGGCAACTTACATCTACACCCAGTGTTTTCAGGTATTTCGAACTATCGCTTAGTGAGCGAGTTGTATCTTTTGGTAGTATAGGAGGCCTTTCTTTATTTGTTAATCACGATCTTTCCGTCTCTTTTTGCAGTGTTGCTTATCTAGGACACAGCAACTTACCTAAGGGTTTTTTTTTAAGGGGAAGAGACTGCTATTTTCTGTCATTCGTAAGAAAAATAGGTATGTGATATATCCCCCGTTTGCAGTTTATCGGACTGTATGTGACATTATTTGTGGGAATACAGGCAGCTGGGCAATAGTCGCCATTTACATTGCACCGCTGTGTTTTATCTACAGCGATTTGTATCAAAGTCACCACAAGTGTTGGTATCGGCTACATCCAGCTCGGTTCTGTGAAACTTCGTTATTTTTGATACCCGTATTACTAATAGGTATGTAATACTCACAATATCTATGCTTTCACCGGAACTTCAGATACAAGTGTGTATTAACACTGTTGTTAGGCTGGTATTATGGTGAATAGTTTACATAAGCAAAACCCCTCCCCCTTTTTTCCATTTAGCTTTGCCTTGACTGACATTGAAGTCCCATATAGAGACTACATACCGGGGTGTCTCAGCGATCACCGCTACCTGCAGGTGATTTATATTCCTATGCAGGTATGAGGTTTTTTGCATTACAGCATAGCTTTTTATTCAACATAAAGCAGGTATTAGGTTTTAGTACCTATTAGTCAGCTTATAGCGAGATCATGTCCACCACTATGTCCTTAAGATAACTATGTTTTGTTTTTGAATACTCGCACCTTGGCCCTAAAACATAGGTTGAAATCATCATCCCTGATGAAGTTATACGACAAATCTGTTAAGATTATCACCACCATATAAACATAAAGTCGACCATCATGTTTAGAACAAGAGTTATATTTAGATTTAATATCCGTAACTCGGCTAGTAATCCTAGTTTGTAACCACCAAGACGCGATACTATGTAACCACGATTAAGCAGAAATATAGCTGACTAAAGTAAGGCTAATAGTTCTATGATTATTAAATAAATTCCATGCTTACAGATATAAAGGAGGTTCCGAGAGGAAAACTTAGCAAGTATTGAATACGTCCATTGTGTCTACAATCCCACATCATCATAGAGGGATTTTTTTGTAAGCCTGGCTCTTTCGTTACCTTGGGTGATAAGTACAATTACAGCGTGATAACAAATGATAATATTATATTGATAATAATGAACAGATGTTTCTATATTTCAGGAATAACTGTTTTATCAAATATAGAAACCCTGAAATAGGATCCAAGACATTTTAAATACTCCCTGAGTTATGAAGTAAGTAGGCACACTTTATTTACTTTACTTATACTACGAAAAAATAAACCCCTTTTGCTGGAATATCATATATCCAACGCTGTGATTCTCTCTTCAAACTATCACTTTTCCACTGTAAGAAGCAATTATGTGACTGCTCTAAAAGGTGAATAAGCCATGAGTATTACTATAAGCATTGTCTGTTTATTTGATTAATGGAGTGGTATTACAATAGTAATGTTTTTAATATAGGCTAAGATACTGATAAATACACATGGTGGTTTGTGTAAATCTGATTTATGTTGTAAATATTTGGAGTCATATAGTGGATTATCATAGACTAAGATAATCAATTGCTAAGTTGTTCTACATTATGATTCTTTTAAAACTGTTTTTAATATTGTATAAATGAATTTTTTTGTAGGTGGTGTGGTAATTTCCTGAAGAAGGCGTGTGATACGCCGAAACGCGCGTCGAATAAATTACAACTTGAACAACAATTTGCCTATTATTTTACGAATTTTAATTGTGTACTGAGAAAGAATTTTATGTATGTAATCTTTATTGTTTTTGTAATGAGAAATGCAAATATTATGAGTGTTTCAGTCACGGTATGACTTCACGTAGTTGTTTTCAATTAACCATGTACTTTTGTATTGAATAAAAACCACAACGTATATTTGAGCTATTTTTGTAGTGTGTTTGTTATACCCTCCGCATACCTATATATGTATTCATTTATGATTGCCTAGGAACATTTTTTTCGCATTCATCTGGGGACCCAAGGAACCACCCAAGGTGAGTGACTAGGAACTCCAAGGAGAGCGCGTACAGTGTGAGAACACGACTGTGTGCTCCGTACAAATCAATGTGTATGTTGCGGTTGGAATTTTAAACATTAAGGACCCTTGCCAGTGGACCCTGAAGAAACCCCATGGAAGACAGAAGGTTGCAGACCCACCCCACCCATGGATACCCTAGTACCCACGTTACCTACACCAGGGAACCCTGGTGCATAGGTATGAAGTGGTGTTGGAAACCGCTGTCGAACCTAATGGAGGAATTCCGGAAAGTGCCTCTGCTGGAGAAGATGAAAGTGTCTGGTGGAATCCTAAGGTGTATTCAAGATGTGAATAACCTGCAAGCAGAAGGGACAGAGTCTATGCCACTCAGGAATGACCAGGCGGCACAGAAGACGAATGCCCACCGATGTAGAGTGTTGCAGGGGAGCTGATAGTGACATGGAAACTGCAGCTGTGTAGGCCAGGTGATGCTGTAGAAGTTCCAGGAGCTGTACAAGAGCTGTCCCACATCAGATGACAAGAGTTGAGGGGTTGGTGTATGGCGGGAGCACTAACAAGCCTTGGCAACTGCAACCAATGTGGAAGTTGAAGAAGGTGCAATTTCGAGACCAGCAAGGTCCAGGAGACTCGTCACAGACAGGGGAGTCACAGCAGGCCCCAAGCAATCAGGGGAGACCAAAGAATTCAAAGATGACCCTCAAGAGTACCCACCAGCCGGAGGCACTGGAATCGCAAGAGGACCTCAAGCAGCTCACCAAAAGATGCAAGCAATGTGGTGTGGGTAAAGATTCTGGTCACTGGAGATGCTTAAGTTTGGGGTTACTTGGAGCGCGAAGATCTTGGTGGAAGTAAGCCATAAGGCCTTTGCAACTGCAAGTTGACGCCGTGGATAGTGGTTCAGTTATTGCAGCACCCACGAGGGATACTGCTCTCAAACTTGGTGAGAGGGTAGGGCAGGCCCCGAGAGCTCTGGAGAACCACCACCTGTGTTGCAAAATCTTTCAAAGTCGGTAGGAGCTCAGGATCAGCTGATCCATCGACTTAGTTGCAGTGCCTGCAAATACAGGGAAGTGACTCCTTCCCTTCAAGGGAGATTCCTTCAGATATCTTTTATGCTCACAGGCCTTGGATTGTTCCTGTATGGTGCACAGGCACAGACCATGCAGCAGAATGGGAGGGAGACGAAATTGAGCCCAGATGAAGTCCAGCGAAGTCCAGAGAGCCCAAACAGTAGAAGAAGAAGTGTTGTCTGATCTGAATCTTGTCCCACGATAAATCTAGGGTTCTACCCATACCTAAGCCCTTAAGTACCCTAAGAAAAGGATTGGGATGATTCATGGGACCCTCCCAGGTGAGGGTCTGGACATTGGGGAGATTACTCCCATGTCCTATGTCCAGGTTCGCGCCAGAGAGGAGCTAACGGCTCCCAGATCTGGTTTGAACTGTACTATGCCTGGGAACACCAAATATGCCCCTCATACAGACTATGTGGTGCTGGCAAGTGCACCCACCCTGCCCCAATACACTAAATCCTGTCTGGGAGGTGGTCACACCTCTCTGTGACAGAATACCTATTGTTCCGCCTTCCAATACTCGAGCTTGGATCAGCAGCAGGAGGGCAGAATCGTGTCTCTGGTCTGCAGCTACCATTTTGTGCTGCCCGGGTCTAGAAGGCTGGTGATGAGAACCCTGTGAGCCTAACGGAGGGTTCTTCAAGAGCTTGGAATCATACCTCCCACACTGTTTACAGTATGGGGGTATGATTCCAACATGTTTGATACCAAACATGATAGGATTCGTTGCAGCCGATTTCGAGATGGTCATCACGAAATTGCGTGGTGCCTCTTTATATACCATATGGCTGCTTCACTTAAAACCCGGGAGAATCGACTCCGTAGGCAGTAGGGGTATCCTGCTCATGCAGGGGAACACTCACACATTGAACCAAGCCTTTCGGATTGATAAAGCCTGCTAAAGGGGTGACTTATAGGTTTTAAGTGCAGTCCACCTAGATTTAGGAAACCTATATCTTTAGTAAGTTGTGCTAGCACCAGCTTACACTGGCTGCAATGGCAGGCCTGTAGCTCAATTGTGAATGGTCTCCCATGGGTGGCATAATGCATGCTTCAGCCCTTAGGGGACCTCTGGGGTACCTATGCCCTGGGTACCTTAGTACCATACACTAGGGACTGATAAGGGTACCCCAGTATCCTATCTGGGATGTAGCTAAGTACTGACCACAACAATTTAAGGGAGAAAGCAGAGAGACTGGGGCCCTGATTGGCAGGATCCCAGTCAGACTAGTCAATAACAGTTTAGCTCCAGGCAAAACGTTGGGGTAACCATAAAAACAGATCCTACTTTCTTTCACCCGGCCCTTTCAGTATACAGTGGGAACCAAAAGAGTTACAGCGTTCTTTTCTTTACAAGACAATACACCACCCTTGTTAATTTAAATTATCTGATAGCCATTCCACAGTGGGTCCACTACAGCATTTACAGGAATATCATCAATGTGGCACTAGCTGCTGTTGCAATCCTCACAGTTTACATGCAAATGTGCAACAAAAATTGAACAAAAATAACCTGTTGACCTGGCTCAGAAAAGTGTCGTTCATGAGCTTAGGTGACTGCCATGCCATGACCCTTGAGACTTAGCACGTGCTCCTAGATACAAATTGGGGTTTAAAAAATCTATCCTGTACAATGCATCCATTCACTACCATTATTCATGGACTTTCTGCATTACTCTCTGCCTTATCCAGTTTGTTGGCTCTGCAACAAGTTCCCCTAGTAGTACTCAATTCCGCCGTACTCCATGCAGTCCTAAAATTCCCATTTAAACTGAGGATGAAGAGGTCTGCAGCCTGTCTAGGAGCAAGTTGCACCGAGTAAAAAAATTGCTGTATTCTTAAAAGCCATATAAAAGATGGAACTTCCTTCGGCACTGGGACAGCAACATTCTACTCTGAGCCAGAATGATCAAAACTTGACAGAATGGCTGAACAGTGAGAGTAGTTACTTGTTTGCTCATTTTTTTTAAAAAAATACCTGGATCAATAAACATATGGCTAGCAATCGTTCATGTTCCTGGTTGTAAGATAAGGCAGTGCTTGGTGCAAATTCCTTTTACCACAGTTTTATGAAAACCATATGCTGAAGTTGGTAATGTGTAACACGAATGTTTGTGCATATTTGTTGTATAGTATTTTGTATTGGTGGCATTGTATGCTGTTATTTGTATGCTACTCTATTTTTGTGCTACACAATAGCAATATAAGTTTTTGTGTGTAGGGGAGCTGGTGTTATGCATTGCGTTTTGACTATATTGTTGTGATGTGCCCTATTAGAATTTACTTGTGTTGGTATGCTCCTTTGTGAATTCTGCTATGTTTTGTTGTTTAATTTATATATGTCACAAAATGTGGCTACACTTCCAGCCAAAACAGCACGAGCCTTAACATTCCCTGTGACAAGCAACCACTTATCAATTTTTTCATGTGGTAATACAGCGATGCTCAAGTTCTTCAACTAACTAATATACTTTTTAGCTCAAAACTGCAGCAAAAAACTATGTCTTAGCATTCATAGTACTTGCTTTATGTGATACGGCCCAAGATTTTGAAAGATAGTTTTAATAAGTCCTTGTGTCCAGTAACAAGAGTGCTGTCTTCTCCCTATTGTCCAGGGAACTTCCTCATTTGTTAAAGACAATGTAAAAGGAGAGAGGACCAACTTGAATAGTCACTTATGACTGTTGAACCTCAGAGAACTAGGAGTACATTATTTCAAAAAACACTCAGAACACGTACAAAAGCTTTTTGTTATGAGAGTTTATTGTTGCACATCTTATATATCATGCCACTATTTGAATAATAGCCATTTAAAAAAATCAACAATGGAGAAAACAATTCTTCCAGCAATTTTCATTCAATGTGAATGACAAAGGCAATACAGCTAGAAACATTTAAATAAACTACCTTCGTGTCCTCCTGAGGAAGTTTCACATTAGTTAAGCAGGTAAAACATGAGCAACTGTGCAAATAATAAGCTAAACCCCATATTCTTGTGTATCACCGGTTATTTACAAAAGATTGATTTCAGGTTTTTAACACCAGCTTGAGACTGGTCGAGATGGTGCAGATTTGAGAAGCACTAGAGATGTCTCACCAAGGCAAAGAATCTCCCATACTTAAAGCACACTTTCCATTGCCCTCTCCCCACCTAAATATCCTTTTTGTTTACATTTTTTTGTGGGCAATGGGTCAGCCCATGACACCCTATGCTGATTTCTCTGGTGGTCATCCCACGGTTGGCCCACTTGAGCATTGACAGGAATAGAATGAATGTGGCACCAGCTGCCACACGCAAACCTCACAGTTTACAAACAATTGAGGAACAAAATTTGACCTGGCTCAGCAACTGGTAGCTTAGGGGCTTAGGTAAGCACCATGCCAGGCGCAGTCAAGCTCAGCACCCGTTCCTGTACACAAATAGGGCAGTTAAAAAACGTTATCCGGTACAATACATCCATTCATTGCCATTATTCAGAGGCTAAAGGCCATTCTCACAAAGACACCCAGGCCTGATCACAAGTTTGGTGGATGGGTTACTCCATCACAAATGTGACAGCTATCCCGTCCGCCTTATTAAGAGTTCCATTATGTTCCATTGGATATGATGGAACTCGTAATAGGGCGGACAGGATATCCGTCACGTTTGTGATGGAGTAACTCGTCCGCCAAACTGTAATCAGACCCTTAGAGTTAAGAGATATCAATCACTCAGGATCAATCTCTCACAGCCATAATGACCCACATTACCACCTGAAATCTCCACCTCTGGAATGGCTTCAAAACCACTTGCTCTAAAATGGCTCATGGGGTTTGCAAATCATTCAAGTGCAAAGTGTACTCAGTTTTAAGTACCTCATACACTAAACAGCTCATTAAAAGTATGGGAGATCGAAGCAGAGGGGGGGAGAGCAGAAACTACAGATTTGGTGAAGCGGCACCCCCTTCAAAAAGATTTCTTTTTAAAACAACACAATAATTAATGGGGTACACAAGAGGGAGGACATAAGGAAATATGATGAGGAGAATATGGCTATATCTTCACTGTAGCCTTAATTATAAGTGATCTCTTAATACCAATTTGTATGGAAACAGTAGTTTCTCATCAAATCACTATTAAGAGACAAGAGTATTCCTGCCTGCATTAGCATGTCATTGGTCTTGATGGAAAAGTATTATAGGTCAAAACCTGAAGGAATGTGCCCAAGGCAAAAGACTGTGAATTACACAATGACATTGGAAATTATTCAGCCAACATCAAGTGCAGTATGGCATTTCCCTTTCCAAATGGACACAATAGGCAAATTACTTGTAACCAACACCACACTTTGGACTTTTTGAATTAGCGGGTGCGGTAACATTGTAGAGGTCATAATGCAGGGCTGCATGAACCAATTATTGTTTTTTCTGATTATGTCTTTAGAAGAAATTTTTTTCAACAGTGCAAAAATATATTTGTGATCTTTTTTGTCTGAAATGTAAGAGAAATGTCATTTTGAAACCTATATTTTGTAATATCAATTGTTTCATTACTAAATAATAATTTTAAACAAAGCCTAAAAATGTGAAAATTGTCTCACAAGTGTATGAGTAAAGAGCTATTATAAGGATAGTCCATTTTGGGTGCGTCATTTTGAATTGGTGGCAGAAAGAAGCAGGTTTGCAATGAACTCCTATTCCATAATTGGCATGTCGGTTTCATACAAGTTTTGAAAGAAAAATGGTTCCGGCTTAAACACTATTAGTACAACAGGTATATAAGGCGTGTTGTCAGAATACCAATAGGAAAAATATTGTCTGAAATAAATATTATGTCCTAAATATCCTTTACATAATCATTATTCAGTTGAATGTAGATTTTCTGTTCAACTCCAATGGGGTGATATTTTTGTAAACAATATTTAGGACACAATATTTTTTTCAGACAGTTTCATCGCAACCACAAGGAAAAAAGACCAAGCATATACCACGTATAAGAGGTCAACAGTTGTTTCTGACATCATATTGGTAGAAACCTTTGAAAAAAATATACTTGACGTCACTCGAAGAATATGCAGCATTTTGCTGATTAATAAAAGTTCAGTAGAAATATTCTGTTTCACTGAAGTTAACTTTCACAGCCTCTAGCTTCACTTTCTGGCCTTCACCACACTACCTTGTTTTTTTCAGTGGCTCCCTTCCGGAAAAGGGTGAACATTTCAATTGTCTCCTCAGAGAACTGATCCTTTTCATCAATATATATTTAGGTGAAATTCTTGAAAGGCAAATGCTAAATACATTGGGAAACAAGTTAGTGTCATGTTTTCCTATTCCCATGCCATATTTTGGGCATTTTAATTAGATGTTAGCCCTTCTGACTATATTTCAGGCCCTTTCTGCAGCATTTGTCATATCACGAAGTCCTTTTTAAGTCTCCCAGTACCATTTTATGTTGGTTGATATTGTAGCAAAAAGGGGACTCAAAAAGACTTTTACGGAACAAAAGGCTCTATATCCCTCTAGTTCTGTAGGTGCAATTATTTCATTATCTCAGGTTTGCACCTTCTTGGCTCCACCACTGCCATCTACCCTTAAATGCACCTGCAACTGCCATGGAATCATCCCAACCTGGCATACCAGGCCGTAGTGTCCGTTGTTGCATACATAAACAAGTCAATTTTGCCCCCCACCCTATACTGCTTTAAAAATTAGGCCAGAAAGTAACTAAACATTATAGCACAGTGCTAATATATAATACAAGATCATTTTTCCAATGTAATTTTTTCAATCAATTACACAATAGAGGACTCCCTTACTGTATGCACAGTTGCTATATCATTATTTCTGCACCCATCTGTAGGTCTTTCAAGAGTAGGCAGAAAAAAAGGGTTTCTCAACACTCCCTATGAAAGTTGGGATCATTTAAGCAATTCCCTTATGATCAATTCTAATGAGATAGATGGATGGATGGATGGATAGATAGATAGATAGATAGATAGATAGATAGATAGATAGATAGATAGATAGATAGATAGATAGATAGATAGATAGATAGATAGATAGATAGATAGATAGATAGATAGATGGATGGATGGATGGATGGATGGATGGATGGATGGATGGATGGATGGATGGATGGATGAGAGATAGATAGATGGATGGATGGATGGGTGGAGGGAGGGATGGATAGATAAATCGATAGATAGATAGATAGATAGATAGATAGATAGATAGATAGATAGATAGATAGATAGATAGATAGATAGATAGATGTCGTTTTTATCAGTGGTGTAGGCATGTGAGGGGAAATAAGTGTTTTTCATGGTTTATACTATAATTTTACAATCTTTATTTATTTTTATGACCGTGATCAGTATTCTGTATTTTTGCAGCTGGTCACATAGGCGCACTTTGAACACTGACAGGTGCCCGGAGAAGGCAGAGGCACAAGGTAGGGTAGATGCCTGCACCTGAAAGCATCCAGTATGTGAAATGTTGTCTTCCTAACCCTATCATATGGCAAAGTGTCCTTTCTTCAGGCCTTATCTGCCCCATTCCAAACTACTGCCCAACTGCATAGTTGAGACTCAACACAGAGAAACATTATATTGGTTGAAGGTAAACAAAGAGGGTTTTTATAAACTGCCTGTTTTGTCGGATTGTGAGATTCTTAATCGGTGCCATCACCCAATTAGAACACATCTCCTTGGTTAAACATTCTTATTGGCTACGGTGCAGCCGCCCAGAACTGCCAGAGTCTGTGTCTCTCTTAAATCTATTCTGTGGTGCGTGCCGGTGAAAATAACTTGATCACCAGTCGATGAATTTCTTGTGGCCCTATGTCTGCTCTTTTTTCTACACCGCCACAGCGCATATTTGATGTTTAAAAAAAAATGAAGAATTATCCACTGTTCTCGTTTCATCAAAAATGCTCGCCAATATCTGTGGTTGAACCACATCGAAACGGAGGGGACTGATTCTTGTGAGCGTCTTGCTAGAGGCCGAAGTACACAGCCCCTTTGAAGTCACTGCTGCTCTGCCGGACAAAAACAGCATTTTGAAACGGGCTCTTCCACGACGCTTCTGAACTTGCTATCAATGAACCTCTTATTTTTTCTGTTTCTTATTTTTAAACAATTGACCTCCTTTCCTCCTTGCAGACAATCTGCTCGATGTTTGGCTGCCCGAGAAAACCTTGAGGAATAATAAGAGCGCTCCGCATTCCTGAGATGACAAGTGTTTTGTAATGGAAATAGCTGTGAATGGATGTGTAACGGCTCTGCCAGATGGCGGGCTCCGGCGCTGAATAGCACGCGCTCTCCAGTCGAGAACAGGCCGCGCGCTGAAAGGGGTGAAGTGGATGCAGATCTGCGGATGAGCAGTCTCAGCACGAGGCAAGAGTCAATTACAGAAACACAATGCCATGGCCCTCACCGGAAGATGTGCTGCTTGAGCTAGCCCCAAAAAATAAATCATATTCCATTGTTCGGAAAGTAGAACATTTGAATATGAAAAATCAGATGCCGCTGTTCTGGAACGGCATTGATTAAACATGAAGCTTTGAAAGACGACGGGCTGAGAGCAGGCAATGTGTGTAGAAGGCGAGGTGGCGAAAGTTTGAAGTGCCGGTTTAACATAGCTTGGGGTAGTGAAATTATGCAGCAAGGGAGGGGCAAAATATGTGGTAGGGTTGACAAAATTATGCGGCAAGAAAAAATAACTTGTAAAAAAGAAAAAATAATAAGGTAGTACAAAATGTGCCACATTGCGAAGGATAATTTAACACTTTCTGGGCACAGGTTTCACCTTACCAGCACCACTTTAATACCCCCAAAAATATAAGCAACTGAAAGGTGACCACTCAAAATTTGCCAAGGTCCCTCCACTGTGCGCCAACAGTTGCAGCAGAGTTTTTAGGGCTCGCAAAGCGAGAGCCCTTTTTTAATACATTTTCATGTGTTTGGCCTAGAAACAAATATTTATTCGAAGAAATCAGCAGATTATACAACAGAAGATTTAGTTTGCCGCACTTGCCACATAATCTAAGTATGCATAAAACACAATGGTCGCAAAACCACATAATTTCAGTGGCCCTGCACATACCTTACAAAACACCTATATCACTTGTCTTTCCAAGTTCAAAACTGCCCTGATTTGCAAATGTGGCTCTACAAAACCTATAACATAACATAACATTTTTAGCTCTCTGAAGTACAAAACAGGGTCAGTATTGAACAGAAAAAGGCACGGACACCAAAATAAAGTGGCCGTCTATAGTAAAACAGAAACATATTCAGGCCTTAAGAGGCGATATGCATTGGCATTTGTTATTGCATGGGCAGGTATGTTAAAACAGATGGCATCTGAAACCATATGTGTTAGCTATAATGTTTTAGCTGAAAACACCTATAATTTGTGATAAACTTTTTGTCAGATGACCATTATGACCTCTGCTATAAAATACAATATGTATTTATACAGCTCTATACAGCTCATACATACATCAATTAGGATTCAAATTGCTGGAAGGTCCTCAGTGGTGTCACAGTGAACTAAGGCGAGAGAGATAAACACCTTGATGATGAAACTCAGGGGCATATTAGCAAGCAATTGCGATAATTATCGCTATTGCTTGGTTAGAGACAAAAATTTACCGCTAAGCTACGGCGATTTTTATCGCAAATAAACCTTGGTATTACCAAGGTTTATCGCAAATGCGATAAAAATCGGCCGCAATGCATGAATATCGCTGAAAAGTCAGCGATATTCATGCATTACCGAGCTAATGCTCTTAGCCTTGTTATCCACCTCCCATTGGATAACATGGCTAAGAACTGCTCAGGGCAGGTGTAAGCTTTTGGAGATATTCGTGCTTAGCGCGAATATCTCCAAAAGTTGGTAATAGGAGATAGCGATGTTAGCGACTGTTTCCAGTCGCTAACATCTTGGCACGCCCACTTTGCATGTCATTAGTGATAAATATCACTGACATGCAAAGTGGGGCCCAAGATGGTCGTTATCTCCTACTAGCTGTCGCTAACTGGTGTTAGCGACAGCTAGGTAATAGGGAGATACTTTTATCTCTGCTTTCTTGGCTTTTAAAGCCAAAAAAGCGGAGATAAACCCCCTTGATAATATGCCCCTAAATGTCTTTCTCGACTGCGACCTGAAGTGAGTTTGGGTGTTTCTCTTTGCATCCCAAGCTCTGTTAACTTGACAGTATTGCCTATTTCGAAAGATGTTTGCTTTCTATTGGATGAAACCACCCTCTTCTAGTACAACCATAAACAAAACCTTCCAGTATAGGCAGCATAGTGCTGGACCACCATCAAGACTGGTACACAACTCCTCAACTGACCATAATGTTAATTTATGTGGAATATGTTATTCTTCAAAATGATACTTCCTTCGATTAGACTTCATGTCAGAATCTTGCACTCAAGACCCAGCTTGCAACAAATCAGACAAGGCAACCATGCATGCATGCTCAGGCTTGTACTAAATTAGACAAGGTTTCCATGTATGTTAATTTCCACTTGTAAGAAGCCTTACAAGACAGGGCTTGGCACAAACCAGATCAGACCAGGCCAACGTAGCACTACATCATATCCAAGGATAGACCCATTGGGGTATGTATTCAATTTACTAAAATAAACACTACTCTTTCCACCTTCTCCCATACCTCTTACTTACAACGTTAAGTCACAGCATCTCTTTGGACCTCCTATATAATGCAAATGCTTCCAAAATAGGTCAACATACAAGCATACACAATATCAACCACACAAAACAAACTGATCAAAACAAACATCCCGGGTAGTTTCAGCTTGCAATACATTGGGCAAGGCAATTTGTTGCATACGCTTCAGCATGGACCTAACCAGGCATACAAACTATGACGTGGACCAAATTGTACAATTTCAATCGGATAAATACTACATCATGGTCAGCAACATGCTTTACAGATGCCAGGACATCTCATCACTGACCCCAATTCCTTTTATCTCCTTCAGACCTTCTCATAGCTGTCCTTCAACTTTAACTACAAGGCGCTCATCTATTGCCTGAGATACTTAACTAGATTACACCTGCCAGTTTGTACATCTTTAGAGGACGCCATTACTGCATCTGCCAGATAAGTCACTGTTTGAAACCGCAAGTAACCTTGCTGAATGCCTCTATCACCTGACATAACATTCTTTCTTAAAGGATTGATTTTGTCTTCTAGAACAAAAATTATTCTGTTATATTGCTGGTTCTCATAAAGAGGGTCCCTTTAAAAGGCATATAGATTTCTCTATGCGCCAGGACCTCAGAGAGTAACTGAGTTGATGGGTAGTCTAGATTAGTTGTTTGAAGACAACCTGAAAGTAGATTGTGGATGATATTCAGAAATGAATTGCCTAATGGTTGTCTTTCTTTGGCTCCACGCTGGTTGCTTTTTCCTTCTTTTGATGGTGGGACTTTGAGCATAGTTTATGGAAGGGAAGAGTGGTGTAGAACCACTCACAGTATTAAATACAAGTCTATCTTGTTGGCCATCTCCTGTTACAAAAATGCATATCGCTGACCTCTTCTTCTTTCAGCAGTACTTAAGAAAAATTATATTGGTGCCCTGTGGTCACCCTTGATGGAGAAGAACCCCATCTCCAGGAGAAAAAAATCTGTTTCTCTTTTCATTCTCAGCATAAATACTTGGATGCTTGCATTTGTAGTTGTAGAAATAAGAGATTGTCATTTCCTGTACACTCTGACTTCCAAGCATTTTTTCTCAGTTTCTATCTGTTCTACTTTTTATATTTATTATTTAAGTGTTTTTGGGGAGCATTCATCATGCTTTGCAGATGGTTGTGAGTGCTCCACAGGGTAAACGGGTGAGGATGTTTGCTTGCCCAATGTGGTAAATAATGTGATAAGGAACTGTCAAGTTGAATAATACCCTTAGGCTTGGCTTACAGTAGGGGTATCTATCTTAGGTCCAGGAAGACTTGATCCGTGCTATATTGTGAGGATATCCACTGACTCTGTAAGTGATTTATCTTAAGATTCAATATATGTACTTGTTTTTTTACATGGATATTCTGAAAATGTGGCATGGACCAGATGTTTCAAAATATAGGCCTACAGTAGGCATGTCCATTGAGGACCAGGAGGGGTGGAATCTTGTCCTGTTTACATAAACATAAGTGACTAATTAAATAGGTTCCATACAGAGGACCTGCAAGTAAATGCACTGTAAGTGGATAGCCTTACACCTAGATGGAGCAGGCTCTAAAGGACCTTCCTTGGACACTTCTGCTCTAAAGGTTACTTTTGGCCTTCACTTCCTTGTGCCTATCCCTTGTAGACAAACGTCCTCCACTCAATATCACAGTTTAGGGCCCTTATTAAGAGTTTGGCAGATGGGGTACTCTGTCACAAACTGATAGTTATTCTCTCCGCCTTTTTACAAGTGCCATAGCATACAGAGCACCTGTAATAAAGTGGACGGATATCTGTCACATTTGTGACAGAATATCGAATCCGCCAAACTGTAAATAAGGCACTAGCTACTACAATTTATTATGATCACCAGGTAGACCAATGTAAGAAACACATATTTGCAGGTTACTGTGGCTCACCACTGCGTCTCTAAATTATTGCTATATAAATATGGAGGGATGATACATGTTAAAGCCAATGCGTATGCTCCCACAGATTCACGTCACCACAGCTATAAAGCATAACATTCATAAGGAAGCAATTCTTCATTACTTCTAGGCCGTTTTCTTCTGTATTAAAGTAGCACCAAATTTTGTTCATAAAGTACCCACTTTCCATACACAAAAAGTGGCCTGTTCCTGGCAAATACCATAAAAAAGTGATGTCCTAATGCGAGAATGAAGTGCCATTGATATATAGCAGAAGTATTTATCCCCAGAAGTTGTGTAAATGCACAAAGCCAAAATGTTCTAAAAATGATCTCTCTGAATATACCAAGAATAGAACACGGCCACTACTGGTAGCCTGGCATTTTCTCTTAGTATGGTGGCAGACCACTTGGTGGGAAAACTCAATATTTCTCAAGGCTTAGGGTCTCATTTAGATTTTGTTGGTCCAGCTGCAAAACGACTTCTGTCCACTATGCTGGGAGTGGCTGGGCCACCCAAAATATTTACATGATTGTGAGCATTTCCCCTCCGAAACATTTCAGGTGAAAAATGATAAACGATGGCATGTTCTCCATGCATTGTGGTGTGGCAGACCAGACATAATTTATGTAACACAATGTGTGTCTATCTTCAGTAATGATATACTAAATGCCCCCAGCATACATTTCAAAGGATGGATATTTGAATTTTTTTTTATCCCTAGGACCATGATGGCTTATTCTGTGGAACTAAAGGATGGTACAGCAATGGTGATGAGTCTGCTGTGAGGGAGTTCTACAGGGAAGAGTTGGCCATTCCGTCACATGGATCTCCATTTTCCACCGCACTCTAAATGAGAGGGAAAGAAGTGGAGGGCCGAAGCAACATCTAGCTTCCTTTGGGGGATATCGCATAACTGTCTTTCTCAACACTAGGGCCTATTTGTATGTTCAAGAAATATGGCTGGGCTCGAGAGCCCACTGATTAGTATAAGGTATTTAGACACTGAGCAAACCTGGTGCAGTGAATTTTTCACTGAGAGTTGCACTGAACAACTGGGTAACAAACAATATTTGCACTAGTTGACTCTTGAGCCATACAAATGTTTGAGATTTTGCACTGATCCGTTGGTGCAGATATTGTTCTTGCTGTGGCCAGTCACATTCCATTACAACATTGTAGTGCTCCAATATTGCGGTAGAAATCATGGCGCTTGTCGTTTAATATTGTGATTTGGTGGTGCTTTCCCTAACATCAGTTTATATTAAAGATATGTATTGAAAATGTAGATTGTGAATGATGAAAGACGGATACTTGTATTATATTATGTGTAGAGACAATGAAGAGAATGGCTGGTGTATAAAGATGGAGGCCCAGATGTACTAGGCCTTTGCGCTGACCTTGCGTTGCGCAAGGTGACAAAAGGCAATGCAAATGCTTAAGTCAGATTTACAAAGCCACGCAATGGGTATTTGTACCACCTTGCATGACTATATAAAGAATTGTAACACAATGCAGTGGCGTGCTCTGCCTTGTGTTACATTTCGTAGTAGTAGGTGTTTCATTGGTGGAGTATGGGCATTCCCTTACATCTACCCATGGAATATGACACAATCACAGATTTACTGAAATCAGTAAACCCAGGATGCACCAAAATGGTAAACCAACCCAACCATGGCGTAACAAGGGAAAATATGTATATTTTTGCTCATTATTTCCGCTCTCTATACGTAATGCATTCTGCATCACTTATAGAAAGAATACATTGCGGCTTAGGATAGTTTTTGTGCAGAAAGGTATCCAATTCTGTACCAAAACAATCCTGCCTTTAGGCAGACACCCTTGCACCATTGTGCAAGGATGCCTGCGTTGGCGTTATACAACCTCAAGTGCGCCAGCACAGGGAAAGAGCTGAAGAACGCCATGTCTTAGTAGATATGGAGCTGTTCAGCTTTCTTTCATTCATACAACACATGCAGCAGATTTGGTCGCTGCCCTGTGTTGCGTAAACGTTTAGCAAGTATGCCCCTGAGTTTGGGAAGAACACCTCTTGGCCCTTTTGCCATGTGAAGCAGCAATAAACGTGAATCAGTAAAGTGGATTTGCAGTTCTCACCGAAACAGAGGAGAAAAATTACATATTTTTTTTTCTTGGCTATTAGCCAAGCTGCATTCCCTTGAGCAGGCATCACTACTAAACTAACTGCAGTCCATTGTTATTTAAATGATGTGCCTCATGTACTTGCATTCAATGTCTCCCCCTCTCAGCAGCCTTTGTTCAAGCCCCACTGGGCTTCTTTGAGTGACTCAATCAATGTTGCCATTTTTGTATATATTTGTATGTCTGAGTGCATAACATGTCAGAATATATAGATGGAATTTATGCACACATTTGCATCTGCAAACGTCAGCACTGGGCTTACACATGCAAATCAGTGAATTGTATGGTTTAAAAAAGAACTGTGATTGAACATGCCTTTGTGAGCTGTAAGCTAATAGGGAGATTATAGAGTGTAGAAACATCCATTGCCTGGGACCTGACGTATGCAGGTGAAGGCGATGTATGCATGTCTGAGATCACTTGCAGGGCTGGCTTGAACCACACTTGGGCTCTGTTCGCTCACTGATAGATAGATACGATGTGCTGGTTTGGACCCCGCCTCATTAGCTGTAAGAAGTCAATGCTTGCTCCCCTGAGGGCCACCAGCAGGGTTGCTTGGCTCCACATTGCATTAGGTAGCATGAGGTCCATTCATTCACTGCTTTCTACATAAATCTGGTCTTGGTCAAATTTCTACATGAATTTAGGGGTTATTTAGATGATGGCAAGAAATGAGAACCAACATAAATATGTGGTTCTCCCACCTCGCCAGAGTTTTAGTTTCCCTGCATCAATTACAGCAAGAAATGATGGAGCCACCAACGGAATGGCCCATCGGACACAGGGTCACCACAGTTTATACACTGGGAGTCCTTCTTTTATTAGATGGCTCTCCCGCTGCATATCCCCCCTTCCCATGTGAGACATGCTAGACTTGGGGAGGGGAAATAAACAGTGCACCCGTATGCAAGAAGAAACATCTCTGTTCATCAGGGAGGGTGTTATTTTGTTTTTACAAGAAACAAACTACCGCTAGGTGGGTTTGCTTTTGAAAAAACAAAAGTAAATTCTGAGCAGGCCATACGAACATGACCGTCCACTCGGCATCCTGCTTTGCTGCAAGTGGTTCAGCCGCCTTAGGGGGTGCACTTTTCTCCAAAAGAGATCTCTACCAAGCAGGCACACATCTTTACGTATATGGTGGGTGGCTTTATACCAGGAGGGTAGTGATGAGGTGAGCAAGCTGCTTGCTGTAATCAAAATGCCCCCCCAACCCCTTTACTCCCAATACGCTCCTTTGCTGTATCATGCAGCATTGAGTTTTCCAACATTTCTGACCTATTGGCACACATAGTCCTTGCTAGTGTGGTGCTGCTGATCTTGTTGAGAACTGTGCAGTGCATACCTCTACCCTTAAACGAACATGTGCGTGCTAGACAACCACCTCTCTACGCTGTGTACTCAACAGTCAAGATGGCGCTTCCAGTGTGGCAATTCACAAAATACTTAGATAAAAAGGAACAATATCTATAAAATCATAAAAAGTTTTTCACATTTCTATCTGTTTGGAATTACTTAGTGCAAGCATATGCCATTCATCAATGCCGCCTATTCACTGCAGTGCAGCTGTGGAATGACCTGATAGGTGACACATCCATGTGTTTCATTCCCCACCTGCACCAGTTCTGCACAGCTTTGTGTGCCTCTGATTGTGGTGGATCACAGCAGGGATCTGGTGATGCTCTCTTAAAGTCATCCCTGTCCGCAGTTGCTGCTTCCAGGGATGCAAGACGGTTTCCCTTTTCACCTGATCCCTCTTAGACTTTTTACTACTAAGACGCATCCTACGCCTCAAATACGGAATAAAGACAGCAAGCCGGCGATCTACGTAGTACACTGTACTTCCTTGACCGAAGCATAAAAGTGTAAATATCCACCATGATGTCAGACTGACGCTGGATTAGTTGCTAGTTACTTCCACATATTTGCACAGCAGTTCACCACAGTTCTACAGGCCCAGTCACAGGACAACAGGAAGGCCCCCAAAGTTGCGACAAGCACAAGCCCATGTTCCACGCGCCAGCACATGGACCGCGAGAAGAGCTCCATCTCCTCCCATTGTAGAGAGGTATATCTTCCAGTATGCTCTTTTCTGAAGGGCGCAGTGTCCTTAGAAACGACCTCTGAGGTGAAGAAGACACCTTTCCATTCTTTTTCCTCCAATGCTATCTCACTTTCTGAAGCTCCTGCCGCAGCCATGATGGCAAAGGTTGCCCAAGTCTGTGCAAAAGTTTTGACAGTTCCACGCTGTGCTCCCTGTAGTAGCTGGACAAGTATGCCCTAGACTGATGGAGACAGAATGAGAAGGTTTTACTTTACAGAATACATCCAAACATTGGTTTTATTGTATTATCTCATGATATGTTTTTATTAAATACTGGAAAAAATTATGGAACATTTAACAAACAATACACAATAATCTTTAAAAAATGATAACAAGTCAATCTCATTTTAAGTGATCAGCTTCATCATGGGAGCAAGCTCTTTTTCTGGGTCAATGTATTTATTTCAACGTTTTTTCGGTTTTCTCTTGAAAAGATATGCCCCAACAGTGTATTGGTGATTACAGGAGACGATAAACTACCAGAAGTTGCCAAAAGGAATTCAAGAGGTCAAGTAAGATCTGAGGCAAAAGAGACCATTTTTCAAGAAAAATACATTGAAGGGAATATTGTGTTCATTCATTTGTGTAAACCAAGCTAACTGCAGTTCATTGACTATAATAGTTGGCTTTGTCCCACCTCAATTAATTTTATTCCAGCTTCACCAATCATGACAAGATTGGCAGAGGTGTGACACAGACTTATAGAGCCATCCTGCAGGTGATGAGGGGGCCTGACGGGGCACAACACAAGCTCCTGAAGCCCTGCGGTGCAAAGGGGCTCCAACCCTTTTGGAGTTCTCCAACACTTAAGGAGGACCCCACTCCGCCCTATGGACATTGAAAATTTGTGAGATATGTGAGACTCAGGGTCCCTTGTTCACATTCTGTAAGGGAGCCCCATCGGTAGCGCCACTGGGGCCCGAGTCTCCCATATTTAACAAATATTCAGCGTGGTGGCCTAAATGGGAGCCTCCTCAAAGGTTCCCCCTACAATGAAGGGCTCCAGGAGCATGCGTTATGTCCCTAATAAGATGTAACATCATAATTCTCAAAGGCGAGCAGCATCTAACTATTTTAAAAACCATGTTCATTATATCACTAAGAATAAGTCATGACGATGCTTCTAATTTCTTCCTGGACCAAGGAGCACCTTTTCATAATGGACGGATCAACATATTCCAAAAGGCCTGGAAAAATATTCAACAACAAAAAATGAGACTGACAAATAATAATAATATAATATTAATCCATATTTGTATAGCGCAAACATATCACCCCTTAAGGTTTCAAAGATCTGGGGGCTGTTGGGGAGGTTATGTGAGCTATTGCCCAAAGTCACATGATGCTGAGCTATGCTGCCCCCGGGGCCAGGGATCGAAACGTGACCCCAGAGTTCCGGAGACAGCCGCTCTGGGATGGCACCACTTGGCAGGGAAGACTCACAGAAGGCAGAGTCCAGGTGCTGAAGCATGTCCCTGAGACTTCAGATCAAGAGGCCAGCCAATTAGCCCTTGGAGTCACACTGGGTCCTTGGGTCAAGTGAGCTGGTCCAGTCCTTCTCACCCAGGCATGAGGGCAGCAAGCAGAAGGTCAGCACAGCACAGCAAAGCAGGAGTCCAGCAGAGTGGCAGTCCAGCAGAGCGGCAGTACTTTAAGCAGCACTGCACTCCTTCTTCCTAGCAGAATATCCACAGGTCCAGAATTGTTCTGAGGTGATGGTGTCTGAACTTAGTCCGGGTCTTATACTCCGTGGTGGCCTTGAAGTGGGGATACTTCAAAGAGGTGCCTTTGAAGTGCACAGCTGTCCTGCCCTTCCTGTCATGGCTCCAGGCTCACTACAGGGGGTATACAGCCCGTTGTGTGTGGTCAGGACACAGTCTATTCAGGTGCAAGTGAGGCTAGGACCAGCTCTTCCCTCCCATTCGGCCAATATGGCTCATAAAGTCACACCTAAGCTCCCATTGTGTTTGGCTATACAGGGGGATTACACAAAGCCCAACTGTCACCCACCCCAGGCGTGTGATCAGAGAGAGGTAGCAGGCACCAAATGGCTAAAGCAAAAAAGCTCCAACTTTCTAAAAGTGGCATTTTCGGAACAGTAATTTAAAATCTGACATCACCATAAGTTTTAATTTTAAATTGTGATTCCAGAGACACCAAACTTGAAAAGTCTATCTCTTCACAAATGGGAATTCACTTATAAGATGAAATAAGGCTATCCCAATGTTATCCAATGGGAGCGGTAGGCCTTGCAGTAGTGAGAAACTAATTTGAGAGTTGTACTTTTAAGTTGTACGTGTCCTGGTAGTGAACATGTCCTGCTCTAAATACATTGAACCCTGCCCTCTGGGTTGTCCAGGGCCTACCCTAGAGGCGACCTATATGTATTATAAAGGGAGGTTTGAGCCTGGCAAGAGTTTTATTTTGCAAGGTCGACTTGGCAGTATAAACTGCATACACACACTCTGCAATGACAAGCCTGAGGCATGTTTAAAGGGCTACCTAAGTGGGTGGCACAATCAGTGCTGCAGACCCATTAGTAGCATTTAATTTTCAGGGCCCTTAGCATACTAGGGACTTATAAGTAAATTAAATATGCCAATTGGGTATAAGCTAATTCTACCATGTTTTAAAGCGAGACCACAAGCACTTTAGCACTGTTTATTAGTGGTAAAGTGCATAGTCTCCCAAAGCCAACAAAAACAAATTAAAAAAAAAGGTGAGGAGGATGGCAACAAGTTTGGGGTAACCCTGCAGGAAGGGCCAGGTCCAACATTTATGTATGTAGAATAGGTAGCATCCACCTATTCTGTTGATTATAAAACAATAATCAGGACTCTACCTGAAGACCTATTGGGGTATTAACAGTTTGGATACTGTTGGTCTGTGCTGGCTTGAAAAATGAATCAAACATCTCTTTTCTCATAATATGTTCCTGTATGCAGGGACAAGATACTGATTCAATACTGGGCATCTTGGCTTTCTACATCAATAGCTGTGTGATATGACTTGGGTTAATTATTTCAGTGACTCAACTCCAGAAGGTTTGAATGAGTGGACAGTACCATAATATATGATATAAGGGGGCCTCCGGGCCACAGTCCTGTAAGCATAATGGTGTAGATGTTTCCCTATTTTAAAGAGAAGGGTGTGGGAATAGTAGGAGCGATGGAGGATCGGTAACTGGATCAGCCGGAACCTGGCCCTAATAGCTGTTTCTCTCAGTCCCTGTAGTGCCTCAGTCCATTCATCATCATCATCAATGTCACCTATATTTTCTGCCCATTTCTGACGTAGGGGTGTCAGTACTTCCGGGGAGTTACGTAATAGTTTCTTGAATAACAGGGAAATGCCTCTATTGGGTATATGGCCTGCTACGAGTCTATCTCCTAAGGGAGAGCGGTCTTGCACTATGTCTCTTTCACATCTGTGTTGCCACAGAGGGTGACCTAACTGTAAGTACCTATATTGTTCTTTCTCTTGACAGTTCATATTCACTGGGAAGGTCTGCGAAGGATATTATTGCCCGTCCTCTCCAAATATCTTCTAGGTGTTCTATTCCCAGTGTCTCCCAATGTTGGGAAGCCTCTCAGTCCTCTCACTTCTCGTAGTGTGTCACTGCACCACAGGGGAGTCCTACCTGTCAGCTTATTGTGCGAGCCTAGATAACAGTTTTCCATCTGCTAGGCCCTGACCACTGAGCGAGTGTGTTCAGGCATGTTTTTTTCTTTTCTTCCCACATACAGAATCGATTTGTAGTTTCTGTTATCCATCATATATCTGTCCACTCTATAGGCGGGCTCCTGTTGATCTGCACATACCCAATCGTTGATTACTATTAGTTGGGTTGCCCAATTAATAGTCGGGTGTCAGGGATCCCCAACCCCGTCCTACACTCCACTCTACAATTTTCGCAGAGCTATTGGAAGTGATGCTCCCTGCCATAGCAGCGTCCGCACCTCCTGTTCTATCCCGCAAAATTGTTCCATGGGCATGCTAAACGGTGTGTTTAGTCACACGTAAAGAAGACGTGGGAGGGTCATCATTTTATAAAGTGCAGCTTTTCCTGACAAAGTGAGTGGCAATGTATGCCAATGTATCACAATGTCGTGCAATCTCTCCAACTGGGGATGGAGGTTTAATCTGAGGAATTTTGTGGGTCCCTGGTAATGCAGAACCCGTCCTCCACAATTTGAGCTTTGTTGTCTGATGGAAGTCGGGGGTACCCCCCGAGAGCAAGAAGATTAGCGATTTGAGCCAGTTTATCCTGTTCCTGAGTGACTTTCAAACTCTGTGAAGATTTGAAGCAGCCTGTTCACTGATCAGTATGGATGTGTAACATATAGGAGGATGTTGTCCGCATAGAGAAATAGCATGGATTCGAGGAGACTAACTAATCAGGGGGATTCCTATGCCCGGAGCCCTCTAATTAGTTGGTTTCCTCAAAACCAAGCCATAAGTGGCTTCAGTGCTACTGCAAATATTAATGGAGAGAGAGGACAGCCCTGACGCATTCCCCTGCCCAGATGGAACACTTGGGAGGTGGTACCATTTACTCGTACCTGGGCTAGAGGTTACTGGTATTGTACCTGCAGAAATTTGTCCCAAAGCCCATCCGTGGTAGTATAGTTAAGATATATTTCTGTAGAATACTGTCAAATGGCATTGTTGCATCTGGTTCCGTCACTGCCGCTTGGTTTAAGAAAAGTGGTTCGGTTTGGCTCTGGGCCCCATATAAGCATCAGAGATTTACTCGGGTTCTAAAGTGTGGCATAAAGCCTGAATGATCTGGATGGATTATTTTTGTAACAACCCCTCTTTAGATTCTAAATTTAGGAGGGAGATCGGGCGGTATTAGCTGCACTTGGAGGGGGGTTTATCTGTCTTATGAGTGGTAACTATTGTGGCGAGTTTCTGATCTCACAGCAGTTTTCCCTACTCTCGGGCTTTTAAAAACATGGCCAACATCAGTTTTGCCACTACTGTCTCAAATATTTTGAATACTTTAAGTGGGTGACCATTAGGTCCTGTCGCTTTCCCTGACTGCAGTCCCCTTATCCCCCCAACCACGTCTTCTGTCTCTCGTGTCAATGTCTGTAGGTCAAGGGTCTGCAATAGTTCAGTGCTACCTAAAATTGTTTCCGGCATATAGGTTCTCTTAGTAGGAGGCAAAAGTCTCCACTATTTCCAAATTTTCTCCTTAGACCTCCCCATTGTCGTCTCTAATTTCCAGTACCCACGCTTTCGCTCTATCTCGGCGCTCCAGCCAAGCCAGGTGTTTGCCAGCCTTGTGTCGTAGATGTGGTGTCGCCAGGGCATGTGCTCTCGCTCTATTCTCTGCTAAGGCACAGAATGCATCTTGTTTTAGACGTATCTGGAGGGACAATGCTTTCGGTCCATTCTCCCCTACTTGTTTCTCTAATGCAAGGACCTCCATTTCCAGGTCCTCAATTTCTTGTTGCTCCTTCTTCCCTTTACTCTCGATAAGAGCGAGAACCTGGACCTGCAGCACTGCTTTGTATGCTTCCCATATTATTCATGGAGAGCTGACTGTCCTTTAGTTTTCTTCCAAATATTGGAAGGTGCCCGCCCCAATTTTTACCTTCATTTCCCTCTCTTGGATATACCAAGCATCTATTCTGGGGATCAGTGGTCTGTGCATCAGGGGCCCTGCAACTGTACTCCCACTGGTGAATGATCGGAAATGCCTCTGGCAAAGTTTGCTGTATCTCGAAAACGATTTGCTGAGGGCATATGTGTCAGCAGGTAGTCAAGTTGAGTGTAACTGTTGTGTTCTCGGAAGATATGTGCTGGCGATAAATGTGTAACAGTTGTGTGCTGGGGAGAAGACAGTTGTAGATCTACGGGATTGTGTTGCCTCCATAGGTCGACTAATCCCATGGCCTCTGCAAAGGACGAGAATGCTCCTCTTCTTGCAGTTGCCCGATCCCACTCAGTTTATCCAGGGACGCGTCCATCACATCATTAATGTCTCCCCCCCAGCACCAGTGTGTAAGTTGGTAAGGCCAAGAGGGCGGCGCCCAGATCTGACAAAGTTCCTGTGTGTAGTCTAGGCGAGATATAGAGGGAGCACAGATTTCAAGTTTTGCCCTCCCAAGTGACTGTCACAGCTACAAATCTCCTCTGTGTGTTGTTCCAGGTGTGTTTTACTGTATAGGGGATTGATTTCTTTGATCGGATGCATACCCCTTGTGAGTCTGTTGTATAACCAGACTGTGCAACCAAACCAATCTAGAGCTTTATAACTGGTGCCTCTAAGATGTGTCTCCTGGAGCAATATAGCATCTGGGGCTTGTCGCCATATATGTAGTAGAACTAAGGTGTTCTTAACCTCATGGCCCAGTCCGTTTACGTTCCATGACCATATATGTAGTTTCTTGCTTTGTGTACAACTCATCGTGTTGTGTGAAGTGTCTGTAGTGGACCGTTGTTCGTATGGGACAGTGCTGTCCTGCCTCCTATAGCCTGAATCTTGAAATCGCACTGATGATTTCCCTTAGCCTCAATCTCGTAATTCGACGGTGATGCATTAGTAGCCAAAACCTAAGAACTTTTTCGAAGAACATTCCTTAAAATTTTCCCCCAACTCACTCCCTGCTACCCTGCTTTGCGAGCTATAGCTTTAGGGATCTGATTTTACCAGGCACAATCCACTTGGTACTTCCTATTCCACTGGGATTAATGCTCTCATTAACACCTGCTCTGGACAGGTGATACGTGTAAGATGGGAGGCAGATGCATGGCTGGTTTGGAAGAATGGGAAGGGTAGTGGAGGAAAGAGGGATATGTTCTTCGGCAGGAGAGAACATTTCATGCTACCCCTCTGTAGTTACAAAAGTTCTGGCATGGATGGGGATAAAGGCTTGGTTTCAAGGAGGACAACGTTTCAAGCTTTATCTGGCGTTAACCCCTTTGATGCTCCTGACGGAGTGGTACCATCATGAGCATCGGTTGGGCTGTGCTGATGACTGTACTGCTCCATCATGAGCACAGCCCCTGGGGGAGCGCTGGCGCTCCCCCCCTGGGGTATCGATTTTGCCCCCACAAAAAGGGATGGCAGCGGAAGAGATTCCGCTGCCACCCCCGATGCCCCCCCACACCTCCCCATGATGTCAGCCCGCACAGCGCGCACCCACGTAATTAGGAAGCGCTAGACGTGCTGGAAACCATTTGTTTCCAGCGCGTCCAGGTAGAGG
Organism: Lissotriton vulgaris; assembly: GCF_964263255.1. NCBI lineage: Eukaryota > Metazoa > Chordata > Amphibia > Caudata > Salamandridae > Lissotriton > Lissotriton vulgaris. The sequence goes on from NC_141689.1 coordinate 1,721,626,021, forward strand.
AAGTAGGTTTGGGCCTCCGGTGGGGCGGGGCATTTCTTGGTGCCTTGAGGCATCGGGGGGAGGAATTAGTGTTTCCCCTCCCCTGATGTCTCAATGCAGGTCATTCCTGGTGCACGATCGCGCACAGCGTTGTGATCATGCACCAGTAATGCCCGCTAGACACCAGGGATTTATTTTCTTGTTTTATTTTGTGCATATGAAGAGATCCCTTGGGCAAGGGTCGCTTTCTAAGGGGGACAAATAATTTTAGAGTTTTCTGCCTCCCCCCCCCCTTCCGGGACCGATTGGCCGATATTTGGCTGTTTGTGGACCTGGGGGAGAGGGGGAGGGAGGGGGGGGGGGACGGGACAGAAAAGCCCACTAGACACCAGGGATTTGTTTTTTTTGTTTATTTTGCGCACAGGAAATGATCCCTTGGGCAAGGGTCACTTCCTGAGGGGGACAAATAATTTTAGACTTTTCTGCCCCCCCGTCCTGGGGACCGATCGGCCAATTTTTGGCCATTTGTGGACCGGGGGCGGAAAAGCCCATTAGACACCAGGGATTTGTTTTTCTTGTGAAATTGGAAGCGACCCCTTGGGCAAGGGTCGCTTCCTAGGGGTCAAAATTTAAATCAGACTTTTCTGCCCCCCCTTGAGACAGATCAGCCATTTTTTAGCCGATTCTCGACCCAGGGGGCAGAAAATCCACTAGAGCCAGGTATTTGTTTTTTGACAAAATCAGAAGCGACCCCTTGGGCAAGGGTCGCTTTCATGGCCCCTAAAATTTTTATAACTATATTCTGCCCCCTCTGGGGGCAGATTGTTTTTTTTATTTGGCCTTTCCGCCCCCAGGGGGGGTGGGGGGGGGCAGAAAACCCCACTAGGCACCAGGTTTTTTTTTTAATTGGAAGCGTCGACTTGGGCAAGGGTCGCTACCAGGGGGCCAAACCTATTTCAAAATTATATTCTGCCCCCCCTGAGAACAGATAGCCAGATGTTTTGGTGTTTGTGGCCAGTGGGGGCAGAAAAGCCCACTAGAGCCAGGGAATTGTTTTTTTATTTATTTGGAAGCAACCCCTTGGGCAAGGGTCGCTACCAGGGGCCATATTTAAAAAAATATATATGCCCCCCCCCCCCCCCGGGTGCAGATCAGTTTGTTTAATTGGCCTTTCTGCACCCAGGCGGGTGGGCTGAAAACCCCACTAGACGCTAGGTAGTGTTTTAAATGTTAAATGGAAGCGACCCCTTGAGCAAGGGTCGCTTTCTTATGGGCCTAATTAATTTGTAAGACTTTTCTGCCTCCCACCCCCCGGGACAGAGCACCTATATTTTTTGGCGTTTCTGGCCCATGGGGGGGGGGGCAGAAAAGCCCACTAGAGCCAATGATTTAAATATAAATTAATTGGTTGCTTCCAGGGGACATATATGTGTGCATGTGTATTCAACCCGCTTATTTGGCCTTTCTGCCACATTTGTGTAGTGACATAGCCTGTTATAATGTGTATTGCATTTATTTCTTGTAAATTGTAATGCTTTATTTCCCTCTTTTTGCTCTAGTTCAAGGCTTTTGCTCTTTAGACACTGCAGGTTGCGGTTTTGTTACTGGTGGTTCTGCTGTTTGTGTAGTTGCATGTGTTTGGTAAGAGACTTTTTTTGTACAATGTAAATGTGTTTTTGCAAAGTGTGTAATAATACCAGTATGTTTGGCTTCTGTTTTTTGAGTGTCTAAAATGTTTTGCATTTGTGCTTGCTGTGTATTTTGTTTTCTTTAGAGTAATTGTTTTTTTCTTCTTTCTAGTGGGATATCGTTGATTTTTGCTGTGTCTTTGCAGAATAGGTGCTGGTGAGTGTAGCTGTCCCTTGTAAGTGAACTGTATAGTTTTTGAGTGTATAGATCTTTGTGATAAATGCACCCATTTTTTTACTTACTTTGCACAGTGTTGGTTGTTGACTTGTTTGTGCAGTCTCCTTTCTGAGTAAGGATAATGGCTAGCCGCAGGATTACTGTTCAGCAGGTTTTTGGAATGCTTTTTGATTCTTCCTCTGACCATGGTCCAGAGGCTGACTCAGATTCTGTGGCAGAGGTGGGAGGGAAAGATTCAGGCAGTGAGTTTTCTCTCCACATGGCATCATCCTATGATTAAGATACTCTCAGTGCAGATGAAGCTATTCTTCGTGCGGATGAAGTGCCTGTGTTAGAGGAGGACATTGATGTGCCGATAGTGCGGCAAGAGGCATCTGGGCTTCAGCCTGGGGCAGCAAGACTTCATGTTGGTATAGTGAGGCAAGAGGCATCTGGGCTGCAGCGTGGGGCTGCAAGACTTCCCGTTGGTATAGTGAGACAAGAGGCAGCTGGGCTGCAGCCTGGGGCTACAAGGCTTCTCGTTGAAAGTGCTGATTTCTGGGTTGCCCCAGGCATGGTGCAGCCGGCATTGCCAGACTTTACTGGTGTTCCAGGGTGTAGGGTAAATACTGAAAACTTTTTGCCGATACATTTTTTTCAGTTGTTTATGGATGATGTGTTTTTGGCAGAGATTGTTGAGCAGACTAATTTGTAAGCCGAACAGTTTTTGAGGGACAACAGTGCCAGCCTTAAGTCCCACTCTAGAGCTATCCGGTGGACTCCAACAAATCTGGAAGAGATGCAGAAGCTCTTGGGTTTAACTTTTTTGATGGGCTCGCTAAGGAAGCCATCAATTGCTTCATATTGGTCTACTAGTCCCTTGATGGCAACTTCTATATTTCCGGCAGTTATGAGTCGTGATAGGTATTTGCTTCTGCTTCGAATGATGCATTTTGTCCATAATGGTTTAGCTTTGCCACGAGATCACCCTGATTGTGACCGTCTTTTTAAGATTCGGCCTGTCATTTGTTGATCGATTTTCTGAGATCTACGCTCCAGGGAAAGAAATTGCAGTGGATGAGTCTTTGGTGTTGTTCAAGGGCCTCTTGGTTTTTAGGCAAAACATTCCTAGTAAGAGGGCACGCTATGGAATTAAGCTGTATATGCTGTGTGAAAGTGGAACTGGATATGTCTCTAATTTCAGGGTGTACACCGGTAAGGAATCCAGGATTAACCCCTATGGTTGTCCGTCCACTTTTGGAGTGACTGAGAAAATTGTGTGGGAACTTGGATGATTTTTTAACAAGGGCCACAATTTATATGTAGATAACTTCTACACTGGTGTGCGGTTGTTCAGGGAATTGGCCAAAGTGGACACTGTTGCCTGTGGCACAATCAGCTGTAACCATAAAGGTTTCCCAAAAGAACTTGTTTGTCAAAAGCTGGTGCGGGGACAGTGCAGTGTGTTGCGTTGCGAGGAGCTTCTAGCAGTGAAGTTTTCAGACAGGAGAGATGTCTACATGCTGACTACCATCCATGATTAAATCAGTGAACCGTTGACTGTTTGGGGTCAGGTTGCTGAAGGACGCAAACCTGTTCGCATTTTATACTATAATAGGCACATGGGTGGTGTTGACAGAGTAGATCAGAGGTTGGAACCTTATGCTGCTCTTCATAAGGCTTACATTTGGTACAAGAAGTTGGCTATCCATCTTTTCCACTTGGCAACCTTTAATGCTTTTGTTGTGTTCCAGGATTCTTGTCCTGAGTCAAAGATTACTTTTGTTAAGTTTCAAGAGTCTGTAATAGGCAGCCTTGTTTTAGTGGAACAGGCAAGCGTTCCTAGAGTTAGAGTGGTGGAGGATGTTGCGAGATTGAAAGATCGCCACTTTCCTGATCACATTCCTCCCACACCCTCAAAAGACTTTCCCAGTAGGAGATGTAGAGTCTGTTGGCGAAGAAGTATGCGGAAGGAGACTCGTACGTACTGCCAGAGTGTCCTTCTAACCCAGGGCTGTGTGTGCCTGCTTGTTTTAGAATGTACCACACGCAAAATAATTTTTGGGAGCATCCAAGAGTGGTAAAGTGAACTGCCTGGCCTCTATTGTTTAATTTTTTTTGTTCAGTTTCAAGGTTGGCATTTGTGTAGTGTATTTAGTTTCAGTTTTTGTGTTAGTATATTTGTATCTATTTGCAATTTGTTTGTGTTTTCTTCTTTATATAAAAAAATTCCTAAATGTGATGGCTGTGTGCGTGGAGTGACGTTTGTTGGGTGGTGTGCGTTGTCTGGTGCTTGGCTGGTGGTGTGTGTGGACTGGTGCTTGGCTGGCGGTGTGCATGTAGTGACTTGCTGCTGGTCACTACACACACTGCTAGCTGAGCGCCACTCCTTGCAATCCATCAGTTTGTGTAGTTGCTGTGTCAGGAATGTGGGCGTCTGAAAGTGATGGGCCCTTGAATGGCGCTGTCTGCTGGTGGGAGTGTTGTAATGTGATGGGCCTGCGGCTGGTGGTGTGAATGTTTTGTATGTGTCGTATGAAAGGTGTATGAATGGCCTGTAAAGAGGTTGGTGCCTTGTCATGGCTTTACAGTTAATAAAGATAGGTACCTCTGAAAACCGTAAATTACAACTCCTATTTTTAGCCTGCAATAGTCCTTTTTATTGGCTTTGGGCAATCATTTCTTTTTTTTTTACTTCAAACCTTTTTTTGTTTGATGTTTCATACATCTGAAGTCTTTTTGTTTCTTTTTTTTCCAATACATGAAAATAGTTATATTACAATACATGTATATATACAAAAAATGCATCATTATTACATTTACACATACACCACACATGATTAAACCAAAAGTATCTTTACAAATAGATATTTTACATTTAGATACCAATCTTTTTACCCAAATAAGGATGAGTTTCAAGAGTCCTATTGTTTTCAATGATGTTAACTGGGACCTAAGCTGCCTAAGTCCTCAGAGTGTCCTGTTTTTTGTGGTCCTATATAGGGTCGGAGATTTAATTTTACAGTCTCTTGTAAAGGAACAAAAACGTCTTCCACTCTACTGCCCTGGCGGGGTCAGTGTTTCTTTTTCTTGGATTCCTCCAAGCCTCTATCTGTTTCCTGCCGACGCGTTTCGACCTTATGTGTGGGACCAGAAACTTCAACTTTACAAGGTCTTCTTCCGGGCTCTGTTTTGTCGTGGCTTTACAGCTCACGAGCTGTGAGTCAATGGTTCAGTTTCTCATCCTTTCAGTTATTAACAGTGCATTTTATTTTTGTGAAATCACTTGCTAATACAATTGTATATATTGAACCATCACTCACCCTCGTGCCAAATCCAATCAGTATGTGTGTGTGTTTGAGGATTAGATGGCTGTGCAGTAATATTTGTATTTTTTGTCTTTCTAAAGCAGGGTGTACCTTGTCCTTTTTGTGAATGTTGTGATGTGTTGGTTTTGTTCCTGGTGGTGTGATGGTCTTGTGTGTATCACGTATGAAAGGTGTGTGAATGGCCTGTAAAGCGGTTGGTGCCTTGCAGTGGCTTTACAGCTCATGAGCTGTGAGTCACTGGTTCATTTTTTTTGTCCATTTAATTGACAGCGCATTACATTTTTGTGAAATCTCTTGTTAATAAAATTTCATATACTGAACCATCACTCGCCCTCATGCCAAATCCAACCAGTAGGGGTGTGTGTTTGAGGAATAGATGGCTGTGCCGGAATCTTTGTCTTTTTAGTCTCTCTGCCAAAGTGTACATTCCATCTAAGAATAACCTACAAACTGTAGATATTGTCTTAAACCCATTGGAGTACATTGTGATGTCTCTCTGGTGAATTCCAACAAGTTATTTTATCCACAATGTCCTGCAAACCTTAAAAGGTCTGTCGCATTTTCCTTGCAATATTGTGCCAAAAGTCTCACGCTGCAGAACTAAACATCTAATATTGTCAATACGATCTGATTTTGCAAGAGGGTCACCTGGGTTTTTGGCCTGGGGTTGGTGCCCATCTAGGGAAAACTACAAACCCACACACTTCTGAAAAGTAGACACCCGGAAGCTTCAAGGGAGGTATGGCTTGTGTGAATCCCTCAGCGTTTCCTTACTCAGAATCCCTTGCAAACCTCAATTTTACCTAAAAAAAATCAGGGCTCACACAAAATTCCTACCACCCAGCGTTCCCCGAGGTCTCCTGATAAAAATGGTGCCTCACTTGTGTGGGAAAACCCAAGTACCAGCGACAGGCAAGGGCCTAAAACATAGTGAGCCGACATCAAATATCTCCAAACCACCTGGTTTTGCAAGGAGGGTCACCTGGGTTTTTGGCCTCGGGCTTGGCGGCCATCTAGGTAAACCTACCAAACCTACACATTTCTGAAAACTAGACACGCGGGGGCTTCCAGTGAGGTATGGCTTGCATGGATCCCCCAGCGTTTCTCTACCCAGAATCCCTTGCAAACCTCTGGGTAAGGAAACGCTGGGAGATCCAGCAAAGCCATACCTCCCTGGAAGCCCCTCAGTGTCTATTTTTTAGAAATGTGTGAGTTTGGTAGGTTTCCTGTTAGAAACGGGACCCTGGCCGGCCAAGACTCGCGTCGAGGTCAGTCAGGGATCGCCACTTCTAAGTGTCAGGGCAAGGGAGTCACACACCAAGGCAACCCCCACTCGCCCTCTAGGTAACGTGGCGCGAGCAGTCAAGGCTAAACTTGGAGGCGATGTAGGTTAAGCATTTGCGCACGCACCCCAGCAACAACAACCAAAGGCCCACCACAAAGAAACACTCCACACAAGGTTATATCAAAATAGCCTTTGTATTATAATAAATATACATCAGGTAAAACACACATCTTGTTACACTGTGCCAACAGGCACGGGCGGAATTTACAAGGGATATTTGTACAGGACAGGGCCACTTGGACCACTGTCAAGGGTATCAGCACTTTTAGAAATAATACTTTCAGAAATAAAATCAGTGTAGCACACAATATAAAAGTAGAGCATACAACCAGTAACCACTGGTAACAGGACCTCTCTAGCACCACCTGTACTAGGGAGAAAACAACCACCTACATGTCACACTACCTGTAGGGGTGTAAACGCAAAACACATGATGCAATGCATGACATTCATTCAGAGGTGTAAAGGCACATGACGCATAAACAATACATTCAGAGGTGCAGAGAAAATACCATTGCGCCAAACTCACAAGTCACCACCTGTGACTGTCCCGGTGTCCCAATGTCAGGGCCTAAACGTGGCAGTTGCCCACAAAGTGCTGGGCAACTGGAGCAGGGAAAGTTAGGGCAACGTTGGAGCCTCTCTGGGCTCGAAGAACCACCACTGTGGCACTGGTGAGCCTCTCTCAGGCTCTCTTACACAAGTAGGGGGGCTGCTGAGCCTCTCAGGGCTCCAGCAACAAAAAGGTGCAGCCTCGCTGGGCTGTGGGGTCCCTCTCTCTGGGGACCCAGGAACACTTAGGGCGCTCTGAGCCTCTCTGGCTCGCCAAACCACTGCGGCGCTTTGGAGCCTCTCGTTGCTCCAACACTAAGGTGCCCCCTGAGCCCTCAGGCTCAAAAACACGGAGATGCTCTCTTGAAGCCCTCGTGGCTTCACTCCGCACTGTAGCGCTATCTCGCGCTACGAGAAGGGGGAAGGGGGGGGCGGACACCGACAATGTGTCCCGGCGCCCCTCCCTCCAGCACTGCCACACTCACCGGCTTCGCGCTGGGTTCCAGCGAAGGCGGGTCTCTCCCGCTAGTCCCGGGGCTCTCCTCTCCACTCGGGGAGCCTCGGGGATCCGGCCGGCAGCTTCTCTCTTCCCGGCTCGGTAATGGAGGCGGGACTTCCGGTCGGCCTCTCCTGGGCTGCGTAGGGGTTGGCTGGCCGCCTCACCACTTCCGGGTCGCCGCGGGCAGCGCGGCGGCTTGCTTTTAGGCAGGCAGGCGGGCTCCCATGATCCGAGGAGTGGGCTCCCTCGTGATCCACATAAATCACGGGCAAACAAAGCGGCAAGGAGCGGGGTGGCACCCGCGCCGCCACAGCAAATATAAAGTGAGGTAGGCACTCGCTGGGCACCGCAATTTCGGGCTGATGCCGGGTGGGCACCGGCTGGCTCTCAAAGTGCTAGCAGCGCTAGCCTCTAAGAAAAGGCGCTCCCAAGCGCCACCGGGCCAAATGCAGCGCTCTCTAGCGCTAGACAAGGGATTCCAGCGCTCCCAGCGCTGAAGGGCAGAGAGCAGCGCTCTCAGGCTGCAGGCAAGAAGTCCTCAGTGCTCCCCAGCACTGGAGGACAGGACAGGGCTCCAGCAGGGCTGGAGGCAGGCAGGGGGGCAAGGCTGGGCCAGAGCCAGCACACTGGGTCTCCAGGCAGGGAGACTCCCCAAGTGGCGGTCCTCCTGGCCCCAGCAGCAGCAAAAGCCCCCTCTGGCAGGATCCACGAGTAGAACATTTTCAGTGGGGACACAGCCCCTTCTTATACTGACAAATCCTTTGTTTCAGGGTGCAGGGTGGGGGGAAAACCAGTCGCAGCTGGTTCTGGAGCACTCTTGATGGCCCAACCACCCATTCCTTTCACTGGGGAGGCTAGGGTCATTAGACACACCACAGGGGGGCGGAGCCAGCATTGTGTGGGGAAAACCCAGCCCATCCAGGACACAGGTACACTCCTCCCACACATCACTCATGCTAATCTCCCACTCACCACCGGGCAGACCCATCCAGACTTCCTGGAGCCTGGCATGCCAGCCAGCTCCAGCCAATCACGCTCCAGCACCCTCACTGCACACATATCTCAATGTCCAGAAGTAGCACTTCCCAACTAGACACACACATGCCGCATACACCATCTTGCAGCATCTTGCACGAGTTTACACATACCAAACTCGAGCCTGCACTCCCCACGCATCAGGAACTACCAGGGACACACACATTCCCCATGCATTCCTATGGGAGGGCAGGCCAGCCATACTACACGCACGCACTTTCACTCTGGGACCCAGGGAAAAGTGCGCAGAGACCCAAAAATCACTGACACAGGGTCACACATAAGGCAAAAAGTCTAGGGGTGAACCTACCCTGCGGGCCAAGTCCAACATTTCCCTAGATGGCCGCCGAGGTGACCCCCCTTGCAAAACCAGGTGGTTTGGAGATAGGCAAATTTGATGTCGCCTCACTACGTTTTAGGCATTTGCCTGTCACGGGTACTTGGGCCTCCACACAAGTAAGGCACCATTTTTATCAGGAGACCTGGGGGCATGCTGGGTGGTAGAAAATTTGTGTGAGCCCGGTGATGCCACACTTTCCCTTTTGAAAATGTGTGAAAAAAACAGATTTTTTCAGCTAAAATTGAGGTTTGCAAGGGATTCTGGGTAAAGAAATGTTGGGGGATCCACGCAAGCCATACCTCCTTTGAAGCCCCCGGGTGTCTGCTTTCCAGAAATTTGTGTGTTTGGTAGGTTTCCTTAGGTGTCGGCAGAGCTAGGGTTCACAAACTACAGCTAGGCACTTTGCCAAAAAAGGATCATTTTTCAATGCGAAATTGAGGTTTGACCATGTTGCGTTTTGCGCCGTTTCCTGTCGCAGGCACCAGGGCGACCCACACAAGTGAGTTACCAATTATTCTCGTAAGACTTTGGGGGACGCAGGGTGTGTGGGAATTACGGGATCCATGCAGGTTACAGAACTTTCCACCACAGAAATGTGGGGGAAATGTGCTTTTTTAAAACAATTGTTTAGGTTTGCAAGGGATTCTGGGTAATAATAATAATAATAATCCACATTTGTAAAGCGCACAATCACCCGTAAGGGTCTCTAGGCTCTGGGGGCTGTCGGGAACATTAAGCAAGCTATTGCCCAGAGTCACATGGTGCTGGGTTAATCTGCCGCCGGTGCCAGGGATCGGACCGTGATCCCCAGATTCTGGAGTCAGTCACCCTACCCGCAGCGCCACACCTCTTCCCTGGGTAACAGAACCTGGTGGAAGGGAGTCAAGTCACCCCATCCTGGATTCTCCTGATTGTCTAGCGTTCAAAAATGTATAGGTTTGCTAGGTTTCCCTAGGTGCCGGCAGAGCTAGGGTTCAAAAATTTTTCACTGCGAAATTGAGGTGTGACCACGTTGCGTTTTGCGCCGTTCCCTGTCGCAGGCACTAGGCCTACCCACACAAATGAAGTACGATTTTTCTCGGAAGACTTTGGGGAACACGGGGTACATGGAAATATGTGGTCCATACAGATTCCAGAACTTTCCACCACAGAAATGCGGGGAAAATGTGTTTTCTTTGACAATGTTTTAGGTTTGCAATGGATTCTGGGTAACAGAACCTGGTGGGAGGCAGTTAAGTCACCCCATCCTGGAATCTCCTGGGTGTCTAGTTTTCATAAATGTATAGGTTTGCTAGGTTTCTCTAGGTGCAGCAGAGCTAGGGTTAAAAAAACTACAGCTAGGCACTTTGCACAGAAAGGGTCATTTTTCTCGGCGAAATTTGAGGTGTCACCACGTTGCGTTTTGCGCCATTTCCTGTTGCAGGCACTAAGTCGAGCCACAGAAGTGAGGCACCATTTTTCTCGGAAGACTGTGGGGAACGCGGGGAAATTTGTGGATTCACGCAGATTACATAACTTTCCACCACAGAAATGTAGGGAGAATGGTTTTTTTTGGACAATTTTTTAGGTTTGCAAGGGATTCTGGGTAACAGAACCTGGTGGGAGGCAGTGAAGTCACCCCATCCTGGATTCCTCTGGGTGTCTACTTTTCAGAAATGTGTAGGTTTGCTAAGTTTTCCTAGGTGCCGACAGAGCTAGGATTCATAAACTACAGCTAGGCACTTTGCAAAAAAAAGGTCATTTTTCAGTGCGAAATTGAGGTGTGACCACGTTGCGTTTTGCGCCATTTCCTGTCGCAGGCACTAGGCCGACCCACACAAGTAAGGTACTGTTTTTCTCATAAGGCATTGGGGGACGCGGGATTGGTAGAAATTTGTGGATCCACGCAGATTCCAGAATTTTCCACCACAGAAATATGGGGAAAATGTGGCATTTTTGACAATTATTTAGATTTAGAAGGGATTCTGGGTAACAGGACCTGGTGGGAGGCAGTCAAGGCACCCCATCCTGGATTCCCTTGGGTGTCTAGTTTTAAAAAAATACATAGGTTTGCTAGGTTTCCCTAGGTGCCGGCAGAGCTAGGGTTCAAAAACGACAGCTACACACTTTGCAAAAAAAGAGTACATTTTCATTGTGAAAATGTGGTGTGTTCACGTTGGGTTTTGAGCCCTTTCCGGTCACGGACACTATGCCTACCCACACAAGAGAGGTACCATTTTTATAGGGCGACTGAGGGTAATTCAGATTTGTAAAGCAATTGTTATTACCTATTGATTTCTGATCAGTGGCGGCTGGTGACATTTGAAAGTGGTAGGGCGTAAAATTATTGTCATACTGCACCGCAGCGACCTAGCGTAGGGAGACGTGAACAACCTACAGGGGGTTCTCTCCCAAGGAAAGAAGCTGTGCGCAAAATTTGATGCTCCGGCACTTGATGTCTCAGCGATGGCCCCAGGAGCAATCCGACAAAGTCACAAAGGGAGGGTAGTATGAATCCCCAAGGAACAACCGGCTCAGGAGTGAAAACATGCTGTTTCAAAAGGGCTCGGGACGACCACCAGGGAGGGAAAAATCTACATGAACCAGGCTCAGGCGGCCTGGATGGTGACCAGACTCGCCGGTACACATCGGTGACTGGCAGAGTCCAGACCGCCACAGGTAAGAAATTGGCCACGTTTGGTAAACTCCACCCCAGCTCATAACCGTGCTTTTGCAGGGGCTGGAAAACGCTATCATAATCATAACTGAGGCCCAAAAGACACCAAGGTCTTAACAAAAGTGTAAAAACAAGCCAACCCCGGACCTCAACCATCACTGCGCCTCTCCCTGCCACCCACCCCATTCGGACAATCCTCTGTTGATGTAGTGCAGCTGTGTCTGCTCTCACAAAACACACATTTAAAAAAAACACTTGCAATAAAGTTTCATGTTTGCGGTTAAAATTCATTTTCATGTACTGGTAAGCTCACAACAAAGGTGAACTTTGCAATCGTGAGTTTAGAATTGCAGCCCAGTTCAAGGAAGAGCAGACCAACGAGCGTCTTGCTGTAGAGGAGAGATAACCTACAAAGTCAGTCCAGTTTATCATTTGAATGTTCCCTGCTCTGCGTGCGCAGTTGGCGACCTCCCTGGGGGCATGGTGGTAGCATTCAAAAAACAGAAGTATGCATGCATGTTTAGAACTTTCCAGGGGCTAAGGCACACTTAAAATGAATAGGAATGCAATGGCTTCTATACAGGGCCACTGGAATTATGCAGCGAAGAAAGATCAATTTTAACAATGGGGTTGACTAAACTTTGCAAAAAGAAAATGTAAATTATGAAGCACACTGCTGCACACACTATATAAGTATTACTTCACTCTTGTGACATTGCAATGCACATTAATACTATCTGGCCAAATATCTCACCTCATTACTACCAACTTAACGTAAATACAGCCATCAGCAACTCAAATGTGACCACTTAATTTTTGCAAAAAATGCATGTCTCTGCGCACCACCACCTGTGCTATCTTTTTACTAACTTCAGTCGTTTGAGCTTCAATTATTTTTTGGAAATCTGCAAATTATGCAACAACTGGTAGATAAAATCCATAATGATGTGGAATACGGAGCTGGCACGAAATCGATTGTCTCCAGCGGCTCTCGCTATTGTGAAATTCAGAGATGTACTAATAGACTAGCGAAAGGCCAGAAGGAGTCGAGTTGAGCGAGTGAGTGCCAGATTCAGCCACAGCAGAATTGCATTTAGGCAGTAAATACGGATAGATGGCAGAGGTTTGTAAAGCATGGCAATCTGAATCTACAAAACATACATGTGGCAAAGACATTTGGAGCAAGAAACGCTGCACCTGCCATTGAGACCCAACCATTGTTGCAGTGAAACTGAAAGTTTTTTCTGTTAGAAGTCAAACATTACCTCACATAAGTCAAGCCTGCGGCTGCGGGCTAACGTTTTAGAGAGAAGATACACAGAGGTTTTTTTAGGCACACGAGGACACGCTGCTTAAGCGGCCTTAGACTTAAAAGCAACAAGAATGCACAAAACGTCAGAAAACCACAAGAAAACATGGTTTTCTGACGTTTCTCACTGCCTGCGCATGGTGACATAAAGTATAATTTCTACTCTCGCCCAGCAGCCACCACAATTCTTAACTTACAAACCGTTTGTAAATTAAGAATTGCAGTGGCTGCTGGGCGAGTGTAGAAATTATACTTTATGTCACCATGGGCAGGCCGTGAGAAACGCGCCTGAGTCAAAAATACACACCTGACAGACATAGATACGCATCCCAAGAAACGCACGTTAAATTAAATGTGGGAAGTAATAAGTGCACCGCCTGCTGAAGCTTTCGCCCCTCCAAACGTCCTCCATAACACACATTCTACGATACTTATGCACATTGTTGTAAATTGACTGCGCATCTCAGTGGTATTGGAATTCGTGTGGGTGACATAGAGGCTTTCAAAACCATGGTTGGTGGCACTTGAAACGGAGGAGCCAGCAAATCTTTTTCCCCTTCCTGCTTCTTTTGCCCCTTACGCTGTACCCCTCCTCGTGTAATTAAAGTGATTAAAAAAGCAGACCCACATGCAGTCACGGACGGCATTACGAGCGTGGGGGGAGGGGGGGTAAATAACTTAAACTTACCTTGGCTTCTTAAGTCCAGACTCCCGCCATCGCTGCATTTGAATTCCTCTGGGCTCGTCGTCATCAGGAAGGCGGCAGGCAGCCTCCCTCCCCTCCACGGCAGCCAGCGCTCTGATTGGTGCGGCCGGCAGCCCTACCTACGTCATTTCTCTCTGAATGCTGCAGCACAGCAGCATACAGAGAGACAGGGAGAGTGGGAGGGGTTACTCGAGGGCTGGGGGGAGCGGCTTGCCTACTGTGTTAATACTGTCTGTTTGGGTAGCCTCTCAGGCTGTCCAAACAGACAGTATTACCAACAGTTGGCAAGCCGCTCCCCCCTGCCCTCGAGTAACCCCTCCCACTCTCAACGAGGAACTTGACTTCTGCTTTCTTTCCGTGCGAGAAGGCAGAAACAAATGGTAGTTATTACGGTAATAACTACCATTTGTTTCTGCCTTCTCGCACGGCGAGAAAGCAGTGGGGCGGCGCCCAAACGCCCCCATAGAGCAGCCGCCACTGTTTCTGATGCATTTCTGCCTTCCAAATGAAAGACATTGTGTAAAAAATAAATAATTTTGAAAAAAGACCAATAATTCTCATGCTAGTATAAGTATTACCAATTTTGAAAATGTGCAAATATGTACTGTTTCTAAACTCTATAATTTGTTCCCATTTCAGAAATAGATAGGTGTCTTTCATACCGATTTTTCCATGTATACTTTTTCACACAATAATTACTATATACCCGGTACATAATAAAAAGCCATTGCAAATTGCTACTCAGTTTTTGACTGTGGGTTTTTTCTGGGTCTTGGTGAACCTACAAGTCTTATAGATCCCTACAACCAAGAAGGTCCAGTGGATGTAACGGTATATTGCTTACAAAGAGCTGTCATGAATACAAGAAGTTACAGGTGAAAATGTTGACACAAAAGACTGTTTTTTAGACTAATTTTCAATTTTTCCAATATTTAACTGTTAGTTTCTATAAAGAAACCTTAGATGGACCTACACAAATGACCCCTTGCTGAATTCAGAATGTAGTCTACTTTCCTAAAATGTGTAGCTTTCCAGGATCCATTATTGCTTTCACACTCATTTTAACCATTAACTGGAAGGAGGTTGAAAGCACAAAAAATAGCAAAAATAGGCTATGCCCCAGAAAAATGCCAAAACTGTGTAAAAAATGTTGGTTTTCTGTCAAAAGTCTGCATTCCCTAAAAGCTGGGAAAATTGTGATTTTCAGCCCCACAGACCCTTTTTTGATAACATTTGCAGAGAAAACCCCAGACTCTTTCATTTGTAGCCTGTGTTTCTCTTGTTTCTGAAAAAAAAAATGTTGCTGTATTTTGGCTAATTTCTGGACCCCTCCAAGGGAATCCACAAACCCTGGGTACCTTTAGAACCCCCATGACAATGGAAGGAAAGGACGCAAAATTGGTGTGGATACCTTATGTGGTCAAAAAGTTAAAGGGGCCTATGCGCGCACTACCCCAAATAGCCAAAAAACGACTAGCACAGGGGGGGTGGGAGGGGGGGGGAGGCCTAGCAGCGAAGGGGTTAAATATCGGTTCTCCCACATATGCTAGGTAGAGCCAGGTACTGGAACTCTGGGCTAGTCGTTATCAGTTGCAACATGACCCCACCAGCAACACTGCTTTGACTGACTCGTAATTAGGCACTATTGCTTTAAAATTTTGAAAGGCATCTTAAAGAAAACATAAGAGCTCTGCTGTAGCAAAGTTTGTGTACAAGCAGATATGTCTGTCTCTTTCTGTCTTTTGCAGTGCGTAGGCGTCACTTTTCTTGTTTTCTGCTTTATAAAGACATATTCTTATAAGAAACAGCTTGGGCATGAATAGAATATAAAATATGTGCCAATTGAATGTGTTACACTGAGCATGTTTCTTGCATTTCTTTGGCTAACGAATGCCCAATTATATATGAATGCTCGGCTTCTGTAGAGCAGTTGATATCTGCGATAAGATCCCGAACACTGACTCATCAGCCGGGAGACGCACCAGCAGCAAGCGCCAAAAACACTAAAGCTCAAAGGACACCAGAACAATGCGCGCCAAAAATAGCTCTATCCATTCGTTCTTCATCTTTCAAGCACTAACATCTTCTTCTGCACTCTTGAAGCATATTATCTATTTCCAGCCAGCAGCAACAAAAAAACATGCACCACTGGGAAAAGGCAAGCCTTTTAAAACGATAAGTTGTACTTTTATTTTTTGATATGCGCGTTCAGCAAAGCACAAACCTTACTTAAGAAGGGAGCGTACAGAAAAATGAAAAAGATAATGCATAGTGAACAATAAAAAATAATTTGGGGAGAGCGTATTTTTGGGCTGACTGGAGTCTTAAATGGTTGAAGAGGTGGCACAGCTGTAGTTCACAACCTTAGACAATGGTAATTGCCTGTTTGTTAATGAAAATTAAAGGCATGTGCTGATTATTGCTGGAAATTTACCGGCATGCTTTTACATACCAAAAGTAAATTGAAAAACATAACACAATAATGTGCACACTTACATCCTAACCATACAACACAGCAAAACAATCAAAATAAAATGCAAAACTATATTCACATTACAATGTAACATCACATGTCAATAATTCAGCGCAAAAATAGAGAGCAGCACATAAAGCAACAGGAAACATACCCAGCACAACAACTACCATACAACAACACAATAAAAAATGATGTCACGATACAGCAAAACAGAAAGCACGACAACAACCACAGTACAGCGTAATAACATGACAATGCAGTAATGGAGCACAAAAACAGAGCAGCACAAAAGTATCAAAACACATCACCACAACAAAATGCTACACAATAAATAAGGAAAAACGTTCTTGTATGTATTGCCAACTCCAGAAACATCTTTTTGCAATAGCTTTACACCAAGAACTGCCTTAAAAATCACCAGGGGCATGAAATTGCACCAGCCAAAAATGTTTTGTAACTAGTACAAACAGGACTTAACAGTATGAACCAGGACAAATGTAAGCACCAACTTTCAACCAATGCCAATTCACTTGGATACATGCTCCAAAGTAACTTCACCCTCAAGGCGCATTACTTTGAAAAGCAAGATGACTTTTACCAGCTCAGTCTACTAAACAAAGTAAAACTGTTGCCACCAGAAAACAACTTTAGAACTGCTGTTTGCCACAATCAAGCTTCTAGAGTATCAGTTCGTAATGTCCAGCTATATGGCCTCCCAAAATGCACATTGGCTCCCGTGAAGGGCATCCTACTTGGCGCAGCCTGCCTCCTTAAAGGCCTGAACGAATGGGACCTTGGTAAACCCACAATGATAGATTACCACTTGAATCCTTAATGGTCTGCACCATATTCTAAACAAGCTGCATGAATGACAAAGCCATCAGGACCGGCACTGCTGCCTCTATGGCTGACAAGCTCACCAACTTCGGCTGCTCGCAGCCCACTGGCAGCCAGGACATCAGACTGGAGGTGAGGAAAAGAAAGAAAAAGTAACTTGCCTTCTCAATCTATGCACCCATGATTTAAAACAGATTCCATACATCAATCAAGACTACCCCACTCTGGTCCAATTTAGGAAACAATTCATAATAGACCTCTTTAAAGAACAGCAGATCATAACAAAGTAACAGTCCATTTCCACTCTTTGTTCCCAGCTACCCCATCTATCACTTTTTTGACAGAATAATTATTGTTTTCTTCTCTAAACAGTGCTCCACTGCCTTTTGGCTATCTTCACACCATACAAATATTGCATACACACAAACATAATTTTACTACACCCCAAAAATGACTCTGTTTGGGTTGCTGATCTTTAAATTTAGACTAATGAAAGGCTCCTCTGCCAGCTATCTCTCCCTAACCATCTCCTGTATTTTTCCCCATTATTTTCTCCACTTTTGTCCTGATTAAAACTGAAGGACTAATCCCATTTTGAGTGAAAACTTCTGTTTGGACCTAAAAGGGGATTACAGGTTGGGGGGTACTTGCCTGAGTGCAAATTACATACCCTGCACCATTTGCCTTAAGGTTTACAGCAGTTAAAATATGATGAGGTCCATATTGGCAAATTGCATGAAATTCCAATTTGTTGACCAAGAAATGAGTTCCAAGGTGTGCAATTCCAATTGACTTGAGGTCCAGTGTGGAAATAGCAGACATTTGGGCTATTTCCAGCCGGAGTATTCTGGGTTTTAAATGCCAAAATCATGTAGGTAAAGAGTGTCTGGGATTTACTTTGCAAAAATGCTATATTATGTGCATTTAGCACAAGTGCATTTATTACCCGTCTGTTGGAGTTTGCAGCTGAAGTGGAAGTAACCCCTTAGCTGTAATCAATGCCTTAGTGTGTGTTTATGTGTGTATTATTTCCTGCAAACAAACAAGGAATATCATGACTTCTTCTTATTACATGAAGCATTAGAGGGGACCCAAAGGCACATTTTACTTAGAGGAAAAAACGTAATTAGCTGTTTTCTTAAATATTTCATATCAGTGGCACAAAGGCAGCAAGGAAGCATGTTCCATCACTGGTATGCCAGACCATTAGATGCTCTTCTTACCTTATGAACACTTGATATTGTCTGGAACTATATCACAGTAGGATACAGTATGTATGTGGCAATGGCCTGGCAACGAAAATTAAGTCCGCCACTGTAGAAAGCTTGGTGTACAATACTGGGCGACTCCAAGGGCATTTGCCGTTTGGTGGGAAGGCTAGTGAAGGATACAAAGTGATGGAAGACTGGTCCTAATGACTGTTTACCTAAGGTCAAACCTTAGATCGGTTTGCAAACAATAGGTTGGTTATACGTTTGGATTTGAGGATGGTAATTTCCTACGGGCATTTTGGTGTATCACCATGTACGATCTTGTGGCTCAAGATGGCAGGGTTGCTCTTAATTGTGATTTGAGCAAAGTGTAATTTCCTGGGGATAAGGGTGACCTGGGTGAAGTTCATAGCTCATGCCTCCAGAGGCAGTTTGGTACGTTTGTAAAGAGGGAATTATCTTAGAAAGGAGACCGAAGTAGAGTATATTACGAAGTTGTTCAGGGTCCATATAATATCTCATGGAATAGTAGTTCTCATTTTGTTTAAGAAACCTTTGCATTTCCTACAAATGACCAGGATTCTTTGTTTTTTTAACCAACTTTATTATTATACAGCTAGTACATTTCACATCATAAATAATAAGAGCTGTGCATTGAGAAACATACCAGGAATATGTCATAATCTCGGCAAGTAGAATCGAATACAATACATTGATAAAGCATAGAAGGAACACCATTCCCCCACACCTTTTCATGTTTAACCGGAAAGCCATGGGCAGTTTAGATAGGCTTTTCCTGTTGCATACACCAATCAACCCCCCGCCGCCAGCACTGGAGCAAGGGGGGTGTTGGCCATTTTCATGCGTGAGCCAAATCTCTTTTGGCCACTTGGCAAGCCATCCCAATGAGAATTCGTTCAACAGAGGGGCCTACCAGTTCCTCTACCAGCCCCAACAGGGCAGTATGAGGAGTCAGTTCAAGGGGGTGCCCATATGGAAGACTTCAGCGGCGGTAAGCATGCACTGCCTATAAGCAGCCGGGGCCACAGGGGAAATTCGGTGCAGGGGGGAGAAAGGTCACATGGAGATAGTTTATTTGAATCATATGAATACAAGAGGAAAATGCCTATTCACGTGGCGCAATGCAGGCATCTCTCCAGTCATCTTCGTCAAGATCACCCACCCAGTTCACCCATTTCTGTCTGAGAGGATCAGGGCCGGACTGGGAACGAAAACCGGCCCTGGCAAAGTGCTTGGATGCCCCGCCCACCCCCCATCTACCCACCCCCATCCCCCCCGGGGAGGGGGGAGGGGGGGGAGGTGTTGGGCTGCGACGAGCTCTTTGTAGGGGCCGGTTTTCGGCCGATTTTGTTACAGGGCCGATTTTGCAGCTATGCTGCAAAAACGGTCCTGTAACAAAAACGGCCCCCAGGAGCCCAAAACCGGCCCCCACCCTTGTGGCGCACCGGGGATTGCCTGGTGCACGCAACGTCCAGTCCGGGCCTGGAGCGTATAAAAGCTGTCAGCGATACTCGGGTGCATGGCAGCAATGTTGCTAGTAATCGTGTTCTTCTTTCTATATAAGAGGTTAAAAAGTCTCTCAAACCCCAGTAGGGGAAGTTCCAGCCCCCATTAAACCAGTCACTGATGAGCACCAAGTGCACTTTTAGGTAATAGATGTAGACATCTGTAGAGTGTTAGGCCACTTTATGACATTTGCTAGCCCATATAAGTTTAAAGTTAAGGAAGTGAAACCACCTACAAGGAATGGGAAAGGGAAAGTTTTGCTAAGACATGTAGGTAACGGGGAAGGCAGATCATTTTGAAGAGTGCGATTCACCCTATTGGATTATGGAGTAGATTACTCGACCAACCAAGGTCCCTGACCAAGCATTGAAACTTGAGGGTCCATGCCAAATCTGGGCAATGAGACTCGTGAATTCCAAAGTATTTGAAGGAGTTTCGCTGGATAGGGATTTCGGGGCACCAGTGTGGCCCTCCAGCATCAACCTTCAATTCCACAAAGTTTGATTTGTTTGCATTGATTTAGAGGTCCGAGAATCGATCAGGAACAGAAGACTGTCGTCAGCATATAATGCTGCGTGGTCCTCGGTACGGATACGGTAGCACAGGCAGCACCTGTGCTACCGTATCCAATACATAATGGGAGTAATGGCCCAAAAGCAATGTGAGGCAAAGAACATTTTCTTCCAAAAGGTCTCGAATTCCCTGTCTTGAGGGGAGGAAGGGAACATGCCATGGGAAGTGGAAGCCTGGACCACCAATCTTTGGTGAGTGGGGTGGGCTGTGATGAAAACTGGGTCACCCGGTGCAGGACGATGGCGGAAGGCAAACATTCATCTTAACCTCCACTGTAGGAAGTCGCAGGTCCAGGACCTCCGCAGCCCAACACATCCCCAAAGCAAATGACACCCCTACTCCGTAGCCAGGTTAGGGGGAGGCAGCATGCCAAAACCTGGGAAAGTGTTCATGCAACTGGCATCACACAGTTCCTCATACCAGTCCATGTCCTGGGGCTGCAGGATTTCTAAGGGATCCTGCGCCCCTCCCAAACCTCTTCATTCAACCCTAAACCTTCAAAAAGGGGCTGGTTAGATCCCAGGAAGCCATAGGGCTCAGTTGGCACGGGCCTCGGCAGACCCCACACCGGCTCCATATTGCCTGCAATGAAGATGGGGGAGGCGCCACTAATGGGATACGGCGCTGGGGAACGTCCCTGTGGAGGTGCGACCAGCACCGGTCCTGACCTGAGGACGGGTCTGACAGGAGGCCGTGGCACTGAGGCTAAAGGAGCAGAACCCATGGATCTCCTTCACCTGGGTCTGCAAGGCCCAAAGGCACGCCAGCAGGGTCAGGCCATCCAAACACGGCGCACATGGTGTTTTAAAATCCCTAAGTTGGGCGGGGGTCTCTCTTGTCTCTGGAAAGGGATAGAGACGCAGAAACGACCCAGGTGCCCGGACCATGGAAGGGAGCCTAGAATGATGAAGCACTTCCGTCTCTCCGCACGGCAGACCGGGAGAAGTCGAAGCACGCTTTGACTTCTTGTGCTTCTCGTGGTGCCTCTTACCGGATGATTTCGAGCCCATGGAGCGGCCCTCGGACCTTCCTCTTGACTGGAGCTGGGAGCAAGATCAACGAGTAGCAAGATCAAGAATGATTTGTATATGGCTGGATTTAAAGTGGAATGGCATGGTGGGCAAAAAAACAATGGATTTAGGCCAAGATCTCTGTACTGGACGAGGCAGAGATTTCCCTTAACCTCTCATGTATGCACTCTCAATGGAACCCCTTATTCAACTAATTGTGCGCAATCCCACCATTAGCATCCTTGAAATCAGCAGTACGACACATAAAGTAGCACTGTTACAGTATGAGTTAGAACAATTTGCAGTGTAATCAGGCTTTATGATTATTTTTGACAAGTCACAGCTCTTGAGGGTAGCAGATCCATGGAACTCAGCTGAAGTATCACTGACCTGGGCTCGTTTTACAAGCGACACCATTAAATATCCAGGGGTCTAGCTCCCCTCTTCGACAAGGGACATATGTGGCCATAACATCCCTCTTCTTTTACAAACGCTGTACAAAGAGCTATATTTATGAGAGAAGTTAAACATTTCCTAGCTGAATTGCAAACCTGAAAATGAATTATTTGCTGCGCCTACTGTACCTCATTCAAACACTTACACTAAACATTCATATATTCAACCAAACTATTATAATTTGTTTGGAAAAATATAAGACTGCGTATACTGCCGGAGACATTATTTATTTCTTCATCAGAAGGAGGTCCATGTTTTCCGCATATAGAAAGGCTTATATCCAGGCTGCCCAATTGTCCCTGGCCATGGAATGGATTTATTGTCCTGAGTGCAAGCATTGGCTGCAAATACAGCAATTCTTTTCAACAATCACATTACACCATCTTTTGTGGCTCAAGCTTTGTGCTATAAATAATCCACAATTGCACTTGCAAACTACAAATATTCTGCAAGAATATTGGTATCGAATAATAAATAATGGAACTTCCTCACAGCCATCTTTTTTTACTCCATTTGTGCAGAATCCTGTTTTTTCCACCCTGGTCAAACTGATCCAGCCTTTTATCATTGATGTAAGTCTCATCTGTCATGGCTGGGAGAGGTCTTTGAGAGGGGCAATCTCCTCCTATGAGAGGATTTGAGCAGGAAGTGCATTTAACGCCTTAAGATGAGTTACGCCTATCCCAACTACTGCACAGTGTGGGAACCTGAACAGGGCAGAATCTGATGGAGAGAAATATTGTACTTAGAACTCCTGTTTATTAGAACGGCATAACATGGCTCTGCTGAGCCATGTTATGCCCTGAGGATTTGACACTAAATACTCCGTGAAAACATAAGTATATGCAATATTAGGAACGTGGTTTGAAAATACAGATCCCCCCAAAAATTGGCTGGCCATCTGGAAAAGCGCAGACAAGTCATTCAGATGCACACAACATAAGGAAAATGCTTATAAACGGCTAACCCTTTGGTATCTCTCACCCATGAGGCTGAGAGTGATGTTTTGCAGTTCACATAGATGCTAGAAAGGATACGGTGAAGCAGGAACATCATATGTGGTGGTTGTGTGTCCACACTCATACATATTGGTGTGAAATTATATCTCATATTCAATTGCTCATGGGCATATCATTGCCACTCCAGCTTTTAATTAGTTTTCCAGTGTGTGTGTGTGGGTGTGCGTGACGGACATAAGCATTCCTCCCCGGGATCACCCAGCAAAATCATCACTCAACTTTTACTGGCAGCCAGACAGGAATTTACCCAAAAGTGGAAAGAGCATGCACCTCCAATGAGTGAATTGTGTTTGGACAGGATTTGAACAATTTTTGCAATGGAGAAGCTCTCAGCTACCATTCAAGAACAAATATAATAATCTGAAAGAACCCGGCTTCCATTTGATATGCATTTGATACAAATGTAGATCCTGGGGGAAATCCAGCAGCAGTGTCGGTACTAGTGCATTGATCACAAATTCATGTTATGTCCTCTGCTGAGAAATCTACTAGGAAAGCTTCTTCACTGTGAATGTATATTGAGTTATATTGACCAAGACATGATGGCTTATATGTATAAAGGATATAATTGCTCATCTGCGAGGTGGAGAACCCCATGTTTGTTTCATTGCTGTATTTTGAAATTGTTCTTCACTTCTTTTGCTTGCAATGTTTCACTGTGAGATTGAAATGCCCACTTAATACTGGGTATACTTTAAAATCGAATAAAATTAAGTTGAAAAAAAGGTATTCCAAGGTCAATCCTCTGCAGGCAATGGCACAAACACTAACTAAAATAAAAGCCAACTTTGAAGTCACTCTGCAAGAGTGGTCTTTCTGACTTGATAATATTATTCAGGTGATAAACCCTTTTCTTACTTCCTGAGGAGGTGCTTGTAATGTATGTAATGTATGTGGTCTTGTAAAGCGCACTGCTGCCCTGAGGCGTCTTGGCGCTCTAGACCGCCGGGGAACCCGTCCTGGCTATCCCTGTGAGATGGTCCCTACTGGGTATCTCCAAGGTGAAACCAGGCATCCCCGGCGAATGTGGGGGGCCGTTGTAGAGATGAGGCAAGCTAATGCCCAGAGTTGCCGAGTGTGATCCTTGGTTAGAGTAGGCACTGAGGCGAGAATTATCGAGTTCGCTGACCCTGGTCCACAACCCTGCCGCGTGTCGGGAATTGAACCCTGGTCCCGGGCCGTTTTCTGCTTCCGGGTCTGCCGCCTCTAACCAGTGAGCCACACCACTCCAGTTACTCCTTCCAGTGCGCCCCCACCAAAAGATTTGGGAGAGAGAAGCTCCAAGCCAGGCCTTCCTTCGCCATCATCGTCCATTTCTATTGGTATTACTCTACCCAAAAAATTTTCAGGGGACACTCACAATTTGCATTTTCTAGCTAAACCTCATCAATTTATGTGAGATCAAGCCAAATTCACATTTGTTTAAGCCTACCTCACTAAAGATTGTTTACTCTGGGTTACCTATTTACAATTTAATCAGAGCCCATGACTTCTCGATTATTTGACCTTTCTTCAACAATTTACAGCAACATTTGGTAAAAGAAACTAACTCTATCCACAGCTCATTCGGAGTTCCTCACCCTCCATCAAGGAAATGAGGATTTTGTTTTGTACATCTGTCATTTCCAAAAATTGGTTGCTGAAGCCTCTTGGACTGACGAGGTAGCGGCAGCAGCATTTCACTTGTGCCTAAAAGAAGAATTAAAAGCAGCCCTTTTACTAGTTAATCAACCTCCCACATCAACTGCCCTGATAGATTAAACCCTACCAATTGAAAATGGAAAATCAGTGGAATCAGGAATGAAAGTGGTCAAAAAAGGGGAAATCCATCAGAGTTCAGAAAGAAACAGTAAAAGAAGTGAGTTTCCCAGAAGAACTGATACAGCTCAGAAATATCTGGAAAAGAATCGGAGATGAAGGCAAGATTATGTATTTTTTGTGAAAATGGTGGACATGGTGTCAATGGTTGTCCTCAATTGACTGGAAATTGTTGGATTTGACGGTAACTGGTGAACTCCAGCCAAGTTCCCTTTCCACTCAGCGTTCCACCTCAATAGGTGAAGAATATGGAGAGGAGAATTTTTAACTCTCTGGGAAATTTCTTACATCCCAAGGGCCCTTAATCATCCTCACTTTACCAGACTATAGTATTTCTGGACATTTTATTAACTAAAAATGTCATTGCCAGCATCGTATTCCAAAGCACTTGACCTATTCCTTCTCACAACTTTGTAGTTTTTCCCCTTGTTGGTTTCCTTCGTAACTTAGCTCTTATTGTTCATGTGAAATGCCAATATCATGTGTTTCTTAGTTTTGTCTTCCTACACTCCCTCCTTCCTCGTGCTGCAGTGGCGTTACATCATACTTTGGCTCTTAAGTGAGGCTCTAGCTACTCTTGGAGGCTAGTTACAGTTTGTGTGAACACTGCGCCCTGTGAAGAACTGCACCCTGTTTGAATCTTACTCAAGAATGCTGTGCCAAAACCATCCAGTTCAGGTTTTTCCCAAGCCCAATCACAGAGTGCATATCTTTTTCTCTGTCTCCTTACCCCTTTTTTATCTTATAATCAGGTCCTCTTCACAGACCTTGAGCTAACCACAGGGAGTGAGCATGCTTATAGTGGGAGGAGGAGCGGTCGGATTCAACATCTTCAACAATATCGGAGCCCCATGTCGTGACAGCGTGCACTTAGACCAGGATAAGTGTCTACAAATGCTGAAACCACGGAGTCCAGCACCACTGTTTACCCGGTCAAATTCATACTGCCAATCCTTTTCACATTTAATAAAACAGCTCAATGATAAATGAAGAAATAACTCTGATAAATTATTTTTGAGCAGTGACAAACATTTTCAAAACATCCCTCTATCTAGATAGATGTTTTCTTATTTCTTACTCTAAGAATATTTCTCCAACATTAACATACCATTCAACAATAACCATCATTTGCAAAACACTGAGGAAATAAAATATTTCTAAACAATTCTAAACACATATCTTGTGACCTGTCATAGAAACTATAAAAACAGCATCTGATTTCCTCAACATAAAAACATAGATTCCTCCCAAAATGAACACTTGAGTATAAAACCTGTTGGTGAGCAGTTTGTCTTACTGATCTAAGAGCATGCACAAGAAAAGAAAAACCGATATCAGCCTTGGAAGCACCAAGAACCAAGCACCAAGCAGTCTCATCAAAGCTTGCTTGTCATTTGTAACTGAAAGGTCACACGTAGTAAGAAAATCCACTGGTCAACCTGGTTTACACAAAACTGAATCAGTATACCATCACTGAGTTTAGGAATGCCAGTAAATGAATATTACCATTCCTTCTTAGTGTCACCAAGGTCACCTATCAAGCAGTACAGAATCTTCTTGGATCACTCACCCACTCGGCTAGATTGTGGGGAAAAAGCTGTGACAAACGTATTTCCGGTCCAGGGAGTTTCTGGCCTCGCAGTTCGGCCTGGACTGTTCCCATGAGCACAGGGTCAAGACTGATTAACATATCGCTGGGTCTAAACTGGGGTGGCATGGTGAGCAACAGAAAAATTGATTTAACCCAGATCTCTTGACTGGGAGTGAATGTTTTGATTTGTTCTGCATCCCGTTCATCATTTTTGTGTCTTTTGCTTGTAAGCCAGGCCACATATATCTAACACAATATTCATGAATGGCACTTTATATTTAGTTTTTATGTCACAGATAATTTCCTTGCAAAACTTTACTCTTATAAAAAAAACAAATGTAAATTTGAAACCTTTCTACTATATAAAGGTGTCATTGTTATCTCAATTTAGTGGATCTCACTTTCTTTAGCACATTAGCAGATTGGAGGTGGTGTACTGTGGGGTACAAAGAGAGTTTCATATACTTCTATCAGTTTGGTAATGAATGAAGGTCTAGATGCTTTGGAATTGGACTTGATTCTTTCTGCAGAGTCATTCCTAAACATGTTGCCTTTCAATTCTCCTATTTGTGCTGAAAATGTTTTTGTTGGACTTAAAACTCTGCACACTTTACCACTGTTGACCAGAACTAACATGCTTTTGATAACTCATCAAAGCATGTTAGGTTGGCGTACATCCAATTGGCATATTTAATTTACTTGTAAGTATCTAGTAAAGTGGCACTACATGTGCCCAGGACCTGTAAATTAAATGCTACTAGTGGGCCTGCAGCACTGATTGGTTCACCTGCTTAAGTAGTGGTATAAAGATGTCCCAGGCCTGCCATTGTAGCCTGTGTGTGTGTAGTTTTAAACTGCAATTTGGATCTGGCAAATTAAACCTTTTGCCAGCCCCAAACCTTCTTTTTAATACATATACCTCACCCCTAGGTTAGGCCCCGGGCAGCTCAGAGGGCAGAGTGAAATGTATTTAAAAGGTGGGATACGTACTTCTACGTTTTACATGTCCTGACAGTGATAAACTCATTTTTCAGTACTGCAAGGCCTACCTCTCTCACAGGATAACATTGGGGTTACCTTATTACATTTTGTAAGTGTAATTTCCAAATGGGACCAGGTAACCAGTTCATGTTTGGTGTCTCTGGAATTGTAATTCAAAAATCTAACTTATGGTTGTTAGAAATGGGGTGTCTGGTTGCACCCTGTGCACCACTCTAGTCAGGGCAAGCAAGATACACACTAAAACATTGCCTGTGCTCACCTTCTGGTAGCTTGGTACTGAGCAGTCAGGCTTATCAAAGGAGACAATGTGTGCAACACACATACACTCACAGTAAAACAATGAAAACACTATCAAAATACTTCACACAGGGCTAGAAAAATAGAGTTTATTTTTATGAGTAAAAACAACATTAAAACAGTAAAAATACAATAGGTAGAATCAGAAGAATTACATTATATAAAGTAAATCACAAAGTAGTGCTTAAAATAAAATAGCGCTTAGGGGTTACTTGAGTTTGTCCTGGACAGAGGTAATTCCAAAGTTCAGGCTGAATACGATGGAGGGCTGGCTGGCTGGCTACAGGACTCTAGCCAATCCCACTGAAAAAGTACCTTGGATGGATCAATCGTTGATGTCGAAGACTTGATGCGTTGGTTTTGATCCGCGCTGGTAATAAAGGCGTCGTCAATGTACCCGTTTACGATGGAGGTGCTGTGTCGTCGTTGAGCCATGCTGTCCATCATCGTTGAGCTGTGCAGACCGTCGAAGTGATGCTGCCGTCGATCTGCTCCTGTGTTGAAGGGCGATGCTTCGGTTCCAATTGGTGGAAAGTCCTCACTGCATTGATTTTCATGGTTCTGGACAGAAGAAGTCACCTTTCAAGGGTCCAGGACTAAATTGGCACCACTTGGCAGGGCAAGACTCACAGATGGCAGACTCCAGGTGCTGCTGAAGGTTAAAAGAAGTCACTGATGGCCTGCAACTTCAGAATGGAGGGCAAGCCAGCAAGCCCTTGGAGTCACTGTGGGCTCAGGTGAAATGGGTCCGGTCCTTGTCCTCAGCAGGATAGAACAGCAAAGCAGAAAATCAATTCTTCCAGAGCGGCAGTTAAGCAGAGTGGCAATCCTTGGAGCACAGCAGTCTTTACTTCAGCAGTGTTCATCACAGGTCCAGTAGTGTGCTGTCTTTGTAGGGTCAGAGCCCCAGTACTTATATCCAGTTGTGCCATTGAAGTGGGGGTGACTTCAAAGTAGGCCCTTGAAGTACACTGTTCCCCAGCCTTGGATCCAGCAGGGGGTAATCAGCCCTTTGTGTGGGAGACAGGACACTGCTTATTCAGGTGTGAGTGTCAGCTCCTCCTCTCTCTTCCTGCGCAGGAGCAGCTATTAGAATGCAGATGAGTTCTCTGTCACCTTCCCCAGATGTGTATTGGAGATAGGCTGAAATGTAAATAGATCAGTAAAAGCAGAAAAATACCTTATTTCTAAAAGTGCCATGTCTTAAATAGTAATGCTAAATCCAAATGTACCATTAAAAAGGATTTTTCATTACCATTCCAAGAATATAAAACATGACTCAGCTACTGTTTTTTAATCAAAAATTACAAATTAAAAGCGTATTAAGGAATTCCCAATGCTAGCCTATGAGAGGAGTAGGCCTCACAGTAGTGAAAAATGAATTTAGTAGTTTGTCACTACCAGGACATGCAAAACTAAAAGGTACATGTCCGTCTTTTAGTTACATATCATCCTGCCGTAAGACCTACCCAGCCCCCCCACCCCTTAGTGGTGACTTGGATGTAATAAAAAGGGTAGTTTAAGGCTTGAAAAGTAGTTTTAAATGCCACGTTGAAGTGGCAGTGAACTGCACTCACAGGCCTTGCAATGGCAGGCCTGAGACAGGTTTGAAACGCTACCTGTGTGGGTGGCATAACTAGTGCTGCAGACCCTAGCTGCTAGCATTTAGATTACAGGCCCTGGGTATATGGTATACCATTTTACAATGGACTTATGAGTAAACTAAATATGCATAACATGTATACAGCCGTGAAATCATGTTTAGGGGAGAAGCACATGCACTTTAGTGCTCGTCAGCAGGGGTAAAGTGCTCAGGGTCCTAGGGCCAACACAAAAAAAAGCAAAAAGAGGAAGTAAGCAGGCCTAATGTTTGGAGTTAGACCACCCTAAGAGTGACATGTCTAACACGTGCCCCCCAACCCAGCTGAAAGAGGGGAGATCTGCCCAACCTCTAGGGAGTTCTCACCACTAAGGCAGAAGAACCTACCCCTGGTCTGTGTTCCACCCTGAAGTCCATACCTCGTAGGGAAATGGACCGCCTCAATAGTTTTAGATTCGCACCCTCATTTGCATGAACCACCTGAGGGACCTGTGGTCAGTCTGAATCGGGAGTGCCATACAGGTATTAACTCAAGTTCTTCAGTGCCCAAACTACAGCAAAAGCTTCTCTTCCTATAGCACTCTACCTCTCTTCCCTAGGGAGTAACCTCCTGGAAATGAAGGCTACAGGTTGATTTAGGCCCTCTTCATCTAGCTATGATACAACTCCCCCTATGCCATAGGCATCTGTTTGAACAATAAACTCTGGGAGAAGTTAGGGGCCCTAAGCACATGGGCTGTGCAGATGGCATGCTTTTGGAAGTCAAATACTTTTCGGCATGCCTTTGTCCAAATCACATTTCTGGGCTGCTTCTTAAAAGTCAGCTCTGTCAAGGGGGTAATAATGGTGCCACATCAATTGACAAACTTCCTGTTTTACTCAGTGAGGACCAAGAAAGCTCGGACCTCGGTTTGGCGTTTGTGGGGCTCCCAGGTCCTGATAGTCTCTATCTTGGCCTGAAGTGTCTACACTTTACCCCTGCACACCAGCTGTCCCAAGTACACCACAAGCCTCTGCCCTATCTGGCACTTACTGGCCTTGATAGTAAGGCCTGCCTGTTGCAGAGCCTAAAACACTTCCTGGAGGTGAAAGAGGTGGCCAATGAGAACTTGTTTCCCCTAACTTACTTATATTGGCACATAGAGAGCACTGCTTAGTAAACCTGTGTTTTAATATAGTAGGATGTTTTGTAAAACCTAACTTGGCCAAGCTCTACGCATATCATTAAGTTAATTTTCCAACCAGATATAACCTCCCTGGAAAAATTCTCTGTAGGTGTGCTAGAGATTACCATGTTCTAATGCACTGGCCGAGAGGTCAAAAGAAAACACAGAGTAGAAGCAAGTTAAGAAGCATGCGTGTAAAACAAATAACAATTTGATATCTGCCTGTGACTACACAGGTGGCCAAACACCTATATACATTAGAATAGTATTGGATCATTGTTGCACCGCGGACCGTGTTTTGGCCCGCGGTGCTGCCCGCTTCTTCTTCGCAGGCCGCAATACAGCACAAGGCGCCTCCCTCTTTTCTTCGGGCACATTGCAGTACTGCGCAATGGCCCGCTGGTGCCGTTTTGGCATTGCGGGTGCATCCCGTGGTGGCTGTGCCCTTTCTGTGTCGGGCACGCCACATACCTACCCTGCGGCCCATTATCAGACAATTGGCATGACAGGAATGCCTTCTATTTCCTCCTTACTGGTAGCTTCTTTCTTTCCTTTTCATCCCTGGAGTCCCACTTCCATCAGAGGTTTTTCCCTATGGGGTTTTCCCTCTTGGGACTCCTTTTGCCTTTTTCCTTGTCGGCAGCACTGTGGCTACCAGAAGGGGTCACCCTTACCTTGGACAGACCAGAACCCTCAAGAACCGAAGTTGCGAATCTCTCCAACATGCCAGAACCAGTAAGAAAACTGAAAGTCAGGACAAGCATATGATAAAAGGTGATTGACTGATTTTTATGTCTGCCTTGCAGTGATAATTGAGCCATTCTTGGTAAATCTATTGTATTCTATAGTCTCCTGCAGTCATTGGTTTCTTTGGTTCAAGAACCCTTAGCCATAAATTGGTTATCACATTTTAGATCACCCCCCATGGGTATTTCCTTCTAACCATTTTTCCATTGATTCTTTGGGTGCATACTTTCACATCCATTAGAATGCCTGAGTGAGTTTAATATCTAAGAAGAAAAGTCTGTCATCACACCTATAATTCTCATTCATGCATTACCTGCAGAAATCAAACTTGCTCTGCACTTCAGCAGGCCCTGTTGCATAAGGTGGCCATTTGTCTTGAGTGGTATGATGGGAGAAAAGGTTGGACTGGAATGTGGCCCATAGTAATTGCCAATGACTAAGATTAATTCAAGCATTCCATCCATCTCCTTGTTATTGCTGCAGTTTCCTGTTTTTAAGTCACTGCATTGTCACTGTTGCATGTCAGGATTCACTGTGCCTCCCTCAGCTTTGCAGGTATCTCCAACATTTAATGTGTCAGTTAAAAGTAACCCTATTATTCCTCCCAGGGTTGTCTCCTTAAGCGTGTACTCGAGGGCCAGCAAAGCTCGTTGGACAAAATGTGCTTGTTTAGCTGATGATCAATGTCTAATTGTCCAACATTCTAATTTACTTTTCAGTGTATGTCCTAAATAAAAACCTGAAAAAAACTAAAAATTAAACTTTGTTGTATCATACATTTTGTTTTATACCATGGAACACATTTTATGCTGCTGTCACAGTATAATATTGAAATTGTATGTGAGTTCTGTGTAGGAGATTGAGGATGAGCCTGGCTGCTGAGTCATTGATGGTTTGTATAGTAAGTTGATTGGTGGTCCTGGTGTAGAGGAGATTTCTCACAGTCCAGTTTCTTGTTGACAAGTGGATGAGTGACAATTTTTCTAGTGCTGTCTGGGAGCCATTTCAAGATCTTCCTCAACATTGTCAGGGTATGAAGCACAATGCAGTGGCAGCGTTGACACATGCAGTCATGTGCAGTTTGCTGTCAATTATTCTGGTGGGTTAACATCAAATGAAAAAAATGAGATTATTGGGAATATTACTATGACTGATAAATTGAGTGTACAAGTAACATACTACCTTTATATGGGTGCTTTGTCAGTGTTAAGTAATGAGTATTAATTTGCTGTGAAGAAAATATCACAAAATCACATATTTCCAGTTTTATTTTGATTGTCTTCCTTCAACCTAAACTCTGGTTGTAAGGTTCACATTCCCTATCAATTTGTTGATTACTAATACTGTTGGTAATGTGTTAATTGATTATCCATTTAAAATATATGCTTTACAATCGTAGCTGTTTAGTAATCATTTTATTTACTCATTTTTACTGCATCTCTAAAAATACCATCTCACCTCTAGGTCCATTGGTGGGTATCGTCTACCTTTGCTTCTTCCGAGACATTTTGTTTTCCCTTCTTCCAGGAGTTGGCACCAGAATCCTTTATGAGAATCGAACCTGAAACATCCACAAACACTTTAAGTGAACAAACTGTTCTAGAAGCCACCTTTCTATGTGATGCTCAAGAACAATACCTGGACATACATTAACATGTTCATGTTTTCTTCAAAGTTAAACCCAAGTTGAAATGTACTCCCTTCCATTAATTGATCATGTTCTTGCTGTGTTGACAGTTTTTGCAATTTTGTTATTTTTACAGATGCCTAACAGTGACAAAAGCAAAACGACAGCATAAATGAGAGATTTACAGACCAACAGATATGCAGACAATGTGATCCCAATCCACAAAGCTGTTTTCTTTACTCTGTACTAGGAAAAAAAGCACCATTTGTGCAATTGCTAATTCTCAAAGAGAATATGCACACACATAAAATGTTATGCATGCCTACAGTTGTCTTGCGCCCATGCATCTAGCCCCAAATGCAAATTTAGCACACATACCCCCACTTTTCTGAGGAATCCTACATTATCAGGGGTGTGGAATTTAATAAAATATCTACTTGTCTATGGGGCAGGCTGCCTAATAAATCTACTTGTCCTGTAACAAAATCCACTTGTCCCCTTTGTGCCATGTAATGCGGCAACAAATTACGCAGCAATCTCATTATATAGGAGTTCTGATATAGCCTGTCTGAATAAGCCAGGGTTCATACCATAGTAGTGTTTGAATACTAGCAATTCCCTTATGCTGCTATGTTTTTGCAGGTCTACATACTGGGGCTGAAGGTAGTGGTAAGCAATAGTTCCAGGGTTGGAATGCACATTTTAGTCTGTGCAAACCTACTAACGTGCATGTTTTAAGGGTTTTCACCAATTCTTCTCTAATCATTTCCCATACTGAGGAGGGTTGGAATTTTACTACTGACAGTGGCAGACTTAAAACTTTTACCAGGGTTGGGACAAAAGTGGTTGGAGGAAAAGAGAACTTGAAAACATTCAGATTTTCACATAAGCAAATCTACACCTGCATATTTGCTCATGCTAAAATGCAGTTCACAAATATTTTCTGGGAGTACTATTTCTTGGCTTACTTCTGTAAATTCTTGTGAATTCATGGAAACTGTACATATGCACTTAATGCAAGGATATATACCATGGATGCACTTTTGAGACTTTATTTAATAATTGGGCCTCTAATTAGGCCTGGCTTTAACCATGACCTTTTGTTTTGTTTTTTATTCTATCTCTCTCTGTCTGTCTATCAGCTGGCGTCCCTGTAAGTGACAGTATTCTGCTCTTTTAGAAGAAGCATATTGGCACACAAAGTAGTTTTGTTCAGTGCCCAGAATCACTGTGGCAATGTGTGCAGAGACCAACATTTTTTTTGTTTAGCTTTTGCCAATGCTTGTTAGAATGGAGAGGACCCAGCAGCTCCCACACTGTTAAGGTTTTACAAAAACCATGCCTAAACAATTCACGCCTTGACAAAACCAAAAGGCTGACCACCAAATTCAGACCCACTAGCTTTGCCAATGCTTGTTTGTTCTTGTTTTCCATATTCGTATTATAACTGATTACACTGATATTCCATTCTGAATATTTTTGGGAAATACTAACACACATCAACATGTTACTAAATGATGCTCCAAAGATACGGTACTTAAAATCTTACAGAAGTTTAGCTAAATGTTTCCTTTTCTTACATGCATTTTTTGTGAACGTTTTATTTTGAAAGCAAAGAATCATCACTCTTAGAGCATTCTGGGTGCATTATACAGAGCTTTATATTATTAAACTTTGAAAATGTGTGTACACTTTTATACTGGAACCACCGTCAGTAGTGCAGGCTGAGCTTAAAACATTTACTTTTAGTGCTCACCCTAATATTGAAGGCTTTCCGTTAATGAACCATATAAACAAGTTTGAACAGCATTAACACATATATTACATATAAACACACACTTTACCTTAATTGTAGAGTGCGCCCTTCCCTGAGCCACAATGTGGTACTGTAAACTGGCAGCCAAAGGGTTTGTGCTGCAGGGGGTTGGGCCTACTTGTCCCAAGTACAAAATGCACATTAAAACGTGTTGCCCTTGACCCCATACAATATGTCCCGGGCGTCAGGGTATAGGAATTCCCCATCCCTGGTAGACTACATAGGCACAGGGCTAGCTGCAATGTAGGAAGGTAACAGAAATATTCACTGCCTACATTGAAGATCACAAACCCCACAGACCATGAAGTGCATGAGTGGTCTAGTTTACATTAGCATTCTCATCCTTAACTAATCGCTGGAATTGTAGACATAAGTTTGAGAGATGAGGGTCTCCTGGGACCCTAACATGCCACGTAGGTGGTGTGGCTATTGAGAGAACCATTTGACAATAGTAGAGATTGCAACTTTCTTATGTAGCTGTATCCGACTAAAACACTGAGCTCTGCCCAGTCCTTCCCTATTTACAGTTAATGATCGTGAATTTGGATCTACGTGCAGGGCATTAAGTGGGCCGGGTCTCACCGGTGCTGAGCACTGGTAGATTTTTAAAGGGGGCCTCGAAACAGGTCTCTATTGGGCTCTGTTTTGTGCCCTGGCACAGGCGGTCCGTTTTCATCCGGACTGCAGTGACAGCAGGCACATTGATGTGCACGTGCTCACACTGCTTACTTCTCACTAGTGGAGAAGTTACTGCATGACGTCATGCCAGGTGAGCGTTGTAGAGGAAGGGAAATCATTTAAAGAGAGTTATTTTTTCTCTGGATTTCCCTTCTCTTTTTCAAACTCAGGAGAAGCAACATCGTCGTGGTGTCACCAGGGTCTTAAGTGGAAGCTTTTTCAACATAATATACACGCCATAATTGCTGCTTATTTATCTTATGCAACTAACAACCACAGAAAAAGGCAATAGTCCTGACTTGTAGGTATGATAATACTTGTTGTATCATATATAATATATATCTGGATGCAATGACATAAACAGCAAAGTCAGGCGGCACATTATGCTAAGAACAGATTTTTAGCTTGCATGTTTTTAAACCACGCCCTTAATTACATTGGCCACGCCCTCTTGAAATTCCCCCTCTCCCCCAGTTTTTTCATCCCACTTAAAGCCCAGCCTACATGGTCACAAATAATATATGTGCACTTTTCTACCATGTGCCACATAATACAAACTCTCTTACACAGCGAAAAGAAGTTGGGCTAGAAACCCCTATTTATATTACGTCTTCTGGTTTTTTTTTCAGATGCTCTGCACCGCTATAAAATTCCTTATAGGGTTTGCATCTACCCCAGGTCTTGGTATGCAGTTTCAAAGGAATTTATTTGGTCAATTTGATGAGGGTGAAGCCACAATGGTCCCCAAGCGCCAGCCGTCAATTCGCCCTCCAGGGCTTTTCAGCTGGAGACTCACAAGCTACTCACCGCTCTCCAGGACTTCACCACGTTGACTTTTTAGACATTGATGGGCTAATTCCCTCACCGCCTCTCTCCCCCTGGGCCCCCCACCTATTCTCTCACACAAAGAAAACCTTTTCAAGGTTGGCAGGTCTGAAAATGACGTGATATTTGACAACACTGTATAGATATTTATAGGTCTATTTACTGCTTTGACAAAAACCTTTACCGACCCAGATGCATGCACTTTCACTTGCGGTACTATGAATAATTCAGCTTTTCTATAAAATGTTTCCGATGGAAAAGACCAAAACGGTTGGTTTAGCCCATGAGGGAAACTTGTCAGCAAAAGCATGTTCAGGAAGAAGGAAAATACGGAGGGCCTGAATTTGAGTTGGGTGGAAAATTCTTAGGTTTCCGAAGGAAGTGCTAAATCCTGGTGCTTTATTTTTGCTGCTGCTGTCAGCATCCTTTCTGAAGAAATGCAATTGAAGTAACCAACTGAAGCGTGTCTCTGTGTAACAATTCCCAGCTAACATATCACTTATTCTTGTCGTTCAGGATGCATTTCAAGCTCGTGCAGCTGTAAACTGGTGTATTTGATTTTGTGCTCAAATAAGAGTAAAATTTGCCGGAGAAAATAGAAGAAAGTCATATGTTTTTTAATCAGCTGAATAGAACCTGCTGCTGAAAAAAATCGCAATTTTCCATCGAATTCATGAATACATTGGAAACTATTGCAGACACATTAAATCTTGGTATGGAGAGTCAACTCTAAATATCTGTAGTCTTTGCTTTTTGTATTAAGCAGTGTAACAAATAATCCTATGTAGTCTATTTGTTTTTCCATCAATATTTGTCATGTGTGGAACATATTTTTCCATGTAGCTTGGTTTAGAGACAGTGGGGCATATTACCAAGGGCCTTATCGCCGCTTTAGCGGGAATTTTTCCCGCTAAAGCGGCGATAATTTTATCTTGGGGCCCACTTTGTATGTCAGCGATAATTATCGCTAATGACATGCAAAGTAGGCGTGCCAAGATGTTAGCGCTTGGAAACAGTCGCTAACATCGCTATCTCCTATTATCTACTTTTGGAAATATTCGCGCTAAGCGCGAATATCCCCAAAAGCTAACGCCTGCCAAAAGCAGTTCTTAGCCATGTTATCCAATGGAAGGTGGATAACATGGCTAAGAGCATTGTCACGATAATGCATGAATACCGCTGATTTTTCAGCGATATTCATGCATTTCGCAGGATTTATACCGCTTATGAGATAAACCTTGATAATATCAAGGTATCTCAGTGGTAAAAATCCTAGGTGCTCGGCTATATAATTTTACCCGCTAACCATGCATAGCGATAATTATCGCTATTGCTTGGTAATATGCCCCAAAGTTCTTTCATTATTTAGAGGCATGTTTAATCCAATTTTCTGTGATGGGGTTGACCAAAGTTGAGAAATGTTGTACTTTGAGAATTTGCAAAGTTTACTTTTAGTGTTTTTTATCGTAAAAATCTAAACTTTCACAAAGTTAAAACATCCCAGAGAAGCCCTACAATTTCGTAGCATTCCTTCCGTGTTATTGTGAGGTACCCATCTTCTTTATGACTGTTTTGAGTGTTTTGTATCCATGTAGAGAATCATTAATAGTACCAGTGCTGGCATTGCAATAACATTTCCAAAAAAGTGATAATGGCACTATTGAATTATTCTCAACCACTGGTAATTACTCAGGGGTGCATCCTAGTTCATTATTACTTTGTACTCCTTAGTTTGGACCAAGCAAAATGCAAATAAGTCTTGCCCACTCCACCAGCCCCTGACTGAGAGCTGTATCACGGCGCTCAGACCAATCACAACGCTGGTCATGGGAGCCTGGCTGCGTGGGAGTCTGAGACAGAGGAGAGCAGGAAGAAAGACGGAGGAGGAGTGGTAGAACCCTCCTAAATGCGTAATGACTGTTTGGTCGGCCCTCTCGGGCCGCTCAAAACAGTCATGTGCACTTTTCCTGTTCTCCATGCAGGCTGCATTACAGCCTACATGAAGAACATGCCCAGCCCCTGGCTGAGTGCCGTGTCATGGTGCTCAGACCAATCACAGTTTTGCAGTGTTGTGATTGGTCAGGGGAGCCTTTGTGCTTACCAATCAGAATGCTATTGGTCAGGGGAGCCTGTCTGTGAGGTAGTCAGAGACAGAGGAGAGCAGGAGGGGAGACGCGGGACCCAGCATCAAGGTAAGTGTATTTTTTTTGCATTGTGCCCCGCCCCCCTGCCTGCCCTGCCACCCGCAACCCATGCCAGCTGCCACTGAGCATAACTTGCCTCTAAAATTTGAAAGCTGGAATGAAAATGAAAATATATATCCAGAATTTCAAAGTGAGCATGGAAAGCAGACATACTCCATTCCAACTAGCATGTCTGTAAAATGGCAATAGAAGCATC
The DNA here is from genome assembly GCF_964263255.1 of Lissotriton vulgaris. NCBI lineage: Eukaryota > Metazoa > Chordata > Amphibia > Caudata > Salamandridae > Lissotriton > Lissotriton vulgaris. The sequence continues at coordinate 1,721,664,292 of NC_141689.1, forward strand.
TGTTTAATTCTGAATGTCAGCACTTAGCTTAAGACCTGGGGTAATATAAGGCAAACTTTTCATTGATTTAAAAAAAGGGACACAACCATATGCAACTTTGATGCAACTTGTGTGATAGGTAATTAAGAAAAGAATACATCCTCCACACAAGTTTTGTGTTAAGTAACAATATAGGTGAAGCAGAGTTCGTACTTTGTTGCTGTATTTACATAGTAAAAAAGAGATAATGCATTTTGTCAAATTTTCAAATGTGAGATCCCTCCAGCCCCCCCAAAAAAATCTTGGTTGCCCAGTTTTATAATAGACATAGAAGAGATAGTGCAAAATAAGTTTGATCTATGTTTCAGAGATTGTTTATTAACCACTGAACTGCACAGGTAAAAGGATTTCTAGGCTATAAATAAGTCATATATATTTGGCAGCGATTCCTCAATCCACCTACTCAGTTATTGCCCTAGTGCAAAAAACTTTCTATGGAATGGAATGGAGAAAAATGTGAAAAATATGTTGCTCATTCAACAATTGCACACACAAAAAAATGGAGCAAAATGTATTTGTCAGTTATTTGAACAAATGCACAATTTCTGTAGCATGGTCTAGGGATTTTTAGCATCATTATAAGGATTGATTAGCGACAGTGATCATTCAACCCCAGGGGCATATTTACAAGCCAGTAGCACCACCCGAGGGTCGCTTTTTTAGATGCTCTGTTGGTCCTCCATACTAGCACATATTTACCAGGCCGCACAGAGCCTCTGTGCGTGGCTTAATACAGCCTTGTAAATATGGCCCTCTGCAACGCAGTTCTCTGTGGCAAAGGGACATGCAATGGGTATTGCTGTAGGAGTTCCTGGCAAACACCCATGGCTTTTTGACCCTGCTCCAGATTTAGAAGGATCTGTGAAACTGAAACAGCACCAACAACGAATGCCTTTTTAAGGGAGGTGTTAATTTGGCGCAACAAGGAGAAATAATTGTATTTCTTCTTATTTTTTGCTCTTTCTATGTATGCTGCATTGTGCAGCACACATAGAAGGAGCAAAATGCCATTAATGATTGCTTTTGTGCTGGAAGGTCTCCCTTCCTTTGCAAACACAATCATCCCTGCAATGTAGACTCTTTTGCACGATGGTGCAGTGCGTCTGTGTTGGGGCTAGGCAGCTTTTTTAGCGCCGGAGCAGGGGTAAGCACGGGATGCACTGTATTGTTTTAAATACAGAGCGTCCCTGCATTTTGAAAATGATGCAACTCAATGCAGCAAAATTACTTGTGGCGTCGCACTGCGCCTTTTTCATGTAAATATGCCCCACTTGCTAATTGAGGAGATCGAAGTATAGGCTTGACTCACAGGCATAGGCCCTTCTTCCAATGTTGACCTTTGTGCCTAATTTTAATTTGTGCAAATTAACTGCATTCTTGATTCCCCTTACATGTGCCTTCAGATCATACATGGGGAATTTGCATAGGAAAAGAGGCAGGAAAGAGGAGAAATATGCAGAAATTGAGAGCGGGAACACAAATTGGGCAGGGCAGCTGTTATTCTGAATTGGGTGGTAATACTGTTCCTGGGCAAAACTACAACTTGAAATATTGAGTTTCCTGCATGCTAATTCCAGTGAAGAAGAATGAGGGCCCCAAGGGATTTACCCATCATTGCTTAACTTCTGACCAAATATTATCCTGCTTCAATTCCAAACTAGTAAAAGGCTTGAAGTGAGTATAATAATGTAGGAAGGAGCATAATTTTGATATACTTTGATATACTTTGATGCACTACTTCCTCTATTTGCCCTGGACGCAGCAATCGGCTGTAAATAGTTGATACTCTTCAGAAATTAGATCAGCTTCAAGTCTTCTGCGGTCTGGTAACTCAGTTATGTGTTCTGTTACACCTTTTTTTCTTGTCATACTTAATCCGATATGTGAGAATCACCTTCACAGTACACATTCTATCCAGCCACCAGCTATGCTCAGCTTTGGTTTCGGCTTCTACCTTTCGAATCTTTCAAGGGCATCGCAAAGAAACTGGCGCCAATGTTCATCAGTGCTCTAAGTTAAAGGCCTTCTAACGGTCTGTCGCAACCTTGTGGAGATCAATATGATCCCCTTTCGCCATTCTGAGGAACTGTGGTATTATGGCATACCTGGATTGTCCTCTGTTGACGTAAAGATGATGATGTAGTGACGTGATGTGTTTGTGTATTTATTGGTTGAGTGAGTATGTTGTAGAACACTGAGTGTGGATGCTGTGAGAATGTGATGATGAAAAGTATGCTGGTGTCTGTGAGCTGGGGGGATTGGAGCCCAAGTTGGATGCATGAGGCTGTGACAGCAACCTAAGTTCTCAAAGTGAAATAAAGAACTTACCTCCTACCTGAATGGCTGCATTCTTTTCTATGGAGAACTCTTCCATGAATACCCTGCCCTTCAACTACAACACCAACCCTCTCCAGTGGAAGGAAGTTATTTGACATTTTCTCCTTTTGATAAAGTGGATTGTTAGTTGTGGGGGATATAGCCCACTACACGTAATACTATAACCTTTCTTCTTAGGTCAAGTAAATAAATAAACCTGATATCAACCACTGGCTGCTATGGCACAGAGCAGACAGAATTAATTTAAGAAAGCATGTAAAGCATTTAGAAGTATTAAAACAGTTAACAAGTCGAAAACACAACACAATAAAAATCCAACTCCAATTTATTAAAATAAAGAATGTTTTCACAAACAAAATGAAAATAAAATTTCAAAAATCCAATAAGGGGGACCGGCCACTTTTATTGGTAAAATTGGAATAAAATGCTACTGCCAAAAAGCACAAAGAATCAACCGTGGGCAACTGGTAATGGTAAATTGGGACAAAGGTAGGTTTGAGGCCAACCACTATCCATCATGGATTGGATACGAGGCTCATGTAAGTGACAGTCAAAATGTTACTTTGAAACTTTGACATTTTTTAGGACAAAAGGCGGGTGCCAACAAGTTGTTAGCAGGACAAGCTAGATCCCATTCGAGGTTCGACGATGAGGGTTTTCTGAAAAGCTGGGTCCTGATGCAATCATCGATGAAAGCGGGAAATTTCAGAGTGGGCGAAGTCTTGCATCTGTACCCAGGAAGTTTGTGATGTTGATCAGCTTTGGCTCGGCATCGCTCATGGTAAAGCCCTCTACGTTTGGACTTAGAAACTTTTATGTAAGTCAGATCTCCTTTAGCAGGGCACACCAGAAAGCTGTTTTCGACCAGTGATTCAACATCAATGGCTTCGGCTCAATTGAGGACCTGTTTTACTGCTGGTCCTTCAAAACAGAAGATGGCAAAAAGGTACTGAGTCCCATATTTTGCAATTTGGACAAGAGTACAGTCTAACCCCAACTAAGTGTTCCAGAACCTCAGGAACAGCACTTGGGGTCATGATCCACTTCAATAGAAGCAACCAGCAAGGCCAAGGGTAGGTTCTTGTTAGAAATTGGGTATGTAGTTGCCAGTGGTTTGCACCCTGTCCAAGATGGGGCACTCACTCTAGTCATGGTAGGAGAATCACATGCCTAGATAAAATAACCCCTGGTCATCCAATTAGTAGCTTGGCGTGAGCAGTCAGGCTTACCTCAGAGGCAATGTATTTGTACACATACACACACACACAGTAACATAGTGAAAACACCACAAAAGGAGTCCACATTAGTTTAGAAGACTAGCCAATATTTGGCTGAATATAACAAGATCAAAATGACAAAAATCCAACATTTACAAGCCAAACATCAATTTAAAAAGATTGGGTAAGTTTATTCCATAGAAATCAATTGATGCGTTTGCTTCAGCACAAAGTACCTTAGATGCGTCAAAAATCAAAGACGGTGCAAGGCGCAGGGGAGGTGAGTTGCTGGAAAAGCAAGCAATGAGTTGATTCCTTACTACACAGGGGAGATGATGCATCGGTTCCTTACTGGCAGGGGAGGTAATGCGTTGGTTCTTTACTGCTATGCAGCAGAGGTGATGCTTTGGTTCCTTACTGGCAGGGGAGGTGATGTGTCAGTTCCTTCCTGGCAGGGGGGGGGTGATGTGTCAGTTTCTGGATACGCAGCCTCTATTCCTTACTACGATGCAGTGTGAATGAAGAATCCGCACCCAGGGACGTACTTTGAAAATCTAGATGTGTGGCGTTGATGCAACAGTGCCGATGCAGGTGTTGTGTCGATTTCACAGCTGCAAAGCAGGCACTTTGTTGATTCCTCAGCCGTGAAGCAGCCGCAGCTTCGGAGTGGTGTCACAGACGTCATCGACACAGTGCTTGAGACTCACACTGCGGCAATTCTTCTGGTGTGCAGAAATAGCGAGCTGGGGCCATGAAAGCCATGATCAATGCGTCAAGCGGGAACCATGCTTCGGGAGGCCAGTGGTGATGCAATGATTGTTTGCAGCGATGTGTCGATAAACAGGCACATGGAAGTCGGTGCATGGATTTTCTCCATAAGCTCACCAGGTTACATTTCCAAGGGTTTGGGAACTGGATTTGGCTCCACTTGTCAGGTCAGGACTCTCAGCAGTAGAGCCCAGGCACTGGCAGGTGAAGTCTTTGAGACTTTGTAACAGGAGGCAAGCACACACAAGCCTTTGGAGAACCTTGGAAGCAAGATACAGAAAGCAAAGTCCAGTCCTTTCATTCCCAGGATGGAAGAATCATGCAGCAGTCCAGCACAACTCTGAATTGAGCCTTTCGTTTGTCAATAAAGTTTTTCCTCACGATACTCAAGCCCAACTAAGCTTGAGTTCCATGCCTCTTTTTCACCCAGCCTGGTGAATGGAGCATTTCACGTAGAGCATTCAAGCCTTGCTCCCATCGCGGTACTCTGATTGGCTCCCACGAGTCAACAGGGAACCGGCATTCTATTTCAGCCTTCTCCGCGCTCGAGACCCCATCCACCAGGTCCGGTTGTAGGAGATCCTAGGTGCAGGGCGGGTGCCAGGCGTTGCAGGCGTAAGACCCTTTCTTCCATACTCAGCTAAGTAATTTTCGATACCCTCAGTATCACTTTCTAACTAACCCCACGCCGCATCTGTGACCTTGTTTCCCCTTACAAGGTGTGCCATTGTCGCCTCCACCCCCCTCCTGAGACCTATGGGGTGTGGATCCTTTATTTTACAAGTGAGAAACGCTTACTTTTTAATCTGCTAGTGCAATTTAGTATATACCAGTACCATTACCTTACCACTGGCCATGCATTCTGGCCCATTGATCGCTATGCACAAGTGTTGCTTTTTAAGCCGCCTGAATAGCCGGCTTCCCTTTCTTGTCATAGTGCATGCTCACTAGCCTGTCTGATGCCTAGACAAGCTCCTTCCAGCACAACAGTAATGCCTATGACACCATGGCCACGCATATTGACTAGCCCTAAGGACATCTCTACAGAGATCGGTCTTGCAAAAAACTCAAGAGACAGATCCTGATAACTAAGTGTTTGTCTTGTTTATTTGTGTGTATGTCTCTTTTCTCCGCAGACTATACTGGTTCCTCACAATTAGAGGTAAATCCCATGACTTGTTGGTTTGTTTTTTGCACCTTTCATTTTTTACACTGAATTTTAACTTTCACGTCCTCTGGTTAGGGTGGGCCTTAGCGCGCCCATACCGCCGGGGTACACTCCTTATGGTCCTGAAGAAAGCCCAGTAAATTTACACATAACGGGCAGAAACATGTCGACGCCACTTTAAGTGGAAATACCCAAAACATTATTTGGTAAATTTCCCAACACATATGTTTTTAACCATGTCAGGCTGACCACCGAATAAAATTCTTTTGCATGGTACACTGCCTTGACATTTTTAAATCACCCCTTTTTCACATCACTGTCACAAAAAACCAGCTCCCCAGTATTCTGGCGTTGAAGCACACCAGGGAGGCATTCGGCTTCTCCTGGTGGGCCCAATGATGAAGCATGTCACCACCCAGGGTGGTGAGTGAGGGCTTCCTAATAATTCCTATTGATTCTCAACGTGAATTATTAAGGTTCTTCTTTTCTCTGTACTTGTGCTTACACATTTAGTGCCTTGAGACACTCTTTTGTTGTTTGATAAAAATTTACCCGGGGGACTGAGAGTGTCCCGTACTTTCCCTCTCTCTCCTATTGTTGTAACCCAGCACAACAAAGCAACAGGCAGAGTGGCAGTTCCTCCTACAGCATCCAATTCTTCTCCCTGGCAGAATATCGTTGGTCCAGACGTGTTCTCATTTTAGGGTATCAGAGGTCCAATACTTACGCCCCTGTCTGCCCTAGAAGTAGGCATACTTGAAAAGAAAGTCTTTGTAGTGCACTAGACCCTGCTTGTCCCTAACCTGGCTACAGGCATCCCACAGGGGGGTGGAGACAGCTTTGTCTGTGGACAGGCACAGTCCTATTGAGGTGCCAGTGACAACTCCTCCCACCACCATAGCTCTTGAAAGCCCATCAGCCTAGTGATGGTCCATCAGGATATGCAGTGCATACCTCAGCTCCCTTTGTGTGGCTGTTCAGAGTGAATGCACAAGAGTCCAACTGACAGCCAAACCATACGTGTTCTACAGACAGGCAGTGGCACAGAATGGTTAAGCAAGTAAATACCCACTTTCTAAAAGTTTTGTAACCCTAAGGAGTTAGGCCCATTGGGGCATGGGGTAGGCTGGACCCTTTTTCAAACTACAACCACAAAATGTGCCTACACCACCCTTTCTTTATAGGGGGAGTGAATGAACTACAGTATATACTAGCAGCAGCTAGCTTATAAGATTATTGATTGGTTTCATTTATTGAATGCACTCCCCGCTTGTTAACTTTGTCCCTCATTTCCTGAAATTGATTACACAAGAATTTATAATGCTTTGTTTTTTCTAAAATTCTTTTTGGGATGGATGATGTTATGAATTTATGTTTTGTGTATATATGTATTGTTTCATCTAGGTTTGTAAATGGTATTGTATATTAGTGTAATATATATGAATGTACAGTTGTTTTGTTCTCTGAAGAGTTTTTCTAAAGAAAAAAAGAAAATGAATGGTATAAAATAGAAAATACCTGGTCAAATTTAAAAATGGTTGGTTTGACCTTGATAAATAACATTGAATATAAAGAAAGGGTGGTGTAGGCACGTTTTGTGGTTGCACTTTCTAAAAGTGGCATTGTCAAACCCGGAATTTAAAAACCAACTTCATCTAAAGATGTATTTTTAAATATTGAGTTCAAAGATGTCAGACTCCAAATCAGTATCTGCTCCGAATGGAAAATTGCACTTAAAATATATTTCAAGGCAATCCCCATGTTACCCTACGGGAGAGATAGGCCTTGAAATTATGAAAAACGAAATTAGAAGTATTTCAATATTAGGCCATGTAAAACACACCAGTGCAAACCCTCCCTTTTAAATACGCTGCACCCTGCCCATGATGCAGTGTTTATATTGGGCCTACCTTAGGGATGACTTACATGTAGTAAACAGGAAGGTTTGGGTCTGGCATGTGGGTGCACTTGCCAGGTTGAAATGGTGGTTTAAAACTGCACTCACAGACACTGCAGTGGCAGGCCTGAGACATGTTTGTCATCTGGTCGGGATCACAAGATAGTTTTAAAGCTTACTTTAACTATCTAAATGATAACACCATGAATGTAAGATTTACCATGAATATGTCACAGACTAAAATTTAATTTCTTGACATCACATTATATGTGATGAATAACATCTTACAAAGCACCCTACACAGAAAGGAAACCTCAGTGAATAGTCTCTTACACTATGAGAGCTCGCACCCAGCTAGCACCAAAAATGCGATCCCCTTTGGTGAACTAGTACGAATAAAAAGAAACTGCAGTGAGTCAGCGGAATATGAAAGGCATAGCTTGGATCTGGCACAACGTCTTAGACAAAGGGGGTACAAGAAAGAAATTTTAAAACAGGCTGTTGATAAAGCAAAAAAAGTAGATCGAGGAGCAACTCTAACGCCAAAAGCAAAAACCCCAAAGGAAAGACTATCATTTGTAACAACCAATTCCAATCTTAATCAGGACATATACAAGATATTGGGGAAACACTGGCATCTCTTACAAGGTGCCCCAGGCATTTGTAATTTGATCCAGAACAGACCCAATGTAGACTTCAGGAGATGTAAAACCATAAGGAAGACCTTATGTCCAAGCTATTCCCGACCTGCATGAGACATACAAAAATTATGGCTTAGTCCTAAAATGGCCTTTTTTCCCTGTGGGTGTTGTAACATGTGTGCACAAGCAAACCGGATGGCTAGCTTCAAATATAACACGGACAAAACCTATGAAATTAGATTCTTCGTAAACTGTCTGACTCAATTTGTGGTATTGTCATCATCTGTGGATGCAATAAAATCTATGTAGGGAGCACAGTTAGGACTCTTAAAACATGCATACAAGAACACAGACGGGCTTGTATAAATCAAGACCTGTCCTATGCGTTGGTTTCACACCAATGCGCAGGTACAGGGAACAGATCCAATTTTAGATTTCATGCTATTGATCACTTACCGGAACCAGAAAAGGGGGGTGATAGAACGCTTCAACTCCGCCAGCTAGAAGCTAAATGGATCTGCAGATTACGTGCCAGCCCAAACGGTTTAAATATTGATTCAGAGATGCACCATTTCTTATAGTTATGTATATGTCTGTGATACGATAAGAATGTGTTACCAGGACGATGTACCGTTTTGATCCCCTATTTTTGTTCCTAACTTCAGTAAACATTCTGTTGGAAGAGCAAGGTACCGCGTTACTTTCTTTGCTTGAAATCCCAAATCGAGTACAGAATTAGTTCCTCTCTTTTACCATTCTCTCTTTTTTAATTTTTCATGTGTCACATAAAGGTAATATAGTCCCAGGGAAAATGTTGAGTTACGAACCACGACACCTGCATTGTGATCCTAAATGGCAATGCCAATGATCACCAACCGACGGTATTTGTATGGGAGAGCGCTCCAAAATTAAGAGAGTGCTTACGATCATGAGGATTTAAATAATTTTAAATAGCGTTGCAATAGCTCCCGTTTTTTGTTTATCCCCATACACTGAGTCCTACACATCTAGAAAGACAAAAAGGTTGCTTATGTGATAGTTACAATGTGCAATAAGGGATTTCTGTTAGGCCCCTAGGAAGGTAGTAATGTATTGTATTGCTAAGTTAATAGAAAACTACGTCATCTGTTGGAAGGTTCATCACTCTTGTTATCTATTTATGTCTAATGTATTGCATTTGAAGCCAGTAACGTATATGATACACGTTGCCTCTCCATATTTAAATAAGTTCCTGGCCACAACTCAGATGGCCATCCTGTCAGGGGGGCGGTCCTTACCTTTACTCTTTTGTAGCATATCTAGGAACAACTTCACACCTACTCTGGAAGCCATGCAACCCCTTTGTGGCGCTGAACACTGGGAGAAAAGCGCATTTGACTCACACAGGAAAATGACAACTTTCTAAAAGTGTAATTTTCAAAATAATAAAATAAAATATAACATGAAAAGTAAGTTAGATTTTAAATTACTATTAAGTGAATCCTGGATTCAATTTTCCAGCTATTCCATAACTGACAAAACTGATGGTGAGCATTTAAGGTGCTATAATGCAACCCAGAACTTTCCTACAGGAGAGCCAGCCTTGCCACAGTGAAAAACGACTTCGGAAGTTTTCCAGTTTCAGATTATGTAAAATATAAAAAACACATGTCCTGCTATTTAAATACCAATCACACTGCCCTGTAGGCATTTAGGGAACTGTCTTAGGGATGGCTTTTAAGTATTAAACGGGAAGGCTTAGGCCTGGGAAAATGTTCATTTTGCCAGGTTGATTTGACAGTTGTAAAACTACATCCCCAGTCTGCAGGGGCAGGCCCTGAGACCTGCTTTGCTTTGATAGTCTATTGGTGGCACAATATGCGCTGCAGTGTACTAGTGGCATTTCATTTACAGGCCCTGGGTCCACTTTTGTACCATATAATAGGGAATTATAGGCAAGTTAAATATGGCAATCAGGAGTATGACCAATGTTGATATGTTTGAGTGGTCAGAGTATATGCACTGAGGCCTGGTTATAAGTGTCCCAGTGTGCAGAGTTAAAAAACCATCAACATCATTTCAAAACGAACTTTTCTTACACTCCTACCATATGATTTGCAGACATTTGTGAAATAGTTTGCCTTCTCAATTCCAGAGCCCTTTCACACCTTTAGAAGCAGCCATCAGTGGTATCATCAGTGATGTCACTGACAATGTCATAAGTGATGTAATATGTGAGATCATAAGCAGTACAAAAGTTCTGTGGTTCTGTACGAGTGAGCTCTGAGCCTAACTATGACGTCCCTGTAACCTTTGTTTTCTTCAGTGAATTTCTAAGTTTGAAAAAAATTCTATTTCCTGACTATAAAGTCCCTGTAACATTTGTTTTTTTCAGTCAATTCTTAAGGTTTTTCAATGCTATTTCTTAACTATAATGTCCCTGGAACCTTTTGTTTTTTAGTGAAATTTGAAGGTTTTTTAATACGAATTTCCTAACTGTAACATTTGTGACTGGGTATGTGAGTGGCTGATTGGGTTTGTGAGTGAGTATGTGAGTAGTTGTATGGGTCTGTGAGTGGGTGTGTGAGTGGCTGTATGGATCTGTAAGTGAGTGTGTGACTGGCTGTATGGGTGTGTGAGTTGCATGCTACTAAGGTGGATGGGCGGGCCAAATAGGTGATTTTGCACTTTTGCATACTATTCATCATTTAAAGTGAGAACCATGGACTCTAATCTCACCAGGAGAGGCCAAGAAAACCCCCACTTGTCACATTCATTACAGATTGCGCTCCGACAGATCAACCATGCATTCACCGTCACCAAGGATTTTAGATAGTTTTTCAATGTGCTACTGGCAATAAAACACACTTGCTTTGCCTTTGCCAAGCACAGGAAGCTAGGATCATTTGTCCTTTACAGAAGTGAAACTTCAACTGTGGCCTCTGATGCGTTTTTAGTGGCAAGTTCCTCTTGTTGAGGTTTAATTCCTGAGAAATTAGCTTCAGGACCAGAAAGGAACTTCACCTGCCGGTTTATTCAACGACAGTCCACAATTCTGCACAAAATGTCTACCCAACTGCCGTTCTTTCTGCTGGTTAATTAGTAAGTGCTACCTTACTGGGTAATTGTCTAGTCTGTATTCTACACTACAGCTGCATGATGGACCACAAGGAAATGTCTCCAGTGACCTTGTGTGAATTTTTCTCAATGTGATTGTTTCTCGCGCATCTTTATTCAGAAATCTGTGATAACATGAATCTTCCAATAGAGAAGACAAAGAGGTAAATCTCCACCAAACAAGGGTCCTTCCTCTTAACTATAAGAAGTAAGTGCTTATTTGTTTGGTGGAGATGTCCTCATATTCCTCTGCATCAAAAACGCATCACCAAAATTGACTGGAAACACCCTGGGGACCTCTTGTTAAGCTGTCTATCATCCTGGCAAAAGGCAGAAATACCTGTGCATACTACTAAGGTATATGGGCAGGGCCAAATGGACAGAGCTTCAAGTGATTTTCACATTTGCAGAGGAAGAACCATGGACTCTGCTCTCACCAGGAAAGGCCAAGAAAGAACCCACCGGTCACAGTCACTACAGATTAACTCTGATCGACTATGCTTTTACCTCTACAAAGGATTTCAGATCATTTTTGAATGTGAAATTGCCGAGAATTCACTCTTACTTTGCCTTCATCAAGCCCAGGAAGATAGGATAATTTTTCCTTTACAAAAGTGGAGCTTCAAAAGGGGCAACTGTTATGTTTATATTTGTAAGTGTTTCCTGTTTAGGTTTAATTTCTGTGAAATGAGCATCAGGACAGAAATGAACCTCAGCTGCTCCTTTATCCAACAAAAGTCCACAGTTTTGCACACATTTAAAGTGGGGAGGGGGCTGTACCTTTCCATTTTTCTTTAGGATTGTGAGCTGTTAGATAAATGAACTATGCTTATGACTTTGATGGTAGTGGAACTCTAGAACTCTGTAAAGTGATGTATGCAATATTCATTGTTTGAAGCTTGGCCTAAATGTTTGCCACTATATTCCAAGCTCTGATAATTTTCACCTGATTACTTGGAAGACTGCTTATTACCATGAACCGGAAAGCGGAGAGGGATTGGAGAAGATCTTATGATCCTGCCTTGAAAACCCTGTACTTTGCCAAACTTAAGTTCTATCATAGGGCAATATGCAGAACACGGGCCGCATTCTACGCTCAGGAATTTCTAGCCAGCACCAATCCATCTAAACTAATATTCAAGGTATTGAAAGACCTTATGAATAAAAGAGCTACCTCGGCAGAGATCTGCACTGACTCCCACTGCGAGAATTTGGCAACTTTCTTCTTGGAGAAAGTGCAGAAAATATACCGAGGATTTGACCTGTGTCGGCCGGAACCAGAGTTAGTTGACCCTAATCTCTTGGGGTATGAGACTTTGACTATCTTACCTGATCTGTCCACTGAGGCTTTTGACAAACTTAGCCTCAGCGTTAAATCAGGCTCTCCTCTGGACCCGCTGAAGCCAGCTCTTATTAGTACACTTTCCCCGCTGTGCCGAGCTCCTATACTAAATCTAATCAACATGTCGTTGTCAACTGGAACGGTTCCTTCTTCATGGAAGCAGGCGGTAGTCACCCCAATCTTAAAAAAGGCAAATTCCGACCCCCTTTTGCCAGAAAACTACTGGCCCATATCTTTATTGCCTTGGATGGCTAAAGTTACCGAAGCCCATGTTAACTTGATCCTGTCTGAGCACCTGGCTCGTAATCAGATATTGGACTCCAGCCAGAATGGCTTCCGGCCAGGTCACAGTACCGAGACCGCTTTGCTCTATATTATCGAGCATCTACGCCTGGTGCTTGACTCCGGACGTACGGCAGCGCTCCTGCTATTAGATCTGAGCGCTGCTTTCGATACTGTGTCCCACCATATACTGATTCAACGCTTAGAGGAAGCTGGAGTAGCAGGCACCGCTCTCCAGTGGTTTCGATCCTTTCTCTCAGATCGAACCTTTAAAGTGGCAATACCACTCTGCCAATCCACTATCCATCCCTTGGACCTGGGGGTCCCACAGGGCTCCTCGTTGAGCCCCACCTTGTTCAACCTCTATGTGAAACCGCTAGCTGCAGTCGTCAAACAGTGGGGTCTGACGGTGACCTCATATGCTGACGATACGCACCTGGCGGTGACACTTAGTGGAGACCCTGAAGTGGAGGCCCCCAGATTCCGAGTTGGACTTGTGGCAGTAGCGAGCTGGCTTCGTACCAATTGCCTACAGTTGAATGCCACCAAAACTGAGGTGTTGGTCTTGGGGAAACATGCTGAGCTATGGGGAAACCAATGGTGGCCTCCAGAGCTGGGCACTATTCCTATCCCAGCTTCCGGAGTGAAAAACCTAGGAATTTGGCTGGATCCCGCGCTCACCTTCACAGGCCACACGAAGAGGGTTGCAGCCACCTGTTACGGTATCTTGCGTGGCATAAGGCCGGTTTTGAAATACTTTGTCCCCCCCACCCGGCAGCTCGTGGTCCAGGCATCGATTTTATCCCGGCTGGACTACGGAAGTTCGCTGATGTTAGGGGTAAACCAGGCTGAGGCATCCAGGCTCCAAAGGGTTCAAAATGCCGAGGCGTGGGCCATTGTGCGTCTTCCCAGACATTATTCTGCTTCGGGTACCATCTCGGCCCTACATTGGCTACCGGTCAGACAGCGGATCAAGTTTAAGGCGCTCTGTCTGGCCTTTAAAATCATTAAACTTTTTTCGCCGCCGGCACTTGCCAACTTGCTCATTCCCTACATCCCTCCGAGATCACTAAGATCAGAGGCTCTTCATCTGGCAGTCTGCCCCCGTTTTAAACTTAGCAGAATGGGTGGCCGCTCCTACCGGGTGCTTGCAGCGGGGTTGTGGAACTCGCTCCCGGTGCACATCCGAGCTCTGAATGATTTGTCCACCTTCAGGCGTGCTATTAAAACTTTCCTGTTCCCCGATTCCGAGTAGCCGCCCCCCTTTTCTTTCTCCTTTGTGTGTTATGTTATAGTACCTGTCTAAGCGCCAGGACGCCCCTTGGCTGGGGCAGCTGTGCGCTATAAAAATAATATTAACATAACATAACATAACAATACAATACCCAAATTAATGTAATATCTGTCTGGGTCTATCATTTAGTCTTGTTGGTTCTTCCATTGAAAGTGTGCTATTTTCCAATGATTTAAATGCGTTGTAAGGAGAATTAGCAAGCTTTTACGGAATATCAAGTTCTGCTTTTTTTATTCAGTGTCGCCATAGAAGAACTTCGGGTTTGCATAATTCTAGTCTGACTTTACTTCTTTAGGAGGTTGGGTCTACCTATTGCAGTTCTTTATTTCTACAGCATTGTTTTGAGAGTGATGTACTTAACCCCTTCGCTGCTGATGACGAGCTCAGCTCGTCATCAGCTACGGTGGTCGTGTGCGGGTGACGAGCTGAGCTCGTCATGTAACGCGGCTTTTAGAAAAAAGCCGCACAGCGGAAAAATAACCGCTGCAGCGATGCGGTTAAACCTGATTTCAAATTTGTAAGTTAGCTGTCAATTTATGGTATTGATTGGAGAGCTAACATTGTGTTTGGTCACCCTTAATTTCCACCCCTCCTATCGGCGGAGAAAGATGCATTAGAGGATCATTGCCTCAGTGGTAAATGGAAATGCTGCAGGTTGTCTAATCATAAAGGGCCCAGTACGGTTAGAGTTTTGAGTAGAGTAAGAGTACAGAAAATGTTTACCACGCATGCACTGCAACAACACTAAAAGAAATTATCCGTAAGTGATCTTTGACATACTTGTAGAACTTTAAGCTGGAAGTGATCGCTTTGACCCAGACTTTTACCATAGTGTAAGTGTTTTGTTAATTACTGCATGGGGAGATTAATCAGGACGGGGATGCCACTGTTAAGGACAGTGTGCACCTCTCTGTCTTGCACGGGGTAAAAACAGGAAGGGTCAGATTGGAAAGGTGGGCAGTCAGGCTTTGGGCCAGTGTCGGGTAACCAGGCGTCCGGGATTTGCCCGGACAGTTCTGGTTTTTCGCCAGCTGTCCCAGCATACTTGAGGAAATTAAGCTCATGTACCAGTTTTTAGAGAAGGCCGGCTGAAAACAGTTGGAGGTATCTTTTTATGTTTTGCAAAGCAGGGATAGTTTGCAGCTTTTATTAGAAAGCAATTCATTTTAACAGGCTTGCTACTGGCTCAAAAAATTGCATTTTATGTTCTTACTCAGTGGTCGAAGTGGGGAAAAAAAAGTCGGGGAACTGTGGATGGAGAATCAGGGGGCGGGAATAACCGAAGATTGAATCAGTGGGCGGAGTCAGGGGTGTGGCTAGAAATAGCAAAACATACCAATTTTTAGTACTTTTAGCATTTCACTGACCAGTTACAGCTTATAACGTTATTTAATTACAACAATGGATAAACATGTTTATTTGATATTTAATTCCGGAAAAAGCAAACACTCATAGGGAATACAAGTTTATGTAAAGCGTGTGAAATATAAGCAGGAACAACATGTTACCTAAATGCTTTTACTCTCATTGTTCAGAAATCCATGATTATTTTTTGTCTCAAACATTGAGGTCATGAATACAGGGCTCCTCCTGTACACATGTGTTAAGCAGGGCTCAGAAGAGAAAGGGACTCTTCAGGAGAATCTAAACTCACGGAAACCCTCAAAGGCTCCTTTATATTCATGTCAGCCAGCTAGCTGCTCAATCAAAATATAGCAAAAAGAACAACTGGTGGACAGAATGCAGAACAATATCGTACATTCACCCCAGTACAGAGATCTGGGCCTAAATCCATTGTTTCTTTGCTCACCATGCCATTCCAGTTTAGACCCAGCCATATGCAAATCAGTCTTTATCCTGCACCCAATGGCAACAGTCCAGCCCGAACTGCCAGGACAGGTCTTCCCTGGACTGGAAACAAGCATCCTAGGACCGGTTTCGGGCTTTCAGCCCTCGTCAGCCAGGATAGCTTGATTCCAGTGGCATGGAGAGCACGGGACTCATGTCTGAGCATACCTGTCCCACTCGGGTGACAAATGCTTAAAGAACAATTGATGGACAGAATGCAGAACAATGTCATACATTCACCCCAGTTCAGAGATCTGGGCTTAAATCCATTGGTTTTTGCTCACCATGCCATTTCAGTTTGGACCCAGCCATATGCAAATCAGTCTAGATTCTGCGCCCAATGGGAACAGTCCAGCCCGAACTGCCAGGACATATGTATTCAAGTGTCCTTTCATTCGAGAAGTGAACACAAAGCAGCACCCACTGAACTATGCACATAACATATTACTCTTTGATATGCATGGTACATGTTCTTAGCAGCAGGCATATTACCCCTCTGCACTACCTTGGATGAGTAAAACAGCCACTAGACAAAACATGCTCCCATCTCTCTCCAGCAGGTACATTGATCACCAAAGTTATCTTGGCACTTGTATTGTTGACCGAAACCTGCTGAATATACAAAGAACTTTGCAGTGTTTTTAAATCTCCTACACTTGTACAAAACCGGTCCCCCCAAACTAAACTGGCCCCCTACCCTTCAAGTCGCCCTGGGAAACGCCTGCTCCTGCCCTTTCACTGCTCCTGTCCAGTCAGTACTCCTGCTCCTGATCGATCAACACTCCTGCTTCATCAATTCCCCTGCCCCCTCCCTTCTCCTGGCCCGTCACTTCTCCTACTTGTCACTGCTCCGGCCCTGTTCACTGCTCCTGACCTGTTCACTGCTCCTGACCTGTTCATTGCTCCTGACCTGTTCACTGCTCCTGACCTGTTACCAGCTCCTGCCCTGTTCACCGCTCCTGTCCATTCACCGCTCGTGCCCGGTCACTGCTCCTGCTCATGCCTAATCACTGCTTCTGCCCCGTCACCTCTCCTGCCCCATCACCACTCCTACCCGGTCACCTCTCCTGCCCGTCACGTCACCTGCCCGTCACTTCTCCTGCCCGGTCACTTCTCCTGCCTGGTCACCTCTCCTCTCCTGTCATGTCACCTGCCCGTCACTTCTTCTGCCCGGTCACTTCTCCTGCTTGGTCACTTCTCCTGCCTGGTCACTTCTCCTGCCCTGTTGCCTCTCCTGCCCTGTTGCCTTTCCTGCCCTGTTGCCTCCCCTTCCCCGTCACTTCCCCTGTCCCAGTCACTTCTCCTGTCCCGTCACTTCTCCTTCTCATGTCCCGTCACTTCTCCTGTCCCGTCACTTCTCCTATCCCTTCACTTTTCCTGCACTGTCACTTCTGCCCTGTTCACTGCTCCTGCCCCATTCACTGCTCCTGCCCCGTTCACTGCTCCTGCCCCGTTCACTGCTCTTGCCTGGTTACCACTCCTGCTCATGCCTAATCACCGCTCCTGCCCCATTACTTCTACTGCTTCATCACTTCTCCTGCCCCGTCACCTCTCCTGCCCCGTCACCTCTCCTGCCTGTCACCTCCCCTGCCCCGTCATCTCTCCTGCCCCGTCACCTCTCCTGTCCCATCATCTCTCCTGCCCCGTCATCTCTCCTGCCCCGTCACCTCTCCTGCCCCGTCACTTCTCCTTCCCCATCACTTCTCCTGCCCGTCACTTCTCCTGCCCGGTCACCTCTCCTGTCCAGTTACCTCTCCTGCCCAGTCACCTCTCCTTTCCTGTTGCCTCTCCTGCCCCATCATTGCTCCTGACCCATCACATTTCCTGCCTCGTCACATTTCCTACCCCGTCACTTTTCCAGCCCCATCACTTTTCCTGCCCCGTCACTTCTCCTGCCTGTTTACTGCTCCAACCCGTTCACTGCTCCTGCCCGTTCACTGCTCCTGTCCGGTCAGCACTCCTGCCCGATCACCGCTCCTGTCCCATCACGTCACCTCTCCTGCCATAGTACCTCTCCTTTCCTGTCGCTCCTGTCGCCTCTTCTGTCTGGTCACTGCTCCTGCCCAATTCACTCTATGTACAACATTAACAAATTACACAAGGTGTCAAGTTCCCCACGTACTCTGTCTGGGAAAAGCTCCTCTGTAATCACCAACTCCGATCTCACTGGCACTTGATATGCTAAGGGCGGACGCATTGTCATTCGAAAGGGGGTAATCAGCCTCAATCGGAATGACAATGGGCCTGCCCTCGGTCTGTGGGAGCTCAGGGGGGCAGGGGCTGCTGCAGCCTCTGGAGTTCACAGAGAAGTGCGAGCAGCTCCTGGAATCTAATAAAAAAAGTTATTGTTTTTAAGTCGGTCTATTCTTACCGTCCCGGGATGCTTTTTTGAAAGTAAGAAGTAGGGGAATGGACTGAAATAATTTTTAGAAGTAGGGGCACGCCATGCCCTTCCGTTCCCGCCCAATTCTACCACTGTTCTTACTGCCTCTTCTGCAATTCTCTGCTAAGGAGCACTGTCATTCCGTGCGCTGGGTTGAAGTAAAATTGTAGCCCTTCTTCTATTTTTGTGAAATGTCCCGGTTTTTAGCATTAAAATTCTGGTCACCCTAGGCCAGTGCCTCAGGGTGTTCTGTGCGCCGGTTTTTAGGGAATCTGGAAACCGGCCGACAGAAACGTAATGTCTTCCCAGGTCCCTGTCGGACCACTACAAAGTGTCACCAGTATCATGGGCACTCTCCTGCCATGCTGTCACACTGAGGCTGGGGGCCCTTGTCTTGTTCTGGACCTCAGGGCATTCTCACCTCGGCCCCCTGCCTCTTGTGGACGGCCCGGCCCAGAAGCAGTGTCAATCCCCGCTAGGCCATCACTTTCAGGCCATGGTGGGAATGGAGAGGGTGGGAGTATGCAGGGGCCTCGCCGGGGAGGGGGGCATTCTCACCTAGGCCCCCCTGAAGTACTAGCATCAGCTGTGAGCTTTTCTTGACCCCCTTTCCCTGCCAGGTCATACCCTGAGGCTATAATGGGATGGGGAGGGGGTAGTAAGAGAAGTAGCCTCTTAGGGGCCAGGTGTTGTCACCTCGGTCCCTGTGTCTTTTAACCTTTAGAGGAGGGGTGGGGGAGAGCTTGCAAAGGTCTCGCTGTTAGGTCACCTCTACCAGAGGAAAAAAAAACACAAAGGATTTAGCATTATGGTTTCAGAGTAGCGGACGTTGGAATTGGAGAGGTACAGTTGAGTTCTGGCATTAACTCAACATCCAGTGAAGCTGGGCAAAATTGCTTATTCTCAATAACTAAAATAAAAATAAATTGAATTTGTGCGTTGTAGCTGGTACCCATGGTAACTGCTCCAATGCCTTTGGACCGCAGTCCATGCTATATAAAGCTACAAAAAAATATACTAACCATTTGGGAAAGTGGGCCACTTTTTTGAACTGCCCGGGCCTAACTGTGACCCCAATCCGTCCCTGGACATAGGTCATGCCAGGTTCTCACATTAAGTCGGTTGATGTCGTTTTTCCAAGTGGTGCATCTGTTCGCCACCGAGTGATCTATAGATAACAGCGCAAAGGACACGGCTTCCAGTGGGGAGGACACGCAAGCGAGCAGACCGCCCGCAGAGACGGAATCAGAAGAATACGGGGAGTTACGTCTTTACCATCCACCTGCCCCGGCTGTCGCATCAGGAAACCCACTGATTCACCACACGGGCAGCATTACTCTTCAAAAGGCCAGGACGCCGCGGGTAGACGGCAGCAGGAGAACAAAGGCTGGTGGAGACGAGGCCGCTTCCACAGCGAGGCTTATAAATAAGGAATGCGCTCGCGCTGAAGGCAGCCGCGCGCGCACGCCCGCCACCTCCCTCCCTCGCTGGTCAAGTGGCTGTAAACGCAGGGGCGCTGACGCGTCCCCCGGCTATTCTTGCTAGTGCATGATAGAGAAGACGCGCTCTTTGACAGTGACATTTCTGTGGCTGGATGTTTCCAGCAGTGATTTGTTGCAAGTGAATCGACTGCGGCCCTCGGCTGAGCCCGCAGGTTTTGCTGTGTGCAGAAAGCCTTGTAAAGAGGGAGAGCGGTAGCACATAGATCACCTCTATCTGTTGCCGAAGGCTCCATCCGGCCATGTTGTGTTTGTGCTGAGATTGGGGCTGAGCTACCGTGGCCGTTTGATCTATGCTCGTCTGAGAGAACTGCTCGCGCAGAGCAAACAGCGGCAGCGAAATGGAAAACAGCCTCGTAGTAAATCCAGCCACGTCTACAGGAATTCGATTTTAAGAGCGACTATATCATGACAGACTGACTGCGGCGGAAGCGAGTTCAGGAATTGTGTGCCTATCTTTGAAACAGGGCCGAGCTGCAAGAAGACACGGTGGACTAGATTACAAAAAAAAAAATAATAATGAACTAATGCAAAAATTAGCAATTTTTTGCACCATGGAGAAAAATGAACCAACCGGAATCTGTTCTATTTTTTGTTGTGTTAATGTAATAAGAAATTGAACTAACATAGTTGTCCCTGTTTTCAAAACGGGCAAAATCAATGTTCTCCTTTATCCTTTTCGTCATGAAGTCGCATAAAAAGTAAAATCGTTACAATTTTAAACAAAACCATTAAATCATCAGGTTTCATATATGCGAAACACTTAAATATACTAATGAAATATAGATTGGACCGCATCCAGTTTGCTCTATCCGCTATCACGAAAGAAGCGAAAACAGTAAAAAGGGGCATTTTCTCTGGTTTACCTCCACCCGTGAAAAGTTTATGTGATGTGGCCTAGTATTTGAAGGCACCCGAGTTGAGAATGCATAGGATGACCAAGGTCAGCCAAGAGGTAAAATAAATAGAGGAATGAAAGATAGAATGACTTGGAAGAAATTCTGAAAGGCACCCCACACAGTACACTATCTGCTGTGGGTTATCACATTGTAGCGCTCTAACCCTCGAATAGTCTGTTGTTTCTGTATATACAGAACGACCAGTTCTGTGCTTGCAGTGTTTAATTTGTGCTGGTGGTTGTAGGTGGTGGGCACTGGCACTCATATGACGGACAGGAACTTAGTTTTTAATATCTTAACTTGGCGCAAGACAAGAGAGAAAACGGCAGAAAATGGGAACAGAAGTAGAAATATAGGAAAACAGAAAGACATCAAGCACTGACGGGGCTAAAAGGTCTGGATGATTACGGCAAGTGCCCCTTCAGTCACTGGTGAGTAAGGGAACTGAATAAGTCATCATGTATGCACTCTGTCACTAATTCATGGCTCATGCATTCATTCGTTCACCCACTGACTAACTCATGCATTTACCCACTCATCAATTCACAATAAAACAGATACACAAAGTCAACAAGCCTGAGGAAGATAAATTAAAAAAGTAGAAAGTAGAAAAAAGAAAACATGCCACCACTTGAAGTTCATAAAAATATGCATGAGATATAAAAATAAAATAAAACACAGCAGCGGGTGAGCACCTTGCAACGATAATGTTCATAATGTATCATTATTTTAAATTGCAAACGTAGCTGCCACATTTAGTACCAACTTATTTCATCAGTTTGAATGGTAAGAACAAGGACATTCTGTTCGTAATGCCATTAAAAGATGGCACCTCAATAAACAGTGCAATAGGTGATCATTTCTGAATGTTAATTGTAAGTGCCTCTTCAGTCACTGGTGAGTTAGGGCACTCAATAAGTCACCATGCATGCATTCTGCGACTCACTCATGGCTCATGCATTCATTTGTTCACCTACTGACTATCTCATGCATTCACGCACTCATCCATCCAAAATAAAACAGACACACAAAGTCAATAAGCATAAAGGAGATAAAAAAAAAGAAAAGTAAAAAACAGAAAACATGCCACCACTTGAGGTATCAGAAATATGCCTGAGGCACAAAATTAAAACAAAACTTAGCAGCGGGCGGGCACCTTGCAACAATAATGTACATAATGTATCATTGTTTACTAGAGAAAACATAGCTGCAACATTTAGTAGCAACTTTGTTGCCTCCTTTGAATGGTAAGAACAAGGATATTGTGCATAAAGCCATTACAAGAAGGCAGCTCGGTAAACAGCGCAATGGGCGGTCATCTTTGAATGCTATAGTGTTTTTCTGTTGTTTTGATCCAAGGTGGCCAAATAATGCTTCTAAACATAATGGCCATCTTTGAATGGCAAAATAGTAATATACTATGTACAGTACCAGTCTGAGATTGCAAATTAGTTTAATAATAATGGCCGCACAGGATGCAGCATGGTGCAAACAAAATGAGCAAGCAACTTGTGAGTGGACTGATAGGACTGTCTAAGGAGCTTCAGGGGTACTCCAGAAAAATAGGCTCCAAAGAAATAAAAGAGGACATATAAAAAAAATAGTAAACCAAAGGACCTGCTTCTAGCTCAGAATATGAAGTGTATTCCTTTTTTCGGCGTTATGTGCAAATTTGATTAGGCAAAATTCTGGATGCGTTGGAGTCTTTTCTGTAGCTTGGCTGTGGTTCCGGCGTAGAGGGTGTTTCCGTAGTCCAGTCGGCTGGTGACGAGTGCCTGGGTGACCGTCTTCCTGGTTTCGGTCGGGATCCATCGGAAGATCTTGCGGAGCATGCGTAGGGTGTTGAAGCATGATGAGGAGACGGCGTTGACTTGTCTGGTCATCGAGAGGGAGGAGTCCAGGATGAAGCCCAGGTTGCGTGCATGGTCTGTTGGCTTGGGAGTGGCGCCCAGGGCGGGAGGCCACCAGGAGTCGTCCCAGGCGGAGGGCGATGGTCCCAGGACGAGGACTTCGGTCTTGTCTGAGTTCAGTTTCAGGCGTCTGTTCTTTATCCACTCGGCGATGTCTTTCATCCCTTCGTGTATGCTCGTTCTGGCGGTGGCGGGGTCTCTGGTGAGGAAGAGGATCAGTTGGGTGTCGTCGGCGTAGGAGATGATGTTGAGGTTGTGCTGGCGTGCGATGGCTGCAAGAGGTCTCATGTAGACGTTGAAGAGGGTGGGGCTGAGTAATGATCCTTGCGGTACGCCGCAGATGACTTCGGTGGCCTCGGATCGAAACGGGGGTAGGCGGACTCTCTGTGTTCTTCCATTGAGGAACGAGATGATCCACTCCAGTGCCTTCTCTTGGATACCGATGTTGCTGAGGCGTTGAACTAGGGTGCGGTGGCAGACAGTGTCGAACACTGCAGAGAGGTCCAGGAGGATGAGGGCCGCTGTTTCCCCGTTGTCAAGCAGGGTTCTGATGTCGTCGGTGGCTGCGAACAAAACATCTGTTCTCAAGTGTCCACTTTTGAGAACAATAGCCACAACAAAATGAAGTATTTTCTTATTTGCGTTGCGACTTTGCTTGGACGGATTGACATAAACAACGTCAACGTTTCGACTCTATATAGTCGTGCAGACTAATATGCATCTGTGACGAGTCTTCATCAGGACTGGGTGGGGGTTTGGAGAGCCTGAAAACACAAGGGAAGCTTGAACAGTGGCTTTAGTGGGTCCTATTCACAGGGATGTCAGCCAACACCCTCGTAAGGTAATCTTGAAGTGGGCAAATCTTATCTTATTATTAGGATTCTTCTTCACCAGCCGGTGAAATGGTTTAGGGTTGGTGCCGCTGTAGCGATCACTTGGAATACTTAACGGGCGACGTCAACATCCGTCTCTGCCTAGCAGTAAATGACCTAGTAAATTTATAAACTGAAACAACTCCAAAGAGTATAGTGTAGTTTAATGCTGTCCCAACAGGACAGTACAGCCTGCCATCACATCCTGGATACTGTAATATGGCCCTCACACAATATTTTGTTTGGTGTTTTAAAGCTTGGTAGAAAGAAGAGAAAACACCCCATTTGACCACTTAAATCAACAGCCACAACAGCCTGGAAAGGCTTCTGCTTAGGTGTTTGAAGGGGCAGTTAAGGGGAAGAGGTAAGTGGTGCACGCAATCTTCTACATTGCTCTTGTGATTGCCAACAAGTTTGTCCATACATGCCAGTAAGAGTTGCAATGATGATAACATATGACAACAGAAAACATGCTCTGAGACCACCAGCTTATTTTAAAAGGGTCACAGCGCTGCCGTTAGCTGATAATGAATTTCCATTTCTACTGACCTCAGTTGCCTTCAAAGCTGCCAAATGCCACTGGAAAGTGACAAATACACTTTAGACACATAAGAGCCCAGAGGAGACACCACACAGAGAGGTCACAATATTTGGAAGACGGTCACAGTAATTAGAAGATGATCATTTTATGAAGCTACTGAAATGTTTCATAACAGTACAGCCAACTTACGTAAGTGCTTCAGAGTAGTTATAGTGCGGCAAAACTCCCAGAAACCTTTGCACCTCATCCATGACTGTAGCAGGGTCTGTTCTCAGCAGCTGCCCGTCAACAATAAGCAACTGTGGATCAAAAAAGACACACAGTCTATGTGTATGGGAGACTGAATGATGTCTGTAGAAGACAGTTTGTTTGTGGCCGGTAAATTTGCAATAAACAAATGCAAGTATTCATTGTAATAAAAACAGCATGGATACATTGTGGTAGGGATGTTGACACTTTTCACCAATATGAGAAAAACAACGTGGACAACAAAACGGAACTTCTCAATGGAGGCAGAGTGGTTTTCATACCAGTGATTATTAATAATCCTTCATTCTATTACCAACTATTAGGTTTTCAAGCTTTTGTCTTACACATAATCTAAACTGTGTGCACCTTTTGAGGCGTGCCCAAGCCTGATTTGCAAATAGTTGTCACCGGTCTCTGGTGGCACAATGAGCAAAAGCCAATGTACTGCAAAGTTGGTAAAATAAATTTCAAGTTGGTAAGATTAATTCACTTATTCTATAATAAATGTCACAAGTAAAAACACAGCCCGTCGAAGCACACTTACTATAAATGTGAGACAACTACTGCCGAAGATGTCCAAGTCCAATAAAACCATCTAAATCTGATGATGACTTTATTAAAACACAAATACCCAAGACCTCTCTGTCTAAGTGCATTTGCACAGGAGTTTGCTTTTGTTCTCTCAAAAGAGCAATAGCAGCCTTCTTCTGATTGCACAACACTTTCTTGGTTACATTGTCTCTTACTGATCTCTGTTTGGTTTTTGTTCCTTCCACCCTTACCTACTCAGTGAAAAGCAAATAGATTTTTGTTGCCTCCTTTTATATTGAAATTCCGCAAATCAGAAAATGAGTAACATGCATTATCTCTTTGAGGTGCAAAAGCTTTATTTTTGTTTCCTTACTGAGACTTAGTTTTGTGCAGGATCACAATTTGTCCCTTTAATCTCCTTCTCTCCAACGGCTAGTTTATTATTCACGTTGATTGACCACATAAAGTGAGTGGAAACATTTACAATAGGTTTATATTTACCTAGCATATAAACGTTGTAGGTCTTCTCAGTTTACATCCTTAGATCTGTTTCCCTGTTCCTGGCAAGCACTGATTTTCTCCCTACAATACTGTCCTCAGGGTAGCAATCTGCATTTCACTGAACCACGAATTGATTAAAGAACAAATAACAATCGCTTGGTTTCATATCTCTATGGATTGATTGGGCCATGCTATCTGATATAAATATCGATTCTTTTAATTTGCATTTCTAGTCTCAATCCTGCCCTGCCCCATCCAACATGAATGTTCAAGTGGTTGATATGATTTTCTCTGTTAATCAATTTCCTTCCTCTGACCAATTGTTTTTCGCAAAAAAGTGTCAAACTATCCTTTAATTCAATTTTATTCCCCTTCAGTCAGGAGAAAATAATTGTGTTCCTCGTTTTCTCATTGATAAGTTTACGTTTCCCAAACCTGATGGAATCCTTTCATAGTGTACTAATGCTTCTTTATTCACTACAGGTCAACCTGTTCCATGGAAATCTGTAAAGATCAACCTCTGCTTCTGTGGTTCTTGCCACATTGCCAGGGTGGCAGCATGTATATCTGAATGTTTCTGGAGATATTCTCCCATCACTGCCAATTAATGCTTTTACAGGAATAGTCACCAGTCCTATAAGAAAAGTATGGATAACTCTGAATATGCAAACCATTTCCAATGGGGATGCATGCTAGGACACCAGGATTGGACTAGTGCTAAATGCTTTTTATTCTGGCATGGCTTGATGTATTTTGACTTGCCGCCTTTAGAAAGCTTCACTTCCTACAGATATAAAGGACCAAATTTATCAAGGTTTTGCGTCACCCTAGTGCCACACAAGGGGGCGCGAGGGCAATGCAAAACCTAAGTGCGATTTACAGACTACTTTCATGCAGCACAGGGAAGGAAGTAGCTTGCAGCATTGCATTTTGCATGAACATAAAAAAGATACTGCCCAATCTAACGTTCTCTGTTACTTTTCCGTAGTACACAAGCTATACACAAACAGCTATAGTGCTCCGTAATTTTGCTAAGAGAGAAAAAATAATGCTGGCTCAAATGGGAGAAGGGTTCTGACGCTGCGAATGGTGTAACATTATAGGCATAATATGTAAGATATGGTAGTTAATAGTCCTGTTGCTACATCTTCTGGGTAGCATTGTGAATGATTGCTGTAGTACACGACTCCAGTAGGAAAAGCACCGCATTCCTCAGTTTGTGAATGTATAGTCGTCAAGAGACTGTCTGGAAGCATATATATCTTGAAATGTCTAAGCACAGGGTTTCAAAAACCTTAAATGAAGCCGCTTAACAAGTGGTTAGTGTATAATGCTTGCATATTCACTATTTCCCTCTCAGCGTGTCCTCACATTCTCTAATGTAAACAAAAAACATGTCTTCGCTATCCAGAGCATATCCAATATCTTCCCAATATATGAGGATGCTTGACTATTCATGGATACATTATCCTACGGAGGCTTGCTTATTAAACAATACATAATTAAAAACCAAAAATATATTATAGTCTCACAATATCACAGGTGTCTCTAAATATAATTATATGCTGGGTCTGCTATTAAAAGTTAGACACCTAAATTATTTAGGGTCGCTCAAAGCTGGACCAGTCTCCCGAAAGTATTTGTATTTATTTATATAAATTAAGCACTGCATAGTCTACAATATCCTGTATTAAAAAAGAAGTTCCAGGGCTCTCTTCAGGAGGCCACTGCAGCTTGCTCCACATATTGCTGCTCATGCCATGCTACCAATGATAGTAACAACACAACTACTAACCCTCACACTCCTACAAGTGTGATATTGCAGACTATTTCACGCTCCCAAAGCTATAAGAATGGCTTGAGTGGTAGGTAATAGTAATTTTTAATTTATATATTAAATTAATAATTACCTGTTGCTGTGGTCACCTCTAAATTGGCCAGACAGTGCAACCCTGTGGCAAACTGTCACAAGCGCTGGTGTTGACAATTAAGTGCTGGAGCCAAGCACCAAAAACCACCAGCTCAAATTAAGCACTGAGACTATGCCTGTAACAAAGTGCAAGCAATACAATATGAAAATGATTCTCATTTTTATTATTTCTTAAATCCTCATCCTAAAACTGAAAAGAGCTGGTCTTCTATTAATTGCATTAGATCAACTCAGCCCTAAAGCCCATCCACTTCCCAGCTTCCCTTCACTGCCTCTTTGATTAACCCCAATTTCAGCACTTTATGCCTTTTAGACTTACCTGATCAAATATTTTCTGCCAAAAGGGATCTTTCAAAATGTACTTATCACGGGGAAACAAACCTCTTATTGAAAAGTTGCAAGAAAAGGGTAACCCGGAATCACTGGGATCTGGGTACTAATTAGTATGCAAAAGAAGGATCCCAGTGTACTAGAGATTTGAATTAACATAGGAAAGAAAACTTAAATCATAATAATTTATAGCAAAACTTCAAAGAGACGAAAGAAAAAATGAATTGCAACCAATGTTATTTAATCACATTGGAAAAGGTAATTATTTACATATATAACTTTGCATGAGAACCACTCATAATAACTCGCATAGGCGGTGCCCAAGGGGGGAAGTGCAAGGTAGTCAGTAAGATAAGTAGTTAGATAAGGTTTCCACATACCATGACTTTATTTTTGGGTAAGACCATGGAAAATTGCATCACAATTTGATTGTCACTCTTCATTGCTCAAAACAACGTGTTTCCCATACAGAATGAATTTCAAGAGGGTGTATATTTATTATGGATAAGAAGTGATCAATATTTTAAGGGAGCAACTTTTGTGCACAGGACCTCTCAGCAGCTGTTTATGTTTTTTTAACACTGGAGCTTTAGACACATCCTGTAAGACAAGACTGGGGCTAGGGTGCAGGGTTAGAACACCTATTTATTTGCTGATAAATTAAAGTTTATGTATATTGGTTGGACCAGCTTGACACCTAAACCTCTGACCTTTGATATTTCACTAGGTTGCAGCTTGTCTCCTTGTTTATGCCTGATATCCAAGTTGAGAATATTTGTGGCCTTTGGTCCTCTGGTTGCCAGACCAGGTTTATTAATTAGAAGACTATTTCATAATCTTGATACTTGCGGTCCAGAATACCCTAAAATCTAACGCAGATAGAGACGTTCATCAGGCATTGGTGCTCCTTGATTTGTCGGCTGCGTTCGACACGGTTGACTATTATATTCTTGTCAACCGTGTCGAGCAGGCCGGCCTCAGGGGCCCTGCTTTGAGCTGGCTGAAGTCTTTCATCTCCGAACATACTCAATCTGTTAGATTGGGGACATTTACAGCCCCAAAAACCGTTTCTACCTGTGGAGTCCTTCAGGGATCATTTTTCTCCCTGTTACTATTTAATTTGTAGTTATGCCCTTTACTGCACTCTCTGAAAAATCACAAAGTTACGATTTTTAACTATGCAGATGACTTGCAACTTGTTTTTTTATTGAACTCCCCTGACGCTGTGACAGAATTTCAGGAAACTATGACCCATATCCAGAGATGGATGAATCTGAACCACCTCAAACTTAACCCTGGCAAGACAGAACTTGTCTTGCCCAGGAAAAGTGAAATTAGTTGGGGACCCCATTTCTGGCCATCTGACATGGGAATTCCACCTACCAAATCCCACACAGTTAAGAGTTTAGGGGTGACTCTCAGTGAGGATCTATCGCTTAAAGATCAGATAGGGACGGTAGTTTCATTCAGTTTCTTTCAATTGAGAAAGATAAAGAAAATTGCCCACCTCTTAACTCATTCCGCTTTGATTCAAGTACCTATTGCCTTAGTTTTATCTCGGCTTGACTTTTCAAATAGTTGGTACCTAGGTCTTCCAGCAGGTCAGCTAAAGAGATTACAGTATGTCCAGAACCAGGCAGCCAGGCTCATTTGTAAGCAACCTAAATGGCAATCCATTAGGCCAGGATTAGAAAATCTTCACTGGCTGCCGGTAGCCCAGATAGTTGCATTCAAAGCCGGCTGCATTATTTTTAAAGCCTTGCAGGGCAAGGGTCCCAAATTCATAAGGAATTTGGTATGCAAATATATCCCTTCACGTAACCTTCGCTCGGCCCACCAAGATCAGCTAATGGTCCCCTTATTTAAGAAAGAACGTCAGGGTGGTAGTTGTTTCCACTACCTTGCCGCCTCCTTATGGAACTCCTTGCCAATGCCTTTAAGACAGTGTGACGGTCTTCTTACCTTCAGACAGGCCTTTAAAACATGGCTTTTTAGGCAGGCTATCCTTAAATAAGTGCGAAATGTACCTTTGAGTGTTATGCTGTGTTCCCAAAAAAACTTCGATAGCGCCATGAAGCCCAAGGGCGTACGTGCGCTGAATAAATAAAATTTAACATAACATAACAATCTTTCTTCAGTGCCGCATTCTGGAATTTCCACACTACAGATTATTAGAAGCATCTTTAGTTACTTGCATTTTGCTAAATAAACAAAAGTGTTTCATTTAAAACATTCTTGGAGTCTATTCTTTATTCCCTTCCTTCCCTGTTTTCAAATTCCTGCTGGCTTATTCCTTCTTTATACACATTTTTCTGCTTGCTCTCAATTGACCTGATTCACAAAGACTGTTGTGAAAGTGTGACCTACTCCTGTGGCACTCCTGACGTAATAATTTCACTAGTAAGCAAAAGTACTCCTGGCTTATTCCTGGTTTATATTTGGAATTGATGAGTACACACGTAAGTAAGTGCAACACGTCTGTGAATTGAGTCAAAGGGCTTTTATAACATGTGTTTTATGCTATGGATAACCCAAAGGCAATACACCTAGTTGTGTCTAAAGACTTGTACCAAATAAAACACATGGTTGGCACAATTGACCGTCAGGAAATACTTATTGCATATCTGTGTATGATCCTGTTGTGGGTGTTACATTTTTTATTGTTTAACTCCTTGTTATTACAGTTGCTATATTCTTACAACTCTCCCCACCACATACCTAACAGGAAGCCTTCCACTATTTCCACACAACTAATAGGTGCCACAAGGTGACCTTTTGTTTATCTCTGTGAGGATACCAATGCAGTAGCGTTATATATTATATGTATAAAAGTGTTTGACCTCTCTCTCCCTTAGTATCCCCGGACAATTTCTTATAGCAGGAAATTAAACTTTAGACAGGACTATTTAGGCAGCTTATTAGGTGAAGGTGTACACTTAAAATCTGTCAAATGCATTCACCTATTTCATGTGAAGGATAGCTATTTACTCTTTCATCCTATTCTTGTAAAGACAAGAGTATGCACTATGGCAAAATGCAAAATAATTATTTCCCTGATTGAATAAAAACCATATACATTAAATATTTTTTTGAAAGCCTGTATTTTTTGCAAATTCATGTCTAATTAATTGATACTTCGACACACTATTTGAAGTACTTACACACACTGAAGTTCGAAAATAACACAGTACATAATATCTAGCTTGAGCCGCTTAAGGGCCTCAACACTTTCATCACTAATCTTTTAATTTTTCCCTTCAGAAACCAAAAGTAGTATTTTACCTCCTGATTTTGTCACAAAACTGTGAACACTTGTGTTAGAAAGTCATCCTTTTGGCCTGTTCACCTCCATGTTTTGCTGAATAATACTGGTGGTAACTGACTCTTACTGTACCCTGGGCTCTGCTAACCGGGCTATTGGCCAGTGCTATGTTATGATAACAAGCATTGGCATAGCCACTAGGTCTCGCATTTGGGACCTTATAAGTGTTTAGCCATGCAACAGTTGGTGTTGTTGCGCCAAGGATATTCTGCTGCATAACTAAATACTTATAGGGTCCAAAAAGCAAGGCCTATTGGCTATGCCAATGCTTGTTTTTTCTCTTTTGCTGTTTTGTTTAAGTTGCCAGATCTACAATAGCTGGACATGGTTTTTGTTAACAGTCCTTTGCATCAAATGAACTTGTTTTCATTGCTCTGCATGTTGTTTCCATCTGGTTGTAGGAAGCAGTCATTCCCGGGGGTGTAGGAGCTGCCTAGCTGTGAGCATGCAGCGAACTTTGCAAATGAGAAAAAGCCTGGTGCAGGCGCAATTTGCAAGTGTGGAGTGAGTGAGCTCCAGGCAGCATGACTTACTCACACAGGAGTTCATGCACTGCACCTGCATACTCAGCATGGTTTTAAGGAAACTCGACCCACTCCCTCCCAAGCATCAAACACATATTTACCAAGAAACTCTGAGAAGAGCATGCCTGCTGCACTGACGGCTGGTGGTGTGTCTGCCTGGTGAAAGTGTGCACTAACAGCTGGTGGTATGTGTGCCTGGTGAAAGCGTGCACTGACGGCTGGTGATGTGTGTGCCTGGTGGAAGCGTGCACTTACAGCTGGTGGTGTGTGTTCCTGGTGGAAGCGTGCACTGACAGCTGGTAGTGTGTGTGCCTTGTGGAAGCGTGCACTGATGGCTGGTGGTGTGTGTGCCTGGTGAAAGCATGCACCGACGGCTGGTAGTGTGTGTGCCTGGCGAAAGCGTGCACTGACGGCTGGTGGTGTGCACCTGGTTGAAGCGTGCACTGACGGCTGGTGGTGTGTGTGCCTAGTGAAAGCGTGCACTGACGGCTGGTGGTGTGTGCCTGGTGTAAGCGTGCACCGACGGCTGGTGGTGTGTGTGCCTGGTGGAAGCGTGCACTGACAGCTGGTGGTGAGTGTGCCTGGTGGAAGCATGCACTGATGGCTGATGATGTGTGCCTGGTGGAAGTGGGCACTGACAGCTGGTGGGGTGTGTGCCTGGTGGAAGCGTGCACTGATGGCTGGTGGTGTGTGCCCGGTGGAAGTGTGCTCTGACGGTTGGTGATCTGTGTGCCTGGTGGAAGCGTGCACTTACGGCTGGTGGTGTGTGTGCCTGGTGGAAGTGAGCACTGACAGCTGGTGTTGTGTGTGCCTGGTGGAAGTGTGCACTGATGGCTGGTGGTGTGTGTGCCTGGTGGAAGCGTGCATTGACGGCTGGTGGTGTGTGTGCCTGGTGAAAACGGGCCCTGACAGCTGGAGGTGTGTGTGCCTGGTGGAAGCGTGCATTGATGGCTGGTGGTGTGTGTGCCTGGTGGAAGCATGCACTGACGACTGGTGGTGTGTGTGCCTGGTGGAAGTGTGCACTGATGGCTGGTGATCTGTGCACGCTGGTGGAAGCGTGCACTAACGGCTGGTGGTGTGTGTGCCTGGTGGAAGCAGACACTGACGGATGGTGTTGTGTGTGCCTGGTGGAAGCGTGCACTGACGGCTGGTGGTGTGTGTGCCTGGTGGAAGCATGCACTGACAGCTGGTGTTGTGTGTGTCTGGTGGAAGTGTGCACTGACGGCTGGTGATCTGTGTGCCTGGTGGAAGTGTGCACTGACAGCTGGTGGTGTGTGTGCCTGATGGAAGCGTGCACTGACGGCTGGTGCTGTGTGTGCCTGGTGAAAGCGTGCACTGACGGCTGGTGGTGTGTGCCTGGTGGAAGCGTGCACTGACGGCTGGTGGTGTGTGCGTCTGGTGGAAGCGTGCACTGACGGCTGGTGATGTGTGCCTGGTGGAAGCGGACACTGATGGCTGGTGGTGTGTGTGCCTGGTGGAAGCATGCACTGACGGCTGGTGGTGTGTGCGTCTGGTGGAAGCGTGCACTGACGGCTGGTGATGTGTGCCTGTTGGAAGCGGACACTAACGTCTGGTGGTGCGTGTGCCTGGTGGAAGCATGCACTGACGGCTGGTGGTGTGTGCCTGGTGGAAGTGTGCACTGACGGCTGGTAATCTGTGTGCCTGGTGGAAGCGTGCACTGATGGCTGGTGGTGTGTGTGCCTGTTGGAAGCGGGCACTGATGGCTGGTGTTGTGTGTGTCTGGTGGAAGTGTGCACTGACGGCTGGTGGTGTGTGTGCCTGGTGGAAGCGTGCACTGACGGCTGGTGGTGTGTGTGCCTGGTGGAAACGGGCCCTGCCGGATGGAGGTGTGTGTGCCTGGTGGAAGCGTGCATTGATGGCTGGTGGTGTGTGTGCCTGGAGGAAGCATGCACTGACTGCTAGTGGTGTGTGTGCCTGGTGGAAGTGTGCACTGACAGCTGGTGATCTGTGCGCCTGGTTGAAGCGTGCACTGACGGCTGGTGGTGTGTGTGCCTGGTGGAAGCAGACACTGACGGATGGTGGTGTGTGTGCCTGGTGGAAGCGTGCACTGACGGCTGGTGGTGTGTGTGCCTGGTGGAAGCATGCACTGACAGCTGGTGGTGTGTGTGCCTGGTGGAAGCGTGCACTGACGGCTGGTGGTGTGTGTGCCTGTTGAAAGCTTGCACTGACGACTGATGATGTGTGTGCCTGGTTAAAGCAGGAGCATTCACAGTGATAAAAGACACAAACGAAACTGACTAAGAGGGAGGGGGAGAAGGGAGGGGGGACTGCAAGCAGAGGAGCATTTACAGGGATAGAAGACACAAATAAAACTGACGAAGGGGAGGGGAAGATGGGGGGGTGCAAGAAGAGGAGCATTCACAGAGATAGAAGACACAAATGAAACTGACGAAGAGGGAGGGGGAGAAGGGAGGGGGAGTGCGAGCAGAGGAGCATTCACAGAATAGAAGGCACAAATGAAACTGACGAAGAGGGAGGAGGAGAAGGGAGGGGAGTGCAGGGCAGCAGAGGAGCATGGTTCACAGCCATAGAAGACACAAATGAAGCTGACCAGGAGGGAGGGGGGAAAGGGAGGGGGTAGTGGAAGCAGAGGAGCCTGATTACAGCAATAAAAACAGAGATGGCAGCTGTGCACGTGCACGCGCTCGTGAACGCCAGCTGGAGGCCAGCAAAAGCCTTTGGTGGCACTTTTAAAAGCCACTTACTAAATGTCTCGAAGAGACAGAGCATGCGCTATCTCAGGCGAGACCTTAAAAAGGTACATGTAATAGGGTACACATACAATTGGCAATGACAGACCCAATAAGTACCTAGTAGATAATAGGGCCAGGGGTTGCAATCCACCTATATATCCCTAGTAAATAATAGGGCATGGAGATTTCGAGGACCAGCATAGTTTCTGTACTTGCATGTGTGCACTGGTGTGTGCTTGCTGTCCTGTTAAAGGCAGTCCTGCCTTGCAGCCTGCCTCTAAAAGTAAATTCTCACAATGTGTATTGACAGACCCTATAAGAGGCTACCATATAATAGGACTAGGGGGTTCAAACTACCTATAAGTCCCTGGTATATAATAGGACATGGAAGTTTAGAGGCCCAGAAGATTTTCTGCACTTGCATGTGTGCACTGCTGAGTGCCTGCTGTCATTTTAAAGGCAGCCTCGCTTTGCAGACTGAATTTAAAAGTAAACTGTATGCACATTTGACTTTGATGGTGTGGGCACTTTAAAAGTAATAAATGACCTTATATTTTTACATATTAGGCACCCCAAGGTCTCCCCTAGTTGTCCCAGTGGTGAGGCCATGCAACCATAGACAGGGTCCTTCTACAAGATGTTTTATATACCTTGGTGAGGGAAAAACTGCCCATTTAATTTTTCCCCATTGTAGGTACTTAGCTCTATAGGCTAACATTGCAATCGTTCATGTAAGTATAACCATTGCTAGGAAAGAAGTCAAACAAATCCTTCAAGAACTTAAACAATTGGTACTGATGAATTCAACAACTTGCCACTGTTGAATTTGTCATAACTAGTACAGAACACAAGTTATAAGACGTTTTTGTCTATGAGCCAAAACCCAGCTTTCTAGCAGTCTCCCCTGATTGGTCAGCGCTAACAGACTTAGCCAGGCTGTTTTGATCAGAAGATAAGTGGCCAATTTGGAGCAGAGGTTATCTGATGGTGGAAGTTCTGCAGTAGCCAGCTCTTTCTCCTCAGAAGAGAATTCATCCATGTAGGATTTTGGAAGTGCAGTGCTTTGTGGGACAAGATGAAGCCACACTTAGGAGGAAGTTATCATGCTTTTCGGTGGCACCCAGCTTCTCATTGGACAGAGAGGCCCTCTGCTTGTCACCCCAGAAGACTGAATAAATATTTGAGAGCTGCATTGTCTCTCAGATCTGCTGCCTGAAACTACAAGGAGAAGAAGGACTGCCCTGCTCAAATCTGGATTTGAACCCAAAGGCCTGCACACAGACCGATTGCACATGTGGCAGATTCTGGTACTTCAGCCCCGCGGACTGTACCTTGCTTCAAGAAGGATTAAGGTGTGGACTCCTTGCAAGCTACAGGTTAACAGAGCCCACCTGCATTATCTCCACCAAGAGTCTCTATCCTGGAGTTTGTCCAGTGGACTTCAAAGGGTTTTGCAATGAGCATTGTGGTAATTGTAGTCCATACATCCTGCAGGCCATCTAGGAGATTCTATACATTTGGATCGGTGTTTAGGACACTTAAAACCTACAAGGATACCTTCCGGAAGCACCTACTGAAGTTTCGAGAACTTTTGTGGAAAAGCTCCAGGAGGTGACCGACCTGATGTAGGGAGTCAACCCGACTACATTCCACCGCAACTCAGCCAGGATTTCAAGTTCGTCCAGCTCAAAGCTGCAGAGCTCCAGACTTTCAGGATTTCACCGGGGCATTGTAAAAAGTCAAGCCAGCAAACCCTCACTGAATTCGGTCTGCTGTGGAGGGCCGATCGACGCCAGAAGAAAAAGCTCCCAAAAAGTTTCAAAGTGTGAAGGTAAAATTTTGACCAAGGCTCGTGATTAGTGTATCCGACCAGGGCTCCATTGTGGTCAGCCTCAGCTTTCATTTTGTCCCGGTCAAGCATGTCCAGATGTCCCACAGTGGCGCTATAGGCTTTTAAGCACTAGAAAGTGTTAATTCTTTAAAAACTCATATATCCGGGTCCCTACATTGATTTTTTGTCATTTTGGTGTCTATTTGTTCATAACAATATAACATAGTTTTATAAATTTACTTTTTTGGGTTATGTGTTTTAAAATGCTTTTTCTCCTCTCTCCTAAGTTAGGCCTGACTGCTCGCTGACAGCTACCAAGGGGTGAGCAAGGGACTAATTTATTGGCCCTATTATTAGTGGTAGGTGGTAGGTGCATACTTACCACTACCAACAACCAACTTTCCAACAACTTGCATAAGCTATATGTGCATAGGAAGAAAGTAATCACAAAGAGAAGCCAAATTCCTGTATCTGACATCAGGAGTCCTGTCATTGGTTGAGCTGTGAATTTATTCCTACACCATATCTTGTTTGAAGGGCAGTTATTTCTGTGTTGCACAGTTGACATATTCACAAGAGAACATTTTTTGCCCTTCGCAATCATAAATGCCTGGTTGTAAGCACATAACAATATTCAAAAAAGGAAAATGTAATATTGCAGTGAAGGAATCCTTCACCACACATATGTAGACCATACATAAATCATATTGTTTGCATGTGCAATTATGTAGCTTTTATAAAGAATATATTGATTTGTAGATGTACTTCAGAGTAGCAAAATACTTCTGAACTATAAAGAATAACCTTGATAGATCACTTGCACGATGGGAACAACATACCAATCCATCTGTGCTACAATTCTAAGTACAGAAGTGAAGGGTCAGTCTAGCTGAAGTTTCCTCTGCTGTAATATATGCCTTTGCATTAGCCCTGATTTTAGACAGATTATTTAAAAACAACTTAATTTTGTTTCTCATTACCTGCCCAGAAGGGAAGTATGTTAGCCATCGTTCTATGTGAGCAGCATACCAGCCGGGCACCAGGCATCTCTTTTGTAGACTTTTTAACTCTGAAGGAGCGTGATGGCTGGCTGTTATCACTTCGTAGAAAGTGAACTTGAGAGCAGCGGGGTCCTCATGCGATCGCTGGTGCTGCAAGAAAAGAGGTGTTCTGTTGCTATTTCTTGCATGGAAATTGAGATACAAGTGAGAAAGCACCCACTTAAGTTGTGTATTTCTGAATCTCTAAATTGCATGCACTAAAGAGGGCCAGGAAATCTGTTAACATCAAAGATGGCGGATGGAATAAGAAGAAATCCAGTAGTTAGTGTGTCAGAAAGAAGACAGTATTTTCTGAACTTTTAATGAAAATAGCACTATTTTGAGTCAACATGAAGTCCTTTTCCTAGCATGAATAGTTATCAAGCCATAATTTAGGATTCAAAGATCATTTGAGATGCCGAGCAGTTTCTTTTTTTATACATTGGCCATCTTTATAGGAAAATGTAGGATTCAAAAATCATTTGTGATGCCGAACGGTATTTTTTTTAATGAATTGACAATCTTTATAACAAAATGTGATCACAGTTTAAAAGAAGGAAAGAGGTAAGGCCCACAGGCATTAACAGTGTTATGAGAGGTGATGGGGAAGAATTTTTCCACCAAACACAAGCAAAGAATTGAATTGAATTGGGCAGTACAGTGAGTGTAGGAAAGAACCACAGTCCATGAATGTCATTTTATGAAAAAAATGAATTGCCTGGTTTTGCACTATTTTGTTACTTATATAATAAAATGCAACAGACAGATTTTGTCCATGCCGTAGTTCCATTGGTGAAAACATGACACACATCCTAACCACCTTATTACAAAAACAATAGATCCGATGTCACTTGTAATAAGGTGATGGGATATCCAGCACATGTTCATGGAGTAGTCGTCTGCCAAACTCTAAACCAGGCTTTATGTATGTAAACACAGAAAAATATTGTGAAATCGGTTTTCTTCATATATTGCTGTGGTGTTGTAATTTAGAGGAGATTCCTTTTGCTCTCTTTTCGATCACACGAGGAACAAACATGGTTACAAGGAATTAGGCCTGTTTTTATTTTAAAAACAGCCACGTTTCTGAACTCCATTCACTGTAAAAAAAAAAAAAAAACTACTCTTTACCCACAGTAGTCTTTCTTCAAGATATTAAAATAGGCTATCTCCAAGTGACTGAGGAGTAAGAAACGTTTGATTTCTGAGTGCCTCACTGATGAAGTACATATCTGCCAACTCACATGGTGCCACCGTGTGTCACACGATTTGGCTCCCTTCACACGATCACCCAATGAGGAGCTGAAATCATACACTGGCAGTGAGAACGAGCTGAAAACCGCTGTATACAGTGGAATTCAGCTCGTTTTCAGAGGCTGTAAGCAGCCGACGCCCACTAAAAGGTGTAAAAACACCCCATGACGTCACCGACAGCCTGGATGACCATTTTTTTTTTTTTATTGGGAGGGGTCTTGTTGAGGGGCAGAGTGCCTCTTGAATAGTTCTCTGCACCAGACCCCGCCCCTCCAAGTCCCCCCACCCCCCCCCCCCCTCCCCCTCAACAGAGTGAAGAGATTTTGTAAATTGGCAGGTATGGATTTAGGATGCGATTAGCTATTATAACATAGTCGATTAAGTACACGTTAACATTTTTAAAGAAACATGATGAAGGGAAAATGGAAATAAATGGATTTACTTAGTCCAGTGAAAGTGAGTAACTGTTAATATCAGTTCCTAGGGAATTCAAAGGACGCCAGCCGGAAAAGGTAAATAAGTAAAATGCAATAACAAAGTATGTCTAATGGATTTCCCCAGTGGGACCTTGGCCAAAAGATTTCCCTCTCATGAGTGCACGTGGTTAATCCTGTAGAACAATTTTACTGTTAGGGCCAGATTACAAGTTCTGTTCAGATTCCAGGCGTTTGGAATTTCCAACACAGTATGATATCTCGGCAAAGAGTTCCTATGATTCCAAATTAAACACAGAACTGTGCGACCCTTCTTTTCCTGCTGGAATTCTGCATGGAATTTCCGATTTCTTGGGAATTATTTCAGATATTTACTACTGCTGGTAGCACATTGCGAATGTCTGTGAGGGCTCCTGTGTGGGATCCGGAAAAGTGCCCTGACTGAGGGTTTGGCAGGGTTTTGTGAATGGCACTGGATGTTGAGCATTCTGAAAGCAATTTTCCATCCAGAATTTCTGGCGGGTAAAATCAGGTCCAGTGTTTCTGTGCCTGGAATATCCATGTGCAGCCCCGGAGAAAATTCCTCCACAATATGGGTAATCGGGCCATAACATTTTTGGGGGGAGCAAAAAACTAGCAGGATGGGCCTAAAAACTTCATCCAGTACAAGCTCCACAAAGCTCGTGAGATAGCAGGCTAGGTTGTCACAGCAAAAAAGAGGAACCAGGCAGGAAAATCCGCACGTGGTCAAAGCACCTTTCAGGGGTAAATGCTGGATGCAACAGCTTTGTATGGTTTTGCTGATTTTTCTTCCTTGCTTCTCATTTTGTGGAAGTCAGGTTTACTCTCACTAACTGTCATGGGCTGCAGTGTGTGGGGCCAATGATCTTGGATGGACTGGTGAGAAAATTACAGTCAGCATTTCTTCAGACGACGAGTGCTGCACATCAGGCAGGGATCTCAGTCAAAGTCTCTCACTTGTCAAGTATACAGGCATGCAGAAGGATAAGATAAATGGTAACAGACTCTCAAGTTTTTAAGAGTGTTTGTGGCAATTCCAACTCTATTCTCCTTGGGAATCCTGAGCTTTCAGTTCACATAAGCACCCAAGAACTTGAGGGCGTAAACAACAGAGAGGCAGACACAGCAGCAGGCAGAGCTCCCCTCCGGTTATGTGCTGTATTAGGTAGCAAGCCGCTTCATCCCTGTAAGTAATGCTGAGTCCAAGATGGACACGGGCACCGTGAAGAACACGTCTTTTCTTCTTCTTTCTCTAGTAATCAGGAAATTCTTTAGGATCCAGAATTGCCACCAGGTATGTGAATTATTTTATGATTGTATATGTTTTTTTGGAAGAAAGAGTTCTGCTGGTCTTCCTCGGTCACCTCCACTAAAAGGGGAACACGAAATGGCTTGGAGACTAGGGAGTGGTCCTCAGAAAAGCATGAAACCACGAGGGCACCTCTAGATCATTTCAGGCATAAACAATTCCCACTTGGGTAATGATAGCAAGGGCAGGGCCATGATGGTTAATTCGCTGTGGCCAATCCATGAACCCATCCAATCACGTTTAAAACAGGCACAGCAAAGTGTATGAGAGCTGTTAGAGCCAGATGAATATTCATCTAATTCGAGTAGATTGATTAATTGACTCTACGCAACCTACAAAAGAGTTGGCAGTTTTATAAATAACATTAATTACATTAAAGTTCATTAAACTTGATAAATCTGCTGCCAAATATAGCTACAAATCCTTCTGTAAAGAGGGTAGCTGTAGATCTGTTGATCCTAAAGAGAGCACTGTAATATCCTTTTTATGACCACCTTACACAATTCACAGATTATCGTTTAAATATTTTGGAATGGGGCAGCCTCTGTATATAGTTGTCCGACTATGAAATCCACAGAAGGTGGCTGTGTGTACTCAATGCCAAATGAGAGGATCAATAATTGTGATAGTTATGATGGTCTTCAAAACGTTGTACACCTGAAACAATATTCAAGACAATATCTGACAATTATAACTATTCAAACACAATACTTACTACAAACTTCTTCAAACATGGCACAGATTGAGCCATTTTGACCCTCAATATGCTTTCAGAGTGTGTGTGGCAAGGATGAACTCTTCTCAATTCCTCAGACTTTGGTTAGGTTTTGCCAGGACTTAAATGTCCTATAAATACAACTTGAAAACATCTCTGAACCCTTTTTGGTAAGCCAACTGGTATACATGTCAATGAAGTCTTTTATAAGTTACAGAATTCCTTAAAAATTAAGGGGTATATTTACAAGAAGCTTGCGCCGCGGTGGCGTCATTTTGTGTGACACAGTGGTGGTGCTGTCATTGCTTCATATTTACACAGTGATGCATGTAGGCTTATGCGTCACTTTTCGTCAGCCTGCGCTGTTTTTTTCCTTCATCAGAATCGGCAGTGCCACGTTAGTTTTGATATATGCAAGGTAGGAGTTCCCACCTAAAATCCCCCATAAAACTGATGCAGTAGTATTTATGGCTTTTTCCCAGTATGATGCATCTTTGGGAGGCAGACCGCTGAGCTTGAGATGAGTCAAAATTCTGATGCCTCTAAAACCCAGGCAGAGGAATGACGCATTGACTGTTTCCGAGGAATTTGACCAGCTGAAGCGACTTGAAACAGTGTAATCTGCAATCAGGTCACATGCCATCAACAGGTAAGTGCACACATAAGGTAGGTAACACAGTAAATCACACATTACACACCATTATTACTTATGTTACACATGCGTAGGAATAGTGTTACACATAAATGCACTATGACCACTTGTATGTTTGACATCCAGGACCAACGTAATAGTGTGGAAGGTGAGTTTTTCACGTTTTGACACACTATTACATTGCTCCCCATACAGTAGGCTACTTGTGTCAATCAAAATGGATGCATCGCCTCTGTTTTTTGATGCATTGCTGTAGTTGAGTCTGTTTCTTGACCAACTACAGCAATGCGCCACTTTTCGGTTGGATGGCTTGCGGCATCATTTCCATGAATAAGTCAAACTTTCTGATGCATTCTTGGGACCTTGCACCATGAAGCCCCATACTGTAAACATGGCGTATCCATGGGGCGTAAGGATTTTTCATGCAGGTGCAAGAAATGTTGATACATTGCTGCTTTGTCGCAGCAATGCATCCTTTCTTGTAAATATGCTGCTAATTGTCATTCATTGACCTGAGAGGTTATGACTTGTGGCTGTGTGTATAAGTCTTACTTGGTACCAGGAGTAGGCGCGATCCGATGGGTCAATGAGGATGGTGATGACCTTTGCCTTTGGTATGAGAGCTGCTACTCGCTTTGGAGCATCTTCTGAATGGAAATAGTTGGCGCTCTTCTCAAACAGGAAGTCAGTGGTAACATTTGAAGGAATGGGAAAGAAATCCATGTACCTGGAATGAGACATTATTTTGCAAACCTTTAAATCATATACTTGTAAACCACGTATATTTTTGTTGCAGTTAATATATAGCTCTTAACTTCCACACTGGCAGCATCCAACACATTGGGTGGTGTGCTATATTGACCAGAACAGGAGGGGTACACATCCTCCTCTAAAGTCTAAATATGATATGCCAGTGTCACTCACTAATTAATTGGATACAGAAATGTTAAATACTTCAGTGAATAAAGACTCCACATACAGGGCCACACTCTGGTCTCTCTTGTCACGTTAATGTAGCGGAACCCGGCATGGACCATCTCTCTGGCTTATAATAAGATAATTAATCTTGACATATTTATCGAGATCAACACCAAAGCCATTCATATATCCGTTTTAGACAGAGTGCATTGTAATCATTAAGAGGAACATTCATTTAAACTTTTACATATCACTCTGGTAGCCCTCAAACACATTGGAGTTAGGCTTTGCAATTGTCTGATGTTCCTGTCACTGTAATCGAGACTGACCCTGGATTGTAGAGGGTTTCTCTCTTGCCCTAGGGCTTTGAACAAGGATGATGTCAGCGGGTGTGATGGGGTAAACCCTCCTGACTCCATCAAACTTTCAAGAAGGACATATTGCCTAGGTGGAAAACTGTGGCTTCTCGCCTCACTGTGTGCTAGGTTTGTGGCAGTGCCCTCCATCTGGATCTGGACATGGAAAAGGGTTTCACGCGTGTCCTTTCTCTCGCACACTCACCAAAAAAGGAAGTTGTCTTTCTCGCAGATTTAGAGTGTTTAAATGCCTATGCAATCTAAATAGGGAGGATGGGACAGCCTCTATTTTTAGATGGGTGTCAACTCAGACACACTCTAAATCAGGCTTGGCCTCCAGACATGTTCTCACGCTCAACTTAAAGAAGAAGAGTAACCATTTTATTGATTTGTTGGTCAGATTTTTCAAGTTCTACATGCCAGAAATAAAAACAGATGCTATTTCAATGTTTATTTTACTTTACCTGAGATACTACTGTCTTTATTCACCTTTATTATCTGTGTCCTTCTAACAAGAAGCTATGCACATCTAGCCACACATTTATGCCTAGGAATTGTCAAACCACACAGAAAAATTGGTCATATTGAGTAATCTCTGAGCATTTAACTACAACTGGATTTTCTAAAATGGTGATCGCCAAGGACCCAAATCAGTTAAAGTGAAAGAAAAGAAGTTGGTTGGTAATTA
This sequence comes from Lissotriton vulgaris, assembly GCF_964263255.1. NCBI lineage: Eukaryota > Metazoa > Chordata > Amphibia > Caudata > Salamandridae > Lissotriton > Lissotriton vulgaris. Next base: position 1,721,707,644 of record NC_141689.1, read on the forward strand.
GTATTTTAGAAGTGGCACTTATATAAATTGTGTGTGTTACACGCAATGCCAGAGGGTTGTGGGGTAGAAACAGTGGCTTTCTGCACCACCACAAACAGTTTCTTATTATAATTAGGGCTACTGGAATTATGCAATAGAGCAGCGATTTTCCATAAATATAGATTTGCTGCATTTACCACATAATTTAACTTTTGCTGCATAATCTGTAGATTTTAACAAAAAAAAATAGTTCTAGCTCAAATGTTTTCAAAGTTACTAAAAATGTAGCAGCACATTTTGCCACACATGGTAAGGCCCTTTGGACAGTCAACTTTCTGTTGCTTATTGCTATAGTTGGGTATTACACTGGTAGCAATGAGGTGTAACCAATAATCAGGCAGTGTTGCCAACTTTAACACGCATTTGCAATGCAATAGGTCTTGCAGTTGTGAGAGTTTGAGCTATTGGCATTGTAAATGGCAATGCCTTTTATTTATGTGTTAGTTTTCAAAACATAATTAAAAGGCATTATTGTTTACAATGCTGTGAATCTGTTGCTTTGTAGACAAATAAAGGCCAAATACTTTGGTATAACATGGATGTACAGAACTTATCAACACACATATATTAAAAATGCACTTATAGGTGTGACATGTGTTATGCTCGTTACACATTGCGGCGATGGAGTAAGGGTGATGCAGTGAGGGTTATAGTGTGGGTTAAAAGGTGAATAGACACTCGTGGGTGAGAGAGCGCCGGCAGCCGGAGGGAGAATACCCGGTTGTGGAGGAAGGCACATGACCATGACTGAAGGAAAGAGCATAGGACAGGAGAGTGCAGAGGGGTGGGATGTTCTGAAAATACACGAGCAGAACTAGGGAACGTGGTCAGGAGAAACTCAAGCCCTTGACCGGAGGGCATGGCTGGGAGAGGCGCGGGAGCGTGGTTAGATGTGATGCAGGGTTGAGCACTTGGTTAGAGGGGAGAGCTGGGAGAAAGAGGAGTGTCCACAGCTGGGAAGGTGCTTGTCTGTACTAAAGAATAGACAATAATCATGAACTCCAATAGTTTGTGTAATTATGAGGAGTAAAGAAGCATCATTCATTTGGTATGTCCAAGATGCTTGGTTGCCTCTTACAGGGAACGTTTTACTAGCAAGCATCACTTTGCAGTAGGTGCATAAACCGACGGAGCTATCCCGCAGCTGTGGTGGGGCAGCTAGCTGAGCTGCCCAAGAGCACTGCAGAGTCCTCTCAGACATTAGAAGTCACGACCGCAGCATGTCTGTAGGACATCAGAAACCGTAGACAGAAAGTGACAGTGAGGAGCCCACTGCACTGCATAGTTTTGATTACAGATGCTCTCCCACAGCACAGTGAGACGGACACCCACAGCATAGCTGAGCACTGGCTACATCCGCTCTCCTACAGCACAGTGATGGGGACATCCACAGCAGTTCCCACCGCTGGCTGCAGCAGCTCTCCCGCTTACCAACAGCACTGCCCACCGCTGGTTGCAGCAGCTCTCCCGCTCACTCACAGCACTGTCCACCGCTGGCTGCAGTAGCTCTCCCCAGCACCCACAGCACTGCACACAGCTGGCTGCAGCAGCTCTCCTGCGGCATCCAGAGCACTGTCCACCGCTGGGTGCAGCAGCTCTCCCGTGTTAACCACAGCAGTGTCCATCGCTGGCTGTAGCAGCACTCCCACTCACCCCACAGCACTACCCACCGGTGGCTGCAGCAGCTCTCCCGCTCACCCCACAGCACTACCCACTGCTGGCTGAAGCCGCTCTCTTGCACACCCACTGCCCACAGCTGGCTGCAGCAGCTCTCCCGAGGCACCCACAGCACTGTTCACCTCTGGCTGCAGCAGCTCTGCCACAGCTGCAGGCACACTGATGAAGGTACCCACAGCACTTCCCAGCGTTGATCGCAGCAGTTATCCCACAGCACAGATCCAGGACCGTATGAGCAGGAGATCCTTCGGAGCAGCCGTATCGCGTTCCCAAGCGAGATGCTGAACTAACCGAAGCCCCTCCACTGTTAGACACTGCGTTCTGGGTTTGGAGTTTGGCATTTGGGTGATTCTGCTGTGAAGCCAAACAACCTCAGGACGATCACACTTTGAACACAGTGGGTCAGAACGAAGGGAAACACCTTAACCCTCATTTGAAATGAACCGAAAGAAGCATTTTCAAAAAACACAGGGTACACCGTACACACATACAAAGAAGTTGATATAAAGTCCTAATGATTGGGGTGCATTTCTAAAAGATGGGTACCCGATAGCGCCTGCCCATTTATAGCACTAGGTATGGTCTGATGCCGCCCCAGTACACCCCAGCTGGACCCAAGACCAACCATCTGTGCAGTCAGCTCTGTGCAGAGGGTTTATCCGTGGTTTGTTAATAAGGAGAATAGAACAACAAGCACAAGCGAAGCAGGCTGCCGGCAGCAGGGGGAGGAGCGTGTGTGCCTTGCGTGGCAGCAGGGGGGAGAAGGGGGGCTGCGTGGTTCCCTTGCAAGAGCGATAATTGCTACCATATGGCGGCGCTCACTCCCGTAAGGGAATCGCCACATGTGCACGCATTGCCATTGAAGGCAATGGAACGCGAGTACGTTTTAGCCTGAAAAAGGAACTCGATGGCTACAGGTCTCTTTCCTATGCAGAGTATGCGCTCTGCGTAGGCGAGACCTAAAAATAATGAAATAATGAAGTAATACTGCTACAAAATGTGCAGGATTATGCAGCATAATTTACTTCACCCTGCCACATAATTTGTCACTCTCCTGCTGCATAATTCTAGTGGCCCTGATTATAATGAGCTGCAGGGGTAATAGACTCTAGCGCTGGAGAATGACTTGGGAATTTTGTGGCTGCTTTGGCAGCTACTGTGCAGGAGATAAAGGAAGAAAGAGGATGGGTGCCACTGCCCTGCCAGGGATGTTTTGATGGAGCCGTTCAGTGTAGCGAAAAAACGGATCTCTTCACCCATCCCGGCATCGTTAACAATCAACAACAGTAAGCGTTCTAAAATGTTGCTTTGTTTAATGAAGTCAGTTTGAGTTTTGAACTGTTTTATGACATAATTCACTGGATAGCCCTTTTAAATCGACTTCTCTGCTAACTCTATGTCTGCCTCCTTACTCATCTTTAGGATTTTGATTAATAGACACTGTTGATATGAGCTGGAATAATTGTTCCTCCAAAGTACACTTAAATATGACATATTATAATGAGCACTTGAGGATCATGTCAGAATGTGCAAATTCAAGCAAATTCGTTTAGATTCCAGACTAGGAAAAAAATTGATATTCAACTACATGATTCCTTTTAAATCGGGAATTGTTTGTGTGTAATCGAACATGGACTCTCTTAATGCATGTAGCATTCTGGTTCTGAAGTATTTTCAACACTCTATTAAGTATGTTGTACTCCAGAATTGTTTGTGAGTAACCCAGTATGAATTCATTGAATCCAGATACCATTCTGTGAATAAAGTAATTTCTATAATCTATGGAAGACCAAGTAACACTTATGTAGTTAATGAATATGACGCTACAGAGATACAAAAACATATGGGGCCATATATTTTTATGTACCACTGATACATTATATGACTCTAGCACCACTACGATATGACATTATTCATCTAAATTGTATTCAGAGGGACTGCACATGACTCCGCATACATGAACCCGGCCCGCCCCCTTCATTTTACTTCATTTACTTATTTCTTATATATAAATTTTAACGGATTTTCCCGACCATCTATGATCTAGAACGCTTCCATTTATAGTACACAAAAGAAGACGGCTATCTTGAAATAAATGTGGCTCATCTTTGCGCATTCTCTGATGATTACAACCATCAGCTGTACATTGAACATGGCAGCAGCGTTTTAACTTTTTTGATTTTAGACTCTCAAAGACGCCAAAAAAGAGGTTGGATGGATCTATTTCAGGTCCGTTTTGCTTGGTTTTTTTTAACTACACACCCTCTCAAAATTTTTCTTTTTTAGGTTTTAGGAGAACTTCCAAACTCTGAGAAGATGCCCTCATTAGCTTCTTACTTTGGGCCCACCCTCTCGACTTTCAGTGCTTCATACACCAGTTAGAACCGCTTTTTGGATCAAGAAGAGATCCACCCTTACCTTTTATCATGAGTAAACTGTTGATACTCTCTTATTATTATTCTGTGTTTTAGGTAATCTTTTAAGTCACATTATAATGCCTCCTACTAAATAACAGATGGACGGCCTGACTCCTTACAGCACTACTATTAGGTAATTGGAACCTCTAAGAGGGTATCCCTCAATGAACTTCTCTAAAAATGTAATTTTACCCTGTGGTAGCTTTAACTATAACATATCTATAGGACAGGTTCTAAACAAGTAAGTCCCAACTTGCTCAACTTCAGTGATGGTCCCGTGTTAGCACCAATTAATAAACTTTCACATATGCATCTCAGAGATTGAATCTCCTCTTTGCAGTGTAAGTACACCACTTTTGTGACATGCCCATAAAACCTATAGATCTCGCCATTCATTGGAAATACCCCTGACAATGGCCTCTCTTGCCCTCTCTCAACAGAGACCCCTTTCCTGTGACTTTCTGTTCGAAATTGCTTGTTCTGATGATGATTGATGACCCTCCAACGCCATTGACGCCAAGAGCTAAATGCTGCAATACAGATGGGCATTTTATGTTTGATGTCTAGGAATCTACTTGTTCAAACAATCAAACCAATTATTGTATCAGACCATGGACTCTGTATTATACAGCCTTCTTAATTGTCCTTTTCTAAATTTTACATGTGTGATCACTTGAGCTTGGGCAAGTGCATTAAATGCTTTGTATATATAAAAGCTGAATGTCTTCCTGTCATCTCTTATTGCTTCTTGTAATACTTTAATAGTATTATTATCTGTTACCAAATAAAATAATGTATAACATAAAGTGATTGTAATTTATAACATGTAATGCTCCACAAGGAACCACTGTTCTTCGTTTAGTTCCCCTTGTTGCAGGTGGTTATTGGACCGCCCCTTTTTAAATCATCCCAGCGAGGGTGGTTTGCTGAGGGCAGCAGACAACTATACCTGTGATCGCATTTTGCAACTTTTTTTTGAAGCAGGTCATTTTCCTTAAAGGAAACAGGGCTGCTTTGAAAAAGGCCTGGAGTGATGGCCCAGTGGGGTGGGGTGGGCAGGCAGCCAGCTTTGCAGAAATGTAGGTATTATTGGTGCTGCGGGTGCAGTGGCACCAGGGTTCATCAATGTGAGAGGTCAACTAAACCCCAGTTATGGCTGTTTTACTAACCTTCCTTGTTTGGATTATAGCTCAGAGCACACTTCCTGTGCGAGTGTTACTGTGGGCATCAGAGCAATGGCCTGAGAGGAAAGGTATAGATTGAAGGAGAGGAGACATCTTAGTTTGGATGTCAGAGTGACAGCCAGAAGGGAAATGGGACAAGATGGGAGCCCAGGGTAAGCATCTGCAACTATATATACACATACGACTCTTCAATTTGGCTCTACTATTGAACAGCATATGCATCCCAGCTTAGGTCTAATGTTTGCATAGCACATCTTACCAATCAATACCACGGTGGTAGTTATTACCATTGAAGAACTGCACTTCTTCAAAGGTTCTGGGGCTGGGCGAGTTGCTGATGATGGATGGATGCATAATCAGGAACAGGTACAGGGCAGTGGTACCTGCAGTACGGAGAAAAAATCCAAGTGTAAACAGAGACTGTAGGGAATCAAAGACAGAAGGAAAACTTAAACTCAAGTTCAACAGGACCTGCTAAAGTTGCAACACAAAATATTCAGTTTTCACATTTAGGTATTGTTCTTAAGGCATAGTGCATGTCCTGTGAGAATCGTCTTAATTAGCACTGACAAAGCCAATGGGTTTGGTCTTTGTATTGTAGGTTCACAGAAATACACAACATTCATGTACACATTTAATGTTTCAATAGGTTTTGTAAGTGCTATATAAATGCCAATACAATACAGTACAATAACATTGACAACATGTTTAAATGCACAGAAATACAAACACATACATAGCCAGAGTAACAGATATAAGCATCCAGTCATGACAGTGTTGCCATCTAAGATGTAAATTCAGATGTTGCAGTGATGTTATCAATGATGTCGTAGAACATATCATGAGTGATGTAATATATGAGGCAATTAGCATTGCCTTGTGAGACCTTAAGGCCAGGTCCTGCACCCAACTGCCCGCTGGTGCCCATCCAACCCACCTTCTACTGTGTGCGGTTAGGACAGGTCCTGTGGCCAACCAAAACCCTTTGCGGGTGCCCTATCACGGCAGTGCACAACCAAAGGCTGTGCATGGGGTTCAACACAGACTCTGACCTGCAGCCAGGCTTTGCGCCCAACAGCCATGGGTGAGTGTGTGTGACCAACTGTGTGATGTAACAATATAAATGGTGTCATTTTATGTTGGGTAGGCCTATTGACTTTGTCAAAAGGTCAGAACACCAAAATATAAAAAGTGTGCCTATTGGCTTCATTAAGACTATGCACATCAACATATATAAAATATACCTATTGTTTTTGTAAAAAAGTTAGCAATAATTGTAATCAAATGTCTATTTTATACATTCAAACATTGCAATAATTTAAAAAAGTCATTGTCATAATTTATTTATAATGAAACTGTTTTAAAAAATAGAACTTTAACAATTCTTTGAGACTTTCTTTTAATATTATTTTTCAGGCTACAAAATGCAGCCATAGAACCCACCACAAGGGGTGCCTGAACTCAAGCTGAAGAGGATAGATCTCCAACTCAAGAGTGCTTTTGAAAAAAAAGGGTAAGTTCTACTGATGCCATGGTGATTCAGAGATCCAGGAGACTTAGGGCCAGATTCACAAAGAGTCTCCACACTTGTGGTGGAGGCTCCGCAGTCATGGTGCAATCTCTGCACTCATGGCGGAATACCAGCACTACAGACTCTGTCATGACTGCGGACCCTCAGCTACAAGTGTAGAGGCTCTTTGTGAATTGGGCCCTTACTGTTTTTTAATGTTGTTGCAGGGGGGCTCCTGCATTCCCTGCAGCCACCCCCAAACATTATCGAAAATGGTTGTAAAAAACCCTTGCAGGGTATGAGGGTGCTCTCCTTTTCTGGAGTGCCTATTCTGGGGGGCAGCAGTAACCAGCATTTTTTTTAGTAGGTGCCCCAGTGCCTACCTAGGGAACTCACAACACCCTATCATTGGGGACCGTGGGGAAGCATCAATGACCCGGCGGCCTTTTCCGGCTTCCCAGCCACTGCCTATAGTAGTGCTGGTAGGAGTCGACTCCTTAAAGTTGCTCCCGCTTGGGCGAGAATCACTTTTTTCTTTGCTCCTGCCTTGGTGGGAGCAAAATTGTGTTTCCAGCGTGGGAGAGTGCAGGCAGGGTATGCACGTGCTCTCCTGGGCAGGAAAACAGCAGTGTCCATTGGGAAGCGGTCCCAAAGACACTGCTTGGATCGGGCCTTGGGTAATAGGTACTGGGAGTGACCAACAGCTCAGGGAGAGGAAATGAATGCCCCTTTGCTCTAATTATACAGCAGCACTGGGAGATGTTGTCCCTGAGACTTCATAGAAGTACATGGATGGGGCCACGAAGCCCCCACCCATAATATACAAAATAAGCCCTGGGGGAAGCAGTCCCCAGGGCCTCATTAAGGGGGGTGGGCGGTGCCGACCTTCCCCCTACTCCCTAAACATTAAGAAAACTGGACCCTGGAATGGGGTTTCTGGTGGATCAAGAAGGGTTGAGAAGGGGAGCCGCATAACCCTGTCTCCTAAACCATAGCCGTGTCGCACCCTCGGGGCCCTGGCCCACTCCAGGTTTTTTAATTTTTTTTTAAAGTCTGCTTTTTTTTCAATTTTACCGCAGATTTGAAGATCCATCAAAAAGTTGCGGTAACATTTTCAAAATAATTATTATTCGGACCCTCCAACCAGGCCTCTGGAGGCAGCGTATCTCTACCCTGCTTCCCTGTAGCTTGTTCAAAAAAAAATTCCTAGACATGCGACTGATTTGCCAAGATCTAAAATGTTTCCTGCACATCCTTTTTGATGTGGTGGCAGCTAATCAGATCTTATCTCTAGATCTGTCGGCTTAGTGGATCCTCTGCGTTGATATATACATACATTTTAATTTACCGAAAATTAGTGAGTATATTTACACCAAATTACAAACAGCACATTTTCTCGACTAAGATCTTTCTTTCTGCTAAATCTGTTCAGCTATTTTGACTGTAGCTGAGTCTAATTTTCCAAAGAAAAAATGAACGGGTAAAACTGGATTTGGGACCGCCCCCTTTTTCTTAGCACTCACTTTACAGATCACCCTGAAACTTTCCACGAAGGAGCTGAGATGGATACACTTTTTTGGGAAAGCTTGGTGATGATTCGTAAACGGTGCCAATGGTATTAGCAAACCAAAAATGCATTCCTATGGAAAAGTGGTCCTAACTATAACTACCTATTGTTTACATTTCAGGGGAGACTTATAGGCACCAATGAAATGACTATGTCTGAAGGGTAATAACAAGCAGATGAAGGTTGCAAGGGATTACTTTTGGGGTTAACCAGTGTACAAAGGCTGAATTTCAAATGCACATGAGCCGAGTCAGATCTTCAGTTTTATTATACAGTGCCTGAGTAAAGCCCTCTCCTCTCCTGAATCATGTGGAAATCCCACGAATTCCAGAGATTCTACTCTTGTTATATCTCCAAAAGAATTTGGCACATGAACGCTGCATGTTATTCAAGTCAAACTTAAAAGAAATGCCTAAACCAGGACCTTGTTATAGATTTTAGCTTCTAAAGGCCTTGTGTGCACAACATTGCTGCCCTAAATAGCTGCCAGCACTACCCCCAACAGTGGGTAGGGAGACTGCACGGTGAATGATTGCATTTGTCTGTCCCATGGACAACTTAGAACTGCATTCACCCTGTTGTATTAATCAGCTTCCTTGTAATCAGCAGAAAGGCGCACTGAATAGGATTAAAACAACTAAAATATTTTCAAAGTTAAAGCAGTTAATAAGATTTTCTCCCCTTTATAGTCTCATTAGGCAGCTTGCTTACATTAACAATGTTGTTTGACGTATTCTTAGCGCCCTTCTCATAGAAGCTGTGTTAAATCTGGAATTACCTAGAGAAATCCTACTCGAGTGGCATTTGTTCATTCCTTGCAAAATGAAAGTCTAGCAAAAATAAAAGAGCAAAAAGCTCAAGCGTGTATGTAACATATATTGTTTGTCTTGGAGTTGGAGAACTGAATAAAGATTTCATCTAACTTTAAAATGGAAAATTTGTCACTTGTCTTGAAGGGTTCTTATAAAAATGATATTTTATGGCTTAATCCCTTGCGCGCCAGCGGTTTTCCCGCTGTGCGCTGCATTTTTCAAAAACCCGCTTTACATGACGAGCTCAGCTCTTCATCAGCATACGAGCGCCGTAGCTGAGCTCGTCATCAGCATCGAAGGGGTTAATGATAGTATTAGATTTTTGTTTCATTTTTGTAAGCCTGTAATTCTTTTTACAATATGCATAAGAAAATGGTCAGATTACGAGTTCTACAGAATTCCATGCAGAGAATCCTGGTGGTGCAAATTACCGTTAGCAGCCAAGATCTTGGCATGGGATTACTGCCATTTTGAGTTAAACCCCTCAGAATGGGAAATAAGTGTGTGGACCCAGAATTCCAATGCAGAATTCAACATGGCATTCTCTAGTTAAGTCATTGAATGCAGACATTTAGGGGCATATTTAAAAGGGAATGGCGAAGTGTGTTGTTCTAAAAACATAGGTTTGAGCCATATTTAAAAGATATGGCACATCCCTTCCTTTTCCCTAGCGCTGGTGCTAAATTAAGCTGCTTAGCACAAAGGCAGGCACACTTGCACCATTGTGCATGGGTGTCTGCATTGAGGAAATGATTGTTTATGTGCAGGAAGGTGTCCCTTCCTGCACATAAACAATCACAAATGGCGATTTGAAACTTCTCTGTGTGCTGCAAAAATCTTAATTTTTGTAATTGATTGTTTATGTGCAGGAAGGGACACCTTCATGCACATTAACAATCATTCATGGAGTTTTGCTGTTTCTATGTGTGCTGCACAATGCAACACGCATAGAAACAGCAAACATGCTGAGAAATAAAGCATTTCTCCTGGTTTAGACATTTTAAGTCCAGGTTTTGCCTGGTCTTAATTTTGGCACTATCTCCTATTTACGCCTCCCTTGTAAATAGGGGGCAGTGTCACAATCAATGCATGTTGTGGCGGAACGCCCACCACAACACCTATTCCTCACCCCTTTCACGCTATGTATAGCGTAAGAGGGTGCCTTATTTACAAGGCGAGGTTAAGTTGCTTAACGTCGCCTTGTAAATAAGACAATGCCCCTATCACCACAGGGACGTTGTTAAAAGTGACGCTCCTTTGGCGATAGGGGCTTGTAAATATAACCCTTAGTACCTTCTTTGAGTATGCTTGCATTGAAAACCGTACACCTTACTATCATGTAGAGCAAAATTGTAAAACAAAATTCAACTGTATAGATCTCAATCTAGTTATAAGTAGTAATAGTAACAACATCATACTTGTGCTTAGTTAATTTTATCTGCTCCTTTCTGCTCATACAACAGATCACGGTTAATGATCTTCGATAATGCAGCACTGAAACTGCCCTCCCCCAAGTGGCCCACAATGTTTTTCTGTTCTACGACTTTGGAAACTAATTCTAACTACTGTTGTACATTCTGCAGCTTTCAGCATTACCAATCACTGTTTGTTGATCAAAGCCCATAAAGATAGCTTGAGCACTAAGGGAGTAATTTTCTGTTGGCTCAAATCTTATTAGTCCAATTGGTCCCAAGTGGTGAAAATATGGAAATTTCTCTCTAGTGTGAAGCAATAACAAAGTGTCCCCCATGGCGAAATCCGTTCACACTCTGTACAAATTCTACATGGAACCTCTCAAGTCGTCCATATGTACTCAGGGCCAGATTTGACACAGCACTATACAGGAAGACAACTTGCTGCGCTACATCAAATGGAGAGAGAGAGAATGCACCATATTTACCAAGATATGGTGCATTACTGCTCTGTCCCTGGGCTGGCACACTATGTGCTGCCTGGCGCCAATGCTGGGACCCTTGCGCCATGGTGCAAGGGTGCCTGTGTTGCAGGCAGGACACCTTTCCACACAAAAACAATCCATAGAGGCGTTTTCTTCTTTCTAAGTGTGCTGCAGAATGCAGAAAAGGAGACAACCAGGAGAAATAAAAATAAAGGTATTTCTCCTCATTGCTCCTCATCGGGAAAGCATACAATTTTCATACATTCCCAGATTTCCTAATATTGGTAAATCTGAGAAAGAGCCAAAAAGCATGGATGGATGTGTGGGAACTTTTCATTCCTTAGCTTAAAACTAATGGACACTTCATCTTCTACCTTGAGATAATTCTTGAAATTGCAGACAACAAAAAGAGCCAAAAACCCACTTTTATGAGGCCTCCACCACTGACCATCAGAAAGAGTCCCTCTCCTCAGACAGCTTGCCAACCATTTGCATTGAGTGTTGTCACAGCACTATACAAGTCTATACAAATAAATGGTGGTAAGCATGTCAATAAACTTAATTTCCAACTTGCGAATGAAGCATGCTCACTTTGAAGAAATGAAACCTTATTTGATAAAGCAAGTACTATGTGCATTATTCAATTCTAAGCACTCATTACCACAAAGCAGTGTTTAACCCCTTCACTGCGGGGTGTTTTCCCCCCGCTGTGCGGGGGGGAGGGGGGCCGTGCGCGGCGCGGCTGTGCTTGTGACGAGCTCAGCTCGTCATGAGGCACAGTTGAGCTGCACTCATGATGAGCTGAGCTCGTCACGACCACACCCGTTTTGGAACGTTCAGCACAGCGGGAAAATTATCCCCGCTGTTATGAGCCCTCAACGGGTTAAAATGTACCCTACGGATATCGGCAACGCATCTTTGAGTCTACCGAATCATGTTTCAGAAAATCCACCGAGTCCTTTGTGTAGAGGGGGTTCGATTTTAAGGAACTATTTCTACTGAAACTAGCACAATGTTATAACAGGTTGGGCTACTTATGAAATAAAGGTGGCAAGTGCAGACCAGCCAGCAGGATTGGATCAGAATCAAAATGTTAGCTAGTGGCTCTGAAAGTCAAGATCAGCGTTAAGATAGAACACTCTCGCTCCAAGGGGCACAGTTCCAGGCTGACCTCCAACTGCAAGAAAGTACACCGGGGAACATCTGTGATTCTGTAGACTGTGTAGAAAATGATATTGTGCACCTCGCTAAGTGAGCATTACACCGGAATTGAAGATGAAAGTGAAGTGGCTAGTATGTGCTTTGTATGGGCTAAGGAGTCGTGCACCTAACACATCGTGTACTTACGTAACCATAACATTACCACTTAAGTTTGAAGAATACATATTGAAATTCAAATATGAATAGTTAATGCATATTTGCACTTTTTCCCAGCAAAGCGGAGCCTGCAGATCTGTGTTGGTTCTAGAATAGCCCCAGGGAGTTGGAAAGATTATGTGTAAAAATTACCTATCCATCCTCAATAATATGCCAGGGTAATGAAAATAACCTGTGGGTTCTCACAATTGGCAGGCAGTTTTGATATTTCACTTGAGTTCATGAGCTTATTCACAAAAACATAATCCGGATAGATTTTGACTATTTATAGAAAATGAAATATATCTGCAGCTCCTGCAATTGATGAAGATAATGTTCTATGAGGCACAGAGAAAGATGTATATCAAGTTCAGCCATAACAAGCTGATTTCAAACGTTCAACTAACCAGTAAACACCCATAACTGCATTATCACAGAGAGAACTGCAATTTTGAGCTGAACTCCCATGTATCATTGAAAAGGAAAATAATTGAAAATGTATCACTACAAAAGAATTCATATCAATGACCATCACAGGGCAACCCTGACAAATCCATTTCTACCTCCTATGGTACCAGACATCCAGGAAACTGGACTTGGCAAGTGGTTTTTCCAAAAGAAGCAAAAAAGGGTAAATTCCACCAATATTTATCATATCACCTCAGGGAAATACAGCGGGTTTCTGAAAACAGATCACCTCAAGCAGTCTCTATAAAACAAATGGATTTATGGGCAGAATTCATACATTCTTTTCACTAGTAAACCAACTTGTGGCAGGAGAACATTGAGTTGTGAAGAAAGCTACCTAAAGCAGCCTTCATAAATCTGAACCAATCAAAATCAATCCTCTCCTTTCGCTATCTGCAGAATGGTGGACTAGGAGACAAACCAATTGGTGTTTCTCGAATTAAAATTCACCCAACACTGATATGAGGGAGAATAATCTTATGAAAATATGCACATATTGAATATGCATGTATTAAACTAACAACTGCTTTTCGTTAGAGCTCCTTTCTTCTCCCGGATCAGTGGGGAACAAAAAACACAATAGGACTCAGACGATGATGCACCCACAACTTTTATTCTAAATGTTTACATTAAAATGCATCTAATCACTAACCCACTCCCTTCACGTGCCTGTAACTTCCCTAAGCAGCCACTCACAACGCGCGCACTTGCTTGCTCGTCCATTCATTCACTCACTCCTTTTCCGCCTACTCACTCACTCACTTACTCTCATTCACTCACTTACTCACCAGTTTTTTGGGGGCCGACGACTAGAAATTTCGGTAGGCGATCACAGGTTTTTTCCTTAGACCAGATATCTCTGTGTCGCTTGTCGTCGCAGGGGTTCTGCAGAAATTGGGGGGAAAAAAGAAAAAGTAAAATTATATTTTATTGCATGTGTCATATCTATGAAGAATATTGAGTGGGAGGGGCTAGAAGAGAGGTATGAATGTAACTTTGAGGCAGAGACATTTTTGCTTTTTAAAATCCATCATAATAAGGAACTAACATATCAAAGTTTGTGACTTATTGGGTGGCTTCGCCAGTAGATGAGAGCGCTTAATACTCAAGGCTATTTTTTGTTAGTGTTTTTTTTCTACTTCACGTTATTCTAGTCATATTTAAGGGTTTATCTTCAACCTTTCAGTGCAGCTGTAAAAAAGTAACACAATCACTTTTAAAAAAAAAAAAAAGCTTTTGCACATTTTGTTCTTGCAACGCATTCTCTTGGGATGTAAGTGTGATATTGTAAAGTGCTTGGTGAATTCATGGAAATAATTATTGCAGCTCCACCTGACTGCGCCTTTTAGCTCATGAATATTTCCACACATCACATTTGTCACAAATATATTCATCATGAAAGCAATACGACAGCTGTATCCTATATGCCTAAACTCACAGTCTCGCGCACTTCAAGATTTGCAATAAAACGATGGCCAAACAACTGCATGGTAAGATGTACCTGTTTGCCGCACTCCTGAGATAAAATGCATCCAAATATGTGGAATTTTTTAGGCTATTTTTTCAGCACCCACTTTCTTTCCTTTAGTCAGTTTTGCAAAATCACTTGCAAGGCTCCAATGAAGATGGTTTACACGTGCAATGAAGAGCGCTGCTTTTTACAGCTGTTTTTGTGCTGTTTTTCTTTTTCTTGTATACACTCAAAATGGAGCAACGTTGTTTTATTTTCTTTGTAAATAATAAATGTGGCACCACACCGAAGCGGTCCATTTTCCCCCAATTTTGCTGATCCTTTAAAACCATATAAATGTGAATAGTGGGCTATGACCTGCGATCCATCAGTGTCAGGGCACAACTAAACGTCTAAAAGCCCATCGTAGGTTCATAACGTTATGTTATTATTTTTGAAAATACTTTAGGCAGAAGCTGCCTGATCAAGGCCATGCCAACTCCATGTTGGAGAGAAATTAGCTTATTGACGAGGTGGTAATGTCTTGCTTGATATGGTGAAATGGGGAGGTGACTGGTGAAAGCTTAAGCCATCGCTCTCCCTCTCACTCCCCTTCTATCGCTCTCTTTCTCTTTCTCCCTCCCTCTCTCTCTCACACTGGTAGACCTGTGAGTCTTAGGGTAGTCTTTTCCCAAACTTTTTAATGGCTTTGCCTCGCTTCTTGCTGTTCTGTTTTGTTGGCCTTAGGACTCTGGGCACTTTACCACTGCTAACCAGTACTACAATGCATGTGCTCACTCCCCTAAAACATGGTAACATTGGTGTATCCACAACTGGCATATTTAATTTACTTATAAGTCCTTAGTAAAATGCACTGTATGTGCCCTGGGCCTGT
The DNA here is from genome assembly GCF_964263255.1 of Lissotriton vulgaris. Taxonomy (NCBI): domain Eukaryota; kingdom Metazoa; phylum Chordata; class Amphibia; order Caudata; family Salamandridae; genus Lissotriton; species Lissotriton vulgaris. The sequence goes on from NC_141689.1 coordinate 1,721,722,916, forward strand.
AAATTAAATGCCACTAGTGGGCCTTCAGCACTGATTGTGACACCCACCTAAATTGCCCTTCAAACCTTCAACATGTCTCAGGCATGCCACCACAGGGTCTGGATGTGCAGTTTCACTGCCATGTTGACTTGGTATTTAAAACCCACTGGCAAGCCTTAAACTCCCCTTTTATTACATATACATCACCCCTAAGGTCAGCCCTAGGTAGCTGTGTAAGTAAAAAGCAGGGTATATACTTTTTTGTTTTACGTGTCCTGGTAGTGAAAAACTTCCAAATTCGTTTTTCGCTACTGTCAGGCCTACCCTTCTCATAGGTTAACATTGTTGATTACTTAATACAGCTATTAAGTATAATTCCTGATTAAGAAGGAATAGGATAGTAGTGTTGGGCACCTATGGAATTGTAATGATAAATGATATTTAATGATAAATCTGGATTCATGATTACAAATTTAGAAATGTCATTTTTAGAAAGATTGCATTTCTCTGCCCTTTAGCCCTGTGGGACTCTGACTGACTCCAATACATGTCTGGGTTGGGTGGCAGCTGGTCTTGTGCCTTCCCTCTAGACAGTAACACACAAAGGGAAGTAAGGGGTGTTATTTACATCCTGATGGCCCTTCACCAGGCTGATGGACCTTCCTGAGCTAGGAGTGATGGAGAAGCTGGCATTTTTGCCTGAATAGGCTGTGCCCAGTCTCCTCACAATGGGATTAACAGCCCTGTGTTGTCAGTGTAGCTAGCTTGGAGCCAGGGATAGTTAAGCAGGCAAATTTATGGTACTTCAAATGACCCTTCCAGAATCGACACCCACCTTCCTGAACCAGGTCACCAAAGTATAAATACTGGGCCTCTGACACCATCAAGTTAGTACACTGCTGGACCTGTGGATACTCTGCCAGGAAGAAGGATGGCTGTGCTGCTGAAGGACTGCTACTCTGGGATTTCTGCTCTGAGAGAACTGTTTTTCTTCTGTTCTGTGCTGCCTGCTGCCCTCTTTGACTAGGTGAGAAGGACTGGACTTTCACCACTTGAACCCAGAGTGACTCAAATGGCTTGACTGCTTGCCTCCTGTTTTCTGAAGTCTCAGGGACACAAAAGACTTCTTGCAACTCTCCTAGTGCTGCTGGATTCTGCAATCTGTGACTTGTACCATTGCTTGAGGTTCCCCCTCCAGTACTGGGCTTCAGAAATGGGTTTCTGCAGCTTTTTCAACATCAACGTCAATCGAGCAGCAGCTTTGAGCTGATTGGAATCGACACATCGCCCTACAATGCTGAAGCAGCAACTGTTTTATGACAGCTGCTGCACAGCTGGCACGGCTCGATGGAAAGATTGGCTTAATGGCGACACAGTGTCTGCATCGTACAGGTGTTCATCAAAGAAGCCCCCATCAAAGGAGTGGATAGGCGCCGAAGCTTACCTATGTCCATGGATTGAAGTTAAGGCAGCACTTCCTCAAGTCCTCAACGCTTTGCTCCATCCAAGGTACTTTGTCAGTGGAACCTGTCTGTGTCCTGTAGCGGACCTGCTGTCGATCGGAGTCAGCCTGAACTTTAAATATGCACTGGTCCCTCGTGACCTCAAGTAACCTTTTGACCGCTTATGATATTTAAGCACTGCTTTCATATTTAATTTTTAAAAATCCTTACTAAAGTTCTACTTTTTGGATTATTGTTGTTTTGGTCTTGTTTTACTCAGATAAATTTATTCTATTTTTCTGAATTGGTTTGGAGTTTTTTGTGGTGTTTTCACTGTGTTACTGTAATTTAAGTGTTACACAAATACTTTACACATTGCCTCTTAAGATAAGCCTGACTGCTCTGTACCAAGCTACCAGAGGGTGAGTATAGGTTAATTTAGTGTGTTTATCTGATTTACCCAGACTACAGTGGTGGTCCCTACTTGGCCAACGTGGATACCACTGCCAACTAGAGATCCCATTTCTAACACACACACACACACACACACACACATACACATAGATAAAAAGGCATAAAGTGGCATTTTATTGACTCACTGTTACTGACACTGGCTACTGCGGCTCAGCGGTATTCAGTCATAGGCTAACAGACTGTCCACCTGTGATGGTATCTGCCTGCAACATTTTCCAGATGTAAACACCCTTAAGAAGAAGTCCAGAGACACTTGCAATAATTTCTTTTTGATTACAACTGTTTTAATTTACAATTGGTTTTATTCTCAGTTTTTTTGTGGTGGGGCCTACCCTAAACTCTCTGTCCCCTTTTCCCTGCACGGCTGCTCTTTATTATCCACACTAGTGGGTTCATGACATTTCCAATGGGCCGCTGTTCATCACTGATAGCAGTCAGCGGGTCTGTGTCATTGCGTGCTGTCTTTCCTTCTTTCTGCTGGGCTGTTCTTTATGTGATGTTTCCTGCTGCCTCCAACTACCTCCGGGGCAGCTCTTCACCAGCGACAGTGGCCTATGGGGCAGTGAAGTATTTCCTGTTTCTTCTCCCTTTTCCCACTGATCCACCCATCACCACTTACAGTTCAAAGCTGGCCTGTTAAACTTCTTCAACCCCGCTCTGATTCTCCCACCGGGCCACACTTCTTCATTGACAAGGTCTAATAGCTCGAAGAGGTTTCCCTCTTGTTCATTTTCTTTAAAAGTGGGATGCCTTTTTTGAATGAAACAAAATGTTTGTTTAAGAGGAGGCAATGATCCAGAGAACCATTTCTCTTAAACAAACTTAAGAAAAAAGACAACTTTATTTTTAATAGCAGTCCATTTCCTTTAAGGATAATGGGTTGTATTTTTTTTAAAGTTTACTTTATTCAGTATTAACAGACATGGTAGTCTGCTGGCCCCAGCTGGCCACTATCCATGTGCAGTTCTCTAAGTGTAGTGAGACGTAATCTGCAACTTTCTCATTAATATTCCTGCAGTAGGTTGGATTGCAATCCACTACAATTTAAATTTTTAAGAACTGACCTACAAGTACATAGGTCAATTTTAAACACTTTTATTCATCGCAAAAATACTGGTTCTAATTTTCGACCAGTAATTTGCAACCAGATATTCGTACAGCTGGCCCTTAGTTTCTTGCCGGCTTAAATCTGTGCCCCATCTCAACTTCCATGGATATACATCTTAATAAAAAGGTGATTGGGGGATTGAAAACTGAAATATAACATACTATATATCGTTCTGACAACTCTTCTTCCATTCCCATTTGTCTTGATGTACAACTGGGAAGTAGGGCTCCATCAGACAGGTGGCATGCAGTACTGTAGAAAACCAATGACTACCACTAGTTTCCCCCCTTTCAGGCATCCCACTAAGACATGTTGGCCAACTTTCCATTGTCACTTCACAGGACACTTTGAAAGTGTGAAAACATAATGCCCATAAGACATATTGCTTGCACGCAGAGGCAATAGAAGATATTTTTTGGTGGTGGGGGACTTTAGTCACAGTGCATTTTAGGGTTTCATTCTAAGTCTCCTTCCTTTAGATTGGGCTGTCTTAAAATATATACCTCGCCTGGAAATTGAGCCTATTTAGTATGAGTACTATTTTTACTGCATTTGAGTTCTAATCCCTGTACCACCTCTTGGATATTGCAACTTTTCAGAGACACGTTTAGAAAAAAGGACCACTCTAGTATCAAAACAAAATATTAAAGAAATCCTTCAAACACCAATGGAAAATGTTGGCATTGGTCCATTGGGTATGTTTTAGCCATTGATCTAAGAAAATGACATCCAATCTCAGCTTTACCACTTCATCAGGATATGCTGGAAGTGAACACAATTCTAAAGCTGGGCGTGACCAACAACACAGGATGGTAGATGCTGGCCCGTTTTCATTTCACTTTCAAGCTCCAAAGACGACTCAATCGGGGGCCATTTTCAAAGTTAAAGAGAATGCTGTAAGGGGCGTAAAAACATATGGCACTTGTTTGTGAAAGCATATAATGATAGCACATGCAAATATTTCCCTTGGAGGGGCACTCTATCTCAAGGTATGGCCCAGTGGACTACTTGGAAACACGGAATCAAGAAACAAGACTTTTATTTCAAGCATTCCATTAGGCCAAATTGTGTGTTCTTCTGCAATTACTTTTTGAACTTATTCTTCCATTGTTTTCTGCCAAGATTGGGAGTATTTAGAATCAATGTAAAAGCTGCTAGTAAGTACGCAGTTAAAACAATAGGGCACTTCTCTAGCCCTACATATAATATCCAATCAGTCTCATAGTATATTGATCAAAATGCAATATGGCGGCAAATTTTTAGTCTTTGCTGCAACCAGTGTGCTGCTATATGAGTAAAGTGTCTCTGCTATATGAGTAAAGTGTTTGATCCTGGGGAAGCCATACTCTCTCTAGGCCTCTGTTTACTGATATGACAACAGGTGAGAGCTCTGAAACTGGCTTGAAGGAAGAAATAAACCCCAAGAGCATACTACTAGGACAAGTTCCCATTGTAGTTTTATTCACACACTCAGGGCTATTTAACAGCAGGATGCTGTATTTATATCACTATAGCTGACCGTGCTGCTGAAACTGCACTGCACAGGATCCGCCTCTGCTGCAACTTTGGCATACCAGTCACAATCACCTGTAGTAAAGCTCACAAAGGGCAGAAAGTTAGAGTTGATTGTCCTTTGCTATGGTTTAAAGTTACGAGGAATCAAAATGGGTAACAATGGGTGACCTCAGAGCACGAGTTGAGGGTACACACAGGTCCACGGCGTCCACCCACTATTATAACAGGGCGGACGCCATCTCCCCTGCCAAGAAGTTGGGCCCACAGAAATATGTTGAACTTGTCCCAGTGTAAGACACCGGGACATGTTCAGCAGCGCCCGCACATTGTCTGCATTCCATTTCCAGCAGCGACGTGCAGGCAGCGAGGGGGCTGTTTTTCACCTTCATCTAGGTCTAAGTTAAGGGGCCATCAGCCCTCCTTTTTTTTTTAAATATATCTTGACTTGAGGCGGCTGGAACCTCACACTTAAATGTAAATGCCATGGAGGGAAACAAAGGCACACAGCTTGCTATCTCTTCACAGGTATTTAAGAGAGGCCGCTTTTGCCTTTGTTCTGTCCCGGTATATAAGTGCTGACATTGTAAGACTGTCATAGGGCGTGGTCTGTTCCAGTAGATACACAAATCATTTAAATAGCACTAGTTTATTTCTTTTATAGCACTACGTCGGGACGTCATGTGCTGTGATGGCTGGAGTCATGATGTCACTTGCATAGTGTCTAACTTGGTCAGTCCCCCCACTTCTTTTTATAGGACTTGTGCCCTGAGTGACCTGCAGTGCTTCCGTGCGAGCAGCGGTACAGGAGCAACAACTGCTGGAGAAACATGGAAAATGCAGGACAGTTGGCCACCCTGCTCTTATTACCACAGCCATTTGCAAAGCCTTACCTGCCACACCGGGTCCCTCTGCTCCGGGAAGAGCTCGAAGTACTTGTGCGCCAGCTGCACGGGCGGCAGGGTGTGCAGCCTCAGGTTGGTCCAGCGCTGAACGAAGTTGGCCAGGTTCACAAACGTGTACAGGCCCAGGCGGTCATTCCCGTAGTTGGACAAGTGGGTCATGAAGATGCTGATCTGAAAAGGCAAAAGGAAAAAAACAAACATAGCATGTAAATTAAAAATTCCCACTACGAACCAGTAGGTGGCACTGTTTGCACATTTTAAATATAATATGATCTTCTTCCTTGCACGGGACACTACTTATAGCAGAATGAAACCGAAAAAAACCAAACTGTATTTGGCAGAAAGAGAGAGTGAAAGAGAGGAGGAGAGGCCGAGGCAGACACAGAGATGATATATTGTTATATATAAGATTTCTTGCTAGAATATACGTCTAGTGAGTTTTGCATACCTAGGAGTGCACTTATTATTTATCCATATTTTACAGACCAGTGATTTCACTACGAAACAAATGCTGACATGGGCAGCAGCGCATTCAGAAATCAACAGCGCTTACAAATGAGGGGATGTCCTAAGTTTACAATGCTATTATTAATATGAGTGAATCAATATGAACCAAAAAAAACAGGCTGAAGACATTTTAGCTTCGCTGGGTGAACATCCCATCTTCAAATCCCTTCTTTGTAAGCACTCTAGTCGGCTCATTAAAGCAGATACACCAAAGAGAATAAGGGGCCTGCCACTATTCGTTCTCAACATTTTCTTGAATAAAAATTCAGAGAATAAGAAATTCGACCACAACAGTGAAGAAAAGGCCTTGTTTTTCAACAATTCTGCATTTTCCTGAGTAAAAAAACCCATATATACTTGTTTCTAAATGCTCGTTTATTTTTGACACTTCCACTGTTGAGGATCGCCATGCTACACATCCCTGACTTGCATTATCACACCCCTTGGGAAAGCTACCTGTGCGACGACGGGAACGTTTCTGAGCACATGAAGACATGAGCTTAATTTCCTGAAATCTGCCGGGAAACACAGGACTGTCCGGGAAAATCCAGGACGCCTGCTCACCCTAAACTGGCTGCCTTATCATACCCGAAGTGTGCGAGGATACAGTATGTCCGCATAACGTGCAGTCTCCTGAAATTCAAAGTATTTAACACATAAAAAAAAAAATGGAGGAAAAAAATGAAACCAATACAATTTATTGTGTGGTTTCGATGGAGCATTATTTATGGCCATTGTTTGCACAATTATCTAGTGTAAACATCTGGCATGATGCGGCCCTCCGAGACCACGTTGGACATCCTGCACTTGGGAGACAGCGCTTAGAAACAGACGCGCAGCACCGTAAAACTTACATTCGTAAGAGCTCCAATCGCGCAATAATCACTCCACGCATCAGTTAGCGTAAAAGGACATTTATTAGGTCAGGCATGACAGACCATAGTTAAACATAACATCTTTAACAGTTAACAATCCACCCAACATCCTGCCTTTCAACCATCATCCACTCACGTATTCCACTGGGCACTCCCAATTCACACCACAACCTCTCCACGTATACCATTCACATCCCCCTTCACTTCCAAACTCCTCCAGCATCTCCATCCATCGCACTCCCATCTACCACACCCCCATCCTGCACCTGTAACCCCCTCCCCGGAAGGGTGATTCTGCCCGTCATGGACTCCCCACCCCTCCCAGGTCCCGCAAACACCCCCCTCGTGTCAACCTGTCCTAAACTGGCACTCCGAACAACTTGTACAACGAAACACCCGCACCTCACTCCTGAACCATGTGTAGGGTGGGCGGGCAGACAAAAACGAAACCTATTCCCTGAGGCACTGGGGACAGTAAGAGGGAGTACTCCCCTTCAATAACCTCCTAACTCCCACCCCTAAAACTCCACCCCTTGACCCACCCTCTGCCTGCCGTCCTCTCGCGCGAACACCCCGGGGAAAAGACTGGTCTGTCGACCTGCTCTGCCCGGGGACCTCATTATCGCATATTGTTCACAAGATGTACGCCGCCGAACTGTCCATTCCACTCAGAAATTATAAAATAAATCTGAATTTGATATTGTCGTCTGGGGTCGAGCTTGTAAGTGTCATAAAAATGCACTCTGTGTAATAGCACAATTTAGGCGTTCCTGGTCACCCTCGACATCATTCTACCTTGCATTTAAACTATGCCCCCCCACCCCAGACTCTCAATACTACAGTCAAAAAGCCCTCCCACCACACACACGCTTTCCCCCAACCCTGCAGAGCGTGCCCCGCACCCTCCACTCGCGAGGGTTTTGTACACTTTCGCAAATTGCGAACTTACCTGTCGGGTCGCAAGTTTCGCGAACGTGTTGTTTCTACGTGTCCAGCCTGTTTGGGACACTCTTCTTCATCACTGCCACTCTCTGTCACCACTGCCACTCTCTGACTACTCATGCCACCCTCTGGCCCACCCATGCCACCCTCTGTTTCATCACCACACCCTCTGGTTGTCCAGTGTACATTATTTTCGGCAAAGCAAAGCACACCTTCCCTGCCTCAAGTGACCTGAATTAATTTGGGGCTGATTAATGTGTCACAGAATATTTTTTTAGCTGGCACCTGCTTCCTTAGTGCGCCCTGATTAGTGATCTTTTGCACTTGCTAAGTGCTTTCATTGTTGCAAAATTAGTTACAACACCTGCCCTGCCCCAACTGACAATAATGAATTAGGGGCTGATTAATGGATTTTAACTTCCAGCCTGGCTCCTGCTTGTCTCCCTTAGCTGTAATTCAGGACCTTTGTGGCATATGTGTAACTATTCTGAGGTTCAGAGCAGGGTCACATAATAGTTTCAACTGGCAACTGAACTCTGGAGGGGCCCCTCAGGAAGCACTACAGGAAATGGCTACTAATGATGAGCCTGAACTTTTGAACCTGGTAAGTAGTTACTTTCAGTTTTGCTAAAATCGTATTTCTGCAATTTTGCACTTATTCGCGGGGCGCGAACTCACGCGAACTCACGCGAACAGTGCGAGCAGTGCGAGCAAAATCCGCTGCTCGCGGATTTGCGGATTTTGCGGGAGATTCGCAAATCTCGCGGATTGCGGATTTCCCGAAAATCTGCAAAATCCGCGAGCGGAACGGATTTTCCGCCCATGCCTAGTAGTGTTTAGGCATGGTGCCTAGAGCACAGAATAAAGTGGTCAAGTTTCAAGTTTCAAAAGCTTTATTTGGTTTGCATAGCACAACCATATAAGCAAAAGATAAAATTAATTCCTTGACATAATATTTCAATACTCCTCATCTATACAGGCATTATATACACATTTTCATAAACAGGCTCATATAAGCATGCTTAATTATTGACATGAGCTTAAAAAAAGGGCAGTCAAAAATTATCATCCACAGTATATATTATTCAGACACTTCCTCGAAAAATATGCTTAGCAGGGCAAAACTTGCAGCAAGCAAAGTCCATATGCTGTTGCAGGTTGATGAAAAGTCTTTCATTTCCAAGAGATTTAGAACAGGGGGTAAACAAGCATGCTCTTGGAGACACTATTGGTTCAAGAGAGACGGGTGAAATCTTTCCTTAGCAGGGCAGAGGGTAAGGTAGCAAGACAGCACCGCAGAAAAGCGGTTCTTCCAAAGCAGCAGTCCAGCAGAGTGTCAGTCCTTGCAACAGCACAGCAGTACTTTGTCCTGGCAGAGTTTGCTTTCATGTCCAGTAATCTACTAAAGTGGTAGGGTAAGAGACCCAGTACTTACACCCAGTTGTGCAATTGAAGTGGGGGTGACTTCAAATAGGGCTTTGAAGTGCACAGCGGTCATTCCTCACAGCCCTGGCTTCAGGCTCACTCCAGGTGGTATGCATCCCTTTGTGTGGGGACAAGATAAAGCCTATGCAGGTGTGAGGGTCAGCTCCTCCCTCCAATCTGCCCAGGAACAGCACTTCAGCATGTTGATGGCAACTCATTCACACCTAAAGAGGGAATGCACAAATTCCAGCTGTCACCCACCCCAGATATGTATTTGAGACAGGCTGCAGGCACACAGGGGTAAGAGCAGAAAAATATAATCTTTCTAAAAGATAGAAAGGTAAAGACGCTTAAAAGACATTTATTCACAAAAGAAATGATTTTGAGTACTTCTACATGTATATATAGATTGACATCTAATCACACTCAATGGAATAACTCAAACTAAATTAAACAAACTAAATTAGTAAATTAATTACAGCAACCGGGTGAACCAAAATAGAAAAATGTATTTCGAATATCATCAATAGGCAAAATAAGGGTACAGAAATAACAATGACAAAATTCAACAGACATTGACAACAAAGAACATACAGATCAAATATATGAAGATATCCTAGTTATCAATGTATGGTTCTCCATCCTCATTGAAAAATACGGTGAGTCTGCCCTATACATAGGATTCTGCGCTCAAAGATAAATAAATTAACAATCATTAGAGAGGAGAATGAATTAGGCGTCGACGTTGCGGTCTTCATTGCATCAAGTCAATGAGACCGTCTTCAGGACAAACGTAGATCTTGTGCAATTTCTTGACCCCTTGATCAAAGATAGAGTCAGAAGATAACTGGGATTCCCAAATGAGATATCTCCAGTGGCAGATAGGGGCAGAGGTATTACATCAATTAGCCTCTTTGGAAGGATAAGAAAAATACATTTCTTGTTAAAAACCGCTGCAGCATCTGTCTCACGATCACGACGTGAGATCTTTCTAAAAGTGGCATTTTTAAAAGGGCAATGATAAATTTATCTTACTCTACCAGTAAAGAGAATTTATCATCAACATTCCAACTGATATGAAATATGAACTACTTCTTGCCAATCAAACATTACAGCTTATAAGTGTAACAAGGAATTTGCAATGTTAACCTATGAGGGGGTAGGCCTCACAGTAGCAAAAAACAAATTAGGATGTTTTCACTACCAGGACATGCAAAACTTAAAAATACATTTCCTAACATTTCATTACACAGCACCCTATCCTCTAGGCTACCTAGGGCCTATCTTAAAGGAGACATATGTATTAAAAAGGGAGTTTAAGGCTTTGCAAGGGGGTTTTAAATGCCAAGTCAACATGGCAGTGAAAAGTGCATACACATGTTTTTCAGTGGCAGGCCTGAGAAATGTTTAAAGGCTACTTCTGTGGGTGGCACAATCAGTGCTGCAGACCCACTAGTAGCATTTAACATGCCCTGAACACATGCAGTGCACTCTACTAGGGACTTATAGATACATTAAAAACGCCACTCAAACCATGTTTTTAGGGGAAAAGCACATGCACTTTAGCACTGGCTGGCAATGGTAAAATGTTCAAAGTCCTAAGGCCAACAAAAAGAATTCAGCAAAATTGAAGGCTAGCAGGCAAAACATTTGGGGGAACACCACCCTAAGGGTGATAGGTCCAATAATGTGGAGTTTCGGGTTCATTTGGTTAAGGGTGCAAAGGTCATATTAGGGCAGTTGGATAATGAGTTGTTTCTGCAGACAAAGGTGCCTTCAAGGCCAGGTCCTTTAACTTATATGGCCTTAACTCTATTGACCCTTTCAGGGCCAGCTCACCTAGGGAGAGGTGTGTAGTGCTGGACGAGGTCAGGCGGCTAGACAGGAGCATGTTGGGCTACAACAACAAACAGAAATACTGAAGTTTAAGGCATGAATGATCTAAGTGCTGGGGGGAACATACAGGGTTGCAGTGCTGCCCACAACCATGTGGTGCGGCTGGGCGGCAATGATGTCAAGGGGGAAATCAGTACAATAAAAATTATAAGCATGCAGGGGACAAGGATTGCAGAACAGTTTTGGGAAGTCTCACACACTAGTTAATGTGGACCATTTGAGACACTAAATGGTAGTAGTTGGGGAGACAGAGATGTTTTTGTTACAGGATTTAGAATTAGTTTTACGGTTGATCTACACAGGTCCCAGAACACGGATGTGGGTGGAGAATTGGAAACCAATGAGGAGGCATGAGGAGTTGATACAAAGTTAAGTCAAGGAGAGGTTTGAAGGATGTATGGCTGGGCCCGTGAGGACTGGCCTCTGTTGCAGTGGTTCTCAAAAAGGAGCAAGGCAAATTCTGCCTGATTCAACATCTGCTGAGGCCTCAAGGGCTGCCCATAAAGTATTTTATAATGGAGGCATTGAGCAGGGTGAAATACACAACAGTTAATGATGCCCTTGACCTGGTTAGAAAGTTAGGACTGGATGCGCTCATGGTGAAGTTCGATATTAAATTGGCCTTTCGCATGTTACTGGTGAAATCCAGTGTATTTTTCAGTTGCGGGTCATCTAGTTTGAAGGATATTATTTTGTGGACAAGGCATGCCGATGAGTTGCTCCTTTTTGTACTCTCTTTGTGAGAAGTTCAGTATGTTTCTGCTAAATTTTGTTTAATTGGGTCACCAGCTCTAATTGAATGACACACTAGTTGGATGACCTTTTTATTTTGGGCCGCTGTCTATGGAATGTCACAACTTTCTTCAATAGTTTCAAGAGCTGATGATGGAACTGGGAGGGCCTTTAGCCCCCAATAAAACATTGGGCCCTGGGCTAATATGACATTTTTGTCAGGGGGGAAATGGGTCGGGGGATGTTGGAAGGTTGGGTGTGAGAAAAAGGAGCCTCAGGAAGGATTTGTAGGACACTACAGTGTTTGAAGAAAGTGATTCTGGTGCTTCGTTGTATGTGTAAAGATGATTGGGAGGCTGCTACTTTTTAGCTTCTCATGGTTTATTAATTCTTTGGATCCTTTTGGGTGCTGGAGCTGTTGGGATGCTGAACTCTGAAGGATTAAGGAGGGAGCAATTCCCGCGGGTGAGATTGTTTTGCTAAAAAAACGGATCAGAGGGAGCAGGGTAAATTTGGGGGCTTACCAGATGAGAGAGTGTGTCCTTTAAATTGGTGGAGGAAGTGTAAGATGGATGGAGTTTTGGGTGAGGTAGGTGTATTCAGGGACAAGTATAGGTCACGGGTGTCACCACAGCAATTGATGGTGGTGTTGCGTACGACTTTGTTACTATTTCAGCTTTCTGAAGTGGAATATGGTACCCCTTCCTTTCAAATAGAGTTGGCCATGAAGGCAGATATGAGAGGCTGTACAAAGGAAGAGACTAAGAGGCTGGGGACATGGAAATATGAGTGCTATGAACAATATTTTAGAACCATGTGGTTGCTGCAATAATGTGGCCATGATTCTAATTGTTGTTGTGTATCTTACTGATTGTGTTGTGGGTGCAAGCCGAGCTCATATTGAGTTTTGGATTTGTGGCCACTCTTTTGTAGGGTGGAAAATGCAGCAAGTAGAGTTGAGGAGATTAGGTACACACCTAGGCTTTGAAAAATGTAGTTTCTTAGTTAAATGGTTTGTGAAAGAGGATGTACCCTGGCACAAGTTATTACCAAACTTATTTATTTATTTATTTATTTTCAGAGTTTTATATAGCGCGAACAAGATCTTTGCAGATATCAGAGCGCTTTACATAGAAGAGTACATGAGGGAACAAAGTCAAATAGGTAGGTCGATAGTTCACAGAGTACAGAAGGGAACATGAGGGAACAAAGTCAAATAAGTAAATTAGTAGATCATACAATACAAATAATACAATTGGGTGGCTGCAAAGCAATCAAGTGGGTGATAAGACAGCTCGTACAAATAGATAAGGGGTCAAGCAAGTAATAAAGATCATCGCAGGGTGTTGATAGGGTTCGAGATAGTAGTACAGGTGAATTTAGCCATGAGGATAGCTTTTACTTCTTTTTTGAAGAGTGTAGTGGAAGAGAGAAGCCTGGTTTCGGGAGGGAGTGAGTTCCAAATCCTAGGCGCCATTCCTGAGAAAGAGCGCTTGTATGTTTTCTCCTTCCGGAATCTTCGAGGTTTCAGCAGAAGATTGTTTGCGCCTCTCGTGTTTCTGATTCCCCCAGAGATTGTCAATTTCTGAGCAAGGTAGCCGGGTGAGTTTAGGTGTACAGCCTTGTGTGTCATGCAGGCTATTTTTAAATGTATTCTGGCTTCAAACGGCAACCAATTCAGGGATTTCAAGTCAGGGGTGATGTGGGAGTGCTTTTTTGACCCCGTGATGAGTCTCGCTGCAGCATTTAGAGATGCTTTTAGTGGTGCGGTTGTAGTTAGTGGGAGTCCGCAGAGGGAGGTGATGCCGTATTCAATTCGTGGGATGACTAGTGCTTGCACCGCTGTTTGGAAGTCTTTGGCTGGGAGGTAGGGTTTAAGTTTCCTCAGAGTATTGATCTGGAAGTTCGCTCCCTTTGTAGCTTTGCTGACATGTTGCTGCATGTTGAGATTGGTGTTGAGTGTTATGCCTAAAGATTTTGCTGATTCCACGATGGTGGGTTGGACATTGAGTGCGGTTAGGAGTTTAAGCCAATGTTGAGTGGTGGTTATCTTCGCTGGAGGTGCGATCAGAAGGAACTCTGTTTTCAGGGCATTGAGTTTGAGGTGATTGTCGGCAAGCCAGGATTGGGTGCATCTGATCGTTGAGTTCAGGAGCAGGATGTCATTGGGAGATTGCAGTTTGAGGTAGAGTTGGGTGTCATCGGCATACATGTGAAAGTGTACATTGGATTCTTGTAGCAGAGTGGTGAGCGGTTCCATGACTAGGTTGAACAAAGTTGGGGATAGAGAAGATCCTTGGGGGACGCCTAGCGTTACAGGTACTGGCGTGGACATCAGGTTGTTGCTCTTGAATTTCTGCGTCCTGTTGCGGAGAAAGGAAGTGAACCAATTGAGGACAGTTCCAGATAAGCCCATTCTTTTGTTTAGTAGTTCTAGTAGATTCTCATGTTTAACGGTGTCGAATGCGGAGGAGAGATCAAGAAGGATGAGGAGGCAGGTGTCATTTTGGTCTAGCATTTGAAGTGCGTCGTCAATTATGTGAGTCATAGCCGTTTCTGTGCTGTGTCCTGCTCGGAAACCTGATTGGTGAGGGTTGAGGAGATCGAATTGCTCAATGTGTTTAGTCAATTGTAGTTGTGCGCATTTTTCCAGCAGTTTGGCGAGAGTGGGGATATTGGTGATGGGACGGTAGTTGTTGAGATCCGCGGGGTCGGCTGTTGGTTTCTTTAGTAGAGGTGTGACCTGACCAACTTTGAGGGAGTCAGGTATGCTTCCTTGTTGGAGAGAGCTGTTGATGATTTTAGTCCAGAGAGGGAGAATCAGAGGGGTAAAATCTTTTACTGCGAAGGCAGGGAGGGGGTCCGTGAGGTGATTGGAAGGTTTCAGGGTGCTGAGTAATTTGCCAATTTCTTCTTCCGAGTATGTGTCAAAGGTTGACCATGTCGCATTGTTTTTTGGTTCAACGGGTGCTGGGCATTTGGGTTTGGAGTAGAGGCTTGCGTCAGTGAGGAGAACGCTTTTTATTTTGTCGGTTTTTTGGATAAAGAAAGCAGCGAAGTCTTCACATGAGGGTACCACACGCCCAGTGTTGAGTGGTTGTGGTAGCTCTTTGGATTGCGATTTGATTAGCTCAAACAGTTTTCTCGGGCGGTTCTTTGCTTGGTTAAGTTGGAGGCGGAAGAAGTCCGATTTTGAGCGTTTTATTTTCCTGAAGTAGGCGTTTCTCTTCTTCTTCAACTCTTTTAGGTGCATTGCAGAGGGGGCTGATCTCCAGGTCCGTTCTGCCATTCGCATGTCTCTTCTATCTTCGTTGAGACTCCCGTCGTACCATGGTTTGGAGATTTTAATGGCGACTCTTTTTAGTTGCATAGGTGCAGCCTCATTGATTATCGAAGTCATAGAGTTGAGATAGTGGTCAGTCAGGGTTTGGACGTCCGAGGCGCCTGCAGGAGGGAGTAGGAGATTGCAGCTGTTAGGGGGCAGAGAGCCAGGGTTGAGCTTTTTCGAGTTTCTTTTCCAGACCTTGGGCTTGGAGAGCTGCACAGGGTTGACTTTGACTTTTTCGTTGATAAAGAATGTGATAATGTGATGATCCGACCAGTCACAAGGTTGGATGGATTCAAGTTGGATAGACTGCTCCTTGGAGATGATCAGGTCGATGGTGGAGCCTTTCTCATGGGTCGGACTGTTGCATATTTGGGTGAGGTTCAGGGCATCGAGGAAATTTTTAAGACTGTTTACCACTGCGTCGTTGCTGTCATTCCAGCGGAGGTTGAAGTCACCAAGGTATATTTGGGTGAGCTGGCGACCGGAATTGGTTGAGATCATATCCATGATTTGTTGGGAGAAGGTGAGGTTGTCCCTGGGTGGGTGGTATATGCTGTGCAGAGTGCATATCGGTTTGCCCTCACTAATAATGTCGAGGCAGATGTATTCACAGGATGTTGGGGATGGCAGGGATGTGGAATTGACTTTCTGAACAGAGAGGTTGTTCTTGTATATGCATGCGATTCCGCCACCTATTTGGCCTGTTCTGTCGAGCCTGATAATGTGGAAGTTGGGAGGAACCAGAATGTCCATTATGGGTGTCGAGGATTCAGTTAGCCACGTTTCAGTCAAGATGATTAGATCAAGGCCCTGCGATAAGAGGAGTTCAGCAATGGCTGCTGAGTGTTTCGTCGCCGATCTGCAGTTGAGAAGCGCGCATTTGAGGCGGGGTGTGTAGAGGGTGTTAGATTGTTCTAGCGAGAGAGGGACTTCTCTAAGGTTATTGGGGATGGAGGCTCTGCTGTTTAATGTGGGTGGTCTAAGGGGATTTGGGTGTATCGTGGGAATGTTGCGGTGTGGGGTGCTTGTGTGAGTTTGGGGGGCTGGTTCATAGGAGCGGAGAAGGGTGAGTGTGTCGAGGTCAGAAGAAGAGTTGTGGGTGCGGCGAGGGCGGTTGTTGCGATTAAGAGCTGGGATTGATGTCAGCTTGGGGCATAGCTGAGTGCGAGAGTTGGCCTGAGAGGTGGGGGACACATTTGGCGGGGAGGTGTGGATGTGTGAGGCGTTGCAGGGGCGATGCTGGGGACTACGGGAATTGCTGCGCCTATGAGCAGGGTTTGAAGCCTGGTGTGGGGCGTGGTGAGGGTGGGGGACCGCTGGGGGGGAAGGAGGCAGGTTGGGAAGGGGGGTGGAGGTGGCTGGGTGGTGTATAGGACATGTGGAGAGTCGTTCTTTGATGACCTGGATGTCTTCTTTGATCTGAGTGAGGGTGGCCATGATGAGTTCCATCGTAGGGTAGGTGGTGGGGGTGGGGGTGGCAGTCAGGGGTGATTGGCTGGCCAGGGAACTCGTGTGCAGGCGAGGGGGAGGGCTGGTGTTCGGGCAGGTCTGCGTTGTGTTGGAGCGTGGGATAGGGTTAGGGAGGTGAGAGGTTCTGGACTGTTGGGGAGTGGATGGGATAGGGAGGAAATTGATGTTATGGGTGGGGGCATTGGCGGTAGGCGTGGGGGACAACGTGTAGGCTGGGAGACTGGTAGCTGTGTTGGAAGGAGGATAGCAGGGGCTGAGAGTAGGAGGGGGAGTGGGAGTGGAGATGATCCTGTTAAGGGGAGGGGGCGTTAAATTAAGAGAGGGAGTACGTTCTGCGCAGTAGATTGGTGGGTAGTGAGGACTGAGAATGGGGGGGGATAAAAGGGGGGAATTGTCAGAATGCGTGTAATTCTGGTGCTGGACTAAGTTGGGAGTGTTAAGTGTGGGGATTGTGCTGTCAGCGCCGAGCGGGGTGTTAATGCCCGCTGTAGGTGTGAAAGGTGTGTTGAGGGTATGTGTGGAGGTCCGGACGTTGGTGGAGGGGGCGGGGGAACGGGCGGCGTATGAGGGGGAGCGATCTATGTCTGAGATGGGGTGCTGAGTTGGGATAGTGAGGTTGTGGGTGGGGGATGGGAGGTCAGGGGTGGTAGGTGTGTCCCTGATTGAAAAGTATGCAGCTGAGAGGTCATGGTTGGTGGAATTGGGGGAGATATGCGTGTTTGTCCGTGACTTGGAGAGGTGTTCTTTGAAGGTGGGGAACATGTTGTCTAGCAGTTCCAGGTTCTTGTCTGTGGATTGTAATAGGACAGTCCCGGTATTGTAAATAGTGATGGTGGCTCTGCCTGGAAAGACCCGGGATGGGGAGATGGAGAGAGTTTGGCTGTGTGCGGATTTTCTAGTCGAGGAGACGGTGAGTAGGGTGAAGAACGCTTTTCTCCATTGAGCTCTGCGTGTGGTGTGGAAAATGATATCGGTGTTCAGGGATCCATTAACCGGTGAGAAGTAGGTGTCAGCGAAGGGCTTTTCCGAGTGTGACCTAAGGAAGTTGTGTTTAAAGCGTTTGGCGGCTTTTTTGGTGAGTGATGGTGGATATATGATTTTGTATGTATGTTTGCCGATGGGGTCCATGTTGCGTTGCAGGATTAGGTGGGTATGGGAGGATGCAGTAGTGGACTATAGTAGTACCATAGTGCAGACAGACAAGTTTGCAGAAACGGGTGCAAACAGTTGGAAACACAATGATAAGTCACAGCAAGCAAGATGTTATAAAAAGTGACACTAGTACTCAGCCAGCCTTTCCAGGCTATGAGAGTGAGCAGTAGGGCAAAAACATACGGTAACTAGTAAGGTACAAGGTGTAATAAGAGGCATAATACTGATAAAATATAAGGGTGGGGTACAATGGGTGAGTGCACTATGGGTAACTGAACCCTCTGGCAAGTAGGAAGCGGCATATATTGTTTAGATGTTTTTCTAATCCATCCACAAGAGAAACACCTAGTGTAGATTAAGGGTCTGGTGCTCTTAAAGTGTATTAGGTAGGATTTAATAAAGATGAATAGCTTGCATGAGCAGAAGGCTGTGTTGTCGAGTGGGTTTAGGCCCTGAAGGCAAGGGAGACATGAGGAAGCCATGGGCTATTGACAGAGCACATCAAAGGGCTAATTGGGAGATGCAAATAGGATTTTCTCAAGGTAGAACACTTGGATGTCAAGTTTGAAGCTGCACAGTTTATGAGTGAAAATGAAGTTCACTTTCAGTTATTGGCATGGAGTTGTATTTGCTGCAGTTAAGGACTTAGCTCTGGCTTAGTTGTTGGGAGTGAAATTCTTGTTCTGTAGTAAGTCTTACTAGTGTTTGGGGGTGAAGGGGTGTCAGCAAAATGCTATGTTTTTTTCTGGTGGCAAGTTCAGAGAGGAATTTACAGGACTCAAACAAGGTTTTCTTATGTGGAGCATCATGACAACTGTTGCAGGACGAAGGGAGAGGAATTCCAAGTGAAGAGTAGGTTGGCAGTGTTGGACTAGACATTGGCAACTTACGGATGGATGGAATGTGGAAATGACGTGAGTTTTTCTTTGTAAAGAGAAATGTTTGAGTCATTTAGTGGAGGGAGAAGGGTTTAGGTTTAGTGAGGCCGGTAGTTTTAGTTAGTATTCACAGAGTACCATGGGAATGTTACCTGGTTTATGCACCTGTCTCATCGAAGCAGCCATTTTCGCACAATTTGCAGTGGTTTCTGGGTGTGCTGTTATACCGCGGTGCCTAGGTGGGCGTTGGTATCCCCCTAGGTACTTCAGGTGGGCGGTGTCATTCGATGACCACAGGGGTGCATCGGTCCGTGGTGGGCAGAGTCTGGGCTTCAAAGGCACAGTACGTTTAGGCCCTTTCTTTTTGATTGGGGTTGCTAGTGTTCCCACTTAGAGGAGACTTGGCCCGTCAGTTTGGGCTGGGTGTTTCAATTGGAGCAGGACCAGGGGTGATTTGCATACAGCTGTTTCCTGTCTCAGATGACATGATAGCCAAAAAATGAGGAACTAGATTGCAGGCCAGAGTAGATACCAGTGGCTAGAATAATCCAATACATCCACCTTTCAATGTTTTATTTTCTTCGCTGTGACACCCTAGTTGCGACACAGACATGGGTCCAGAGCTCACTGTGCCGCAGGGTGCAAACTCCACCCTATTGATGAAGCCCAAAATGCCTGAAACACGAGTGGGGTAGATTGTGTACCTGCTCAGAGGGGACCTGGTCTGGCAGTTGGACTGGACTGTTTCTATTGCAGCAGCATTAAGGTTGATTTCCTTAGGGCTGGTTCCTGTCAGAGGTGGAATAGTAGGCAAAACAATTATGGACTGGTTTGCTGCCAGAGTAATTATCTGTGTCTGACATTAATTCAAGCAATCAATCGATCACCTTTATGTTTTCCTCTTTTTTAAATTTAAGGAGTATTCTAAATGTTCGACAGTATGAGTGTTTGTTTGTGACCTATACTGGTTGACCTCTTGTCTCTAGACAAAAGTGTGTTTCTCTGACAGGCTCTAATCAGAGTGAAAAATGTGTGTCAGAAATTGCTTTTTATGTATTCTGAATTGGCTTGGAGGATATTATACCAATCCAAAGTTGTATTACTTTCCCTGGAATGATGAAAGCATTTGTCATGTTTCCCGGCAGTGTGAATAGCACTAGCTAATACAATGATTAAAAAAAACAGTGCTGCAAAAATGTCAAAAAGATTTGTCACGTTTCTTGCTCGGTGTGGATACCTCTGTGCTAATGCAATGCTGGCAAATGATCTAATAAAAATATACACTTGTGGTGGGCAGATTTAAACAGTTATTAGTGTTGTGGACGCAATACATAAACAATAGTACTTCTCCGCCCTAACCTGGGAACTACCCATCCCTGCCGCTAGCATGAATCTTATTCTCTTTGTAATTTAGAGAACCCATCAATCACACATTTCGTGTTGTTTGGAAGCTTGCTTCTCCTGATTTGCATTGATTTGAATTGGGATTCATGTTTTACAGTGTACCATATTGAGCTGGAGCAATGCCAACTTTAAGCTGGTTCAATTGAAATATGTATATAGAGTGTACATACAAACTGATTGCTATGACTTGCTTCTGTACTGCTCCTGAAATCCAGTAGTAAGCCAGCAGTACTCCTGGCTTACTTTTTAATATATATATATATATATATATATATATATATATATATATATATATATATATATATATATATATATATATATATATATATATATATACATACATACATACATACATACATACATACATACATACACACACACACATATATATATATATATATATATATATATATATATATATATATATATATATATATATATATATATATATATATATACATATATATATATTTAAATAAGCCAGTAGTACTCATGGCAACATCTTTGCGAATGAGGCTTAACATATATCCAGCTCAACCAGATACCTGTCATAAGTGTAACTGTAAGAGAGCAGATAGGATGCACATGGTCTTGCACTGTGTGATTGTAGCTAAATGTTGCAATGGTGTTTTCAACACAATGCAGCAAGTCTTAGAAACTTGATTAATCGTTCGGTAGAATAATGTATGCTTACCCTGCACCATGAGCTGAAGAAAGATAAAATTGGCTACAGGCTTGTAGTCTGCTACATATCCTAAAATGAGACGCAGCGGAGGCAGCAGAGTGGTCGCTTGGCATTGTGTCTACAGAAAAGAAGGCAATGTATCTCTAGAACTTGGGCTCAATGCACAATGAGGATTTGCTCCTGTTCTGCTCAAACAGTGTTTGTGTTTGACCTTTCTTTTTCAGTGAGCTGTGATTCGTGTCTGGTCTAAAGCGCTGGGATGCCCTCGGGTAGCCATGCGCTATACAAGCATGTAACCATTCATTCATTCATCCTACAATCATTTCAGTTTGAGGAGCTCCCCACTGATGGTGAGCTCTTGCACAACAATGCTGTAAGCCAGGCTGGGGAATTTGGCAGGCAGAGCAGGGGAGCTTGGAAGAGGGGACCGAAGGGGAATTGGCAGGCAGAAAAAAGGAGGATGGGAGAAGGGAAGGATGTAAACACATGTTTATTCTTTGTTTACTCCCTTATTGGAAATACTATTTTCCTGAAGAAGAACGTGCAAATAGCCTTAAATCAACTCCTATCCAAGATGGTGGCATTCCTTGTGCTTGTTGTTTGAGTTTTCCAGTTCAAGATGGTGTGAACCTTTTATCCTGTAATGTAATTTTCCACCTAGATAATGTATAAGGAGGTATTTGTCGGAGAAGATTGTGTCACAACGCTTTAGTCTCCTTATTTTTGTCACATTTATCGTGCTCTTCAATACCTTCATGTCCCTGGTTTATGCTCCCTTTTTCCGCTGGAGATTTCTAGCTAGATTCCCTTGCCTGGGAGACCGTTATAATGGGCTCTTACTCCACCTTGTTTCACTCTAGTTTGGCACCTTACTTAAAATGTCTGTAGTATTTATCTTCAATCAAGAACTACCAATATTCCAAAGGAGGCTTTTTCTGCACTTTGTGGATATTTTGTCTCATATTTTTTAAAAAAAACATTTCTTTTTATTGATTGCCACAAACAACAGTACAGATTTAACAATTAATGCAGCGGACAATTTACCACAATCATTGACGCGGAACACATGGGTAAGTTTCATCAAGTAATTTTTGCCCTTGGTTAGATTGTTCTTAAGTCCCAAGTATCCAGTTCATCGGAGGAGGCTTGTGACGGTAATCGGGGCAATACACCTATATCCACCCGGTAGACATTCCATTTACCCCATATTGGCATCCACTCAGACATCTTCCACAAGTATATTAAGTGCAGAGTAGCACTGTGCCTACTGGGAGGCTCTCTCTTTCCTCAGACAATCAAGAACAAAACAAGAAAGATGATCATAGCATTCAGTCCTTGACTAAGGATTTGGTTTGGCCTTTTCGAAAAGAAGTGTTATGTGTTATAATACAGTGGCTGCACCGTGATGGTCTGGGAGTGATAAATAGGGAAATTTTCTAAAATGAGTGTTATCTGAGGAAATAAATAAGGCAATGATGTGCCGGCATTCACAATACGCTAGAGGAGGATGTCTTTGATTGCGGATTATAGTAAACAAGGTTACTGCGCCAGAAGATATTATAGAAATATCTCCAGGAATACTACTTTAGAGTGATAAAAAGGAAACTATGTCCCAGTACTTGAATTTGCCCTACATTTAAAAAACATGCTATAATGTAAAATGTTAATGCCTGAGACCCAAGTTGTCGTGCCTTTACTGCAACACATCCATGATGTCATGATTGTTGCTGTTTCGATTGATTTGTTTTTCTTTTAAAATAAAAAAAAGGATTGATGCTGGCAGATGTTTCAGATTAAAAGATGTGTTCCAAGAATGCAGATGAACAATAGTCTACTTAATGGCTATCCCATAAAAGACTTTGTAGTAATCAGGTCCTCAGACAGTTGATGTAGATAAATGGTTTATTGCAAGTTAGGTAGATAAGATGGTATAAACCATAACGACCCCAACAGGAACATCCTGCAAGATGCTCAGCCCCAAGCCAACTGCCAGCCTAAGCCCACAGACTGCCAACATTCCACAGAGCATCATAGCTAGAACATTCTATAATAAAAGGGGATAGTGCAAGGATACCACATTATCCTCTCCCTTTAATAACGTAAGACAATAAACTTAAAGGGAAAAACAAAGCACAGAAATATAATACAAATATAAAGAAATCTGTAACCCAAGGATGGAATTAAAATAACATCACGAGAAGGAAAACAGAAATACGAAAACTGTTAAAGAGGAAAGAAAGAAAGTGAACAAATAGAATAAACCTCACCATCCTCCTCCTCCTCTAATTTTGAACAAAATTAAAATATGTAAACATTTAGCTCTAATAAAGTAACCCAAATCTCAGAAAAGACTGCAATGAGCTCACCAAAACCCAAGAAAGTGTTGCAGACAAGAGGAATAAAATAATGCCACTCCTCTAATAAAAGACACAATAGGACTACGACCCACGTGTATTAGAAAGAAAACCAATAAAACAGGGCTAATAAAGTAATCCCTCTAATAGGAATAAGAATGCCTTCTAAAATGGATAAAGACTACAGTGAAATAAGAAGATAGGAACTTAAAACCCAAATTCCTACCCTTAAGTGTAAAATAGTCGATGAAGGGACTAAGACCCACATCTAGCCCTAAAGACTAAGGACCAATACAAATGGGACCCAAACCCAAAACCTAAACCTGCCCCAAAAACAAGGGACAATGAATGTTAAACAAGGATAAACAGACCATTAACTAGGGTAATGGGACTTGTAACCCACACCAAAGTGCTTCTCACATGAGAAGGCTGTGACGTAGCTAAAAAACGCCACCACTCATTTAAGAGACACTATGGGACTCAAACCCTAGTGTAACACTATTTAGGTGGAACTGACACCCCCTAGCAAAAACACAAAGGTGGGACCAAAACCCCCTCTAATAAAACTAAACATCACATTATTTTTAAAAAACAAGCGTGTTCCAGGGTAATGGGACTAATCCCATCCTCGTCGCCATAAATATTGTAGTAATCATGTCCTCAGACAGTTGATGTAGATAAATGGTTTATTGCAAGTTAGATAGATAAGATGGTATAAACCATAAAGACCCCAACAGGAACATCCTGCAAGATGCTCAGCCCCAAGCCAACTGCCAGCCTAAGCCCACAGACTGCCAACATTCCACAGAGCATCATAGCTAGAACATTCTATAATAAAAGGGGATAGTGCAAGGATACCACAGACTTGGGGCCTTATTTAATGTTTGACAGATTGAGTACAGTCCATTAGAGCAGCGAAAGACAGTATCTCCGCCACCCTGATGGAATGCTTCTATCTTTAAAAAGTTTGGTGGGTGGCCGCCATCATGTTTAATGGCAATCCACTACATTTTTTCATTCATTTTGTTTTGTCTGAAACAAGCTCCCAAACTGGTAGTTTGTTTCTGAAAAACAAAAAAAAATTGTGACCTCACATCCTGGGGGTTTTCTTCATGGGTATGGAGGTGATTATTTTCTTTTACTATCTCTAACTGCCAGATTTTAACAGACGGGGAAAAAAATGGACATTACACTGTCTATCTAAATAGGGCAGATGGTGTAGTGTCCTTCTTTCAACAGCCCCTTCTCTGTCGAAAGGTTGAAAGAAGTGTTATATCGAAAGAGCCAACAGGTGCTTTATCAATAGAATACCTAAGGCCCTCCATCTCTAAGTAAGTCAGGAGGACCAAGAATTTAGGGGGCAGGCACCCTGTCCCCCAAACTCTAAATCAGGCCCTTTATCTTGTGTGGGACAGAACAACTCCACAAGCTACTGGTGCAGCTGAAGCAGTCCGCAAGTCAAAGATGGATGACTGACATTTGCTCAGAGGGAAAAGTGAGTGGAAAACTTGATGATTTTATTCTCAAAGATTCAGCCTCATTGATCCCAAATCTGGCAATTTCAAAACCTACATAATGCTCTCTTTTCTTTCAGTCCTCTCCTATATTTGTATTGCATTTCTATATTTTACAATAAAAGACGATAGGTTCAATTTAAGGCCCATTCAAAATAGTGTATGGGGGACCAGCCTCCGACTGGGTTAAAGGACTGCGGTTCATCATTGTCTGCTTATACCATCAAGATGTGTACACGTCAGAAATATTGTGCCCATCACAGGCACGTTTTCCTAATGCCCTTCATATTTTAACACACTCTTGTCATCCTCTGATGCTATCATACGCTAATGTAATATATTTTGCCTTGCTGTGACTTCTTCCTCGATTAATGTGCAAAGATTAATTCTATAAATACTGCTGCCTATTATTTTGTCACACAATGTGCATCAATAAAGGGTGTCCACAGTACATGTCCTTCATGTTATGAAAAAAAATACTAGCCAAAATGCTAGACCATTATGTGGTGCCAGAGAATGCATTGCCATCATATTGTGCCAGATACGTAATACATGTCCATTTGGTAGTGAATTAACTTGATTTCCTCTCTCTTTTACTCTTTGTTCACGTGTCTCTCTCCAATGACTCTCTCCTCTCTCCTCACCCTGCCTCTGTTTCATTCATGAATCTCAATTCGAAGGTCCTGTAGCCTCTCTTCTTGTTCTTGTATCTCTTCAACCTCATCTCTCTCCCCATGGTGTGTTCTTCTATCTCTCTCAGTTTTATTCTTTCACTATCTCTCCCTCTCTGTCTCTCTCTCCTTCAAATAGCACCTCCATTCTCTCTCATCTCATCTCTTCGTTCCTCTTGCAAGTTGTTATCCTAATCTTTAACTCACCTTGTATGTACTCCCATTCCCTCTCTATGGGTATGCTATTTCTCGAACCCTCTTTATTACATTCTCTCACTCACACACTCTCTCTTTCTCTCTCACACATAAAAACAATATACACACACAGACACATTCTATCTCTGTTCAGAATCTTTTTGTCTTTCTCCTCTCATGTGCATTTCTTTTTCCTTTTAATTTTTCGTTGCCTGATCTGTCTTTCTGCCACCCCTGCTTCCTTTCCTTCCTCTTTATTTGCTTTCACTTTCACACCCCTCTCTTCCTCTCCCTTAACTCTCATCCAATGCTACCTGTCTTTCATTGTGGCATCTCTCTTTCCAATGCTATACTTAATTTTCTAAACCTGTGTGGTGTACATCTGTTGTGTTTTCACTGTATTACTGTATGTGTTCACAAATGCTTTACACACTGCCTTTGAGATAAGCCTGTCTGCTCGTGCCAATCTACCAAGGGGGTGAGCAGGAGTTATTTTGGAAGTGTAGCCTCACCCTGACTAGAAGCAAGGGTCCCTATTTGATCAAAGGCACCTACCTCTGTCAACTAGAGTCCCTCAATTCTAACAAGAGGTATTTGGCAACATAAGAATTTGCTAGTTGAGTGTGTTCTGCCCCTTGCACACATCCACCCAAATAGTCAGGGCCACTCGAATTACACAATTACGTGCACATTGTTTTTTCTGCATAATTATGGATTTACTACACTTGCCAAGTAAACCATCACCTACTGCTTAAGTTTCAGATTTCAACAAAGAAATTGTTTCTAGCTCAAATGGATCAAAAGTTACTGAAAAAAACATTCAACTTTCATCTCACGTTTGATATATTTATGTGTTAAGCTTTTACAAGTGAGGTTAAACTTTTGCCCATGTACGAGTGGCGAGTAAAACCCCCTTTTTCCCCCGACACCCTTCAGACTTACCAATACTAGACGTCCTGGTAATTTTGGATGGAGACCATAATGAGAATTTAAGATTTTGGCAAAAAACGTGAAAATGTAGTTGTTGGAAATTGGATTATTGGTAGGGGTAAATATACATTTACCTCTGGCAATAAGGCCACTAACACAAATTAGGGCTCAGACTAGGTCTCAGAACATTATTCCCATGCTCAACCCTTGGTATAGTGGCTGCGAGCAGGCCGGCAAAACCTCTGAGACAGGTATGTAAAGCATTTAACCCCTTCACTGCTGGCCCATTTCCGCCCCTGTGCGGTAAACAAACGAACAGGGGCGGGCCATGACGAACCCCAGCCGTCATCAGCACACGAGCACCGTAGTGCATGACGGCTGGGGTTCGTCATCAGCATGGAAGGGGTTAAAAACACCAATTCAGTAAATAATTAAGACACAACCCACAATAAAAATCCAACACTCATTTATAAAAATAGGAAATATTTTTATCTTCAACATGACCTCAAAGCGAAAAAGAATCCACTCTAAGAAACCAGAGATATTAATTTTTGAAGATTAAACACTTTCTAGTGCTTAGAAACCAATAGTGCTCCTTTTGGACATTTTGGTTGTCTCTGACAGGGACAAAGTCAAAGTTTGAGACAGAGCACGATGGAGCCCTGGTCGGATTCACTAAGCAGGAGGCCCTGGTCAATATTTTACCTTCCCACTTAGAAACATTTCTGGAGGATTTCTCACCAGATGTCGTGCAGCCTCCTCTAGCAGGCCGGATTGAGTGAGGGTTCACCACTTACAAAACACAATCCAAGGGCCTAGAACCTCCAAAATGGCCCTTGAAAGGTTGGGACCACAATTCCCAAAATGCGCCTGGAGAACACCCGTAAAAGTCCACTGGAAACACTCCAGGCAGGGGGCTTTTGGTGGAGTTGATGAAGGCAAGCTCTGTTAACCTGCAGCTTGCAGGGAGCAAACTCTTTATAACTCTTGAAACAAGGTACATCCAAAGGGCAGTAGTTCCAGATAATGCAGCAGGCACATTCTTTTCAGAATGCAGGGCCTGAAAAACAAGTTTCCAGCTTGGCAATCCTTCTTCTTCTCTCAGTTCCAAGCAGCAGAGCTGAGAGGCACTGCCCCTCTCAGATACATATTTAGTGTTTTCTGGGGTCACAAAGGATGGCACTCCTGTCCAATGATGTGCAAGGCGACACTCAGAGCAGGAACACTTCCTCCAAAGTGTGGCACAATGGTCTCCCAGAAAGCACTACTGCTCCAGAATTCATTATGTCAGAATTTTCAGGAGTGGAGCAAAATCCAGTTCAACCAACAGTCAGGACAATCCATCGCCATAGGCTCCCTCACCATTGCATCTGGAAATTCCTGCCTTAAGCCTGCTATCTGGCTGGGTTCATAGGGTAGGGCTGTAACTAGACCTGACTTACACTCAGTTCCCTCTTCTCTTTGAATAGGATTGTTTATGACCCCTGCCATAGAACTCCTATGTAGCAGAACCCTTCCTCTCTCAGTATGGCTCTCTGACCCCCTGGGCTACGTATCACCTTAGCAAAGGAGCCTGGCTAATACACTTAACTCTGGCCAATCAGGTCAGAGCACTAAAGGACTTAATGTTGGCTTACAGACAAGAAAGTCTTATGAAGTCTTATCCGTACATTTTAGAATAAATTCAAAAATATCATTTCGTTGGATTTATTAATGCCATTCTTCTGAGCCCTTGAATGATATGTGCATGGCTTCACTGTCTCAAGTTATTAATCAACAACTTCTTGCCATGTTAACCTATGGAACTTGGGATATGGAATGGAAAAAATGAATGGGACAATTTATCCAACACCAGTGCTTAGAAAACATGTTTTATAAAGACTCTGCTTATATCTACAGGATCCCCAACCCATGGAACGCCTAAGGAAGACTTTAGTGGTTCTGAATATGTCAGAATATTGCAGATCCTCACTCCACAGTGCTCCTAGCACAAATGTCGATTTTGGGACGCACTTTACCACAATGTGGGGAGTAAAATTACCAATTTCACTAACACCAGGGCATATAAAAATCATTTTATGAGGATTCTCCTTATAATACCTGAACCGCCGTCACTGGGACACCTAGGGAAGACCCTGGGGGTACCTAATATGCCCAAACATTGTAGTTTAATATTTTTAAGTGCCCCAAACACCACAGTCGATTTTGGGCACAATTTGCATTTTAAAAGCAGCCCTGCAACACAGGGCTGCTTTTAAATTGACTGCGGGCATCCGCAGTGCACATATGCAAGTGCAGAAAGGTTGCTGGCCTTAAACTGCCCTGCCCTATTACATATCTAGGGACGTAAAGGTAGTTTCAATACCCTGCCCTATCATTCCCTAGGGCCTTATAGGGGAGGGCATGACAACCCTAACTCATATTGTATCCTAGTGAAAGTAGGTGTTTTCATTGTGTTCTAAGTATGTTTTCAGCATAGCACTTGCCCTGGGCCTGGTTAGGCAGAGTCCAGGGTCAGTGAGAGTCAGTTACCACCAGTACCAGTCAGCAAAAAGTTGGGGGTACCCAGCGCACAGGAGGACTTTGCAACAGTAATCAACGCTGCCGCGTAATGTCGCCCTGTGTTGCACCATATTCTCAGTAGCTCTGGATATAGTATACCTTTAAAATGCCTCCCCTTTAAAAATACATTCACCTTGCATGCACCTGCCCCGGAGTGCTCGCATTGGTCCTGAATCTTCTCCAGTTGTTGAGCCACCCTGTACATATTGATCACAAATTACAAATCTTAAACTTTCCCGCTAGACAAAAGCAGATTGGCTGAGGCATGTGC
The DNA here is from genome assembly GCF_964263255.1 of Lissotriton vulgaris. NCBI lineage: Eukaryota > Metazoa > Chordata > Amphibia > Caudata > Salamandridae > Lissotriton > Lissotriton vulgaris. Next base: position 1,721,752,127 of record NC_141689.1, read on the forward strand.
ATATTGCTGCGGCACAGGTAACCTTTGCAGGAGCAGCTCTCGCTGTGTTACGCTGTCTGGGAGCGGAGCTGTCACCGGCGTGAATGCGGCTGCGTTGTTGCGCACAGCAGAGCAGTGGCGGGAACATTCCCACAGTGCTCTGCTCTCACATCTCAACAGCATTTTTTTTCTTCCAATGGCTGGTTTCAGCCTCTGACATTTATAATGTCAGTTCACCCCTTGGCAGTCCCATACCTGCCAAGAGCCCTTGATGCACAAACAGTAAAGTATCTGTATATCAACTTGAAAAGGTTATTAGTTTAGAAGGTAGATGTGTTTCCGCCACTCGAGGGAATATCATAATTTGATGCGACGTAAAGAGTAGAGGGTTGGGGGAGGTTATATATTCAATAAACATCCTAAATTGTCATATCCTGCCCTTTTAACTGAACCGGGGAGTCATACAACTAGCTAGCAATTAGCAGCTTGAAAACAATTTTCACTAGTTCAAATACCCATTAGGCGCCAAAATGTAGCTTGTGCATAGCATTGCCTACTAACTCACTTCTGATCTTTTTAATTCACTTAATTTATGTATGTGCTAATGTGTAAATAGAGATGTTGTCCTGGAATACCAAACATGTATGTATATATTGCATTTGTTGAAATTATGTCATTTCGTTTTCTTTAAAAAAAAAAATTAATTTATAAATGTATTTTAAATGCTATGGCTTTATGACAAATGTGTCGAATAAAAGCTTTACAAACAAACAAAAATAGAGATGTCCTTTATCAAATTTTTGTATTAATAAGATTTGTACACCCTAAGAATTTTTTAATACAACTTGATCATTTGCGTGTTGATTTGATGAAGCATTCGATTGTTATTATACTGTTTTAGAAAGAGAATGAAATAAATATGAAATAAAATGTATTTTACGTCTAATTTTCCTTGAACCCATATAGGAAAATTGAACTTCCTCCATGCGACCTCTTTACTTCGTTTCATGCACTAGCAACAACACTTTTCATGTAATCATCGAAATAAGGATTTAAATGAATTTGTGTGGTTTTTTTGCAAAACGTTGGCATTTCAATGGATTTGCAGCACAAATGAAAGAAACTTCATCACCTGAAAGAGCCCGCCGAAGTGTCTTCATTTGTCTGAGGCCATCCGTAAAAACGAGGCCATATGCAGCCATGATGTCAGCCATTTGCAGCGTCAGGCCTTGAATGCCAACGCGCTTCCCATGCAGCAGGCTAACATCCGTGTCATTCCCATACACCTCCCCTGTTATCCTCAGAATTACACAGTAGCCCAAAGGCACAAAAGAACAGCTGGGGCGGCCGGGCCCCTTCCAGATTGATGGGATTTAGCCCAGGCACCAGCATAAAGGCACACGGCCAGAGGGTCACTGGAGACGGGGGGAATTATCATTATCAACCCGGATTCCATTTTGAGCTTTATGGGTGTAACATATCAAAGTCACCACACACAGGCATTTTTTTGTCTTGGAGAAAACACCCACTGCTTCATAAGGCTCAGAATTGTCCTCTTCTTCACAAAAACCTCGGGAAATAGGCAGTGATTTATAACATGGACGAACAATCATATTTCTGGGGCTGGTTTTCTCACAGAAGCTTAGGGTTTCCAGCATGGATGAGGCGCGGCTACCGTCGGGGCATTCGCGCAACAAGTGGGAAAGATTTAGCCGACAAACAGCAAAGCCCTGCAATGGAATGGAATGTTCCACCGAGAAAATTGAGTTGCAGAATGACCAAATGATGCTCCACTAAATGTGTAATACACTAGCAGAGGGTCTTTGAGGAGAAAACATGTTGACTTTGAATGTGCCGGCCCATTTGTGCATGCTACCCGCCATTTTTTATGCGTATGTTCACTTTACATGTTCATGTGGCTTGATTTTCGAAAGCAAATTTTCAAGACATAAGTATACGCTTGTAAATACATTTACTCCTGCTTAATAATACACCAGAGTGACTAAACATCACACAGAAGTAAATCTGCTGCCATGACCTGTGCTCCACTGCACGGTGCCCTGGACAGTTTGTGCACGCCCAGGCAATCTCACATATGTGGGCATTCACAAAATTTCCCTCAGCTCATTTGAACCCGGGAAACGGTCAGAGTTACTTCTGTCAAATGAGTTAATCTATTTCAAGGGTGGGAATGGGAAGGGGGACATAACGATAATTGTTGGGGGTAATGGGAAGGCATTTCTCCTAAGGAAAATAAGCCCTAAAAATAGGAAGTGCATTTGAACTTCTTCTGAGATTTTCAGATACACAGGTGGTCACACAACCCAAAACAATTCTGGTAATGTTTCTGGGAAAAATGCAAGCTGCAGCTTGCCAGAACTGCTCCTGAAAACAGTTTTGAATTCCTAAGCAGATGCAACATTTGGAACTCACAGAGGTAAAGTAATTATTTTATTCAGAATATGTGGACTGCCATAGAATATCACCGTTTCCTGGCTGTCTTGAAAGTAGCTGTGGTTCCACTGCCTGGGAGCTATTGAGAAGGTAAGCTGAGCACTGGACTTCTTCAATGATGCGTAGAACATCACCGAATTATCATTTGGTGTGCACCCTGAATGTTGACTCCTGGATCTCGAGGGGACAGAATATCGAGGACGGGATATTGAAAAAAATATCGACAGGCAAGTAAGTCTAGGGGGCATATTACCAAGCAATAGCGATAATTATCGCTATTGCTTGGTTAGCGGGAAAATTATATCGCCGCACACCGACGATTTTTACCGCTGAGATACCTTGATATTATCAAGGTTTATCTCAAAAGCGGTAAAAATCCTGCGAAATGCATGAATATCGCTGGAAAATCAGAGATATTCATGCATTATCGTGACAATGCTCTTAACCATGTTATCCACCTACCATTGGATAACATGGCTAAGAACTGCTTTTGGCAGGCTTTAGCTTTTGGAGATATTTGCGCTAAGCGCGAATATTTCCAAAAGTAGATAATAGGAGATAGCGATGTTAGCAACTGTTTCCAGTCGCTAACATCTTGACACGCCCACTTTGCATGTCATTAGCGATAATTATCGCTGACATGCAAAGTGGGCCCCAAGATGATCCCTATCTCCTTAAAGCTGTCGCTAACTGGTGTTAGCGACTGCTAGGTAATAGGGCAATAAAATTGTCAGCGTTTTAGCGGGAAAAAATCCTGCTAAAGCGGTGATAAGGCCTTTGGTAATATGCCCCTAGATTTTCTATACCTAACTCTCCATTTATGCACCTACGTGGCACATAACTTACAAGGTACGCAGATGTGGAGTTAGGAATATTAAATCTATACTTCTCAATTTGCACTTACCTTTTAATAGTTTGTCCCTTGATATTTTCTCATCGATATTCATATATGATGATATCCTGGGGGTCGATATCCAGTAGTACAGTTATATTGTTTAGAATACCCTAAAGTCCAGTTTTCATATACTCATAGTTTACTGTAAGTGAAAAATACCTCAAACAGACTCCAAAATATTCTTATTATACTCCTGTACCATAAAGATATTCGTATACCTGTTGGCCCTGACATTTTTTCCAGGTAAATCATGAAAAGCTATTCCCATGAAAAGCCAACACATATCTCTTGCTTCTGTTCAATTTATCCTGATCAGTGCTCCGCTCGCATTTAATTGATTAACGGTTCCATTTCATAAAATATTTTGGGAAACGTGATGCATTATAAATTCTATTGATTCACCTGTTGCAAACCTTGTCCGAACATTTATAGTGATGGTGTGATCATACACCAGTCTATTACCGAACAGAGTGACTCAGTTGACTGACTGTATTCCTTAATAGTCCACAAAATGAAAAACCTGTTTACATGTGTGATCTTGTTTTTGAATGACAGGTGGTTTTTGGGCACCATTCACCTCATAAGCTTTTTTCGTTGAATTTATCATATTATGGCAAACCTCAGACTGAAGTACTGGGTTTTAAGAACTCAGCGGTGCCAGGGTACACACCCGAAGACTTCGAGTTCTCCTGTTTCGGACTACAGAAACACAGAGTCTATTAGGTGAAGTCAAAGATCGTATTTATTAGCTGCAGCCAGTAACAGGTATCCTAGAAGTACAACGCATTGTATGTTCTCAGGAGACTGCTCAATCTTACAAAGCCAGCCTTCTTCTTTTATACAAAATATTATGCTTTAGGCAAACATTCCTTATTTTACAGTTGACCATTCACATATTTCCACTACAAAGAAAAAGCAGAGTCATGATGACAAGCCCATTTCAGTTTGTTCAGCCCACAATTAACTATCCGGCAAGGTCCAGTGTTTCCATCAGATATCGACGGACCCCTAATAAAAACGGGCCCCTCCTCATCGTAAAGCAAGTCATAAAGAAAGAAACAGAGACAAGTGTGTGTGAGATTAGACACAGTTTGTATGTGATGAAAAAGGTTTACGACATGTGCACCTGGATGCTAATCTCATTCGGCCACTGGGAAAGGAACTGGCCGAACAGGTTTGGCTTGAGGCAGTGGACTCAGCTTGCCCAGGTCACAGAAGAGTCAGCGAAGGTATACGTGTCCTTCTGACTCGATCTTGGCTTCAGTCATATAGCCTAGGTGAGGGCAATCACAAAATGGCTGCCGCTCACAAAATGGAACCCGAGGGTTCAAGACGGAAACTCCAATTTCAGGGTGCTTTCGTCACTCGAACATGACGGAAATGCTTGTGCATAGTATCTCAATCATTACCGGTCTGCTGATACCAAAATAGTCATGATACGACGATGTTTATAACACGGGTCCAGAATCTTCAGTACTACAAGACGTACAGAAATACCCAAGTTGGTAACTAAGTGAGGAGTTGGGAGAACGACTTCGGTCTTACATACTCTTGACTTTTCAGAGAAGAACAGGCAAAGGAGGAACACAGGAGAGTCATGTTCTCACTCCCAGCTTTCTGACCATTCTGGGTACAGGGAAGACAGGGTAATGGAGCATCTCTTTGGTGGATGTCATGTGACATCCCATGATTTTATATAAAAACAGAAACCGGTTGTGAGAGAAAGGCAAGCATTCTCCACACAATCACCTTGAATCAGATACTGCAAGAGAAACACTTTTTGATATGGTTGAACATGTTGGTGTTGCACATCAGTGTAGCTGAGTCAAAAAGAAAGATATGCGAACAGGTCTGAAGACCATCTTTGGAGGGTGGTTCAGTTATTAATGATCATCAAAAACGCAGCGTGAAATGCAATATTCAGATCAACATATTCCATGTTGATATGATTTCACTGATTTCTACAGGAATTTCCAATACAAATGTAAACTGCAACAGCATGTCCTTTTCCATAACTTCCAGACTTTGGACTTTTAGATGTCGTATACATGCAAACACGTATTTTGATAATCCTGTCCCATTCACTTTTTTTAATCTAATTTCCTTGTTCCACCATTCCTTAGCATTACATAACATTAATTTGTCAGAGGGTAAACTGGTAAAAAAATACCTTCCATATCCAAGTGTGAGAAAGTTCTACCTTTACTGAGGAGATCTCTGGCTTGGGCACCTTACACCGCATAACCAGACTAACTTTTTCATTAATGATTCTAAAAAGATATGTAGCAATTTGACTCCAATACATCATTATAAAGACCAATTTATATCGATGGAAGTAAGTATATCTGTATATCAAGGTACTTCTTTTAAGTCCCTCTACTTAGCACACAACATCCCCAAAAAGAGTGAAATGTGAAGGAGGGAATTGATCAAAACCACAAAAGTGCAGACATGTTTAAAAGAAGTTGCGTCAGAGAGATTGTTTCACTACAAGGCAATCACCCAGTGCCGTCTAATAGGAGAGACCTTATATTCAGTCTTGACAAAGATGGCATACTTTTGAAAGATAAGCCATCGAAACGCGCCGACGCCAAACAAATTGCACAATCGAGTAATCAAGCTTATCCTGTGTATTGCAAGAATCAAATGTGTCCAGGATTGGGTTTTTGAATTTCTGACACTTGATGTGCTAGTCTTGATGACAAACTATACTGTCTTTTGTTCGTCTCTCCGTTTTTATAATTGATAAATTGTATGGTACTGTTTTATTTAGGTTGTTATCTTTTGTTCACAATTTTTAGATGAATTAGAATTGTGACAATTTTAGTATAATATGCCAATGGAATGTTAATTTGTCTTTACTGTGCATTGTTTATGTTTTTTATATACAAATAAATTTGGTATAATTTTTATACATACATATATGTTTTGTCATACTTGTCTAATAGTAGTGTCCAATATTAACATTTGGGCCTGATTTGTTAGTAATCTTGCCAAGGGAATTTTTGATCTTACTGTTGAAAAGTACCCTATTCCCCTGGTGCAGGGGGTCTCTCTCTGTTATATCTTACAACAAATCATGTACAGCCTCAAAGATCATGAGCAGAAATAACTTAAGTTCCAAGAAGTAAGAGAACATCATAACTTTAAAGTAATGCAAGTTTTGACAAAAAAAATATGAGGTATCTGACAAAGAAACTTAATAAAGCAAACATGAAGAGTTTCAGCACTCCGTCCATCCTCTCCTTATGTTTTTTTGTTTGCCCTAAGTTGACAAGCTATGCCCAGATGTGGGTCCCATTCTCATTTTGTCACTGGATTCAAGCTAGCCTGGCTGATAAGGGGTGTTACCCAAAATCCGGTCCCAGGATGCTTGTCTCCGGATCAGGGAGGACCTGGCTTGACAGTTGGGGCTGGACTGTTCCCATGAGGCACAGGGTCAAAACTGATTTCATATAGCTGGGTCTGAACTGAGGTGGCAAAGTGAGCTAAAGAACGATGATGGATTCAACCCAGATCTGCGACTGGGGGTGAGTGTTTGAAAGGTTTCAACGCTCCGTCCACCATCTACTTGTGTTTGCTTTGTTCACCCTAAGCTGACAGGGTATGCCCAGATGTGGTTCCCTTGCTCACTTTGCCACTTGATTCAAGCTAGCCTGGCTGATTAGGGGTGTTACCCCGAAACCGGTCCCAAGGATGCTTGTTTCTGGTTCAGGGAAGACCTGGCTTGGCATGGCCCCATGATGCCTGTTTCCAGTTCAGGGAAGACCTGGCTTGGCAGTTCGGGCTGGACAATTCCCATGAGGCACAGGTTCATAACTGATTTGCATATAGCTGGGTCTGAACTAAGGTGGCAAAGTGAGCAAAAGAACGATGATGGATTCAACCCATATCTGTGACTGGGGGTGAGTGTCTGAAAAGTTTCAGCACTCCGTCCATCATCTGCTGGTGTTTGATTTGTTCGCCCTTAGTTGGCCGGTTATGCCCAGACGTGGGTCTCTTGCTCACTTTGCCACTGGATTCAAGCTAGCCACCCCAAAACCAGTACAGGGATGCCTAATTCAGAATAAGGGAAGACCTGGCTTGGCAGTTCGGGCTGGACTGTTCCCATGAGGCACAGGATCAAGACTGATTTGCGTATAGCCGGGTCTGAACTGAGGTGGTAAAGTCAGCTAAAGACCGATGATAAATTCAACCCAGATCTGTGACTGAGGGTGAGTGTCTGAAAAGTTTCATGGCTCCATTCATCATCTCCTTGTGTTTGCTTTGTTCACCCTAAGCTGACAGGGTATGCCCAGACATGGGCCCCTTGCTCACTTTGCCAGTGGATTCAAGCTGGCCTGGCTGATGAGGGGTGTTACCCTGAAACTGGTCCCAGGATGCTTGTTTCCAGTTCAGGGAAGACCTGGCTTGGCAGTTCTGGCTGGACTGTCCCCATGAGGAACAGGGTCAAGACTGATTTGCATATAGCTGGGTCTGAGCTGAGGTGGCAAAGTGAGCTAAAGAACGATGATGGATTCAACCCAGATCTGAGACTGAGGGTGAAAGTCTGAAAAGTTTCAGCGCTTCGTCCTTCATCTCCTTGGGTTTGCTTTGTTTGCCCTAAGTTGGCAGGGTATGCCCAGACATGGGCCCCTTGCTCAGTGTAATCTGGAAGAGATTGGTCATTAGTGCTTTGTGCCAATCTCATCTGTTTGTTTTCATTTTAATTATGCCTTATCTATCTATGCAAGATTTTAATGAGAGCTTGTTTCCTTCAATCTGCCTTATTGTTACATATTTTTCCTTTTCTTTATTCATGCCTGGTGACAGAATTGTATTTTTATGTAAAGCAGTGGTATTGATATGCAATGTCGACAAAATTCTGTTTTGTTATTAAATCTGTCCTACATTTCCACACCACTAGTCAGCCAACCTCATCCAAAATGCTTTATGGAAACATAATTACCTCCTTTCATGGGGCTATGGACAAAATGCCATTACTGGATCTCTATTGGCACACATATTAGATTTGATGTAAAATTTCTGAAAATGATACGGCAAAGCCTCATCCTTGACTAAATGAGGCCCGCCTCGAGTTGGTTAACACACAGTTGTCCAAAATAAATGGCCTGCAAAGAATAGTGCATTATTTGAATCTCTAATGGCTGTTGCTGAATTGATGGCACTGTGGGTGATTTCTTCTCTTCTCTTTGGGAGGCCTGCACTGCAATATTAAGAAGTCAAGACCAAGTTCAACTTTTTCATTTAGTCTCACTTTCCATTAGATTTGTAATACTCAAATATATTAAAGCAGCAGGTACGGTTTAACAAATATACATTTTTTGGCCTAGCTATATGAGTTTGCTGTTTATGCACAAATGCTCTCCCCTCCAAATAGAAACGCTAGTGGGATATGAGCCAAATGCATTTACAGATATTTGCTGGCTATTTTTAATGCCTGTACTACCAAGTGCTGGACCAGTTAAGTTTTGAATATACTACAGCGGCGGCTCCTCCTCTATGGTGGAGGAGTGTCGGCCTCCCTTCAAGCAACCTAAGGAAAATAAAAATAAAACGATAATAAACAGTGGTTTATTATCGCTTTATTTTGTTGTCCCGGAGTCTTGGGGGCGGTGCCACGGGAATAACTGGCACCCACGGGAGTGGTATGCCCTGTTATCACTGCAAATGACAGTTTGGCCGGCCTTTGCAGGCCGGCCAAACCCTCATCCACACTTTTCATGTTCTCCACGCAGGCTGCATTGCAGCCTGGGCGGATTACATGCCCAGGCACCCAGTCCCTGGCTGAGTGCCGCACCACGGCGCTCAGACCAATCACAAAGCTACACAGCAACATAGTTATTGGCTCAGGGGAACATAGGTGCTTTCTGCTTCTGGCTGGAGCAGAGCGAGGACAGGAGGGACAACAAGAAGAGACGTGACGGCAAGGAGGTAAGTAAAACAAAGTTTTTACTACCTCCCTGCCCCACCATCCACTCAGGCCTTATCTGTGCCAGCCTCCACTGATATACTCTTGTGCTTTTCTTTTCAATACCACGAGATCTTGGCCTAACACACAACAGTGTAATGACATCATGAAAGCTTTTAGGAAATCAACAGTCTCAGGAGGTGTTCTGAGTTTGCACAGAAGAACCATAACCAATTGTAAAGTGGACATAGTTAGGACAGTATGGCAGAGTTAATCAACTGAAATCTGATCGCAGTTGGACATTGTTAGATGTACCTATTTGTCATACAGCTCAGGAAGTCCTATAATTGTTTCAACCAATTGGGATTTAGAAAAAGGACGAGTAAAACAAGAGTTATTATGGTGTGGTGTCCACAAATTCGGCTATGACTTGCTTTTTCACCCTCATATGCTTACTTAATGAAGTAATTTGTGTCAGTTTTTAGAAGAATATAGCTATTCCTCCTCATCATGTATTAAAAATAAACCAGAAAATACATTCAGGGGTCTGATTTAGGTCCTACATTCTCAAATATATATGCATTATAAACAAGAAGCAAGCAATACGTAATGGCAGTGCACACAGTGCAGTTTCACCTCCAAATTCAGTATAGCACACTAGGCCAGAAAGATTGCCTGTCAAATGCACACATGGGGCTACTAAGTTAGATGAGTTTTAAAGTTATTCTCCGTGAGACCACTTTGACGGGGAAGGGAAGAAAGCATGCACTCCCCTATAGTTGTAGTCATAGAAAAAAAACTCAGAACTTAAGCCCTTTCAGAGGGCTTTAAAACATATCTAACCTAAAGTTCAAGACAGCAGCATGAGTAGTTATATACCCAACATGTTTCCGGTTCATGGAGCAGTTATTCTTACCACCTATTAATGGCCTAATCCCTAACCCTGGGGTTGCGGAGTGAGCTAAAGAATGATGATGGATTAAACCCAGATCAGTTGACTGGGGGTGAGTGCTTGCAATGTTCAACACTCCTTCCATTATCCCCTTTGGTTTTGCTTTGTTCGCCCTAAGTTGGCACGGTATGCCCAGACGTGGGTCCCTTGCTCACTTAGCCACTGGATTCAAGCTACACTAGGTGATGACGGCTGATTAGCCAGAAACTGGTCCCAGGATGCTCATTTCCGGTCCAGGGAAGACATGGCTTGGCAGTTCAGGCTGGACTGTTCCCATGAGGCACAGGGTCAGACTGATTTGCATATGGACATGTCTCAACTGTGGTGGCGGAGTGAGCTAAAGAATGATGATGGATTAAACCCAGATCATTTGACTGGGGGTGAGTGCTTGCAATGTTCAACACTCCTTCCATTATCCCCTTTAGTTTTGCTTTGTTCGCCCTAAGATGGCAGGGTATGCCCAGACGTGGGTCCCTTGCTCACTTAGCCACTGGATTCAAGCTAGACTAGCTGATGACGGCTGATGAGCCAGAAACTGGTCCCTGGATGCTCATTTCCGGTCCAGGGAAGATATGGCTTGGCAGTTCAGGCTGGACTGTTCCCATGAGGCACAGGGTCAGACTGATTTGCATATGGCCATGTCTGAACTGGGGTGGCAGAGTGAGCTAAAGAATGATGAAGGATTAAACCCAGATCAGTTGACTGGGGGTGAGTGCTTGCAATGTTCAACACTCCTTCCATTATCCCCTTTGGTTTTGCTTTGTTCGCCCTAAGTTGGCACGGTATGCCCAGACGTGGGTCCCTTGCTCACTTAGCCACTGGATTCAAGCTACACTAGGTGATGACGGCTGATTAGCCAGAAACTGGTCCCTGGATGCTCATTTCCGGTCCAGGGAAGACATGGCTTGGCAGTTCAGGCTGGACTGTTCCCATGAGGCACAGGGTCAGACTGATTTGCATATGGCCATGTCTGAACTGGGGTGGCAGAGTGAGCTAAAGAATGATGAAGGATTAAACCCAGATCAGTTGACTGGGGGTGAGTGCTTGCAATTTTCAACACTCCGTCGGTCATCCCCTTTGGTTGTGCTCTGTTCGCCCTGAGTTGGCAGGGTATGCCCAGACGTGGGTCCATTGCTCACTTTGCCACTGGATTCAAGCTAGCCTGGCTGATGACAGCTGATTAGCCAGAAACCGGTCCCAGGATGCTTGTTTCCAGTCCAGGGAAGACATGGCTTGGCAGTTCGCGCTGGTCAGTTCCCATGAAGCACAGGGTCAGACTGATTTGCATATGGCCATGTCTGAACTGGGGTGGCAGAGTGAGCTAACGATTGATGATGGATTAAACCCAGATCAGTTGACTGGGGGTGAGTGCTTGCAATGTTCAACACTCCGTCCATCATTCCCTTTGCTTTTGATTTGTTTGCCCTAAGTTGGCAGGGTATGCCCAGACGTGGGTCCCTTGCTCACTTTGCCACTGGATTCAAGCTAGCCTGGCTGATGACGGCTGATTAGCCAGAAACTGGTCCCGGGATGCTTGTTTCCGGTCCAGGGAAGACATGGCTTGGCAGTTTGGGCTGGACTGTTCCCATGAAACACAGGGTCAGACTGATTAGCATATGGCCATGTCTGAACTGGGGTGGCAGAGTGAGATAAAGAATGATGATGGATTAAACCCAGATCAGTTGACTGGGGGTGAGTGCTTGCAATGTTCAACACTCCGTCGGTCATCCCCTTTGGTTTTGTTTTGTTCGCCCTGAGTTGGCAAGGTATGCCCAGACATGGGTCCATTGCTCACTTTGCCACTGGATTCAAGCTAGCCTGGCTGATGACGGCTGATTAGCCAGAAACTGGTGCCGGGATGCTTGTTTCCGGTCCAGGGAAGACATGGCTTGGCAGTTTGGGCTGGACTGTTCCCATGAAACACAGGGTCAGACTGATTTGCATATGGCCATGTCTGAACTGGGGTGGCAGAGTGAGCTAAAGAATGATGATGGATTAAACCCAGATCAGTTGACTGGGGGTGAGTGCTTGCAATGGTCAACACTCCGTCCGTCATTCCCTTTAGTTTTGCTTTGTTCGCCCTGAGTTGGCAGGGTATGCCCAGACGTGGGTCAATTGCTCACTTTTCCACTGGATTCAAGCTAGCCTGGCTGATGACGGCTGATTAGCCAGAAACCGGTCCCAGGATGCTTGTTTCCGGTCCAGGGAAGACATGGCTTGGCAGTTCGAGCTTGACTGTTCCCATGAGGCACAGGGTCTGACTGATTTGCATATGGCCATGTCTGAACTGGGGTGGCAGAGTGAGCTAAAGAATGATGATGGATTAAACCCAGATTGGTTGACTGGGGGTGAGTGCTTGCAATGGTCAACACTCCATCCGTCATCCCCTATGGCTTTTATAATCCCTAACCCTCGCCATCAGCTTGCCAAAGGATTGTCATGTAGTTAATCCTTGCTGCAACCTGGGCAAATATCATATTTTTTATCTCCATAAATACCATAATCTAGCAGGATATAGGACCAAGTCCTATACCTCCCCAGCCAGTGAAATAAAATCTCAGTGTAGGTTGCATTCCTCATTTGTTTTGATGAAGGACCAAATGGTTTCGACTATGTCTCTCTCTGAGTTTTGCAATTTTTAAAGCAGGAAAATCCTGTCCAAGGGCGATGCCATAGTCAAGGACGTAACCGGATACACTAGGGATACCTCATCTGCTCACTGTTGTGCTACTTTCCCTTCGGGACCACAAACACACTGGACCATTATTCATGAATTGGGATATAGGAGCCCTCAGTAGGCCAAGATGGATATTCCGGTTGGCATGCATCCACTCTCCATCTCTTCTACAAGAAACTTTTAACTGCCTTTTATTGAGATGTAAACCCCTAAAGTCAATCACCATTGCTTTTCAATTCCTTTATCCCCTGGGACCTGCATCTTCATCAACACATGCCTAGAGCACAGAGCAGGAGAAGATAAGCCACCACCATTCTGTTTTAAGTCTTATGTGATAAACAGCTGTTTCCATTATTTTGAAGCTTTAGAGCCACTGCTTTCCACACTTTTGGTGGAACACAACTGTAGACTGACAATTTTAACAATATGAGTGGTGTGTGCTACATCGCTTTGAAGCGGTTGGAGTGCAGCCAAAAATGAAAACCTTCAAAGACCATGAAAGGGCTCACATTGCTGAGCTTTCTTGTCCATATTCATAAGCTCTGCATTCTTGCTTTTCCAAAACATTAAATCACCGGCCAAGCTACCCTATTAACCTCCGAGTAGGAGCAGCACCAGGTTTGCAGAATCACTTGTAGTTCACTGTTAGAACTGTCAGTGTTAGGGTGGTATTCCCCTAAACATCTTTCCTTCACCCCTCCTATTTTAGCTGAATTTGACTTTGTAGACTCTAGGACTCTCTGCACCTTATCACTGCTAACCAGTGCTGACGTGCTAGCGCACTCTTCTTTAAACATGGTAAAATTGGCTTAAACCATATTGGCATATTTAATTTACTTATATGTCCCTTGAAGAGTTGTATGTCATATACCCAGAGCCTGCAAATTAAATCCTACTTGTGAATCTGCAGCACCCATTGTGCCACCCTCTTAAGTAGCCCCCATAAAACATGCCACAGGCCTTCCTTTACAGCCTGAATGCAACTTAAAACTGTCAATTCGAATTGTCAATATAACGTCCTTGCCAAGCCTTAAACTCATCTTTTATTCCATACAACTCATCCCTACGGAAAGCCCTAAGTTGCCCATAGGGCAGGGTGCACTGGACATGCACTTTTAAGTTTTATATGCCCTGCTAGTGAAAATCTCTTTTTTCACTACTGTGAGCTTACCTCTTGCCTGAATAACATGTGGTTGCCTTATTACATTTAGTAAGTGCTAACTTTTAATAAGGAACAGGTAAGCATTTCATGTATGGTGTCTGAAAAACTGTAATTCAAATCCTCTTTAATGGTAAAGTTGGATTTTAAGATTCAGTTTTAAAAATGACACTTTCAGAAAGTTCGCATTTTCGTGACCTAAATCTATTTGGTGCTTGCAGCTTGTCCTAGGTCACAAGACTGGGTGTAGTTGGCAGCGGGACTTTGTTTATTCCTCCGAGATAGCCACACAGTAGAGGGAGTAGGTGTACTTAGATGTGCCATCAATTGGTAGGATGGGGAGTTAGAGCTGGGCAGAACCCTACTTGCAACTGAATGGGCTGTGCTCTGACGGCACACAAATGATTTGTAATCCCTGCCTTGTTCAAGCAGTTATCTTGGAGCCAGGGAAGGGGAGTCAGGAAACTTCAAGCACTTCAAAGGGAATTCTCTAGAAAGCTCTCCTACTTCACAGAAGGCACCATGTATAACAAGCATTTACAATGCAATGGTTTTGCCTTTGTTAAAGTTAGAGCTATTGCCATTGCTCTTGACATTATTTTTATTTATGTTTTTTTAACATAAATAAATGGCATTGTCATTTACAATGCCACTAGCTTTATCTATCGCAAATGACACACACAAACACACACAGAGCCGCCCCACACACACCCCCACACAGAGCCCCGCACACACAGCCCCCCACACACACAGCCACACAGAGCCCCCCACACACACAGCCACACAGAGCCCTCCACACACACAGCCACACAAAGCTTCCTACACACACAGCCACACAGAGCCCTCCACACACACCAACACAGCACAAGCAGGCAACAGGGGCAGACGGAGGCACAAGCAGGCAACAGGGGCAGCCGGAGGCACAAGCAGGCAACAGGGGCACACAGAGGCACAAGCAGGCAACAGGGGCCCACAGAGGCACAAGCAGGCAACAGGGGCCCACAGAGGCACAAGCAGGCAACAGGGGCCCACAGAGGCACAAGCAGGCAACAGGGGCCCACAGAGGCACAAGCGGGCAACAGGGGCACACAGAGGCACAAGCGGGCAACAGGGGCACAAGGAGGCACAAGCGGGCAACAGGGGCACAAGCAGGCAACAGGGGCACGAAAACGGAGGCACAAGCAGGCAACAGGGGCAGGTGGAGAAAACACAATTTTCAACAGCCCACTTGGCTCTGCAACAGTTGCCTTTGAAAAGCAATACGGCGTAATGGGCATGATCAAATCCCGTCCCCTGCATTAAAAACAAGCATTAGAAATGCAATAGGTCTCGCAGCATTAGAGTTAGTGCTTTTAGAATTGTTTATGGGTTTTTTTGTAAATCTTTAGCATGAGGTTGAGGGTGAGTGAGGGTGAGGGGTTGAGGGTGAGTGAGGGTGAGGCTGAGGGGTTGAGGGGGTGAGGGGTTGAGGGTGAGTGAGGGTGAGGGGTTGAGGGTGGGTGAGGGGTTGAGGGTGAGGGGTTGAGGGTGAGGGTGAGTGAGGGTGGGTGAGGGTGAGTGAGGGTGGGTGAGGGTGAGTGAGGGTGGGTGAGTGTGAGTGAGGGTGAGTGGGGGTGAGTGTGGGTGAGTGGGGGTGAGTGTGGGTGAGTGGGGGTGAGTGTGGGTGAGTGGGGGTGAGGGTGAGGGATTGAGGGTGAGGGGTTGAGGGTGAGGGGTTGAGGGTGAGTGAGGGTGAGGGGTTGAGGGTGAGTGAGGGTGAGGGAGGGGTTGAGGTTGAGGGGTTGAGGGTGAGTGGGGGTGAGTGAGGGTGAGGGGTTGAGGGTGAGTAAGGGTGAAGGTGAGTGAGGGTGAGTGAGGGTGGGTGAGTGTGAGTGAGGGTGAGGGTGGGTGAGTGTGAGTGAGTGTGAGTGAGGGATTGAGGGTGAGGCGTTGAGGGTGAGGGGGTGAGGGGTTGAGGGTGAGGGGTTGAGGGTGAGGGGTTGAGGGTGAGGTGTTGAGGGTGAGGTGTTGAGGGTGAGGTGTTGAGGGTGAGGGGTTGTACCTGCGCCCACTTGCCCGGGTGTACCCGTACCGTGTTAGCTACTTTCACCCTGGCACTGGGGCATCCTTGTCTGTAGCACCCCCTTTTCTAGGATCTTTCACTTCCTGAAGCGAGTACCGTCAGGGTTTTTCCGCCAAACAGGAACTAGCTGACTTAGCTTTCACTAATATGCATTGCCCTCTGCCTGGTCCAAGCCCTTTGCAGCAAGAATATTAACCATCTGTCACTTGTGACTGTAGCGTTGCGGGTGTCGGGAAAATATATGAACTCTGCACGAATCCCACCCTTCACTGCTTTTGATGTAACTTCGGAGACTAGTGGTTTTATATAGATCTTTGGAGCGCTTTGCATGAGCCCAGTTACATTATTCATTTTTTGAATCACAGGATGTTGAGCCGAGGCCGGGCTCGAACCTGCTTCCCTGAGCTCCAAAGTCGGCAACTCTAGCTGTTATGTCACAGTCTCCCCCACACTCCTCTGGGCCTCGTCAGACGCATCACCATGGTCGCGCTGAAAAGTGGCTCTCCATGCTCATAAATGGTTTTACACGTGTGGAGTTGAGGAAGCCAGGCATTTTTCTTTATACCTCCATTTTTCGTATTTTTTATGCGGTCGGGCCTGACCCCCCCGACATCCCTTAGCGAGCTATCTCACTTATCCTTTTATGAGAACGCAGCTTGGCCTATTCACCTAGTTGCCCGGGTGGTGGCTACCATAGGCATACCTTCCTATCTTGATGAAAGAACGTTGCGCTAGTCCTACCAGGATTTGCTGGTTAATGTAGTAATTAACACGCTCGTGATTTCCCAACCTTACTTCTGTCCTGAAGGTACTTCCGAAATGACAGGGAACCAAGAACCCCTGTACATGGGTAGCTGTCTTAACTGGCGTTATAAAAACGCTCCCTGCAACCCCAACTGTCTCTGTTATATAGCGCGACTCGCCCCGGGGGTATTGGAGCGCTTTACCTGGGCACCGTAATGACCTTACGCCTTCAGGCGCGGGGAGATTAAGTGCTTAGCCCAGAATCACCTAATGACTTTCATTCTGAAAGCATCTAGGTTCTTGCCTGTCGCCTCATGGGCTTTTATAACATGTTTCATTTTCACTGTCTTATTGCCGTAAAATGCATGCCCAGGCATACTGGGGACACTCTCCCGCTCTGGACCTGCTTAGGGCAAGCCCCCACCCCGCGTCTCCCAGTGTAATGGCCGTCTGGGCGGCAGGCACAAGTGCTCCTCTGCTCAAGTTCCCGAAAAACTTTCACTTCCAGCCCTGCATTTTATCGCACACAAAGAGGTCGGGGGAAGGCCAGCAGACAAATATATCCTGAGCTGGAAAACTATCCGCCACTAATCTGGTTGTCCTACAGCAAACTAAGACTCTATACAGCTGACCCTCGACCACCGAATCAGATTGCCCTGCTGCCGGTATGCTGTCGCTAATCTTGTAATTGCGCAGTTCTCAGCTTGCATTCTGAAGGTTTTGGCTTCTTCTCTGAGCCAAACTGGATTCTTGTGCGCAGCTGGGCCAGCACGCAAGGGCTCGGTATCTGTGTCTATTCAGCCGATGCAGCATGGGGGTGTGGTGCGAGGAGTGTTTCTCAAAACACAAGCACGTTTGAGGCGATGGTAGCGCCAGTTTCTAATCCTCATTTCCTGCATGGAAGCGCCCGGGGCATGTATCGTGTAGCATAGTCCTCCGTCTATTGTTAACTACTTTATTTACGCTATTTCCCTGGTGTCTCTTTGCTGAGATCCCATGTTGGCACGAGTGTCTGATGTAAAAGCAGCGCGGAACTGCTCTAAGGCTCTACCCTGACCTCCCCGCCAGGGTCGGCAGCCGCAGCGTGAGATAACCCGACCGGCCTGTGCCAACGGCTACTCTTGCCATTTTTTTTTTTTTTTTTTTTTTTTACTCGCGCCCTTAGGTGGCCCGCCGCCATACTGCGATGTGAGAAACCCTGCCTGAGGTAACATTGCAAACATGTCCTTCTGCGGGTGCGCCGCCATAAGTGCTGCAACATCGATCTCTAGCCTATCGAGGCTGCTAGGTATCGGGCGCATTTTACCTCCCTATTTCCCTGTACCTTGCCTTGCCTTGTCTCTTACCTCCTTTGATGGCTGTGGGGGCACTGTCGCCCGCCCCGGCCTATGTCCTCTCGGGGGCACCACCGCCCGCGCCGACCGCCGCCTGGTACCGACCTGGCTGCTGTGCCTTAGTTGTCCCAGCTGCTTGTGCCACAATCTGCCAGCTGCCCTGGATCGCTTCTTTGTGAGCACCGCCGTTCTGGCCTAAGGTGCATTCGGGTCGCCGTTCTGGCACCCTGCTCCGCCTCGGTCGCCTTCCGACAGCTGGTGGTTGATCACGAACTCCTGCACCCCGGTTTCCGCGAGGTGCCGCCTAGCTCTGTTGTCGTCCTGCTGCTTGCTCTGTCCTGCGAGTCGGAGGGGGTACCTTCGCTTCTGGCTCTTGCTCGGTCGGTTCCTGCGAGTCCCTTCCTCCTTGGAGGCTGCCTGGCGAGGCTGCTGGGCCGTGGGGGACTCGAAATCCGTCGGGTCGTTGCTCCTGGATGAACCCACCCCCGGGGTGCATGGTGCTGCAGAGGAGGCTCCCGCTCGCAGCTGGGCAGCCCAGACAGAGCGGCAGGTTGGAGAGGCACTTCTCCGCTCTCCCCGCGGGCGCCGCCATAGTGCTTTCCGTCTTGCTCTCCTTCTTCCCCGGGCTGCGGGGGGCGGGCACTTCCGGCCGGCCGCGCTAGGATTGGCCGGCCGGCCAGTCACGGGGCGGGAAACGGGAAGAAGAGACGCAGTAGTGCCGGCAATGCCGGACCAGACACGGGGGCGTTCCCGGCGTCCCGTGACGTCGGCAAAAGCCAAAGAATGTCGGGAACGCCCCCGTGTCTGGTCCGGCATTGACGGACAGGCCCCTCGTCCAATGGCAAGGCTCCGTTTACGGAGCCAGCCAATCAAGGACGAGGGCCGAACAAAAGCCACACTACTCTTCTCAACAGGATTTCGCCTGCGCGGAAAAGCTGCGCAGAGCGCAGCTTCCGCTAGGCAAAACCTAAAAAGGGGACAGGCACACCCACTTTCAGCTCACTTCCTGGACCTATGAAGGACTCCCAGAGGACTGCTTTCTGTTGTAGCCTGCTGTGTAGTCCACAAGAATGCTTGGCTGCACCTGGAAGGACTGCTTTGCTGCCTGTACACTACCTTGAAGCACCAGAGACCTGCTGCTTGAACCCTGTTTCATCACTTGAACGCAGGACTATAAGAGTGACTCCAAGGTCTAGTTGCCAGACCTTCTGATCAAAGCCTCAGGGACAGAAAAGGCTCCAAACATTTTGATTCCACACCTGTACCCAGCCTGAGTGAGTGAGATTTTCAACTTCCAAAAAAAGAGACTAAGTCTGAACGTAAAAATCTTCACTGCAACTTCTTCCAGCAGCTCGCTTATGACAACGCTTCCTAATCGGACACCATCCACAGCCTTGCCCCCTTGAACTTTACATTCTCAGAACTTTTTTTCTCAGAACATCTTGTAAGTCTGAAGGCAAGCACCGGCTGGGCCCAATCCACTTCTTGTTTCCTACTCCCTCTCCATCCTGCTCTGCCATGCTTTTTTAATTGGACCCGGTCTTGTGTGAATAGATGTCTGCGGTTGGTTCTTTGATCATGTAGGCGCTATATTTTACTTTAAACTTTGAAAATTCCTAACTCCGATTGAACTAATTGGATTTTTGTTGTAAAATGATTTATTAAAATTTACTCTATTTTTCCTAATTTGGTGTAAGAGTTGTCTTGTGTTTTCACTCTATTACTGTTTTGTACTGCATAAATACTTTACTATACATTGCTTCTATGTTAAGCCTTACTGCTTTTGTGCCAAGCTACCAGAGGTTTATGCACAGGTACATTTATTAACTTGTCTGATTCACAGTGACATGGATTGTGGCTGGTGCTTGAACAGGGGGTCACCCCCTCATTAATCCAACAACCCAATTTCTCACATTCACTGGTCATCAAATGCGAATAAATTAATACAGTTTGACCATTTAATTCCATACTTAGTAACCGAATATATACAGAATAAATTACTGAAATGGATGGGCCCGATTCACAAAGGTAAACTGAGAGGAAAGTCCAACTTTACGACTTTTGGTATTCACAAAGAGCATTTTCTACTCGTAAATGCCCTTTGTGAATACCAAAAGCTGAACTTTATGACTTCCGGTATTCACAAAGGGCATTTACGAGTAGTAAATGCATTTTGTGAATAGCGAAAGTCGTAAAGTTAGACTTTCGTCTTATTTTACCTTTGTGAATCGGGCCCTGTGTCTTTGCTTCCAATTTCAATGTGCCTTCGGTCAGCTAAATATATAGCATTAGAGGGCATAACAGTATTTAGAGTGGTTTGTAGGTCTCACCTAGGCAGCACATGTGCTGTCTCATTAGAGACATTCTGTATCTACTCTATGGACTTTGAGCAAGCCTATAGTTTTTCATTAGTTTGTTTGTGTGCCATTCTTGAAACCTTGCTTTTAAGTGGTGCACTGGTTGTATTTGTCCCTCCTTTTTGGGTTTGGATTCCTCCCATGGCAATTGACCCTGTTACATGTATTCGTTCCCTCCTGTTCATTTATGTTAGTTGTGGGGCACTATTTTTTTATTTGTTGTCGCTCGTGTTTTTGGAATGAGGTGTTTTTGTGCTTTTCAAGTTACATGTGCTCAGCTTACGAAATGTACAGTTTTCAACTGGAAGGTAGCAGGTGTATATAAAGTGTGCTCTATTATATGTTTTTAGAGCCCATGAAGCTTTTGTTAGGAGCACAGTGTCCTTGCACCACGCTTCAGGTATCATATGCATTTTTTTAGAAGGAAGTGTGTGTGCTTTTGGAGGCAGAGTGGGTAGCGTATGTAAAAAACTTGATTTCATTATATGTTTGTGGAGCCCACGCAGCTTTTGATTTAGGAGCATGGTGCAGCTTCATAGATGCTGCGCTTCTGGTTTCATGTAAAAAGCAATTTCCCTGTTACCCTGATATTTTCTTACCTACAGTGATTCCGTGACTTCATGAGCGGGCCAAGGAGCCTGATTCATTTGGCCTGTAGAAGTGGTAAGTGGCTACCATCTGACTTTCAGTGAGCGAGGTTTAAAATAATGTGTAGGCAATCCCTTTCTTGGGGCCTCCGGGGCAGTGCTTTATGAAGAACATCTCACAGACCCTCACCTTCCTGGCAACAGAGGAGGCCGAGCTGCTGGATGCCAACACCCAGAGCTCCGAGGTCGAGTTCACCAACTTCACCCTACTCAGCCAGGCCCATACTCTGGGGCAAAGCCAGTACCTACTGACGTCCATTTTACCTCCTGTTTCAGGTCAGAACTGCCTTTCTTTCCTCTTCTATTTTTTTTCTTCCTCCTGGTTTTTTATAGTGGTTATCACTTTTGTCCTTGCAAATAAATCAGAGCTGCTGGGATGGTGCTTCGTAGGAGTCACCACCTGTGTCAGAACATGTGCTAATGTATTTAACACTATGTTTCCTATCTCAGCAGTGCACACCGAGGAGTCCAGTGACACTTCTGCCTAATACCTAAGAGGCGACAATAACTTTCTCAGTAGAGATTTCCAGGTGTCCGCTACCCAGTGGCTTCTCTTGATTCAAGGAAATTTCCATACTGCTGAGCCTATGTACTAAAGGTCTACTCTGAGTGTGGGAGCCCCATGGAACCTGAAGTATGAATAAGTAAGCACAGCAAATTCACATCATTAGTGCATGTCAATATTGCAAGTATTTGCCCAGGTCTGCAGTCGTTCAGGCATGGGGATTGCTTCTGTGGAGAACTCCACACCTCATGTCCAGCTAACACAGTATGCCCGGTGACAGATGGTGTGCCTCTCCTGCTGCTGAGGGGGGATAGGAGGGTTTCTGCCAAATCAGCACCAAGAATAAATATTGCTTTTCAAACAGTGCAGAGCAGAAAGAGCAAATGACCGAGAATGTGTGACGAACTGCAAAAGCGCTCACCTGAGCACCTTAGTTGTTTTCCCTCAAATACCTCAGCACGGCCAGTAAACAGTAGAGAATTGGGATTCATGGGACTGGTTGCTTGATGACACACATGTTATGTTTTGGCCAGCCTCAAACCGATTACAAAGTGGAACCTTTTGTTAAATGTCCAGTTGATAGCCCAGAACTCTACTCTAGCAACTTGCTCAAGAAAGCAGAAGCACCTGTATGGAGCCTTTAGTTCATTCCATACAAGCTTGGTATTGTCAATAGGTCTCATATACACTACCAGCCTTTTGACTTTTCTAATGCTTGCTTTATTTTGTAATGGCTTTTGTGAAATGTTGTTGTTTGGAGAGCTGCTGGCATTTTACCACTATAACTTAAACCAGCTAAAAGCAAAAATATATTTTTGATCTCTGAAAGCTCACTATACCATAGTAGTTCTTCACATTTAAGGGAACTACCCTGTGTGTAACATGCTTCTTGTTAAAAGCGAAGGATGCCATCTCTAACAGTTAAGTTAGCCAGTGGCTGAACTTAGCTGATCCACTGCCCCATGCTGTATGCTTTAGTGGGTGGAAATAAAGTGTGACTGGCACAACAACAGACCAATCGCTGAGAGGGCTTGCTGAAAGCCTGTGTAAGTAAGTATCTTAGAGGTGGGCTCGAGTCAGATGGAGCTCTAGTTTCTTTTACCCTCCCTAATATAAATCTCTCCCATGTTGATCTGTCGCCTGGCCCCTGGAGTGGACCTCTGATAACAGCTGTGTATTCTCTTAGTTTACAGAGGCAGCCGGCCGGTGCCAGCCTGAGCACCGCAGGAGGTGTATCCTATTCTGTGACAACACTGTAGCTTGATCATAGATGCATATATAGGAAATCTTTAAAACACCACATTAAATATCTTCGGAGTATCTTGTATACAAACTGATGATCTCCAGTGGTATATACTCATTGGAATCAAAGGGGAGCTGAAGAAGAAATTCCCAAGTTGAAGAAAAAGATGACATTGAGCCTTTCTCAGGAAGAGTCCTTAGAGATTGGTACTCACTATTGCCACTCCTGTCTTATGGGCTTTCCCTCCTCTGGTTTCAGGAAGAGATTAAAACTGTATTGAAGAAGTGCATACTCTGCAGGACCAAATCTGGTTAAAGAATGATTACATGTTATGTCGTCGCTCCACCTTTATCGACCTGTCGACATCTAGATGAACAAAAAAGTATCTGCGTAAGATAGCTCATACACTTATGGTCCCTATAATAATTATGTCTCCCACCCCAGTGACAACTTGCGTTGGAATGTTTGTGGTTCTCTGTAGCACAAACTGATGCATGATATGGCATGGATCACTTTTAACAAAACGACATAGTTAGAACTGGGGGTCTCTAGTTGGCAGAGTTAGGTACCTTTGTCCAAATAGGGAACCTTATTTCTAGTCAGTGTAAGGGGGATTCACACATTTGGATAACCCCTGCTCACCCCCTTGGTAGCTTGGCAGGAGCAGACAGGCTTACCCCAAAGGCAATGTGTAAAGTATTTGTACCAACACTCACAGTAACACAGTGAAAACACCAAAAATGCACACCACACCAGTTTAGAAAAATTAAATATCTTTATCTAAACTAAACAAGATCAAAATGACAAAAATCTAACATACAGCTACTCAGTAGAATGTCTTTAAAAAGGGGTGTTGTTAAAAGAAACTTGTAGATGGTAAATGCAACACTTTTCTCCCAAAGTACTTTAGATGCGTAACTCAGAACAAACAAAAGGGTCGCAGAGAAGTCGATGCGTCGATTCTTCCTGCGCTCCGGTTGCGTTGCGACAAGATGGCCCCCTGATGCGTTGCGACGATCCAGTGCGATGCGATAAAATGGCGTCTCTGGTGCGATGCGACAACGTGGACGAAATGCATGCATGCCCGACGGCAAAATCTGTGGTTTCCTCAGCCGCGACAGGCTGTGACACACTTCTCCAGTGATGCAATGTCGATCCGCCGTGGCACGCTTCCTTAGCGATGCAACGGTCCTGCGACATGCTTCTCCAGTAATGCGGCAGCGAACAGTGGCAGCAGCGACACGCTTCCTCAGCTATGCGACGGCAGCTGCTGCGGCTGCGTCACGCTTCCAGCTTCCAACAGAATGGGCCTCACACACACAGTTACAGGCACCTCTGCGCGGGCCAGAACTTCCAGCAAGGAAGTCAGGGAAGCTGGGGGTGAAGACCTTTTGTGCCTGGGACTTCAGAATCAGGAGGCTAGCTCTTCTAAGGCCCTGGGAGACTTTTCCTCAAATGGACACAGCACACAGCAAAGTCGTTCTTCAATTAGGGGACACAGCACACAACAAAGTCCCTTTGTCCTCTCCTCAGTAGAAACAGCAAACTGCAGGTCAGTCCCAGACACACAGCAAGGGCAGTCCTTCTCCTCAGTCTCTTCAGCTGTCCTCTTTGGCAACAGGTTCCTCCTGATCATGAAGCAGTCTAAAGTTCAGGGCTTTCAGCTCTCATATTTATACCCCAAAAGTCGTTGTTCTTCTATGTGTGAGGGGGTCCTGGACCCAGTCCAAACCAGTTCTGGGTGCCCTCTGCCAAAGCACAACTTCTTCCTTTGTGAATGTGGGCCAGGGTCTTCAGACACACCGCAGGAGGTGGAGCCAGCATTGTGGTAGGCAGGCACAACCCTATTCAGGCCCAGGTGCTACTCCTCCCACCATTCCAAATGCAGATCAGTCTATTCAGCCTAGCGCTGACTCACCCAGACTACTGGAGCCACCCCAGCCCCTGCCACTCTCAAACCAGACAGTCAATCCACAAACAGGAAGAGGCACACAGAAAGGTTGAACAAGAAAATAGCCACTTTCTAAAAGTGCTATTTTCAAACACAAAATTTAGAAACCATCCTTCCTAAAAGATGTGTTATTAAATTCTGAGTTCAGGGAATACCAAACTCCAATTTTCTAACTCACTCCTGCGGGAAGATATTCAGGTAAACATGTTACACAGCATTCCCTATTCTGTCCTAAAGGCAAGATAGCCTTTCAATAGGGAAAAACGAAATTGGCAGTATTTCACTATCAGGACATGTTACACACACTAGTACATGTCCTACCTTTTACATACACTGCATCCTGCCCAGGGGGGTACCTCGGGCTTACCATATGGATGTCCTAGGTATCAGAAAAGGGAAGGATAAGGCCTGGCAAATGGGTACACTGGCCAGGTCGACATGGCAGTTAGCAAACTGCGCACAGGCACTGCAGTGGCAGGCCTGAGACATCTCTTTGGGGCTACTCATGTGGGTGGCACAATCTGTGCTGCAGGCCCACTAGTATCATTTGAATTACCAGCCCTGGCACACTCAGTGCCATTTACTGGGGACCTACTGGTAAAACAAATATACCAATCATGGATAACCAATCACAATAACATTTTACACAGAGAGCATATGCACTTAAGCAGTGGTAAAGGGCCCAGAGTCCTATAGACAACAACCACAGGTCAGGAAAAACAAAGGAGGAAGACGCAAAACGTTTGGGGAAAACTTTGTAAAAAGGGCCATTTCCAACATACATAAATACCTAAAGGCCATATTTAAAGGTTAGTGGGTGGCATACCCCATCTCCATTTATCCCAACTGACTGGATTACAAGAGCCATATTCTATAATGCACGTGTAATATGGTGCATAGAACATCCGCCACATTTGTGATGGGAGCATCCCATCTGCAAAACTCTAAATAACACTTCAATTAACTAACAAAATAAAGAAATAAACTCATAGACAGGAAAACCATGATGGACAAACTCAAGAAAATACACTTATCAGAAATACGGTGACATTGTGAGCTGTTACTATAACCAGGAATATTTGCTCATATAGAAAAGGTCTGTGAACGGTGTGTGGCGTGTGATTGGTCTAGGGTGTTGGTTCTTATCCCATGGCTCGGGGACACAACGGGGTCTGCAACATCAATTCAGGGCGCCCACTACTTAAAAAATCAAATAATAATAAAGCGTAAATAATTAAAGAAAAACATTTACAATTTAAAACATTAAAGGATTCTGTAAATGTGAAGGAATTTGAAATTAAAAGTTAAAAATTAAGTTAATGTCCTCAGATTGATTCATGGGAACAATGATTGGTCTTTTCGGATTAGGTCCGATATCTCCCGTACTACCTTGGATGGGCAGTGGGAACTCAGTAGATTTATCCAGGAACTAAGAGACTTCGGCGCCACTGCAAATATAAGATTTCTGGCATCTTTGAGGGTCATGAGTAACAACTAAATGCATAACTTCAGAGACCCAAAAGAGGTGAAGGACTTCATAGAGTATATCAAGGCACAATCAGTATAATATCTAGCCAAATCGACTGCCATGCTGAAGGAGAGTTCATATGAGGTATCTATAGTATACCACCAGTTAGTAGGGAGGGTTCCCCAGGGTGGGTGGGGGGGGGGTCACCTGTAAAAAATGCAACCTTATAAAAAAAAAACAAAATAGAAACACATTGGTAGGGGGAGCATGTGGGAGAATTTTTTTTCCTCTTTTGTCATTATTAGTTATTGTTTTTTGTTGTTGTTCTGTTTTCGTTTTTCTTGTGACTGGCTGAGTTACCCTGGTGTTTGTTGGAACATCAATTCCTTTTATGGTTGGCCCGGTTAAGCCTAGGCTTTTAAAGATATTAACATGGAATGTTAATGTACTTAGGGTACCTTCGAGAAGGAGGAAGATCTTAGAATATTTGAAGCTAAGTGACTTTGAGGTTATTTGTATTCAGGAATCCCATCTTCTTGAAGAAGAATGGCCTGAAATTCTAAAAAGTCAACAATGGATTGAGTATTGTATATGTACTACGCAAACCTGTACAGTTAAAGGGGTGGCCATTTTATTAAAAAAATCCTCTTGTGCCTTATTAGGAGATATCGTGGTAGATCCCCTAGGTAGATGGGTAATTGCTAAGGCCAAAATTTATGGCATTTGGCTCACCTTATTTGGATACTATGGCCCAAGTTTGGCCGACCCCACGCCTTTATGCACCGTATTCTTGCATTTAATAGACTTAAATGAACCTATTATTTGGGGAGGTGACGTTAATGTCTTTTTGGATCTAGCACGGGATACAATTTTTAAAAGGGCATCTGTTGCTTTACCCAAAATGTGGAAAGCCTTGAAACATTTAATGCAAGATATAGGCCTTATACATATTTGGAAACTCATGGGCTCAATGTAGGGGGTGGAGGGAGGAAAATTCACTTTTCATAATAAAAACATGGACATCGATCCAGGATCGATTTTTTTCTGGTAGATCTTGCTATTAGCAATTACACCAAGAAAGTCACTCATATCCCAGAACATCTATCCGATCATTCTGCGGTTTCACTTGAGATTCTGTTTAAAGATAACGTCCCAGTGCGGAGCTGGAAGCCTTACTTTCAGACATTTCTCTAGTCGATAATTTAAAAAAAGCAACAAATTAGTTTTTTTCTTTTAGCCTTGATTATGGTCCCTTAAACAAGGTGTGGGATACATACAAAGCATATCTTAGAGGTATTCTATCCAGTTTAAGCGCATCACAAAACAAAAAGGTCAGGGAGGAAATCAAAACCTTAGAAGCCGCTATCAAAACATTACAAGGCACTATAACGTATACCTCAAACACAACAATTAAATCACGTTTAGAAGGTGAGCTGATAAAGGCTAATTTAGCCGATTATCTGGAGGCTAGGGTAAAACGAAAGTGGCAAGTCAGCAGACTTACCAACTACGAATACGGGGAAGGATGTGGCAAGCTCTTGGCTTGGAAGACTAAAGCTAACCAAGCTAGAAATTCCATCAAAGAGTTAAAGTGCCAAGCTACAGGGAATATTATCTCTGAGGATAGGGAGATTGAACAAGCAATTGTCCAGTTTTTCCAGAACTTATACACAGAAGATACAACTCCTAGTAAGGATCAGATAGAAGTGTTCTTTCAGGATTTAGACGTTCCTTCCCTTAATGAAGAAACAAAAAGTGAATTAAATGCCCCTATTACAATAGCAGAAGTCTATAACATAATAAACAGCTTAAAAAAAGGGAAGGCCGCAGGGCCTGATGCCCTCTCAAATGAAATCTACGCTTTACTGAATGAAGAATTAGACCCAATTTTGCTCAAGCTTTTTAACTCAGTTTTGAATCTAAATCAAGACCTTCCTCCTTCTTGGGATCTTGCTACCATAATAATTCTTCTTAAACCTAATAAGAACCTGAGGGTCTGCGAGTCGTATAGACCGATATCATGTCTCATCAGCGACTATAAGGTATACACGCAGATTCTCACTAAAAGGTTAGATCAGATGGTAGCCTCTTTGATAAACAGCAATCAAAAGGGCTTCATTTAGGGGAGGATCTACGACGGCAAACAAGATGGCTGCTTAGGTTCCCGGCTCCGCTGACCTCCGTATTCCGCCACAAGATCCTGTACGATATCCTGATCTTACGCCCAGCCTCTGCTTGGATGAAGTGTTCCTCATTCCGATGGTGAAATCCCCAAATTTTTATCGGCTGATTTCACGAACTTACACCGAGTTGAAGATCGTAGCCTGTTCCAGCGGTGAAGCCGGGCCTCGAGTAACTGCACGGCCAGGCTGCAGGGCAACAACATCGGCTGAGAGACCCTGGCAGGGTCCGGTCAATCGTAGTGGAGACTTTATCTACGCCTGAATTTGGTGGCGATTGTTTTCTTTGCCCAGAGTTGAGAGAGAGGTGACCTGCTGTTGCTGATTGTGGGTGGGGATCCCCGTCCCGCGGACCCGGTATAGATTCCTGCCGGGGTTTGGCGGGTCGGGACTCCGGCCTGCGGTAGTGCGCCGGGTTAACGCGGCTGTGGATAACGACGGGTCGCCGTCCACGCTTGCCCTTTCATGATCCTGTTCGTTCCCCCCGAAAATGCCAGATTCACCCGGGGAGTTGATTGTGACTGGTACCAAATTTGATACCATGGATCGAACGGCGTCTGGGCTAACGCTGAGATCAATATTGGCAGAACTTTGGGCGTTTCACTCGCAAGTGGATGTGTTAATGACTAAAATGGATGCATGTCTGACTGGGATTCTGTCCGAGGTACCGGACCCTGCCCCACGGTTGAACCAGCAAACTACAGCCATTCAAGCAGTGGCCATTTTGACTTCGTGCGAGGACCCCGCGAGGGAACGAGTATTGAAGCGAATATCGAAACCAACGTATGGCGCCCTGGAAGATGGTGTCCCCGAGGCCGTGAGTGTATCACCGTACCTTTCATCACCATTGACTTTGGAGGTATCGAATGGCGTTCCCCCCCTGGAAACCTGTGTTGTAAACTCTTCTCTCATCTTGTGGTTGTATCTCCCTTTTCTGGAGATTTTACGATCCCGGGGCAAGAAACATCGGGACAGTCCAGCTAGGAGAGGGAAACTTTCCGCGCTTGAAGTTCTCGTGGAGTTACTAGCTACATGGGGTAATGGATTGACTTTCGATGCTTTCCCTCTCATCTATGACTTGTTTGTGTGCTCATGGGTTTCGCTAGGGAGGGTTCGTGTGCTGGTTCGAAAGGGTCAAGGTTAAGTCAATTGAATCAGGATGGTTTGGAACAATTGTTATAGATGCTTGAACTGTAAATGTTTGATTAAAGAGGCTGGGCGGTGTATCACGGTGCCCCCTATTGTCTTTTGAAAGAGTAGCTCTACATCCGTCTTTTGCAATAGGGGGTGTCTGTTTTTGGCGGAGGGGCCAAGGGGCCGGGAACATCGTACAACTATGCCCTCCTCCATTCTTCTTCTTCTTCCTTCCTTTAGGGTTTAGGTTAATGGGGCGACAGGCACGCTGCTAGTGAGGTTAGGCTGCCAACGTACGACCTCGACTTATTATGGCAAGTATTTTTATTCTTCCTATGGTCCTATTTGAAATCTACCTCACTAAGAAAAAAACACCTTTTTACCATCCACAAGGCATATTGGACACCTCGCAGATTGGCAAAAATGTGGTTCCAAGCTGTGAGGAACTGTCCAAAGTGTGGAGAATTAAACGCAGGCGAAGCACACATGTTCTGGCAGTGTCCTTTCATCGAGATCTTCTGGCTGAAAGTGGGTACAACGCTTTTGGGAATTGTGGGTCAAGAAGTTAAGGTGAGGTTGGCATTGGTTATTTTTCGGGGTAACACCGGTCAGGGAGAGTTATAGAATAGAATCTAAAGCATATAAAGTGCTTATTTTTATTTTTATTCTTTTGGCGCGTAGAAAGTTGTGTGTATTAAATGGAATAACTGGTATAAGGTAGCCTATCTCTAGTTTACGATGCCTCGCTACACTTTTCTTTTCTTTTGCTGCTTTCTCTTATTAAAGGTTCAAAATTTGTATTGTAACCTTTCCCAATCTGTTTTATCATGGTTTATACTTATTCCAATGATTATCAAACAGAAATACCGGTTTTTTTAGGTTACAGGGGATTGCTAAAGCATGCATGGCATCCTTTCTGGAACTTAATCTGTAAAGTACATGTGTAATTGGAGTAAAAGGTAGGGCGGCAAAGTGTTGGGAACCCGGGATGTGATCCATCTCCTCCTTTTATGGAGTGGCCGAGTATCTCCCTTTATTGAATCGAGACTGCCTGAATCCCTTTTTTTTTAACTCCACTTATATATTGATTTGACAAATGAGGACTAAAATAAAAATAAAAAATGGGAGCACTGCAAATGCATCAAACACTTAAGGTACAGACAATGGGGGGGTCTTAGCTGAATTTGGAAAAGCCCCAACCGTCCCATTGAAATACAAAAAAAAATTATATTAATTTTTGAATTAAATAAAATATTTAATCGTATTTTTGTTATGAATGCTTGTTTTTGTTCTTTTGTGTATTCTTTTGAGGTTTAAATCATCGAAATTGCTTTAGCTTGGTCCCAAGCTTCCAGTAATGACTCAGTGGAGACTTCGGATTCCAATGATGATTCATTGGTGGCACCCGGACTCCTGTAATGAATAAGTAGTCAAAGTGTTTGGAACCACTGGTCTAAGAACTACTTCTACTTCTGGGTAGAAGCAAAACAGTTACTGAATTCCGATCACGTTCCACAGTCATGGACTCAGTTAAAAGAGCAGGAAAATGAAATGTATCTTACTTCCTTCTATGGTTTTGTACTCGATACACATGTCTTTGCACTCTGACTCTTCCTCAGCATGATTTATTGCCTTGGAATCGCAGCATGCTGTTCTCCAGTAGAAAACACAGTCAAGACATTTTCGGGTGATCTTGGGAGCAATAAATCACATTACTTTAGATCATGAAAACGATATCCATTATGGAGCAGATGCACAAAACTTCCTTAGAGAAACTAGGAAAATGGATTGTCCAAGGTTACTACTATACTTGGAGCAAATTTCTGATGTTTTGGAAAGTCAAAGACGTCACAGAGTAGGCAAAGGAATAAGCGATAGTCGCAAATTCATGAGTACTCATATTTGTAACTATTTCAGTATATGAAAATGTAAGCGGTGCTGATTTTTACACGCAGAAATGTGATGCTAGAGCGCTCCTGTATTTTAAAAAAATGTTTGCATTAAGATATTAATTTTCTTTATGTAGAAACCCCTTACTCTACAGCAGCGGTCTTCAATCTGTGGGGCCCGACCCCCAGGGGGGTCGTGGAGTCCTGGGAAGGGGGTCGCAGATTCTGCAGAGTGCAGTTCCTGGCATGGGGCTGATCGAGGGTGCTCACGGCGGAGGCCTAATTCACACCAAGGTGTTAAAAACATCAACGCCTCATTAACAAGTAAAAGGTCTTTTAAAGGCCTTTCAAGTACTTGGGTGTGACTGTGTGTGTGTCCCTGAAGCTGTTACTGCCGGGCTCACATACACGAGCTGGGGGGAGCTGGGGGAGGGGGAGGGGGGGGGGGGAGCTGGGGGACTGGCTGTAGTTTAGCCCTTTGAGTTCAATGGATGTTGCGCACCTGGAGCTGTGGGTCCCATGACATGTCCCCCGCCCCCAGCAGGGAGGCACAGAGATGCCCTCCTGTGAGCGGGAAAGAAGAAGGACGACGACGCAGAGAGATACTGATTCCCCCCCCCCCATGAGAGAGGCACAGACAAGGTGGGTGGATGAATGATGGGTGGATGGATGGATGTAAGGCTGAAGGATGGATGGATGTGGATGGATGTAAGGCTGAAGGATGGATGGATGTGGATGGATGAAAGGCTGAAGGATGGATGGATGTGTGAAAAGGTGGGTGGATGAATGCTGGGTGGATGGATGATGTAAGGCTGAAGGATGGATGGATGTGTGAAAAGGTGGGTGGATGAATGATGAGTGGATGGATGAATGAAAGGGTGGATGGATGAATGATGGATGTATGGATGGAAGGATGAAAGGGTGGATGGATGAAGGATAGATTGGTGAAGGATAGATGTATGGATGGAAGAATGAAAGGGTGGACGGATGAAGGATGGACGGATGAAGGATGGATGGATGAAAGGGTGGATGGATGAATGATGGATGGATAGATGTGTAAAAAGATGGGTGGATGAATGAAGGGTGAATGGACGGATGAAGGATGGATGGATGAACGGGTGGATGGATGAATGATGGATGGATGGATGTGTAAAAAGATGGGTGGATGAATGATAGGTGAATGGATGGATGAAAGGGTGGATGGATGAATGATGGATGTATGGATGGAAGGATGAAAGGGTGGATGGATGAAGGATAGATTGGTGAAGGATAGATGTATGGATGGAAGAATGAAAGGGTGGACGGATGAAGGATGGATGGATGGATGTGTAAAAAGATGGGTGGATGAATGATGGGTGAATGGATGGATGAAAGGGTGGATGGATGAATGATGGATGTATGGATTGGAGGATGGAAGGGTGGATGGATGTATGAATGGATAAAAGGTTGCATGGATGAATGATGGATGGATGTGTGAAAAGGTGGGTGGATGAATGATGGGTGGATGGAAGGAAGGGTGGATGGGTAAAGGATGGGTGAATGGATGGATGAAAGGGTGGATGGATGAATGATGGATGTATGGATGGATGGATGTGTGAAAAGGTGGGTGGATGAATGATGAGTGAAAAGGTGAGTGGATGAATGATGAGTGAATGGATGAATGAAGGGTGGATGGATGAATGATGGATGGAAGGATGAAAGGGTGGATGGATGAAGGATAGATTGGTGAAGGATAGATGTATGGATGGAAGAATGAAAGGGTCGACGGATGAAGGATGGATGGATGAAAGGGTGGATGGATGAATGATGGATGGATGGATGTGTAAAAAGATGGGTGGATGAATGATAGGTGAATGGATGGATGAAAGGGTGGATGGATGAATGATGGATGTATGGATGGAAGGATGAAAGTGTGGATGGATGAAGGATAGATTGTTGAAGGATAGATGTATGGATGGAAGGATGAAAGGGTGGACGGATGAAGGATGTATGGATGTGTGAAAAGGTGGGGGGATGAATGATGGGTAGATGGATGGATGAAAGGGCGGTTGGATGGATGTATGGATGAAAGGGTGGATGGATGATGGATGGGAGGGTGAAAGAGTGGATGGATGAAGGATGGATGTATGGATGGGAAGATGAAAGAGTGGATGAATGTATGAATGGATAAAAGGTTGCATGGATGAATGATGGATGGATGTGTGAAAAGGTGGGTGGATGAATGATGGGTGGATGGAAGGAAGGGTGGATGAGTAAAGGATGGATGTATGGATGGAAGGGTGGATGGATGAAGGATGGATGTATGGATGGAAGGATGAAAGGGTGGATGGATGGATGTGTGAAAGTGTGGGTGGATGAATGATGGAGGGATGTGATGAGGTCTAACAGGCACATTTATGGTTGTCAAAAGTTGATGATGAGGAGTACCAGTTTCTAGAAACTTTTGTCGGAAGGGGGTCCTTACGCCTAAAAAGGTTTTTCAAGGGGGTCTCGGCATCAAAAAGTTTGAAGACCTCTGCTCTACAGCTTAATTTTCATGGTGGGAAACATTGTGAGAAATGTAGCTCAGTACACATAGGCTGGTGAGCTTTTTGGTGTTCACCAACTTTTGCCGTAGGACGAACTCACAAGATTATGCTCCATTAATTAATTTATCATCACCCCAGGTTTGAAGTGCACAAATAGCTCTAAGAGTTAGACTGTGTGTGAGGGAGGGTAGGTACAGGACATATTTCACAACACCATCACTCCCTTATAGGACCTCCTCTTTCCAGTCCTTATACAAGTGAGGCAGTCCTGCCCCGACAGGCTTATACAACGCTAGTCTTTTCTTTATTTTTAATATATAAAACCCTTCCATCCCACGCCATTCCTGTTTTATCTCCTGTCCCTAAACGGCCTTTCCCAACGCGATGTGCGGTTTCTGGAAGTAAGTGTGAACATTCCATTTTTACTGTGCATTCAGGAGCTGCAGTCACTGTTATTTTTTCATATTTCTGTGTTTTCAGCTGTTTGGGCTGACTCACGCTGACCTTACCTTATTTTTGGTAGGTCACGTCCTTGCTCTGCTCCTCACGCATGTGCTTAGCTGGGGTGAGGCGCTTTTCTGGGCAGGTGCAGCTTAGAGGCCGTTTGGGTGCTGAGGTCTTCTGGCAGCACCTGGCTCCTGCAGGAGTGTCTTCGTTGTATGCGGCTGCGAGGGAGGCGGCAAGGCTCTTTGTCAGTTGCCATTGTCTCGTTGGGATTGAGACTTGGTTGCTGGGAAACAGTGTTTGATAGGTAATTGTACATGGTCGCTTCCTGCTTGGATCTTTGTACTCATGGGATATGAAGAGTACAGGTCTGTATCTGGCATATCTGCTTTACGTGCCCTTCTGCAGCTCACCCTGAAGTTGTCCAGGGTGGAGTTTTGTCAGACATATTAGCACATGTCCGGGAGGTACTGGGGTTTGATCCTTCTGCTTTGGTGGAGGATGACTTCTGTTCTCAGTATGGTATTTCCTCCAGTGCCGAAGGCTTCTTCCCCTCATGCCTCACAAGTTCTGATGAGTCTGTCATCCTTCCAGTCATGGATGAACTCAGAGGAGGGATGGACAGAGGCCTCACCCAAGCTCTGGTACTCCTTGATTTGTCAGCTGCTTTTGAAATGGTCGATCATGATATTCTGATCGACCGTGTCAGTAATGCTGGGGTCAAGGGCATGGCATTGAGGTGGATTTCTTCCTTACTTACAAACCGTTTCCAGGCAGTTCGCCTGGCAAATTTCCAATCCCAGAAAATGAATTTGACATGTGGGGTCCCTCTGGGGTCCTCCCTCTCGCCCCTACTGTTCAGTCTATACCTATTCCCCCTGATCTTGTCTCTGCGTGAGAGAAAGGTTGTCACTTTTAACTATGCCTTCAGTTAGTGTTTGATATCAATACTACCACCTCTTCAGCGTTCAACATCCAGTCCACACTAAGCTTTATTCGCTCCTGGATGAACTACAACCAACTGAAATTAAAACCAGACAAAACTGAGCTCATCCTCACAGGTGGATTAGCAAATCTATGGAACGCCAATTTTCGGCCCCCTACACTAGGTAGTCCCCCACTCCCTGCAACTTCCGTCAAGAGTTTAGGGATCATGATTAGTAACGATCTTTCCATGAAGGCTCAGATAAGCTCAGTGGTTTCGGTGTGCTTCTTCCATCTTCGCTGAATCGGGAAGATCAACGCACTCTTAACCACTGAGGCCCTAACGCAGACTATCCTTACCTTGGTAATGTTGCGTATTGATTACGCCAACTCTCTTTACGTTGGCATCCTGAATATCAAATACAACATTTGCAGCTGGTGCAAAATCACGCAGCCAGACTTATCGACCACCAGCCCATACGAAAACGTGTTAAACCCCTATTGAAGAGCCTTCACTGGCTCCCTGTGGCTAAACGCTGTGCCTTTAAACGGGGATGCATCACATTCAAAGCCCTTACGGGGAATGGCCCTGCCTTCCTCTCTTCCAGGATTCGGCCCTATAACCCCTCTAGAGAACTGTGCTCCTCCAATCTTAATTTGCTGACCACCCTGTATTTAAACGCAAGAAAGACAGAGGGCTTAGCCTCACGGTATTAGCTCCAAAGCTCTGGAATTCGCTTCCTGTGGAAGTGAGGTTTACAGCCTGTTCCGCACAGTTCAGGAAACTACTTAAAACATTTCTCTTCACTCAGGCATATCTGTAAGTCAAATGCATCACTGTCGCAGCCACTCTCTTACTCATGAGCACCATGAAACTGCCTGGTGTACCTGCGCTGTATAAATACATGTAACATAACATAACATTTTGAGTTCTTCTTCGGTTGTATCCAAGATCTAGGGGATCCCACGTCTTTTTGGCACAGTAGGAGGCGTTGGCTACGTTTTTATCACTTGTCAATTCGATGCCCTATGGGCTTCTCTTCAGCTGGGGCTGCAGTGGCTGGTGGACAATCTCTGTGAACACACCGTGGCATCTGGCCACAGTACTGGAGGCCTTCAGCCGAGGTCTTCCCTTTGTCAGTCCTTGCTCAACAGAATGAATTTAAGCAAAGAAAGAAGATGTAGAAAATTCTGGACCTCCAGAGGACCAGGATGAGGCTCTAAAGACATCTGACCAAGATGAAAATGCAGTGGGCAAGAATTTCTGGCTTGCCTTGCATGGATATTTCTGTGCCAAAGGTGAAGGCTTTAGGGGTCCCTGAAAAATAGGCATTTAGCCTCATGGAGACTACGACATTTGCAATGGTCTGCCTTGCCCTGATCAGGAATTTAAAGCTCAAAGAAAAACCCTGTCTGAAAGAAGTCAGCCATAAAAAGGCAGAAGGGTGATCTTAGCAGTGATTTGACATTAGCAGCTGCAATTGTCAGCTGGATCCACTGGTTTCGCTCAGAACGCTTAGCCCACACATTGAAGGATTCAGTAGGAGCTTGAGCTCACCATATCTGGCCACATGTGGCCTTCACCAGCCACAGTGTTCTGCCTTACTTGCTAGAGGGTTTTATCTTCAACTTAGAAATCAAAGGGGTTCATTTAGAGTGTGAACCTTGCTGTCAACTGCCAGAGTTTCCACATTTCAGAAATTATGGCTCCTCTTTTAGAGTTGAGGGAACCACTGAGTTTTAAAAAGCAGAACATAAGATGGGTCTGCCATCGGAAAACCTTAATGCTGTAGCCATCCAGCAGGTCACAGTTGCCTTAGCCCCACCCTGTAAAGGTGGGGCTACAGTATGGCTGATTTTTATGTTGAGCCTAGGCAGTGCAAGCGCTGTCTCTCAACATGCTGTATTTAGTCGGGGGGCATACACCTCAACCCCAGCTTCGGATTGGCTTTTGTCAGTGTCCTTTAAAAAATCTTACTTTCAATTGGATAATGCTTCCTGCTTGGCTCACCTTTTCTCTCAATTGTTGACTCCCATACACCACCCCCAGGACTTGTCCTCGTCCACTTGTTTCATTTACTTTATGCCCAGGGCCTTTTAAAATAAAAATCAGAATAGCTCTTCACGCACATGCATTTTCCTTCCTAATACATTTTAATTACAGTCAACACAATGTCCGCTGCGCTTCATCTTTATTTTCCGGCCTCACAGTATGAGCGATTGTGACTAATGGATTTTTTATTGTCGGCGACTGTGGGGTTAGCGCTACCTAATGTGTGACTGTTTGTTGTCCGTGTTAAAGAGTCATTGAGAATGGGGCAGAGGGACAGAGGTGTCAATGGAATCTTCCCTCCAAGTCTTAAAAAGAAAGACCCGTAGCTGCGCACAGCAGGGACAGGCTTCTTGCCCCAGGCAATGTAAAACAAGCATTGGCACAGCCAATAGGTCTCACTTTTGGGACCTTATAAGTATTTAGTTATGCAGCAGAATATCCTTGGTGCAACAACACCAATTGTTGCATGGCTAACACTTACGAGGTCCCAAATGCGAGACCTATTGGCTATGCCAAAGCTTGTTTAGTTTTGAAAATATGGTCACATAAGCCAAAAGTGAGGCGTAGTGAAAGAATAAAAACTCTAGCAGAAGGGAGGGCAGATGGGGTGCGGAAACTCCCGGTAGGGGCTGGATTTGGAGATATGTAAGTAGGTGATAGGAAGTCATTGGTTAAAGCCCCACCTCACGCCAACCTTTGAAAAGGGCGCCTGAGGTAAATTAACGCCCTCTTCCTTGCTGATTTCCGGTTCCGGCTCAGTCTGTTCTTTTAGTAAATATACAAACATGCAATGTAAATACTGATACCCGGCGAGTGAGGGCAAAGCTCGCCATGCACCATTAGAGAATAACAGTGGTTGAGTTGAAGCCGGCCCTTATCTAACTGAACGTTATGAGCTTCATATTGTGTTTTGAACATACTTGCTATGAGTTGGATTGCTCTTTGGTGTATGCAACGCCAATGAACTAAAACATTTTAGGACCTGAAACTTATGGTCCTTATCCGTCATTACCCTCGGGGGGAGGGCGCAACAGAAACACAGACCCAGAAGTTAATAGTGAATTAACTTTGGCATTTAAATAGTAGGAGACAGGCAGCAACTGAAAACAAGACAAATAGTAAGAGACAGGCAGCAACTGAAAACGAGACAAATAGTGGGAGACAGGCAGCAAAATAAAACGAGACATGCAGCAACAGAAAATGGCAAAGGCAGAGAGCAAGAGAGAATAAAACAAGAATCAAGAGACAGGAAGACAGGAACCGAGAGAGAAACAGATGTGCACAAAGAGGCAGCAGACAAAACAAGCATTGGCCTCCTTTGCGGCCATGAAAGAGATCGCCAGGGAGTGGTGCGTGTGTGTGTGTTTGTTCATGCACATTGTGCTCTTTTTCAAAGCACATACTTGTGCTTGTTGCGCGCCCCTGTGCACTCCCGCAAGGCGTATGCCGCCACAAGCACGAGTATGTGCTTTGAAAAAGAGCTGCATTGGCATAGCCAATAGGTCTCGCTTTTGGGACCTACTAAGTATTTAGTTATGCAGCACAATATCCTTGGTGCAACAATATTAACTTTTGCATGGTTAAACACTTATAAGGTCCCAAAGGCGAGACCTATTGGCTATGCCAAGGATTGTTATACGAAGAGCTCAAGTTGTCCCATAACAAAAACTAATAGCTTATTCAGTACATATTTTGACTTTTTACTCTGGCAATTGCATTTTTACGCATTCCTTGTCCCACTATGAACGCAAAGAATACAAGAAACAGAATTCAAAGGAAACCCAAACAGTGGATATTCTAAATACAACCGACAAGAGACAACTGGGTGGGAAGTGCTCCATTATAGCTTATCACATATCATATCAGTCATTTGGCCCCTCCTTACGAGTGATAGTTTCAGGGTGTTTCTTTGCCCTGACAACAAAGCAGGCAGTACATGTAGTTTCAATTTTCGAAGTATGGGCCTACAAGTCCCAGAACCCTTAGCGCACATGGTTGAACCACCACGAGCGGCTGCCTAGCCTGCCTACCATCCATGTGGGGCTAGTTGACCATTAATTCAGAATTTGTTTAAAAGGGTGAGATGTGTGTCAAAAAGACCCGGTGATGTTAGGATCAGCAGCATTCAAATGTTTTCATACTTTTAAAGTAAAAAAGCAAACCCTGTGTAAACACCATTCCAGTGAAATCGAGACTGTGATAAGAACCTATTTATTAGGTTTCAGAACTTTCAGAGCTACAAAGTCAAAATGGTGTGAAGGCATTGGTGAGGAGGGGGGCAGGGAGGATTGCAGTACTCTTGGGATAAGGACATAGAGAGAAATGGGAAGTCGGATAGAGGAACTTAAATAAACGAGAGCTCCTATGTTTTACCAATCCTGCTCTGCCGCTATTCGGTTCTTCGATAAATCCAAACGTTTAGGAGGCATCTGACATATTAAGTAACAGAGGATGTGTAGGGTGACCACAAACCCTCAGCATTAGGACACCAGCTTACAATCAGAACGGAACATACTGTGCCTGCTCCGGTCATTTTGTAGCCTTGCCAGACTGGAAACATGGTGCCCGTCATATGCAGTCATGCGGCTAACCTCGTTGCAGTCAACAAACCCCACGTCATAAGAGTCTGGAAGTCAGAAACGCTTTGAAGCAAGGCAAAGAATGCTGGGAATTGCAGTCCCCCCCCCCTCATAAGTGTAGGTCTAACTAGTTTTATTAGCTGAAAATCATTATAAGATAAAATAAATAAAAAGTCCCTATAATTACATGGGGCAGATGGACAGCTATGCAACCTAAAAATTCCACAGAATAACGAAGAGTTCATTAACTATTAAAAAGCAGAGGCAGTAAAATGTGTTAATCTTGGCAGAGGCCTTACTTAACTTTATCTGACTTTAGCTTTGAATAACATATTGCCTCAGCAGCTTCCACCAACTAAATAACGCAAGGCCCATACCTTGAGGTACACTGTCTCCAAAGTTCCTCACTCACTGTGAAAGAGAAAGAAGGTCCTTTTTGAAGCCGAGGCCCAGCCCTCTTTGGCTTAGTAAAAAAACAGCTGCAAGACATTCGACATCTCTTTGCTTTTGTAAACAAACTGTACCCTTGCCGTTCTCAAATTCAAAGTGAAACTGTCTTTGTAAAAGTGGGTCAAATATATCCTTACAACCCCACTTTCATTAAGTTATAAAGTCCGGTAGTGGTATTTTATCAAGAGTCGCTGTTTTCTCTGCATTCTGGTACTTGTTGTACTGCATGTGTAAAATGAAAACTACCAGTGCCAGAAAGTTTAAATAAACAAGCAGGATGGAACACGCCACGGCGTGCATAAGATAAGAAATGCGGCGCATGCTTTATGCCGATACTGCAAGCCCGGGAGTTGTGTGTGCGCACGCACGCAAAAGGAAATTTTAAAAAAGCAATCGCCCTCCAGATGGCGCCTTGGGTGCTAAAATCTGGCGCACGTGCACGCAAGCTCTAGGCCACAGTGGTAGCATTTTCTGAAGCCCTAACTAAAAGTCTTGCCTGGGTAGCGCATGCGCTGGCTCTGGCAAGACCTAAACAGCCACACACAGAATTCTGCTTTTGGTGTCTTCTGGTCATCAGCCTGGGTGCAGCTCAGCTGTTCATGGCTGGTCAAGCACCAAACAGGCCACGACTGCCACACACTGCCTCTGGCTTGGAATGAAAGCACCCAATTTCACTCTGCGCAAGCCTTCTCTTCTTACTGACAGCACAGAAGTTTCTGACTTCAAATGAACTTTGTTGTAAAACACATAATTAAGCTCAACAAATTTCAAGTCCGAAATGTGATCCATATTTACACACCACATAATTCCACACCATGCTACACAATTATACACAATGCCACACCACACAATTCAACATCATACAATTCTATACCACACAACATATTTACACTCCATACCACATAATTACACTCCGCATAAATCTACTTCATGCCACACAGCAACAATCCACATAAATACACTCCACAACATGCACATAATTCCCCTTCTGCTACAGTCCAGTCAGGGGTACCAACGGACAGGGCGATGCCTCATTCACTGAGCGGTTGCCAGGTGAGGTGAGGAGTACTCCCGCGCAAAGATAGGAATAGGTCCACTTTCCCTGTGATATACAACTACAATGAAGATACACAGGTGAATGTAGGTTATATTGAACTATCCTTCCCCCTTTTTCTTTTCGTTTAGTTTATAAGGTTGTTTCACATATTCAACACACGAGATTGCAGTAGCGACTTCATCTGTTTAGGTCCTGACGAAAGCCTGGATTAGGTAAATCTATAGGCTGAAACATGTAGACCTGTCATTTGTTTTGATCTTCTACAGTTATTTTTTCAAACTGTATACACACTTATTTTTAGTTTTGACACCAGG
Source organism: Lissotriton vulgaris (assembly GCF_964263255.1). NCBI lineage: Eukaryota > Metazoa > Chordata > Amphibia > Caudata > Salamandridae > Lissotriton > Lissotriton vulgaris. The sequence continues at coordinate 1,721,794,017 of NC_141689.1, forward strand.
TTAGCCTTCATTAAAGTTTTTGAGTAGCCTGGTAGTCAATTTTAGACTATTCACTTCTTTCACACTTCACTTACATGCACTGCAATAATCACCATCACCCATTTACAATTACATTTTTTTTTATCATTGGTGGGACTGTAGAGGTCTCCAGTATAGGCCACTATTTCTTCAGCTTTGGTAGCTACCTTCAATTTTGGGGCAGGTTGCAGCCCTTGATTGCTTAAGGATCTGAAGTTAAGAGCACATCCCAGATAATGAAATACACCACCTTGGTGGGTTGATGAGATTTTTGTCCTTCATGTGAGATTTCTATGACCAAAACCTTTCTAGTTTGTTGCTGTTTCGGTTTCTTTCAGACCAGCGGGGTTTTTTGGTTATTAAAATAATTTCACTCAACATAATTTCATTCAGTGCCACACAGTTTCACACAACAACATTCAACTCCACACAATTCCATTCCACCACACAAAATTCCACTCGATAACACATAATTCCACTACACACTACATACATCCAATCCACACCACACAATTCCACAGCATGCCACATAATTCAACATCATGCCACTCAATACATGCCACTCCATGACACACAATACTTCCACTAATCTTAGTAGCACATAATTACTATCCACATTCTTCCATTGCACACACTCGCACTGTTCAAGCATTTTTCATATGGGTTTACTTCAGGTCTTTCAGCACAGTTTTATTACCACACTTTTTCAGAAAATCCAACCCGTCTCCTCTTCTTAAGGTGTCTTCTACGTACATAAGTGCAGCCTCTTTATGCATCTATATTTCTCTCCCCATCATTCTCTCTCTCACACACTCTTTCTACTACTCTATCCAGAGTTCATTCACCACTTCATACACAAACTACCTAACATTCTCAATCTTACTTTCTATCTATTTTATACAGCGCTCACCCCTATTTTTTCACAAAACCACATATTTCAAATACACAAATATACTATACATCACACAGTTGTACCCCACACAATTCCACAACTAACAATTTAAATTCATTGTTTTTCATTTAAATTGAAACAAATGAAAAACAATGTCATTTACAACACAAATAGCTCTAACTGTCCCAAATGGAAGACCGATTGCATTGCAAATGCTTGTTCTTTTTAGGAACCATCATACAAGGCATGTTATGTTGCTTGGCTTTATAGAGCGCACTTTCACAGAAAAGGCGTATGGGTGCTAAATAACAGAGATTAGCACACTGTTTGAAGAGGCGTAGGGCCTAATTCCTAGTTTAGCGGTCCGATGGACTGCCAAACTTGCGGTGGCAGTGTGGCTACCAACGCACCAGTGGCCCGACCCCCATGTTAAGATTTGGGCAGTTGGACCACCCTAGGACCGCTGCTACCACCAGGGATCCACAAACCCTGGCAGTCTTGCAGCAGTCTGAGGCCCACAATATGCTGGTGGTGCCCTTAAGGAACCACCAAGCATATTCCGAGTTTCCTCATCACCACAGTTTTAATGTCAGTGAGCCTAACATGAAATGAGTGGCAGTAGTGAAACCAAGGTTGCTTCAGGGAATACATGCAGGGGGACACATGTGGAGCCCCCCCCTGTATGCATGCGCCCCCAGTTACTGCATGGTATGGACTTAACAGACGATGCAATACAGAAATGTGCTGTGTCGGGCCCACAGCGCTGCCTTTCTAAGGCTGACATACGAGCCTTTAAAAGACACAGCCATCAAACGACTGCCAGACCTGTAATCCAATCGGAATAAGGTGGGCGGTCTGCATATAGGTTTGGCGGTCTAGGAGTGGGGTGCTGGTGTGGCAGGCGTTTCTTATTAGAGTTGAGTTTTAGCTGGTCGCTATTCATCCAATCATGCCTGAACATCATAGTGGTCTGAAAAATGTCTGTAGATTCAGGGGAGTGATTGATGGTAAATAACAACTGCAATTCATCTGCAAAGTCTGATTTGCCTTTCCTTTAGGAGCGCACCAGTTGACGGATGTACAAATTAAAGAGATAGGGAGACAAGGAAGATCCCTGAGTTACTCCACAGATTATTCGTACCTTGGGGGATTTGAAGAGAGAAAATGAGACAGATTGCAAGAAGCCTTTTAAAAAGCCAGGGTTGAGTCCTTAAGGCCCGCCGCTCCAACACGGCTGATCAGAAGCTAATGGTCGACCATGTCAAAGGCCGCAGACATATCAAGGAGGAACAGAGCTTGTATGGTGCCTCTTTTGGCTTCTTACCGCGTATGATCAATAACTGAGAGGATGACTGCCTCAGTTGAATGAGCTGGTTGAAAGCCATTCTGATGGGGGTCAAGGAAGTGGGATTCCTCTAAAAAGGAGTAGAGGTGTCTGGCAACATCTTTCACTGGCACTTTCACTAGGATAGCAGTGAAATTGGGCAGTAATTTTTTAAGGTAAGTGGGCCCTCACCCATTTTCTTTTGAAGAAGGACAACTATAGCCTTCTTGAAGATGTCGGGCACTATGGGCCCGATGTAGGTAAATCTAATTTATCACTTCTAAAATACCGAATCATACCGATTCGGTATTTAAGAAGTGGTAAATTAGAAGGGGGGGAAATGTAGGTAAATCTGATTCGGTAAATACCGAATCTGTAAGATTCGGTATTTACCTATTCTGTAAATACCGAATCGGTATCCCCCATTGATTCCTATGGGCTTCACAATGTGGAATACTGAATCGGTATTTACCGATGCGGTAATTACCTATTCTTGCAAGGGTGCAGGGGGTGTCACTTTGACACCCTCTAGCACCCCAATTACAGGCTTGTGTGCCATGTGGCACACATACATGCCCTATGGGCATGTCTTTGTGTCACATGGCACAGATGTGCATGCACAGATGTGCATTTATTTATTTATTTATTTTATTTAAAGGTTTTGTAAAGCGCGTAGTAACCCAAGAGCATCCCAGCGCTAACCTGCATCTCCGGGGGTTTCAGCAGTCTAAGGAATTATGGTTGAGGAATAAGGAGAGTCTTTAATGATTTCCTGAACTGGAGGAGATTCGATTCTGTCCTCAGTCTTTGTGGGAGGTTGTTCCAGTGTTTGGCCGTGTGGACCGAGAAGCGGCGGCCACCGGCCCTGGCTTTCTTGACTCTGGGGACTGTAATGAAATTTTCTCCGCTGGACCGGAGGTCTCTTTCCGCCTTGTAGGGGATTATGAATTCCTTGAGAAGGGGGGGCTATTATTGTTAAGGGTTTTGTGGGCCAGACAGAGAGCCTTGAAGGCGACCCTTTCTCTGACTGGGAGCCAGTGGAGAGACTTGAGAGCTGGCTTGGCAGAGGATCTTGCAGGTGTGCCAGTCAGTAGGCGGGCGGCGGCGTTTTGAACTTTCTGCAACGTGTTGAGGGTGGCTTCGGGAGCTCCCAGGTAGATAGCGTTGCAGTAGTCCAATCTCACCAGGATGAGGCCCTGGATCAGGAGTTTCCTGGCGTTCGCGGGGAGCAGGGGAAAGATCTTCCTACAGGCTCTGAGGAGACCGAAGCATATCCCTGCCGTCTTTTTTGCCTGTGTTTTGAAGCTCGGGTCGTTCTCAATCCAAACGCCTAGGCTTTTGACCTCGTCCTTGGGAGCATGCACACCTGGATTCGGTATTTTACCACCCAATTGGATTGGGTGGTAAAATACCGATTCTTAAAGCCCTGTGGCACTCTGACATGTGCCAGCTACATCTGCATTTACAGAATCGGTATTTTACCAAGTCTGTATTTACCGATTCGGTAATTTTACCGAATCGGTAAATACAGAATCGGTAAAATACCGATTCTGTAAATGCATGCCCTACATCTGAAAACCCTAATACCGGTCGGAAACGGCCAAAATCGGCCATTTCTGACCGGTATTAGGGCTCCTACATCTGGCCCTTAGTATTTGCTAAGAAAGGAGGGAGGTGTCAATATTAGGGAAATATGAAAAACCATGTTTAAGATTCTCTGAGGGCAGGTATCATTGGGGAAGCTGGATGTATCTGTTGATATCAAGTCCAAAAGATCGTCCTTGCTGATAATGGAGAAATCAGATAGTTTGACTGCGTTCCTATCTTCAGCGCGTGTCACAGTGGTAGAAGGACTAGCCAGAATGCTCTCCTTTATCATCTTAATTTTCTCGATAAAGAAGGAATTAATATTATCGCACAGGATCTGTGACAGTTGGATAGTGAGTGTCACCTTATAGGGATTGAACAGTTCAGAGACTATTCTGAAAGATTTCCTTAGACTTATTCGAGGAGGCTATGATTTTAGTGGAAAAAGGCATTCTTAGCTTGCCTGATTGATCTTTTATATACTTTGAGGTGTGAGGAATAAAGCTCTTTATCCTCTGTTGAATTATAAGTCCGCCATTTTTGTTCTGCACAGCGGAGGGCGATTTTTGCTGTTTTCAAATTTTCCAAAAACCATTTAGAGGCATCATGGCTTCTATTGATTTCTGCTAGCGAGTTAGATATATCTTCTACATGACTGTCTATGCTGCATGAGAGATGGGAAGAGAAGTAGTCAGAGATTTAAGACAAGTGCCAAAATTAACTCGGGACCAATTTTGACAAAAAAGTCCAGGACATGGGAAAGGTTTAGGAGAGGTCAGACCAATTAACAAAAATGTAATTAAGTGATGGTCTAATCATATACACTGAGAGACTGTAATATTGGCCACTGTTAAATTAATAGACCATGCCTGGTCTAATGTATGGCCTTTCACAGACATGGGAGAGAATATATGCTCTTTTAAATTTAAGTTACTTAGTTGATAAGTGAATTCTGCTGAAGTAAGCTCACCTGCTTCCTCATTTGCCCTGCTGTTTAGGTCTCCTATTAACAGAACTTTAGCATAGTTAATGACTATGGGGAACAAAGCTTCTACGAGGATTTGGGGAAAAAGTCACACATGACCCATAGGTCTATACACCACCATGCAAATGAGGGGAAAAATTGGAGAGTCGAGTTTAACCAAGAGGTGGTCGACCAAATGAAAGACAAATTGTGCAAGGCTAGAGAACATGAGAGGTTTTTAATTACAGCAGGGAAATCCCCTCCAATTTTGCCAGTGGGTCTGTTCATTTGGATAAGGTAATAGCCTACTGGTAAAGCTGATAAAATGTTGTCGATCCGAGTAAGAAAAACTTGAAAATGTCTCTGACACACAGGGTTAAACCTTTTATTTTTATTTAAAGAAATAAACCCTCACTTGGGCAGTTTGTTTCTAGAAAGATGGCAAGTTGGCAAAAAAGATAAAGAAGCCCGCTTGACTTTCATCCGTGATAAAAGTATCCACTGTCAAAAAATCGAGGATCACTAGTTAAGGCTCCTAAGTGTCAAGGTACAATTGTTGCTTGGGAGGACCCATTAGGTTTACCAGGACTATGCTGCAACACAGTAGGTCTGAAAAAGCTCCTAAGACTATGTCACCAGCTCCCATAAACTATCATTGGTAGCTTTTGGTTTCTTGGTTCTTCTTTACCTTTGATCTTCAAGAATTGACAACTCTTAATCCCCTTATCCGGTTTTCTCCATGTTGGTATTGTTTTACCTATAATAATATTCTCCTTTTTGCTAAACTGGTTTGGGAAATGTAATGTTTGAATATTTTAACCTTAACGTTGTTTTGTGCTGCTTTAAAAATACAACACACACGTTATCGGAGAAAGACCTATTCCTTTGTGCCAAAGCTACCAGACTTAAACCCGGGATTCTCACTGTACTCTGATACATGTAGCAAGGACCTGGTTTATTACTCTGGACCAGAGGTCTATACCCTCATAATAATCCAGGCTCTGACCAACATCAACAGGTCAGGAAAGGTGTTGCACTATCGCGTTGCGGTCTGTAAGCGCTGAATAATTTTATCCTCATTAGTTGCTGTATTTTGCGCGTTTTCGTTTCGTTTTTATTTTCTTTTGTATTTTAACTGTGTACTGCTTGGGCTCTCCCCCCCCTCACACCTGCATTTAATTTTGGAATACTCACCACCGTTTCGGTGGGCCCGGGTTCTGTGGGTGGTCCGGGGATTGTTTGGTGATCGGCGACCAGCGCCATCTTGGCTTGGGACCAGGCTTTTTCGGCGGGCGCCATCTTGGAGCGTTCATGCGCTCCTCCCTCCATTCCGGCGCCTATTTAAAGTCGCTCTCTCCCGCGCAGCGGGAACGCGCAGCTAGGACGCCGTCGCTTGCCGGAGTCTTGCCAGAGTCCTGCCCGTCTGCGCCCGTCAGCGTCCCGGAGGCGCTCGGGGCGACAGGGGGGCCCGGATACCCAGCATGTGTCCTCATGGATCACTCGTGCCGCGTTACACTTCTGGGGAGCTTCGCGCTCTCTCCACTGCAGGGGCCGACGCATGACAAGGGGCACATTCTCGACCAGGTTTTCTCGACATCTCCCCTTGAGGCGTTAGAGATTATTCCGGTACTATGGTCAGACCATCTGCTTGCCAAATTTTCTATCAAAGGCACAGTTAAACCGGCTGTTGCCACCTCACAGCAGCAGGGTCGAACCCATAGGGCTTACCATCGAGTGACCCCGGAGATGCTGGCTCAGGCTGCCCTGGATCATCCCTGCCCCCTCTCGGGCGACCTGTCGAAGGATCTGGAGTCCTTGCAGACGTGGCTCTCAGACAGGCTTAACGATCTTGCCCCGGAACTGGCTCCCCGCCTTACTCCAAAACGGGTTTCCGCCCCCTGGTTCACCGCTGCACTGTCGGCTAAGTGGCAGCAGTGCAAGGTGGCCGAAAGAGCTTGGCGGGTAAAATACGACCCGGACGCTAAGCTGACTTATAAGAGGGCGGTTAAAGACTATCACTGGGATATTCGCATGGGCAAGAAGGCCTACCTAGCAGGGAGGATAGAAGCTGCCTCCAACTCCTGTAAGGAGATTTTCTCTATAGTTAGAGAATTTATATCTCCACGGTCCAACATCTCTGAGGAGAGGCCCTCTGATTTCTGGGCCTCTGATCTGGCTAGTTTTTTCACGAGCAAGATCCAACTCATACAGGATTCTTTCCCATCGGCTGTACCCGCGGGGCTGATTAACTCTGAGGCCAATCGTTCGCCCCCGGCCTCGCCAGGTGTGACGCTGGGCGAGTTTCCACCTATATCTGCGCCCGCGTCTTTAGCACTTATGGGCAACTTGAAATCGGGCTCGCCCTTGGACCCGTGCCCTGCTAAAATTCTGGCGAAATTGGCCGAGGTGATTAATCCGCTAGCTAACCCACTACTGAATCTCTCATTGAGCCAGGGAGTGGTCCCGCAGGTTTGGAAGCAGGCAATGGTCATCCCGCTGCTCAAGAAGCCTGGTCTGGATCCAAAGGCCCCAGTTAACTACCGGCCTATCTCCCTGCTGCCTGCTCTCACGAAAATTGTAGAAAAGCACGTGCAGACGGTGCTGTCCAATTTTCTAGAGATGAATGAGATTCTGCATGCCACCCAGTCGGGCTTTCGCCCAAATCTCAGCACGGAGACTGCGCTCCTCGAGGTCTCAGAAACCATCAAAGGGGTTCTGGACGCTGGGGGTAAAGCCATGCTGGTGATGCTGGATTTGTCGGCGGCCTTCGACACCGTCCCCCATGACGGCCTGCTCACAAGACTCAGTGAGATTGGACTACGGGGGACGGTGCTCAGCTGGTTTTCATCCTTTCTGGCTGGCCGCCGGCAAACGGTCTGGGCCTCGCCAGATTCCGCCGTGATGCCGCCCCTGGGAGTGGGGGTCCCTCAGGGCTCTATTTTGAGTCCGACCCTCTTTAATATCTTCATGACCCCTTTGGCGGCGTTGGCGGAGTCGTTTGGGGCCCGGATCGTATCCTATGCAGACGACACCCAGCTCCTCTTCTCGTGCAAGAGAGGAGGAGACTTTGATGGGGAGAGTATCCGGGATTGCCTTGGGGCTGTGTTCCAATGGTTCCAACTGAACAGCCTCAAGTGCAATTCCGATAAGTCCGAGGTACTCTTCTTTGGGTGTGACACGGAACCAGACTGGCAGGCATGGTGGCCTATTGGTATGTTCCCCCCCACTTGTTCATCCCAAATGGCTAAGAACTTGGGAGTCAAGATGGACAAGGGGTTGACTATGAAGTCCCAGATCCTGGGGTTGTCGGGCACCTGCTTCGGCCTCCTTAGGATGCTGCGGAGGTTTCTTCCCCTCCTGTCGGAGGAGCACAGGAAGCTGACTGTGCAGGCCCTGATAGGCTCTAGGTTAGATTATTCAAACGTTCTGTACCTGGGTCTGCCAGAGTACCTGCTACAGCGGCTCCAAGTTGTGCAGAATGCGGCGGCGAGAGCGATCTATGGCCTGAATAGACGTGCTAGTGCAGCGGGCTTACTGCAGACCCTGCATTGGCTCCCAATCCGCAAGCGGATTGCCTTTAAGGCTTTGACCTTGACATACAAGGCCCTTCATGCGACGGGAGCTAAGTATCTACAAAAGAGACTTGCCTTCTATCGGCCGGCTCGTTCTCTGAGGTCAGAATCCCTGTTTTTAGCGACTGTCCCACGAGTGAAGAGAGCGCGCCGGGGAGGTCGCTCCTTTGGACTACTGGCGCCACAGCTTTGGAATTCTCTGCCTCTTATACTTCGGGGAGCTACCAGCTTATTAGCTTTTAGAAAAGGCCTCAAAACCTGGCTGTTCACCCAGTAGGCCTTTTTGCTTGTTCTGTTCTTTTTATCTGTGATATTTTTTTCTTTTAATGTGTTATGTTAGTAGACCGCAGCCCTCCTTTTTAAAAAGCGCCGGGACACTCTTTTTGAGTAGCCGTGCGCTCTACAAAAGCCATTATAACATTATAACATTATAACAGGCTTTACAAATGGCAAACAACATATTAACGATGTGAAACCTTGCTGAACATTCTACACTGTCAAAATAACCCCATAAGAACTCCAGGGCAAGGTTAGTGGTAGGTTACGGGTGGTAAACATCTCATATTGACTTCATATCTGGTAAAGACATGTCAAAATCCACATCTGGGCCTTATTTATGGGTTTTCTCCAAGGAAGGCGAAGCGGGCCTTGCTGCTGCGCTGCCCTACGGCAAAAGAAAAGGGCAGGAATGCGCAGTATCTATTAGATAGGGTGCATTACTGTCCTTTTCCCCTGCGCTGGCACACAATGTGCTGCCATACGCCAACGCAGGCACCTTTGCACAATGGTGCAAGGGTGTTTGCCTTGAGTCGATGATGATGTTCCAGGCATCAGGTTTCTTTGTCCTCAGCAGGCTCAGAGTCTGTCTTGGGAGTTTTCTTTTGAACAGAGCTGTTGTTCGCAGGAGATTCTGTCTTTGTTGAAGGCAGTCAGTCCTCCCAGGGTTCTGGAGGTCCCTGGCTGCAGGACAAAGTGACTTTTGGCACAGGATCTCTGGAAACTGTGGACGGGCTGGTAGGGCTGGGGCCAAGTCAGCTGTTCTCTGCAGTCTCCTCTGCAGGGCATCTTCTTTCGTCCTTTTTCTTCTTAGGTTGGGGGAATCTGCCTTCTTGGTTCAGGACTGCCCCCTAAATACGGTATTTAGGGGGCGTTTTAGGGGTCTTAAGGTCAGTAGCTAATGGGCGATAGGAAAGGAGACAGGATTAGGGCCTGCTCCTGATAGCAGGAGAGGCTGGGAGTCGCATTACAAAGGCTGCAAGGCCTTTTAAGATCCCCTACCACAGATGGCTCTTCCTGGCACGGGGGAGGTGTGAACACCTCCGCCCAGGAAAGGCATTGTTTCTGGGTTCAGAGAGCAAAGGCTCCCACCCTAGGGGTCCAGAAACATGTCTTGTGGGGTAGGCTGGTGTGTACCAGTCAGGGAACCCACCAACCATTGGTAGTTTTTCAGGGGGCATCTCTAAGATGCCCTCTGAGTGCATTTCTCACTAAATCCCACACTGGCATCAGTGTGGGTTTAATGTGCTGAGAAGTTTGATACCAAACGTCTCAGTTTTCAGTGTAGCCATTATAGTGCTGTGGAGTTCACAATGACAAACTCCCAGCATCATATACTCTTAATGGCAGCTCTGAACTTACAATGTCTAAGAATGGACTTAGACACTGTAGAAGTACAGGGCTCATAAACCTGTACCCTCACCAATGGTAATAGTGCAACCAGCTAGAGGGGTGACTTGTCGATACCAGGGCAGGTGGTTATAGGCATGGCACACAGGGTGTGCCATGTTGACTCTTCACTTTGTTCTGCACCAAGACACGTAGCCTGCAAAGGCAGTGTTTGTGTGTAAAGGTACAGGGCCTCTAAGGGTGGCACAATAAGTGCTGCAGCCCTTAGAGGTCTCCCTGGTCACAGTGCCCTGGGTACCTGTGGTACCACTTACCCGGGGCTGACCTGTGGCCAGAGATGCCATTTGGGTTGGGCTAGTTTTGGGGAAAGAACGCAGGCCCTTGGAACCTGCTTGGCAGGGACCCAGAGCATATCAAGTCAAAGTGCATCAGTAGTCTGGCAAAAAGTGGGGGAGGGGTTACTGCTACAGAAACCCAGCTTCTCACAGGCCCCTTAATCTGACGATTGTCACTTTAGATGTAACTGTAGATTAATTATTAATTTCCTTTGTGCATCTGCAGAAGAGTAACCCATGTGTCTACACTCTTACAAAAGTTGCATTCTACAATCCCTTCAAGGTTTTTCTTGCAATTTAGAATACATTTACCGAGCATACTGCCCTGTGTTAAATTCGAACAGATGTTTGTGAGAAATCACCCATGTTGCCTTGTCGTGCAGATGCATACTTTGTGTTAATGAAACATTACCGATTTCCATATGCCTCCAGCAATTATTTGATCAGATATTTATAACAACAGCGGGTCTGATCTAATGGTATGCATGCTGCAGACAGATGTTGCCTCAGGGTACCCTTCAAAAAGCAAAAGTGTCAATAGTCACTGTAAAAGGAATACGCTATTCCTGTGCCAGAACTGAGAGCACCACCACACTAAAGGTGATTCCAGCGAACCATGTGTCATGCCTGTATGATATTGTCTTTCACTTCATCTCGGACATGCAAAACAGTGGGAGCACCGCAGGTTAAATATCTTATTTTATGCACAAAGGTGATGTATTAAACTATACATTTTAATTCCCCAATATTGTGTATCTAATTGGAAGATCATTTCCCTGTTAGAACTTCAATCACAATACGAGCCTCTTGCATCAGCAAGAAACCATTCACATAAAAGGTTTCGGAAACATACAGGCACATGCATCAATACTGCATTTTGCGATTTCTTAATTGCGAAAAATAAGGAATTGCAATTAAGGAATTGCAAACTGCAATGCATAAAGAAATCGCTATAAAAATAGCGATTTCTTAAAATTCCTTAATTGCAATTCTCTAATTGAGAATCGCAATTAAGGAATACTTCCACATACATTCCTATGGGCCTAGAGGCCCCTAGGCATGAATGGAAAGACATTCTTTATTTGCAATTCACCATTAAAAATTAGCAAATTAAGAATACAATTTCAAGGGTGCAGGGGTGTCCAAAGGACACTCTGTTGCACACCTGAAGAATGAACAATGTAAGAAACATGCTCTTACAACTTGTGCGCTCTCTGCAGTTTTTGAAAAGGATGGAACTATGCGCATTTTTATGATTTTTTATATATTGAACTATCAGAAACAAGTATACCGCTCCCTCAATGCAGGAGGTAATTCGACTTTCCATTTCAGATCTCGTCTTAATGGTGACCCAGAAGGTAACAGAATAGAATCGTCTCTCCCTGTTGCTTTCACAAACTGGTGAGGTTGAATGCAGGAGTGTGGGCAACATTTACAGTACTGTCTGATGAAAGGGAACATCTTGATTCAATATTTCTCCTTGTGAGATAAAATGGTGAAAGGTGATAGCGGTTACCTGTCATTGTGCTCCATCGATTCCTTGAAGGAAAACAGCAATTGGTCACTTTCGCCTTCAGAAAACAGCAGAAATAACCACAAGTTGCCAATCATTGGAAAATCCACGCGCAAACTGAAAGGGAGCATCAATTGCCTTTTTTTTTTTAAACTATACGTTATACATGCACCTGCCCCTTCCTGTCAAATGGTAAGTTTGTGCACTTGTACTTTCCTGCACAGCCCTATATCTACCGAGATTCTTTACTATAAACATCAGGCCTACGGAAGGATTGCACTACAGGACATTGCTATAGGTTCACTCTGGTACAAGGGTGGCGCTGTCTGCCAATGCTGTGGAACAATTTGGCATTCCCACCGATAGTGTTTATGAAGGCCCTTGCCTTAGAACTGACTCTTTCTGCCAGTGCACCGATTTGACGGAGCAAGCATCTGTGCTTGCATTTTCAAACATACCTGCAGAGCAATGTATCAATGTCTGCATTAGCTTGACCTCAAATCCATATAGATTGAAGGTTTGTGATTATAATTGGAGGATACGTGACAATACAAGATCAGTTCTTTGCAAGTAATAATTTTGAATAATTAGAATAGACAGCAATCAAGAATTTGCATTGACGGGCAGCTTTGCCTAACAGATATGTCTAGAAGGCAATCCTGTCCTTATCCCTTATTATCTCATCAAGGGTTCCTCTCTCATCTAACCCTTCTCTTTTTAGTACCATTCCGATTCTCTTTGGAACTTGTCTCCATTAAACAGCCATTTTGTACAGCACTCCATTGACTTGCGGATTCGTTTGTGCACCTCAAATATCAAAAATACACACATAGGGGCTTATTTACAAGCCCCTTGCGTCACCGGTGCATAACTTTTTTTGACACACCAGCGGTGCAGTGTGCTGCTCCATGTTACAAGGCCATGCAAAGCCACCCTGCCTGGCTTTTCATGGTATTGTAAATATGGTCCCTTTCACACATCACTTTGTGTGAAAGGGGCGTGCCATGAGTGTTGCTTTGGGTGTTGCCACATAACACCCATGGATTCTGCTGCATTACCAGATTTGCAACATTTTGTAAATCTCGGAATGTGTCATAATCCTATGCCTCCACAGGGGAGACGTAAGGAGGTGCAATGAGGAGAAATACTTTTATTACTCCTTGTTTCTTACCCTCTCTATGCATGCTGCATTCTGAAACACACATTGAAAGTGGAAAAGCCTCTTGTGATTGTTTTTGTGCAGGAAGGTGTCCCTTCATGCCAAGGCGGTAGCACTGTTTGCTGTGGTTATTCCCGCAATGATATTGAAATGTTGTGATCCTTCAAAGTATTCCCCCAAGCGCCTGTAGCTCTTTAAAATAGATAGTTAATCATCACTTTGTTCCCCAACCGCTTGCATCCGTTCATAACCGCACATGGCGGGGAGACCCCCAAGCAGAGAGTGGGAGTGATTAATGCGTGCATTCTTCCGATGGAAGCCGGTGGGGTGGACTAGGGCCCCAGGGTGCACTTTGTTCCTTCTCCACTCTGCATGCACTGAGAGTTCAGTTCTATACCCCCGGGAAACATCTTTCTACAGAACACACTGAGGCTGAAGCCCCCCCTCTTTAAATGCTATTCGATCCCTGAGCAGATAGGCTTCTAGGGATGAAAATAACGCTTTTCCACCAGCATTTGTCATAATTCCGTGAAAGCGGGCCGACCTTCTTATTGACATGCATAATTACGATGTATTTGAATTCCGCATTTTTTTTTTGTCCACGAGACGATACTACTAACCATCCATATTTTCATTCATACACCAAGGAGGCAGCAATCACAGCCCTGCTGTTGCTGCTGGGCTATTGATTAACTAATCTATTTATAAGCGGTGTTTAGTGCAAGTGGGAAGAATTACAGGTTTAATATATTTCTTTTTGGAGTATTTCAGCTGCTGAGCAAATGTTTACAGGCCGCCAGGGTGCACCCGCCTCCCCAGAGGCCGCCATTCAATTAATTCCGCGTGTGTGTACACTGTACAGACTCGATATTGTCTCGGCGTTACCCCGAAGGCCTCGGTTTCAGGTGTTTAGAGTCTCTCGAACATCTGTTCCTGCAACATTAGACTCACAAAGTGACAGAGCCATGAATCAGGCTGCAGCGGGGCTCGCGAGCATCCCGACTCCCCGAACAGAGCTACTTCTCAAGCAGCCAGGACCTGTTTTGCGATAACATATTCTCAGCTGCGCCATGTTGGATTCTTGAATCGCCGGCTGGCGCGAGACAGACACCAGGGCCTAGATGTATCAAGCCTTTTGCGATTCCTTAAGGCCGAAATTCGCAGAATTTCGGCCTTAAGGAATCGCAAACGGATATTTAGCATCTTTTGGGATGTATCACACATTAGCAAAATAAGGAATCGCAAAAAATTGCGATTCCTTATTTTGCTTATGCATTTAAGGAATCGCAATTTTGCGATTCCTTAAATGGCATGTATGAAACTTTTTTAACTTGCGAATTCGGGTTAAGGAATCGCAAATTAACACCAACTTGAGGTTCGTGTTAATTTGCAGAATCCTTTTAAAAAACAAAATATGACTATTTTGAAGGTGGCATGTGACACACATACATGCCCATAGGGCATGTATGTGTGCCATATGCACACACATGTAAGTTTCAGGGGTGCAGCAGGGTGTCCATGAGACACCCCTGCACCCTTGAAATAATTCTCAAATTGCGATTAGCAAATTGTGAAATCGCAATTTGAGAATTACTGCACAATCATTCCTATGGGCCTCCTGGCCCATAGAAATGAATGGGAAAATTATTCCTTAATTGCGATTAGCAATTTGCTAATCGCAATTATGGAATTTTAAGGAATCGCTAAAAAACAGCGAAATTCTACATACATACCATTTTGCACTTCTCAAATAGCGATTCCTTACCAATCGCTATTTGAGAAGTGCAAAATGGTTTCTTGATACATCTGCCCCCAAGCTCCGACTCACCTCTTCTTTGAGGAAACATTTAGAGGAGGACTTTTATCTACGGGAGAAATATTTCCTGCAGTTCTGGAGGCTAGATTTTGTCATGCCTACCTCAAAAATACAGCAATCTTAAGAGTCATTTATTGTGGAAATTAAGTAGGGAATGGCTAATGAGCCCTGACATAATTGTGTGCTACAGAAAAGGTGTTAATAAACAGAACAGTCGTTGCTTGCTCTGTTTAAAAACTTTAATTTTGGGGACACAACCCAATAATCCAAGATGTATCACAGTTTGTTTGTTTTCCCATTATTTAGCAGTTTTGGGCTACACCACTCAGGTTTGCACATAGTGTAGGGTGACCAGGTTTTGAAAACAACAAACTTGAGCGTTTCACAAACACAGAAGTAGCACAATTGTAAATTAACTGAGGGACAAGTTTTACTGACAAGATCATCAGTGTTTTGCTGCATTGCTTTCTGCTATGGGTGGCCTGCTAAGTAATATGAATTATCCTGCTGTTCCTTGTACTGTCTGTCTATATCAGCAGTCAAAGTGTATTAAAAAAAATATGGGAACTGTAATGGTGTATGCAATGGGGGTGGGGTCAGTGATCATGGGGGCGGGACCATAGGTGTGGCGAATAAAACAAAACATTCTTTACATTTGTAGTCTTTCGTCAGGTAGTTACATTTAAAATAAAGCGCAGCTTAAAGAAAAAAATACATTTTAAAAAATGTTAATCAGTGGGAAATGCGATAAAGTACATTTTGATGCCTCTATTAGTTAAAGCACTGCAGAGGTCACACCAGAGAGCCACAGAGTTAAATCTTAGTAGGTGCAGTGGAGAATAGAGACTTGTGTGTTTTTAGTGCTACGAGGTCACAGCCTGTGACAGAAAGGCCTGTGAATATGTAAGTCATTATTTTAAACTTGCATTAAACACAGCATAAGATAGACTGCTACAAAATGCGCACATTTTCTTTTAGATAAAATGGTGCTTCCGAAAATATAGATTTTAGTAATACCCAGACTGTAGTAATTTTTTTTTACATAACTGTTCCTTCAACACCTTGTCAGGGGTAGCAAGAGCTATATAAATACAATCAAAAACACACACTTCACAGCTCATTTGCTAACCCTTTGCACTACCACTCAAAAGGAATAAGGGCCATGTGTATCAAGCCTTTTGTGATTCGTTAAGGCCGAAATTCGCAGAATTTCGGCCTTAGTGAAACGCAAATGGCCTTTTTACCGATTTTGTCATGTATGAACAATTAGCAAAATAAGGAATCACAACAAATTGCGATTCCTTATTTTGCTTAAGCATTTAAGAAATCACAATTTTGCGATTCCTTAAATGCTATGTATGAAGCTTTTTAGACTTGCGATTTCAGGTTTAGAAATCGCAAATTTCCACCAACTTGTAATGGTGGTAATTTGCGATTTCTTGTAAATATGCACAATTGTGCATTTGTGCGGGTGGCATATGACGCACATACATGCCCATTGGGCATGTATGTGTGCCACATGCACACATATGTAATTTACAGGGGTGCAGCAGGGTGTCCTTGAGACACCCCTGCACCCTTGCAATGATTCTCGAATTGCGATTAGCAAATTGCGAATTCGCAATTTGAGAATTATTTCGCAATCATTCCTATGGGCCTCCTGGCCCATAGGTATGCATTGGAAATTATTCCTTAATTGCGAATTCTCAAAAAGCGAATTCGCAAATAAGGAAGATTAAGGAATTGCTAAAAAAAAGCGCATTTCTTCATACATACCATTTTGCGATTCCTAAATAGCGATTCCTTAAAAATCGGTATTTAGGAATCGCAAAACGGAACTATGAAACATATGGCCCTAAATTTTTGTCATCACAAAGCTTCGAGTGATTTGATCAATTAGAGCCAGTACTGGCTCCAGAGCATCATTCACATGTGCATATTACCCCTTACATTTGCATAATTAACTCATTGCACACATTTGCATTTCTTTCAGGCAAGCAGGCACCCTGGCAGGAAGGTTTGTTTAACTGTATGTCTGGCTTCAGTTTCACAGCATAGGAGGCTCACTGAACAACACTTCAGCTGAAGCATTTAAACTATCAGAATTAACTGATGACTCAAAAACTGGCACATTGGTTCGCCTACTACTTCAAAGATTCTCAGTAAATATCTGAAATAATGATTAAAATAATAATAACATAATGGAACACCTCATTCCAAAGAAAATTGAAATATAGTATTTGTGAAACATTGTGATATGATGGCAAATACAAAGTATCTGGAGACGGATCAGATAGAAGGAAACATTGATTTTCTTTTTTGCTCTAAGTGCTACTCGATTACCCTAAAACATGACGATGAATTGAGATGTATTTGCTAGCAAATTGATTTCTATACACGGGTCCTGCTTCAGATAACTGTGACAGACAGATGGCTTAATGATGAGGCACACAGATCAATGTCCCTCCATAGTTAGCAGCTAGTACGAGCACTTTGCTTCAGAAGGAAAGTGAGTCATGCATTTATTGCCACTGGATATGCAAAAAATGCAAATTTTATCATTCATGTGGCTGAGAAGTATTGTAATGGTCTCCTTGGAGGAGAAGGAGTAAGGTTTCATTGTCCAATCAGTTCAATGCCTGGCATACACTAATTAGCATGAATGATTTCTGCGGTACCTGTCACTTTTATAATAATTCTATGGCATTATCTGAGAAATTAATTACACTGCATGAAGTGTGCACACAGGTACTCGACCAATCATAGGATCTGAATGTCTTCACTTTTTTTTCTCCTCAAAACTTTGACAATACAAGGTTAACAAGAAGTATCTGTAGATAACAAACTCTGCTATTTCAATTGATATGAAATATTTACAAATGCTGTTAAAGTGCACAACAATGATTAAAAAGAACCCACACAAAAATATAAAAGATTATTCTGTGAAGCAAGGCCAACTGATACCCACCAATTTTTGCATTTTGTTCAATTGGGGCCCAAGAATGTGGTTGGTGTCCATATATATGAACTTTACCTTAGGGATGTTGACAAGTTGATATGAAAAGCCAGCAGGAATTAATATGATAAGCAAGCTCAGCACCTGTTGAGTTTTTGAGTCACTGGCAATGAAAAAAATGCCTTCTTGATGCAGACTTTTGACATCAAGTTGTGGACTGTAGGAAGGACTCCATTCAGGTGATAGGTTTTACACTCATATGATACTTTCTGATGCACAGCACACATGAATACTTTGAAGAATGGCTGCTTGTTTTGTGAATCATTCAGAGAATTTGATGGCAGATCAGGCAATGACCCTCTTGTCTGTCAATTGTCCTGCTTACTCTTATGTTTGAATTATTATATTTTTGAAGATGTTTGTGTCAGTCTCAAGGCTCAGAGGATATCAGAGCACGTAACACAGAGACAGGAATAATGTGTACAAAAAAAGCATGCCATGTCTCAAAATAACACCCAAAATACTAACAATAGTTACAACATAGATAAGGTAAAATAAAAAGTCAAAAGAAGGGAGAGAACACTCTATAAAATAAACATGGAGTTGCGAAACAAACAATATCAGCTTGGATCATAATGGGCGGTGGATAGGAAAGGGGTTGGAAAAGGAAGTGAAAAAGGGCGACTGAAGGAAAGAGGGTGGACTAACTGGAGAAATTTATTTTAGGGAGACGTAAACTGGAGAAGTCTGATGAGCGAGAAGTATGCAAGTTACAATTTGAAAACAGTGATGAAAGGACCAATCCACATGGGAGGAGGGATGGAAGTCTGGATTTTGGCCTATTCAGTTCCATCTGGAAATATGCACTTTTAAACAGGTTATTAATATGACTTAACATGTAGCCTAAAATCAGAAATGAATCCACAGACGTTAGGGTACCCAATCATGGGGGGGGGGGGGGAACAACCAGGAAGATTTAAAGACTGCAGCCAAGATTGAACAAGAGTAAGCATGGGCGGAAAATCCTTTCCGCTCGCGGATTTTGCGGATTTTCGGTAAATTCGCAATCCGCGAACTTTCGCGGATTTACCGAAAATACGCAAATTCGTACGCAGCGGATTTTTTTCTTGGTGATACAATATTGCGGCGTTCACTTGCCGTCATTCAGCATTTGCCGAGTTGTTTTTCTCGATATTTTGCGAGTGTTGCGCCATTTTGGATCTTGCTGCGGGATCCCGCGCGAGTTTGGCGACGCATCGCGAGAGTTCGCAATTGCGACCATGTAGGTGCGGTGGGCAGCAACAATCTTGCACTCGCGAAATTACAAAATTTGCAATTCTGCACAAGAAATCCACTAGCAAGCAGCATAGACCTTCTGAAAATGATGATTTTTATCAGAATAACTCCTCAGGTTAACATTTGCCTGCACTTTTTTGGATTTGAGGCCTTTTGACTTTCTTTGGATCACTTTTGGATTAGAAATCAACTTTCACAAGTAAGTTTGTTTGGGGCATTACAGTTGCTGTTCTGCAGAAAAACGAGTTTTGCAAAACTGAAAGAACTCAGCAGGTGCAAAAGTTCACTCATCATTAGTAACCATTCCCTGTAGTACTTCCTGAGGGGCCCCTCCAGAGTTCAGTTGCCTATGTTTGTTTGGGGCATTACAGTTGCTGTTCTGCAGAAAAACGAGTTTTGCAAAACTGAAAGCACTCAGCAGGTGCAAAAGTTCCAACTCATCATTAGTAATAGTAACCATTCTCTGTAGTGCTTCCTGACTGGGGCCCCTCCAGAGTTCAGTTGCTAGTTGCAACAATTCTATGACCCTGCTCTGACCCTCACAGCAGGCTCATAGAATAGCTACAAGTAGGCCACAAAGGTCCTGGATAAAAAAATGCACTGCAACAGAAAGCAAATTACAGATAAGGAAGCAGGTGCCAGACTGGAATTTTAAAACAGTGACACATTAATAAATCAACCCCAAATTAATTCATGTCAGTTGAAGCAGGGCAGGTGTCTTGCTTTTCCCCCCCATAATCTACAGTGATGATGAACCAGAGGGTGGCATTGATGTACCAGAGGGTGGCATGGGTGAACAGAGGGTGGCAGTGGTGAAACAGAGGGTGCTGGGAACCTGTGATGATGAACCAGACGTAGAAACAACATAGTCGCGACCGTTGCGAGCCGACAAGTAAGTTCGCAATTGCGAACTGGTACAAAACCCTCGCGAACTGGCAGAAACCCTTGCGAACACACAAAAAAAAGCCGCAAATTCGCGAGAATTCGCGGATTTTGCGGATTGCGAGTTTGCAAATACGCAAATTCGCGAACGCCAGATTCGCAAAATTCGCCCATGCTTAAACAAGAGCAAAACATGTGATGGACTAGTGAGATTTTTTTTTTAAGATGGTTGAGTTTAAGATGACAGTAAATCCTATGAACCTGGATTTGTCAGGGATAGAGGTTAGGACAAAAATGTCATTTGTAGAAAGAGACCTTAAGAGAGAAGTCGTAACATCAGTATATTGGTAAGGGAGTGAGCTCCAAGTGGATCAACGATGAAGGTTTGGAGGGAGAGTTGCAGAAGTATTTGAGAGCACTTTCCTAAATGCCCATGCAACCCTGAGTTGTATGCCAAAATATCAAGAACAACAATATTGACCAGTAACAATATAGACACCAAAACATCTGCATGCACAGGGTTGCCAAGGTAAGCATACAAAGGGAGTGTTGATTTACTAGTCTAACTCCTGATCTACTTACCTTGTAAATATTATACAAGATATCATGGAGTCCATACTGTAACAGGTCAATATTTTAAAGTCGAGATTTTGCTGTCACCCCCTACCCCGTAGAGAACACATAAGGATTTTAGGGCAAAGATAGCTGGCAGGTTAGGAAAGGACAACAGGTAGGCATTCCAACTGTTCAGAAAGAGCAAGGCATCATTATTTGATACATGACCAATTCCATGGTTCGACTTTGCCGTCCTTGCCGGTATGTCATGACGGAAGGGATGATCTCCTTTGATTTTGAGTTCGGATGTAAAGTCCAATTTCCATTAGCTTAGCTAGCACATTCAGGCCAGTGAGCCGTTGTGCAGCTCTTTTTACAAAGCACATACTCATGCACGAGTATGTGCTTGGAAAAAAAGCAGACTGCTCTCTCCAGCGGGCAGCCTCCCTCTCCCGCTGCAACGCGAGGTGCGTGCACTTGTTCACTCTTGAGGCTCAAACGTCATAGAGGTCTCAATGCCAACGGGTAGATTTTGCAACCAAGACAAGTTCTCTTTAAAGTCCAGATTCACCACTTGAACGCATTATGTTTCCCTCTTCAATGGATGTTGCCCTTCTTTGAAACCGTAGGGGGGGGGGGGTTGTGCTCATATACGCGCTTTAATAAAACGTGAGTGAAAGACTTCCACTTGGTTATAAATGAGAATACTTAATTTCAGCTCACTCCCCTAGCATTCCAGCACTTGCCCTTTACTTGCCTTACCTGTGAGATCCAGAAGGTGCTCTGGTCTCTGTACTGTTATTACCATTATTCCACGGTTAAATACTGTTCAAGCACTTGGGAGGCTGTGTGGTGTGCCTCACAGTTACCGTTTAATCCTTATTGTTCCTATTTTTCGCAGTCTAAATGTCTTGCCACCTGTCCAGCACCCTCAAAATGGAAACGGAATGATTACACTTGTTCTGAAAATTCCACTGAGAATAAAATGCAAGTAGAGAAGTTGGCCAGACTTCTTGAAGCAGTCGTTATGCTGTAAAATGGAACATTTAACGGCTTCACAATGACTGCTTGGCATAGAGACGCCTGTCCATCCTTGTTGAACAACACTGAACTCTGCTGAGGGAGTGTGGCGCCATAAAATGGTGTGCTTACAAGTCAGAGTATTTTTTTCATTGAAATTGCGATTGTGAGGTCATTTCTGATCAACTCTCCTTTGTTATGTATTTGGTTTCTCTTCATATCAAATAGTCAGTGTATCCTAAAGACACATTTAACATTCAAACATCCAAGTAAACACATTATATTTTCTGCACTTCATGTCTTTCCGATCTTTTTGGTTGTCTTTACAATAGTTAGACAGTTTTTGTGAACCGTCACTAAGTGTGTGCCAGGCTTTATATTCAGGGCCAAATCTAGGCAAACCTTAAAATACAGCCCCCTCTAGATATTTTCATGTTAAGGCACATTTTTTGTTTATAATCCTTGTTTTTATTAAGGTCATCTTTGTACAGCTGTTTTTCTTTCAGTGGTGTATTGTAGTGGGCAGAATTGAAAACACAGACACACAATATAGATAAATTAGCATTTTTCCATACGCATCCAGGCTCCTCCCTCACCAACAGTGTGTTTCTACTGGTGTGCCAGAAAAAAACGGCACAAAGTCATACGTTGATTTAAGCTTGCATTCATGCACAATATTTGCTCCATGTACTTCGCTATTTAGGGTCTCTCTTAGTACAGATGTAGTGGCTTACAGCATTCTTTTCACATTTTGCTTTGTCACAGTGAGTACCTTGGAGGTGATACAAGTGTCACTTTTTGTGATTAGATGCCATGAATGAGACTTTCTGTAATTTAATGTATGTTAAGAACTAAGTGCCTTGAGCTGCTGTGCATGCCATTTTCCAAAATCTGATATTGACGATGTTTCCAGTGCACATTTCTAAAATTGGATGTCTCTGGTTTTAGATGTTACTATGTTAGGGTGTTTTTACATGGTACTTTCTAAACATTGATTTCTTCTGGTGATATCATTTCTACTGACTGGCGCTGTTTCTTGTAATGCTACAAGAGCCCTTCTCTGGCTTTTAGTATCTCAATATTAAAATGCCATTTTCAGACAGTTGGGAAGCAAGTGTCATGTGATGCTACAAGTACCCGTTTCTAGCAGTGGAAGATGTTGGGTGCTATGCTTTCAACTTACTGACAACGAGTAGCTGGGGTTATTACAAGTGGTACTATTTGACTGCGAATGCTTTGAGTTGTTTAAAGTTCTATCTGCTGACAATGAGTGTCTGGGATATACTGCCTGCCCTACTTATTGATAGTAGATGTTATGTTTGCCAGTTCCTTACGGTGGAGGTCTTATTTATTTTATTTATTTATTTTTTATATTTGTTAAGCGCAAACAAATGCCCATGGGCATCTCGGCGCTAAGACTCAGAGCGTGATTCTCCAATGCTTGTTCTTTAGATGGATTACTGGTTGAACAACCAGGTTTTTAGCCTTTGCGGAATAGCAAGAGAGAATGACTTGACCTGATCGACAATGGAAGGGTATTCCAAAGTCTGGCTGCCGTGACCATGAACCGTCGGTCTCCCCAGGAGACTGTCTTAGTGCGAGGGACCACTAATTGATACATTGTTGTGGATCTGAGTTGTCTGGGGGGACAGTAGAGTGTCAGCTGGTCTTTAAAAAACTGTGGCCCCTGCTTATGTAAAGCTTTGAATGCTATGCAAAGTGTCTTAATTTTATCCGATTTTTAATCGTGAGCCAGTGGTACTTCCGGATTGTTTCAGCGATCGGCTTAAATTTGTGGGTCCTGGAAAGCAGTCTTGCTGCAGCGTTTTGTATTGTTTGCATTTTGTTGACAACCCGAGATTGTGCATTGGCAAATAGGCCATTGCAATAATCTAGTGAGGATAGCACCAGAGTGCTTACCAAGGTTTTTCCGGCACTGTCTGGTAGGAACGGGATTATTTTTCTTAAGAGTCTCAGCTTGTGAAATGCTGTTGCTGCTATTTGATTGGCGGGAGCACCGAAGTTGAGATTTTTATCGAAAACAACTCCCAAGTTCCTGACCTTGGGGACCGGGTTGGGCAGAGCTCCAAAGGATGAGGGCCACCAGGCAGGAGACCAGCCTGGAGAGAGTTTTCCAAAAATGACAACCTCCGTTTTCTCAGAGTTAAGCTTGAGGCAATTGGAGGCCATCCAGTCTCCAATTGCTAGCATGCCTTTTTGGAAGCCTTCTGCCACCTTTTCTCCATCATTATTAATGGCAAGCACTAACTGAGTGTCATCTGCGTATGAGGTAAGGCTCATCCCATGCGATTTGATAACTTTGGCTAGGTCCGACACATAGATGTTAAAAAGTGTCGGACTCAGGGATGAGCCTTGAGGAACCCCACAGGGCAGAGACAGATTAGCCGACTGGAAAAGGTCCTAGGGTGACAGCCTGTGTTCTTCCGGATAGGAAGGAAGCAAGTAGGTTCTTTGCTCCCTGTTGGATGCCCATTTTTTCGACACGGTCAATCAGAATAGAATGATCGACCGTGTCGAAGGCCGCGGATAAGTCCAGCAGGACAAGCACTGCTGTTCCTCCCTGATCACAGATGACTCTAATGTCCTCAGCGGCT
Source organism: Lissotriton vulgaris (assembly GCF_964263255.1). NCBI lineage: Eukaryota > Metazoa > Chordata > Amphibia > Caudata > Salamandridae > Lissotriton > Lissotriton vulgaris. The sequence continues at coordinate 1,721,818,147 of NC_141689.1, forward strand.
TTAATCAGTGCAGTTTCTGTGCCGTGGAATTTACGGAACCCAAGTTGAGTATTATCCAACTGGTGGTGTTCCTCAATGTATTTGGACAGCTGTTGATTCATAGCTTTCTCAGCCACCTTTGCCAGGAAAGGAAGGCTGGCTATTGGTCTATAGTTTTTTAATACGTCTTTGTCCAGATACGTTTTTTTAAAAAGTGGTTTTTAAAGGGTATTTTTCAACGCATCTGGATAGATCCCTGATCTGAACATATATTACATATTTGTGTAATTACAGCTATCAGTGAATCCATAACCGGAATGAGGATTTTAGGGGGGCAAGGGTCCAGAGCTGATCCTGTTTTTATGGGTTTGATGATGTCCATTATCTGTGACTCAGTAAGTCTTAGGTCTTAGGATGATATCATTGCCACTTCCTGATACTGAGTGTCTGATGCTACAAGTAACAACTGCCTCAAAATTCATTGGTAAATCAGACCATTTGCAGATGGCTGCTACTTATAAAGTGTACACAGTCTGCAGCAGTTGTGCGGCCCTTCAACCCCTGGTGGTAAAGCGCACAGGATAATGTGCTGCATGGCTAAACACTTATAAGGTCCCAAAGGCAAGACCTATTGGCTATGCCAATGCTTGTTTAGGATCGGTGTGACATATCCTGTTATCCGACACGAAATCCACCTTGATCAAGGAATGTACAAAATGGGTGATTCAGTCCTTCACCATGGTGCCAGGCTAAGATTAGGAAAATGATAGGAGGATTTCTGTTTTGAAATGCTCTTGGAAAGCTCACTATGAGAGAGCTCCTTGAAATGTGTCTAATTTGTAGATTTTCCACTGACAGGAGGTGGCATCAGTTGGCCTGAAAGTAAAATTAAGGAACATTCCATGTTTCTTTTTTTGGAATAGTCACGGACTCCACTCAGCATTGCTCTCAATTTCTCATTATTGTGCTTTTGTTTTACTACTCAAACTTTGCTGAAAGGCTGTTTCATGAACATATATATATATATATATATATATATATATATATATATATATATATATATATATATATTTATATATATATATATATATATATATATATATTACCTACTGGCGATAGCCAGTAGGTATATATAGTTAGGATTTTTTCTCTATGGGATTTCTGAAAATTCTATGCCTAATAACTTTTGCGTTTGTGGACGGAATTGGCTGAAATTTTCAGGAAAATGGCACATTTTGTTTCTGAGCAGCTCCTGGAAATTTGGGGGGGGTTCGTCAAGGGGGGGCCGAGAAAAAAGGGGGGTCCCAAAAAGCGTTTTTCCCATGTTAATTTCCATAGGGCGGTTGGCCTCACTTTTAGCCCGAACGGCTGAATGGATTTCCACGAAACTTGGCAAAATTGTAGGGACTGTTAGCCCGATGTGCCTTTGCTAGGTCTCAATATATGTGCTTCAGTGGATTTTGAGAAATTAACGTTTAAAACAAGATATATATCTGTAACAGCGCTCCGGGTAGCGATCCGGTTAGCGAACTTTTCGCGTATCGGAACTTTGCGAAGCGAAGCTGATTGGTTCTCCGGTGTCTGTCAACATTCTAAACAGTCCGGAGCGGCCGCCATCTTGTCTCTCGGTAGGATCGAGAGACAAGAGGAGGCCAAAACAAAGGGGGAAATGAAGGAAAGGGGGCAAGGTAGACCCCTTCTGACCCCCTAGGATTGATGAGGGGGATATTATAGAGCCACGCGGGGCCCCAAAAAAACCCCCCAAAAATCCGATTTTTCGCCGTAGAGACGCGTCTTGGTAAGCGAACCGGGCAGCTAACCGGGCAGCTAACCGGGAAGCTAACCGGCAGTGTAACGGGAGTCTGAGGAGTAGCTGATTGGCTGTCAACATTGTAAACAGTCCGGAGCGGCCGCCATCTTGTCTCTCGGTAGGATCGAGAGACAAGAGGAGACCAAAACAAAGGGGGAAATGAAGGAAAGAGGGCAAGGTAGACCCCTTCTGACCCCATAGGATTGATGAGGGGGATATTATAAAGCCACGCGGGGCCAAAAAAAAAAAAAATCCGATTTTTTCGCCGTAGAGACGCGTCTTAGTACGCGAACCGGGCAGCTAACCGGACAGCTAACCGGGAAGCTAACCGGCAGTGTAACGGGAGTCTGAGGAGTAGCTGATTGGCTGTCAACATTGTAAACAGTCCGGAGCGGCCGCCATCTTGTCTCTCGGTAGGATCGAGAGACAAGAGGTGGAAAAAAAAAGGTGTAAATGAATGAAAGGGGTAAGGCAGACCCCTCCTGAACCCCTAGGATTGATGAGGGGGCTATTAAAGTTCCCTGCGGGGCAAAAGAAAAAAAAAATTGCGATTTTTCGCGGTAAAGGTGCTTCCTGGTACGTTAACCGGGCAGCTAACCGGCAGCGTAACGGGAGTCCGACATATTGTGTTTTTTGAACGTTTGTGATATGTGCACGTGTGGATTTTGTCTAATTAAGGTTAAAAAAATATATATATATCTTTAAGCGTGTTCTGGCGCGCTTACGTTTAGGATTTGGTTTGCGCTGCAGAGACGATACGTCACGGTTATGCGATGCATCATGAGGCGTCTCACGGGCTACGTGATACGTCACTTAATAAAGAATATATTTTACAGCTATAGATATTAGCTTTTAAAAAACCATTGAATTTTAAATTTAAATTTATATAGTTAGGGATTAGCATTTAAAAAACCTTATTTTATTTGCACAAAACCATTGAAATTCCATATATAGTTAGTTGCACTAACTATATATCGCGGACCCGCAATCCACTGCTAATGATGTCACATATTACATCATTCATGACATGGTCAGTGACATCACTGATGACATCACTGATGACATCTCAAATGACATCACTGATGACATCACTGATGACATCTCAAATGACATCACTGATGACATCACTGACATCTCATTTGACATTACTGATTACATCACTGATGATATCATTTATGTGATAATACATCTTCAGACTCTAATATAACCTTAGATACACTCAGTGTAAACAGGCACTCACAGACTGTCACACATCCATGGAGTTACTCACACACCTAGTCAGTCATGCAAAGAATCAATCACATCTCCATTTCCTCAACTATACAGTTATACACACCTTACTTATTCAAACATATAGTAACACATATTTACTCTCTTATACAATCCTTGATACAAGTTCACAATGATTCATACAGCCACTCACACATTCACTGGCTCTTATGTTCAGTTATTTATATATGTCAACTCTCACATGGAGTGTGTTTTACATATGTACTTACTTTGACATGTAGCACTGAGATATCCATTCACTCACCAATATACTCATGCACACAGTCAACTGTCCATACAGCTGTTTCTACATGCACTTTTGAACCAATACACCTAGGGAATCAACTGCTCACACATCTATGCACAGAGTTATACACCTCCCAGCCACCCACACACATACTCAGTCTCCCATACAAATACTTGGGCAACCATTCAATAACCCATATAGTTACTGATATAGCTACTGATTTAAACATGCAGCAGTTTACAGAACAACATAAATAATGATTGCCAAATTAAGACACTTTAATCACTAACCCATACACTCAGTGAGACACATTTAATCATTCTCTCATACAGTCAGTCATGCACCTACTAAATCCTTCATCCAGACACTTATACATCCACTCATTCTTCAATATGTAAGACATATTTTAACTTTACCGAAACATACAGTCACTGGGTGTTGTCATCAGTGATGTCATCAGTGATGTCATTTGAGATGTCATCAGTGATGTCATCAGTGATGTCATTTGAGATGTCATCAGTGATGTCATCAGTGATGTCACTGACCATGTCTTGAATGATGTAATATGTGACATCATTAGCAGTGGATTGCGGGTCCGCGATATATAGTTAGTGCAACTAACTATATATGGAATTTCAATGGTTTTGTGCAAATAAAATAAGGTTTTTTAAATGCTAATCCCTAACTATATATGGTCTATAACCTATGGTTTTTTCAGTGAATATATATATATATATATATATATATATATATATATATATATATATATATATATATATATATATATATATATATATATATATATATATATATATATATATATATATATATATATATATATATATATATATATATATGATAGTAGCCCTGAGCATCCTTTCTTCCAGGAACATATTATGCCAACTAGAACAAGATTGTCAAATCTCACTGTAAAGCCCCTCATTTGCTCTTGCTTCCTCACATGCTTTACTATTTGTATTGTTGGTGGTCTCTTGATTAGGCCATTATTTTGGCATTTTTTATAGGCCCAAAGTAGCCACAGGAATAGCTGTTTGGTATTTATATCATCGTTTCTCCTTCCAGTGCCACCGTGTGATTCCTTGTGCCCTCAATATAAACAGAAATAGACATCTTCTGCAGAGGTGCTAGAAGGATGCTGCACACTGGCACTCATTAGCGCTCGTGGAGGCTGGGCTGCCCTTATGTTTTAGCTTGTTAAAAAATAATCATGCGTTTTCATCTCCTATTTCATTTTTATGAATCTATTTACTGTAGCCATTATTATTGTTATTTATTTTAGCTGGAAGGCAATTAGGATACTCAAGCTACATACGCATCTAGCCCTCGGTGTATTTCACTAATGCATTCCAAAAGCATTTTAAGAAAACTAATAGCCAAACTAAATATAAGCATTGGAAATGCCAATCATTCCGCCCTTCGCTTACTGAACACACATTCTTAAGCTTCAGTAAGACCAGAGAACAAGAAGTACATGAGCATTATTAGCATAAAATTCCTTGCACATACATAATCTCAACATGTGCATCACTAGTAAAAGCTTTCCCTCCCTACTGTGCGATTACCACGTGCAAATCAATAGTGCAACCTTCTCTCCTTCCCCAGAAAAGGTAAAGCACAGGGCACAGATTTCAGTGCACCCTCTATGAAGAACAGGTAATACATTGGCATTAGCAATGCAGCATTTGATCCCTTTATCATGCACACCCTCCGCGCCTAGGGGAGGGGTAACCTTAGTCGCGCCCCTGGCCTGAGCTCCTCCGGGACCAGAAGGGGGCCGAGCAAAGGGTCAGGTTGGTGACGTCATCAGGGAGGCGTAATAGGAACCTAGACGGCCATTTAAGGCTGCGCACCAGGGTTTCCGGCATCTTTGCCCCCTTGAAACGCAAGAAAGCAAGCAGCATTGGGCATCTTTAACCACCCACCCACCCGGCAGAAGAGCGAGAGGTTCATGGAGAACTGACAGTAAACAACAAATGGGGATGCACAACAGCAAATAGATGGACCCCAGTAGGGGGTAGGATTGGTGTGTTCCAAAGGAAGGTGGGGGGGACTGAACTGCTGGCGGCAGTGCTTAATTTGTAAAATATGAAGTGCAGGTGCTCAAATCTTTGTCGGAGGCCACACCTACTTTTCTCTGGCTCCACCCACTTCCTCCATTGGCTCCACCCACTTTATCTATTAGCCCCACCCACTTCCTCAACCGGCACTGCAAAAAGACAGATGAATTTCAGCAAGGGAGCCTTCCTCATAGTAAGGTTTGATAGGTTTCCCTGCTACTTCTACTTCCAGGTACATCCAGGCTAGTGTCCAGTGCTCACGATTTCATCAGCCTCAAATCACACATGCAGTCTGTCTTAAAAAACATTATTGCCTAGCTGCAGGCAGGTTAGACAAGCACGATGTTCAAATACAGCACTCTAAATAGGCTCTTTTTGTCACAAGAAACTCACTAAAAGAGATACCACAGAAGTACTCCTACTAAGTCCTGAAGCAGCACCCAGGTAGTGTAAAATGCACTGAGTGCATTGTGCTTATATAATTAACTGTACGTCATGGGAAACTGCACTTAAAAATACCTAATGTAGTATTTGCACGTCATCCACAGCCCCAGCCTGTGCCTGTCCCTCCCTGAGCTGAAGATTTCTAAGATAAGAACCTCTCTCCCAGTACTGCTCTCTCCACAAGCCCATGTTGTCCCTCCCGGTCTACGGTTTCTGTTATTTCAACCATGTTGTACAAAAATGCTGCATTTTAACACATCCCATGTTTACAATGCATACTTCTACACGTCATTAATTGTGCTGATACACTGCACTTGTAAAAGACAGATGGTTCTTTCACATTTTGCTCCACATTGTGTTTAGTAGAAATCATATTTAATATCAGTTTAAGTGGGTAAAGCATCGCTTTAGGTCTTCAACTAGGTACACAGGCACCTGCATATCCTGCTCATTTCAATCTTGGTGGTGACACACCCTGCAAATTACACAGAGAACCCGCCACCCCCGCCCCAAGACTATGCGAATTTGTCACTAGCCAGATTGACGTGCAGCGTGCCCATGAGCATTCATTTAGAACACACGTCGCTCAAGTACACTTCCCTGACATTCCTTTTAAGCTTTGGGTGGATATCCCAAAGATCCTTCTTCCCCCACCGATTCCCTAATACTCCCTCACTTGTCTTGGGGCCAGCTTAACTTTTGTTCCTCACTTGGGCTCCAATCTTTCTCCTTGCAGCCAGAGAGTCCCAGAGTAGAGGGTTAGTGCCTCTGAGCACTAAGGGGTCCAGTAGGAGGGGGCTGATAGTTTTTCCACTGGTGTAAGTAGTACTTGGTGATGCCAGGAAACAACTACTTGTGCACGTGATGTGATATAAAGTGATTCACACTCGTAGGTGGGGGACAGGAGGAGACCAGTTATAGTGTCCAAAAATGTGTACTTGAAAATTAATAATTAGACAGAGGGTCGTTAATGCCCCCTCAAAAACACTGACCGGTCACATTTAAGAAAGCGACAATCAAGGCATGCAAGCAGCGGAAGGGGACTCTGTTAAAGAACAACTGCTGCAGCAAGGTTTCAAGGCTAAGACGCTTCTATAATTAAAAAAGTGAACCAGGTCAAAAACTCCCTCAAGAAAAACACAAGGGGAACCATAATAGGCCTTTTGTGGAAAAGTAGAACACCCTAAATACACATAATACTCTCACACCCATCACATACTAACAGTCTCGTATTACCAACAACACTCTCACACCAATCGAGGTAGCAGTCACACATTACTAGAAGCACTCGCACCGCTCACAGATTAGCAATCTCAGACTACCAACAGGGCTGACACACCAATCACATTTGAGCAGTCACACATTCCCAACAGCACACTCACAGACTAGTAGTCACACCACCAGAAGCATTCTCACAACTAGCAGCAAAGTCGGAAGGTGTGGCTGACTCTTCACTGACTGGAAAGTATATAGGCGTGTGTTATTGAGAACGTGGCTGCAAGAATGAGTCAGGCGTTAATTGAAAGAGTTGATCTGCCCCTTGAGTCTAGCACTCTGTGCGACCCCCCAGTGATGTCTCTCTGCGTGCTGTCTGCCCCCTGAGTGTTAGGTTGTGAGGCACCAGTTCTGTCCCTCTGACTATGGCCTCAACAGTCGAGATCGGCCCCCGGGAACCTAATTCGTGGGAGTCAGGGAGCCCAGGGGCTGGGCGGGTAATCTTAACTAAACTTTAGGTGCTTACGACCGTGCTTTGCTTAACTTAATTTCTATCTTCACTTTGTTCTTACCGTTATTCGTGGTGGGCCGATCGGCAGGACACCCACTGCTGCTAGCTTAGCTAGCGCTGCTGGCCGCACTGTCTCACTGGCTAACTGCAGTGCACACCGACTGCTGCTCACGCTCAGTGGTACTTCTGCGTGTCGTGCTGCCTGGTACGGTTGCTACCACTTCCAGGCCACCGCCTCACTGCAGTCTGCAGTGCGCCACCAGACCAGTACTGCACCAGTGACCAGACACAGTTACAGCCAGGTCAGCCCAGGCGGCCGCGGCTCTCGTCGTCGTTGTTGTTGGTCGCGGGCCGAGGCCTGACCGGGCTAACTTAATGTGCAATGCCACTGCAGTGGATGACTCGTGGCGTGGGTCTGTCCGTGACGTGGGGAGCTGCCGCCCGATTTGCCGAATGCGCAGTTTATGCTGGGGCGTGGCAACTGGCAGCAGTCTGCCTGAGCCAAAGAAGTGAAAATAAATCTGCACGCTACCGCGCGCACAGCCCTGGGCCCTGCCCAGTTACCCCCGGCCCGGCCCCATCAGAACCTCCAGCCCGCCCAAATACATTTGTGCGCGTTCTGAAGTTCCGCGGCCCGCCCACCCACTGGTAAACGGAACTCAAACAGAAACCGTCAACAAGTCGCCATGATGAAACAAAACTTGCTGCCTGGCCCATATTTTATATTTATCGCCTAACTGAATAATAAATACTAATATTCGACTCTCTTAGCCTGGGCAGGTCTGGGCAGCAGTGCTACTACCACCACCTCACGGCTCATGTGCAGAAGAAATGTGAGTTCGGCGGTGGCGGAGGGGGGCGGGGGGCCTGGGCACTCACTTTACTCGCTTGCACTCGCAAAACCGAAAATAAACATCCTGAGTGACGTGACGCCGGTGATGACAGACTCTGAGACTCACACGCTGCTATGATGACATGAAAAAAGAAACACGCTGCAGCCGCCGGCCAGGCCTGGGGATGCAGATAGTAAAGTACAAGAGAATAAAAGTATATACCGATACCATATATTTTTTTTTACAAAACTTTCATCTAGGTGGGTGTGCGCGCAGTAGACCCGGCCCTGACATTTAAGTGCCGGTGCTAAGCACCGGAAAGCACCGGCACAAATTAAGCACTGGCTGGCGGCCCTGGACTCTACTACCCAAACCCACAATGACTGGGCTAATTAGAACCTTGGGGAGACTGTCTGGGTTCAGGTACCCCAGTGGGCAGGGTGGTAAACTGCGAGTGTTTTGAGACCGCAATTGCAGTCGCAAAGCATTCTTACACAGGGTACAGACTCGCTACTAGAAAGGGACGCCCTTGGAATGCCCCTTCCTAATAGCGAGTCGCTAACCCTATTTTGCGTGTCTCTATTTGATTAGCGACTACCAAAATAGGGTTAGTACATGGGCCATAGGTTTTTTGAATGCGCAAACAGGCCTAAAACCCAATTGCGCATGCAAAAATCTGTCGTACATCTGGCCCTCAGGGTCTTATATAAATCTTGGCATGCATGATACTTCATCATAAGCGTTGAGGATGTCCCATTCACTGTATTACAAGCATGTTAAAGGCGTATGGCACTTGTAAAATAGTGAACACAATATCAACCTCATTTGTGACCTTGGATCCCGTCTAACAAACTCTAAATAAAATGTTTACTTAGTGTATTTGTTGCCTGGGTATTATATTGAAAGTCTTGTGGCTAAACTCTGGCAAAAAATCAAAATTGTATTTTCTTAACTCGTTGAATTTTATTAATAAACAAAATTAAAATACCAATATCTTGTGAACAGAGAAATAGGGATTCTTTTACAAATACATTTTGAACTGAAACTGCTATTTGATTGTCAGTATACAGGCATAATTCTTAGAAAAATAACCGGACGCGATATAGGGCCTCAGTATGAGGCCCCTGGATGCAAATGTATGAGTTCTCCACTTTTAAAGGTTCATGATACTGGTGTTCCTGTTAACTCCAAGGGAGTCGAATTAATAAGGAATCCACCTTGAACCCTGAGATTCACCTTGGAAATGAGGAATCATGGTGAAGACAGGTAAATCCTGGTCCAGTTCCTCCAGGAAACATCATGGATCAACTGTAAATTTGCAGACCCTGTAATTATCAATGGAGCTTTCAACTGGGTTACTAGCCCCATCAGAAATTGCAGGCCCATATAATCTGACACAGCATTTTTATTTCATTTAAAAATGACAATAATTCATCTGACTGATATTATGATCTACATTTATAAGTAAGTTTAAATCATTTTCTTATCCTCCACAACCTCTTCATTTAGTGTTGTCTTTCCAATTTCCCAATATTTCCTGTGCTTTAATCTGCCTTAGATGTGGTACCATTTTGCTAGGCCGACTTATTCATGTTCCTTATATGACCCACTTTCTTTGTTTCTCTCCTTCCTGCTGGGTTGATTGGTTAAGTTAATACTTCCAGATCACTTTTATTCATCTCTTCCTTTCCTGCATCACACTGCATCTTTCTTCTTTCATCTATCGACTTGCAGCACAGCTTTGGTTACTAAGTCTTCCACAAGGCATGGAAAGGAGCATAATGATCAATGACATTTGTGCTATAGTTAGAGAGAAAATGTGGGATACCTCTATTTTCAAATGATCGTGGTTGCCCCTTTTGATCCTCTTCTGTGTCTGGCCTTTCCTCTAGAACAGAACCTTTCTTTCTTTCACTGCTGCTGACTGTAGAATTGTTGTAATCAACCACAGAATGAAACCAATGGTTGGAATTACTCAAAGTTGTCTGTCGACAGTAAGTCTGCTCATAAAATCCAAGGTAAGTTAACGGCAGCAGCAGCAATTATCTTCTTGTCGATCTCATTTTGTCGCACTGTCTTGGATCATTCTATTGACCATTCATTGCCTAGTGCATTTGCGCCTGCGTGAGATCTCCTGCCTGCCCTTCTTAAAGTTTACTATGGCGTGTAAGCCAATGCCCTTAAAACTTACAGCTAGTGACCAGATATTATCATTTGCAAATTACATCTTCCCAGATAGGATCAGCCTGAATACTGCTGCTTTCGAATGGGAAATATTGTGCTTAAACTTCTGAAGTCTGTGAGCTCTACCGAGGTACAAGGGCAATATTCTACATTCCTCTGCTATTAGCATTCCCTGCCCGTGTGCCTACATTAAATCCCCGCGGATGGGTACTGCATACTGATCTGCAGATCATTCAATTACATTTTTAACATCTTGCTGGAAGTAATTAAAATGATCTCCTCTGAAGGGACCGCAGGGGAGTTGAGAGTGTGAACATTGGGAGGCAAGTCAGCTCCAGGTAAGCGCCTTCTTACTCATCAGAGAGTCAGCGATAGCGAAATTAATTCTCCCCTGCTGATATTAACGGTTTTTAAGATGAATGCAAAATAAGTCAAATTTTTGCAAATAATTTGTTGAACTAGAGTCTCTTGTGAACTCTTTACACACATCCCTAAAGGTGTGATTTTAACTTTCTATTAAATGTGTGCAAACACCGTACATTTTTATAACTTTCCTTCTGGTGGAAAGTGGTGGAAGAGATAGAGATCGCAGGCTGCAAGAGATTTAGAATACACACCAAACTAATTATTGTTGCCACATTAGTAGCAGAATACTTTTTCAGCATCTCTCTAGGAAAATATACCCTGCTAATACAAAATCTCAATAATAACAACACACTATGTTAATAAAGCATATTTTCTGATTTAACACCATCTGATGTAATTACTTTTTTATTCCTCCCTACTTCAAATATCTGACAAATGAGTTTAAACAAAAAGTTCAATGACATTAAACAGCCACAGACATAGTTTGAGGTTTGTACTTAAAAATTGTATTGCACATGGAACAGCATAATTTTGGCTCCATCCTCTTACATTTGGTTAGACCACATATATATTTACATTTGGCCTTATGTGATGTAATAATACTACAGAGTCAAGATGCACTAAAGATATAGAAAGAGCACCTATTGTGTGTTTTGACATATACATGTGTGTAAATTAACGTTTTTCCTTTTCAGAGACGTCTGGATTTGTCATAGTAATCTTCTATAAGTTTAGATTGTAAGGTGGTGTACTAAAATACATGTAATGCAGTGTATTCGCTAGGGATTCATGAGAATAAATCATATGTGTGTTTAATGTTTTCTTAAACAAGTATGACCAGTTGTAATTTTAGTTAAAAATGTATTGTTATACTGTGCCACAAATAAGAGTACAAAAAACACAGTTGATGGACAGAATGTAGAACAATGTCATACATTCACCCAAGTACAAGGATCTGGGCCTAAATCCATCGGTTTTTTGCACTCCACACCACCCTGGGTTAGACACTGGCTATATGCAAATCAGCTCTGACCCTGTGCCCCATGGGAACAGTCCAGTCCGCACTACCAAGCCATGTCTTTCCCAGACCGGAATCAAGCATCCAAGGATCGGTTTCTGGCTATCAGCCTTCATCAGCCTGGATAGCTTGACTCCAGTGGTGTGGAGATCCTGGGACTCACGTCTGAGCATACCCAGCCCACTCGGGGTGAAAATCGCAAAAAACACAGTTGATGGACAGAATGTAGAACAATGTCATACATTCACCACAGTACAAGGATCTGGGCCTAAATCCATCGTTTTTTTGCACTTCACACCACCCTGGGTTAGACACTGGCTATATGCAAATCAGCTCCGACCCTGTGCCCCATGGGAACAGTCCAGTCCGAACTACCAAGCCATGTCTTTCCCAGACCGAAATCAAGCATCCAAGGACCGGTTTCTGGCTATCAGCCTTCATCAGCCTGGATAGCTTGACTCCAGTAGTGTGGAGAGCCTGGGACTCACGTCTGAGCATACCCAGCCCACTCGGGTGAAAATTGCAAAACACACAGTTGATGGACAGAATGTAGAACAATGTCATACATTGACCCCAGTACAAAGATCTGGGCCTAAATCCATCGTTTTTTTGCACTCCACACCACCCTGGGTTTGACACTGGCTATATGCAAATCAGCTCTGACCCTGTGCCCCATGGGAACAGTTAAGCCCGAACTACCAAGCCATGTCTTTCCCAGACCGGAATCAAGCATCCAAGGACCGGTTTCTGGCTATCAGCCTTCATCAGCCTGGATAGCTTGACTCCAGTGGTGTGGAGAGCCTGGGACTCACGTCTGAGCATACCCAGCCCACTCGGGGTGAAAATTGCAAAAAACACAAAGACATGGCTTGGTAGTTCGGGCTGGACTGTTCCCATGAGGCACAGGGTCAAGGCTGATTTGCATATAGCCATTGTCTGACCTAGGGTGGTGTGGAGTGCAAAATAACGATGGATTTAGGCACAGATCTTTGTACTGGGGTGAATGTAAGACATTGTTCTGCATTCTGTCCATCAACTGTGTTTTTTGCAATTTTCACCCCGAGTGGGCTGGGTATGCTCAGACGTGAGTCCCAGGCACTCCACATCACTGGAGTCAAGCTATACAGGCTGAAGAAGGCTGATAGCCAGAAACCGGTCCTTGGATGCTTGATTCCGGTCTAGGAAAGACATGGCTTGGTAGTTCGGGCTGGACTGTTCCCATGAGGCACAGGGTCAAGGCTGATTTGCATATAGCCATTGTCTGACCTAGGGTGGTGTGGAGTGCAAAAAAACGATGGATTTAGGCCCAGATCTTTGTACTGGGGTGAATGTAAGACATTGTTCTGCATTCTGTCCATCAACTGTGTTTTTTGCAATTTTCACCCCGAGTGGGCTGGGTATGCTCAGACGTGAGTCCCAGGCACTCCACATCACTGGAGTCCAGCTATCCAGGCTGAAGAAGGCTGATAGCCAGAAACCGGTCCTTGGATGCTTGATTCTGGTCTAGGAAAGACATGGCTTGGTAGTTCGGGCTGGACTGTTCCCATGAGGCACAGGGTCAAGGCTGATTTGCATATAGCCATTGTCTGACCTAGGGTGGTGTGGAGTGCAAAAAAACGATGGATATAGGCCCAGATCTTTGTACTGGGGTGAATGTAAGACATTGTTCTGCATTCTGTCCATCAACTGTGTTTTTTACAAATAAGAGTACAGTATAAAATAATTGATTTCATTTATTGGATTATATGTAGGTTGTAGAAATATTATGTAGTTAGAGAGAATTGTTAAGTTAGCGTGATGATGGGCCTTAATATTATATTCAAGACATTTAATACTAGTGTGACAGTTGTTTTTCTGCATGTTTTTCTCTTCTGCAGATACAGACAAAAGCCATTCATTAGTTAGTGAAAAGCACATTATATATCAGAGATATTGGGGCAAGAAAGAACTGGCAAGGTCGGATGATTTTAATGGAGAACAAAGGGAGTGTTACCATTTGGTACCATCAGATAAAGGGAGGAATCCAAAGACGCAATGGAAGCGGAGACTGGAGCATTGGAGTAGATTTCAAGGCACCAAGTTCTTTCTTGGGAACAGGAAAAGTACTGTGATAAGTATAAGGTAAAATGTCTTTAATGTTTAATCAATCAATCAGGGAGTTTGTATAGTGCGCTACTCACCCGTTAGGGTCTTAAGGAGCTTGGGAGGGAGGGGGCGGCTCCGGATCTGTTGAAGAGCCAGGTCTTGAGGTCCTTTCTGAATGCGAGCAGGGTGGGGGAGCATCTGATGTTCACAGGGAGCTTGTTCCAGGTCTTGGCTACGATGTAGGAGAAGGCTCTGCCGCCCGTTCTACAAATGCGGGGGACCTCTGCCAGGGTGAGGTCGGCGGAGTGGAGGTTCCTCATAGGTACGTGGAAAGATACTCTCTCGTTAAGGTAGTTGGGTCTGCTATTGTAGAGGGATTTGTAGGCGTGGATGAGGAGCTTGAAGGTGACCCTCTTCTCGACAGGGAGCCAGTGGAGGCTTCGTAGGTGTTGGGTCATGTGTTCGTGACGTGGTGTCCCGAGGATGAGTCTGGCTGCGGCATTCTGGATGGTTTGGAGTTTGTGTAGAAGAGTCTTGTTGATTCCGGCGTAGAGGGTGTTGCCATAGTCCAGTCTGCTGGTTATTAGCTTGTGGGTGACGGTCCTTCTGCAGTCGGGGGGATCAATTTGAAGGTCTTGCGGAGAATGCGCAGGTAGTTGAAGCTAGTGGAGGCCATGGCGTTGAACTGGCGGTTCATGGAGAGGGAAGAGTTGAGGATGATGCTAAGGTTCGCGACAGAGCAGACAGAATCGCATGTGTCACCACCTTCTCCCCAATCTCAAACGAAATTCGCAAAGCCATTCTGAAACATTGGCCAACAATAAATGCAGGCCCAATAAATCTCGAAAAACCACTCTTTGCATTTAAAAAGAGTAAAAACCTAAGGGACTACTTGGTGCGAGCAGCTCTACCGGCTCCAATTCCGAATGTAACTATTGAATCCAACTGGGGGCTGCCACCAATTCTAGGGCATGTCAAGTGTGGGCAATGCACAGTATGTGATCTTACAATTGAGGGACGCACTTTTAGTCACAATAATGTAAAGGTTGGGATGAAAAGCTTTACAAACTGCAACAGTAATAACGTGATTTACGCAATTGTATGTCCATGTCCCAAAATGTATGTGGATCAGACCACCCAAAAGGCCAAGACACGCATAGGCCAACATAGGAGTCGTATCAGGTGCGGGACTCCAAATGCTCCTCTGGTTGAACATTTTGCAGACTTGAAACATACCGCAGATGATCTGAAATGGACGATTCTGAAAGCAGTGAAGTTACCACAGAGAGGAGGCAACCTGCAACAATTGATGAACCGTGAGGAACTCAAGTCCATAATTCAGTTCAACACCATCCATACGGGACTCAACAGAAGTGAGGACTGGATAACACTCTAACAGAACATTTTCCTTAAATGAAAAAGATGTCCTATGCAGTAACATGCCCACATGGCTGAACCAAGACTAATTGAATGTTTTGCTATGTTTAATAACATGCCCAGATGGCCGAACCTAGAATGTGCTAATGTAATTCTATGTCACGTGCACCTCCCCACACCAGTCCCTCGTCATCTTTGCGATGCCTTTATTATCAATCACCTGTTCCCTATTATTTGTCAGACTCCCTAAGAACTGCTTAGCCCTATCACCTGACCAGCTGTTCTGATATGAGCATGGCCCCCTTTGTAAGTCAGGGCTCCTTGGTCATTGGGTTCGATAGTCCTCAAACCCTTTGGATTACATATATCTCATAATGTACCACCCCGTGCAAGTGAGGGTTCGTTTTGATAGGGTACAACCTTTATACCATTTGGAACACTCATATCCTCAATATGTTCCGAAAGCGTCTTATAGACAATTACACCACTCCAAGATGGCACCCATCCCCAGTATCACGTGACCGCATTTTTCCTTAACAATATGCCCGCCCACCTCCTGACAGTGCACCAGCAGCAGGATCACGGCCGCCGGCATTCACCACGGCTTCATCCATAAACCCGGTAAGCTGTTACTCCATCTCACCCCAGAGCCCTCAGATTCTTGTCCCACCGATGAGCGAGAATTCAATTCCCTCACCTTGTTTCACAGCGGATCATTCACGGCAGTGACCGCACCGCGGCGACGGCCATCAAGCCCTCCCCGCCCAATTACTTATCGATCCCCATTCGGAGCAATAATTTCCAAAGGGTAGGTCTTATATATACTGTTTTCACAAAACTAAAAAGCGCGCGCAATTCTCTGCTAACGCCCGTGTTTAAAACCCTTAGATCGCAAGTACACCGTCCACGGGTCCTGCGCACGGCCACAAGTAAAGCCGTGAAAAAGTCTCATTCGCAAGCGCTCCACGGGCTCTCAACTATCAAGCCTGAGGTACGCTCCAATTCCACCTCAATCCTAACATTACCCGCTAAAGGTAGAATTAAACTGCTGATCGCCTCCATTCCTTTATTACAGCAATTCAAACCCCCTTTTTGCATTACCAAAAAAGCCCCTGGGACGCTGGCAGTACCTGAACTCCACACCTCCAACAAGAGGTATGCTCTGTGCCACGCACTGATTGCGGTGGTTCTCCCTGTTCCATTCTAATAGAGCACGCCGAAAGTCTGATCCAGTAAATATAATATGCACTTTGTTCTCCTCAACACGATACCACAGAGGATTGAGCAAACTTTGTAGTCACTTTCCTGCAACGACACCCCCAATTCCATACCAGCCCCCACACGCATGAGCCTATCACTGCGATTCCGAGGAATTTGTTTGTAATATATGTAAATCCTGAAACATTGTACTATCACTTTCACCAGCACATATCACTCACTGCGATTTCGATTATTGCAAGTGATGTAAAGGGCTTGAGCTGACCACTCTCCTCAGTCATTTAAATTGACAATCTCTTATTGTTTCTGTCCCCTGCTTTTTCCCCCTAACAGGCCGTTATAACCCAGGCAAAACTATTATTTAGTTCCTGAAGA
The DNA here is from genome assembly GCF_964263255.1 of Lissotriton vulgaris. Lineage (NCBI taxonomy): Eukaryota > Metazoa > Chordata > Amphibia > Caudata > Salamandridae > Lissotriton > Lissotriton vulgaris. The sequence goes on from NC_141689.1 coordinate 1,721,835,156, forward strand.
TGATCCCCTTTATTAATTGAGCGAGGGATCGAAACGTCGACACCTATGAGTGGCCATACATTAAAACAATGTGTATTTGAATTTGTATGAACTACTCCAGGCGATACTGTTAAATTCTTGATTTGTAACAGTACCCTGCCTGCTCTTTTCCTTTGCCTGAAACACCCCTTTCACTCTTTTCTATTTTTCCTTTCCTCCCGGTACGGCTCAGGAGTGTGCCTTACTGCAATGTACTATTGTTGTAGAAATGTATTTTGACTGATTATCTTTTATCTTTTGATAAATAAATTCCCTGTCCGGCTGGACAAGGAAGATAAATATATAGCAGCCTATAGTGTTCTATATAATAATTGTTTCTTATTTTCACCACTGCTAAGGACCTTTGTCTCCAAAAACTTAATTGATACCCTTGGTCCATAGCTACCCGCTGGGTCCCCCTTGTTTCTTAAAAATCAAGGTTTCATATTTGGTCAGTAAGGGTGGGTGGGTTCCCAAGGGCGGGGGACCACCAGGTGTTGTCCCAGGCAGACGTTAAGGATCCAAGGATGAGCACCCCGGTCTTCTCTGTGTTTTGTTTCAAGTAGCTGTCTTTCATCCATGCTGCCACGTTCTTCATTCCTTCCTGGAAGCAGAGTCTGGTGTTTTCAGGGGGTTTCGTGAGTGAGAGGATGAGCTGTGTGTCGTCAGCGAAGGATACAATGCTGAGCCTGTGCTGTCTGAGATTGATCAAGAGGGGGGCAATGTGAAGATCCCTGGGATACTCCTCTGTTGATCTTGATGGGTTTGGAGAGGAAGGGAGGGAGTCTGATTCGCTGGGTTCTCCTGGTGAGGAAGGATTGGATCCAGTCAAGGGCGGTTCCTTGTATCCCTGCGTTGTGAAGTCTGGCTGCGAAAGTGCAATGTGAGATTGTGTCGAAGGCTGCGGAGAGGTCTAGGGTCTAGAAGGATGAGGGCAGCGGTATGTCCCTGGTCGAGTAGAAGGCGGATGTAGTCAGTGGCGGCGAAGATGGCGGTCTCGGTGCTGTGGTGGCTGCTGAATCCAGACTGGGAAGCGTCTAGGATGGAGTTCTATTCGATGAAGGCGGTCAGCTGGGCGTTTACGAGTCTCTCTGCGACTTTCCCCATGAAGGGGAGGAGAGAAATGGGCCGGTAATTCTTCAGGTCTGTAGGGTCGGCTGTAGGGTCGGCTGTTGGTTTCTCGAGTAGGGGAATGTTCTTTGAGCATTTTAATTACTGATCCCACCTTGGGGTTAGTCAGATTCTCTTTTAGACTTGGAGAGGTACAGATCTCCCTTGACATCTCTGAATGTGTGGCTACATGCCAACATTACTCTTTACTTATAGAACTTCCACAGATGTTCTGATGCTGACACCTTTCTTTCTTCCTTGATTCACTAGGGTTCTCCTTATATTTAGTTTAGTGTAGGGTTTAATAGATGCTACAAATCTTTTCCATGCATGAGGGGATTGAGGCCTTTCGTCTAGCCATCAAACTCTTTTCCTTATTTTCTATATCGCGGCTACGGAGATATGTTCTTTGCTGTTGAGGACCAATACTGTAAGACTCTTTGGTCTCCCTTTGGCTATCTTATACTTTCATACTATGTTTTTGAGATTGTTTTTTTTTTCTTTTTTTTTGCTCCTCATCTCAACCATGGCTGGCCCAATAGTACCGTGGACTGGGAAAAAATGTGATTTTGAGAAAAAGACATACTGTCTCAGTGCAGGACTGGTAGAGGGTCGATCGTAGTGAGAAGGCGCCCGGACCCTACAGTCATGTCGATTTCACTGATAATCACGAACCCTTGTGCACTATTTCGGTAGTGTATGCCATTAGCCAGATTCCACCATTGCCGTAAACACCAATTGACCTTAAAGAAACAAGGACGTAGGTGATAGAGCAGAGAGAGTGTGTCATGGCTTCATAATCATTGGAACTGTGGGAAAAAAAACCAAAAAAAAAAAACCACTCTCTTCATTGGGACCAGTCTAGTTTCAACCAAAAAGCTCTTTTGTCGATTTTCCCAGCCCTAGAAAGGTCCAATTTTGATATATGAAGCATCGAAGAACTCCAGTCCCACAACGTCGGTGGAGAGGCCTCTTTCCAGCGCCTACAAATCTCACGTCGAGCCACCAGCATTGAGTAGAACAAGAGGTTGTTATTAGTACTACGTTTTTTGTCCATTACCCCAAAAATTACCAGGCTAAGATCTATATTCACAGTAGAACCTATTGATGATGTTAGTGTATTGCCTATTGATTGCCAGAAAGATGTTAAAAGTGGACAGTCGTAAAACATATGAGCATATGAGGCTGCGACTTGGCCGCATCGGGGACAAGCCACTGGTGGACCTGTTGAAAATTTGGACAACCTCTGGGGAGAATAATAAGCCCTGTGAAGGGTAAAGAGATGGTTTCTGCGTAGCCAGGCAGGTTTAACAATATCCCAAAGAACGTTGCAAGATGTTAGCCAAAGTTCATTCACATTTGCTGCAGGCAATAAAGAACCCCATAGCTGGACCGGAAGGTGAAATGTTCCGTCTATCTCCTCTAGGATTAAGTTGTAAAAGTAGGAAACCTCTTTACATTTTGGTGTGTTGTCAAGTAAGCATGATTCTAGTTGGCTACTTCCTCCCAAAGGTCCTTGTTGAAGGCGTGTGGAACCCAATTTTTGTGCTTGCGCCCAACTTGAGATTTGCAAGAATTTAAGTCTGGAGAGATTGGGGCCTACCTGACTCACTAGATGTTCCCAGGAAAGCATTTCCCCTTCAAAAAACAAATCTCCCCATGTTGAAATTCCTGCATCTTTTAGTGGGCTTATCAGTGCATCCTTAGTCCAGCCCGGCACAGCAGGAAGGTCCCATATAGGAGCACCATTAGAGTAGTAGCCTATTTTGGTTGTGGTTCTAAGGTTATACCAGGTTCTTGCTAGGTCCTGCAGTACCTTCAGCTTGATTTTCTTAAAGAATTTGGGGTCTCCAAACTTAAATAGAAACCCCAACTGACTTAGGCCTTCGCATTGTAATAATGCTGAAAACATTAACCCAATACCCCGGTCTGATGGAGTTTTAAGTAGCATTCGGGCATGTGTCAGCTGAAAGGCCCAAACATAAATCTGAATGTCTGGGCCGACTAGTCCACCCTTCTCCCTACGACGTCTTAATTTATTCCAAGAGATTCTAGCAGTCTTGTTCCCCCATACAAATGAGGTAATGTCGCTCTGCATCTTGGCTATCAATTTCTTATCAAAGTAGAGTGGTAAGCTGTTAAAGATAAAAGTTAGTCTAGGTAGGATGGACATCTTAACTAAGTTTGAACGACCTAGGAGCGTTAATGGAAGATGTCTCCAAGAACTCATTTGTTTCCTACATTCTTTAGCCACCATTGTGAAATTTGAATGGGCGATCAGATTAATGTCTTTTACAATTTTTATGCCTAGATATCTCATGTTGTCACAAGGTTGTACTGGGAGTCTCGGTATTATGCTGTTCCATGCCATAACCTCAGTCTTTGTGGCGTTAACTTCATAGCCAGAGATGTTACCAAATTGTTGAGCTAAGTTTATGACTGTCGGGAACGCTATGCTGATATCAGAGGTTATGATCATAAGATCATCAGCATACAAAGATACTTTTTTTTCCCAATCTCTATACTTAAATGGAACGATGTTAATATCATCACAAATTATTTGAGCAAATGCCTCTATATAGATATCGAAAAGTAGAGGGGAAAGCGGGCAGCCCTGCCGAGTGCCCCTTGTGATGGTAAATGGTTCCGACAGTCCGCCATTAACCAAGACTGAGGCCGATGGGCTATGGTACAGTAATTCAACCGCTCTGCGAAAGGCCCTGCCAACGCCAAATTTTTCCAAGGCCCCCGACAAGTATACCCAATTGACCCTGTCGAAGGCCTTGGCTGCATCCAAGGTGAGAATGGCCAAGGGTTGCGATGAACTGGTTGCCATATCAATCGCTCCTATTAAGTCATATATCAACTCATAGAGTTGGCGACCTTTAACAAAGCCCTTTTGGTTAGAATGTAGCACTGCGGGGGCTACCTGACCTAATCTCTTGGCTAGTAAAGACGCGAAGATCTTATAGTCAGCGTTAAGAACTGAAATTGGGCGATAGGAGCTGCAGGCGGTGGATGCCTTCCCTGGTTTCAGAATAAGCGTAATAGAAGCTTTGTTCCATGATGTAGGGGGTAAATCGCCATCTTCCAGAATTTGATTGAATAACTTGGTGAGGAAGGGAGCGATATCTGCTGCTATATGTTTATATATCTCTGCCGGTAGGCCATCCGGGCCCGCCGCCTTTCCAGATTTACTGTTTAGTATGGCAGCTGATACCTCTTCAACCGTTATAGGGTAATCTAATAGGGCAACTTGTTCTGTAGATAATACTGGTAGTGAAATTTTATTCAACCAATTTCCTACATCAATAGGAGTGATGTTATTGTCCTCTTGATAAATAGCCTGGAAAAAGTCTTTGAAGGCTGACCTTATTTCTGGGTCCGAAGATACTGTACCGGAGCCAGTAGTTATAGAGTCAATGTTGTTTCGTGTCTGGTCTGTTCTAGACTTCCAGGCTAATAGTTTGCCTGCCCCTTCACCAAATTCGAAATTGGCTAGTTTACTGGCTTCCCACCTTTGCAGGATACGTTGGTTTAATTCAGAAGCCAGTAGCCCTTTAAGCTTAATCAGTTCCTCCTGTTTAGCATGTATACCATGTTCTTGGGGATTGTTGAGATTGTCTAATTCTGATTGGGCTGTTGATATATTGGCCTCTATCAATGCAACCGCCTGAGTGTACTGTTTCTTACGAAACGAAGTTTTATTCTTAATAACGCCTCTCAAAGAGCACTTAAAAGCATCCCATACTGTGCTGGAGCATGCAGAGCCAATATTGATTTTAAAAAATTCTTGCGTCTCCAACTTAACATACTCCAAGTCTTCAGGGGATGTAAGCCAAGATCTATCCATTGACCAAGACCTGGTCGGGGGTTGGGACTGCAACTCGAGGTCTAGGAGTATTGCCGAATGATCGGATAGGTGAGATGGTAAATAAGTTACATTCCTGATCGATTTATCCAAACATTTGTTTATCAAAATAAAATCGATCCTAGATCTATGGTGGTACTTGTAGTTTCTGTAGGAGAAGCCAGTCTTACGGCCCGACCTTACCCTCCAAATGTCAATAAATCCATATTGATACATATATTTAGTTAGAAGATCTCTAGATTTAGAGTGAGGGAGTTGTCGACCAGAAGGAGACTTATCCAACAACGGATTGAGTACAATGTTAAAATCACCCGCTATTATCATAGGTTCTTGAAAATGTAGAAGCTCGGAGAACATCGTAGCCAGGGCAGATGGGTCATCGCGGTTAGGTCCATAATAACCAACCAACGTAAGATATGTTCCCTCAATCATGACCGATGCTATTGCCCACCTACCAAAAGGATCAACCTTCTGCTTCAAAAGTCTTGTTTTGATGTTTTTTTTAAAGAAAATGGCGACCCCTCTAGTATTAACTGTTTGAGAGGTAGTAACTGATAAATCTACCCATCTGTTTTTTTTAAGCAGGTCCGATATCTCAGCTTCAACCAAGTGTGTCTCCTGGAGAATAATGACCTGCGCGTCAAAGTCACGGATATATTGTAAAATTGTGTTAGATCTAGGTTTGGTGCGCAGGCCATTAACATTCCAGGAGAGAATCTTAATGGTAGTCATAGCTGACATATCCAAAAATAGTGAAATAGAGTCCAGTCAACTCACACCCCTCAGTACTACTAAACAAAGCAAAATTTGTCCATTGTTCATTTATATAGCTATCGACCGCCATTTTAGAGATGAGAAAGATTTTATTTTTTGTTTCCCTTACCCTTCCCCCCGTGAAAGCCCCCCTACCCCCCCTGAGGAACCCCCAATTAACCAACCGGGACAGGTCCGGTTTGTGATACCCCAGATACTCTGTCCAGGCTCAAGCGAGGCATTAATGACTAGAGTATTGGAGGGCTAAAAATGTCTATTTTTAAGTCGAGCCCTTCATGGTCCTGTTACAGATTGGTTAAGTAGTATTTACTGGTATCTCTATAAAAGGTTATTGAGGTAGTTTGCGTGAATTCGTGCTCTTTGTGGTTTGCTATTTGTTATATATAATTTTTTTTTTCCTATTTATTTACATATATATATAAATACACATATATATATATATACACACATCTATATATATATATATATATATATATATATTTTTTTTTTCTTTTTTTCCAGCAGTGATTTATGTGAATTTAAAGTGCTTTCAAAGTGCCTTTCTTATTTCTATTCCTTCATTTTTAACTTATTTTTTTTTTTCTATTATTTTTGTCTTCTATTAGAAAAAGTTAGCGTTGAGCTAAGTTTTTTTTTTTTCCTTATCTTTTGTCGTTGTTATATATTTATTCTTTAATAGACTCTATAGGCAACCATACAAGGATAAACCATAAACTTCTCGACTTGATACTACACTACCATCAGTGTTTAGAGGTGCCTATACTTAACAGAAGTTCATCTGCAGCTTGGACTGTGCGTATATAGAACATTTTATTATTAAGCATAATCTTCAATGCTGCGGGAAAACTCAGCTGGACTGATGCTCCCAAATTTCTGAATGCCTCCATTCTGCGACCCAGTTCCCACTGTCTGTCAAGGGTCGCCCTTGACAAGTCAGAACGCACTTGAAAGGAAAAGCCATCACCAGTCAGAGATTTTTGTTTTAAGGCCAAATTTAGAATGTGATCCTTCAGTTGAAAAGTGTGAAAGTTCACTAAAATCTTACGAGGCTTTTCACGCTGCGGATTACGCCTGAAAGGGTGCCTGTGGATCCGTTGAATGTCTGCATTGAGCTCCGCCTCTGTATATTTTAGATTTAGAGATTTTATTAGGAGTTGGATAATATAAGCCTTAATGTTGGAGCCTTCATTTGCTTCAGGGACATTCAAGATGCGAATATTACAGCGCCTGGCATTATTTTCCAAGACCTCCATTCTTTCAGCCAGTAAAGTATCTTCCCTTCTAAGTTTCACTATTTCCTCTTTAGCATTATCTAGCTCTATGGACATTACCGCTGTAGTTTCTTCCAGGGCCCCCGTTCTTGAAAAAAGCCCATCATTTTTGCTATCCAGAGATTCACAATATGATCTAATCTCTCTCTGGATTTTAGATGCCTCCTCAAAACCTCGTTTAATATCAGCTGTCAAGTTGGAAAACATTGTTAAAACTGAAGAAAGATCTAAAGGTGAGGTAGAGGCACTGGCACTGGCAGTGGCATCTGATGCCAGTTGTATACCTGAGCCGAGAAAAGAGGAAGAGGAGGGGTCTGAGCCAATTATAGGTTGAGTATTCTGATCTGGAATTAAAGAAACCTCAAGTATATGAGGTCGACTCTCTGACTCTAAATTTCCCGATTCCAGGCTTGCGTTTTCTCCAAAATTAACGCATCTACCAGAGTGACTAGAGTCCTCCAATACTGTGCTACTGGAAGGGACAACAGGAATCTTGTCAAGATTTAAAGGCGTGTTCACACTATCACTGCCATTATTATCGACATTTTCCGGTATAATGCCCGGCTGCGTGTTTTCCATAGATTGACCTCTTCCCTTCTCATCCATTTGATTGACATTGCAAGCCCCCCCTTCCATGGGTAGGGAGACTGAGGTGATACCAGCAGTTATTGTTGAACTAGAGATGGTCTCTGAGGGTGCTCTAGTGGAGGAATAAGTACTCTGTGCAAGACTCAGAACCTGGGGTACTGCCTTAAAGTAAGATCGCAGAGAGGGTGTTATCTTGGAGCCCGAATCCAAGACTGTTTTTACCGCCTTGGATTTCTTAGATCGTTTAGGCTTCGCCTCTGCAGAGAGGTAAGAAGAGGGCTTAACAGGTATTTTATTAGAATCACAATTAATACCTCTGGATTTAGTGGATGTTGCACTGATTGAGTTAACTAGTTTGGAGCCTCCTGCAGTATTATCCCAGTCCTCCTGCCCAGTGACTTGCGTAACCTGCGTGGGCTCCTGCGTGGGTTCCAGCGCTGATGCAAAAAACAAGTTAGATTTATCTAATTTTGTCTTGCCCCTTCGATTATGGTATACACTCCCTGCTTTAGCTGTTTTCTTCCCTTTATGACCCTTTCTAGAAACTACTGGGGTCGATTTTACAGTTGCCTCTGGTAGAGCTGAGTCTTTACTTCTTAAAAAATATGTGCTTTTTGCAATGCCAATACTCTGCTTTGAGTCCCCTGCCGCAGTCTCTTGTGGCTCCTGGAAAGGTTGAGCAGTCGCTGCCACTACCTCTGCCTCCTCCACCCCCTGGTCCCCCTTCACCTGATTCACCGAATGATCCGAAGCCTCGGAGTCTCCTGCTACTTCCAGCGGAGTAGAAACCGGTGCAAGAATGCTCACGCTGACCGACCCGCCCTCCGCCGCCACAGCTGCTCGACCTTCCTCTCCAGCAACCACGGGGAGAACACCTCTGCAGAAGGAGCGGGCTTGCCTCCCTCGACGAAGCTCCAGGGCGGCCCGGTGCCACTTCCAAGGCACTAAAAAAGAGGAGATCCGTGCCTGCCGTAAAGACCACGCCGGCTGTATGAAAGTGGCGCCCAGGAATGTGGACACCGGAGCAGAGTGAAACACGCCCCCAGCAAGCACGGGCATGAAAGGCGAAGAGAGATCTAAAGGCTCCTGAATCAGGCGAGTCATTTTCAGAACAAAAGTGTAGCTGTGTAGCAGTAAATACGAATCAAGTTAACGCACGCATGAGTAAAGCCCTCAGCAGACGAAAAGCCAAATGCTCCGCGAGAGCCCAGAGCGGGGTATCGCGGCAGCTAGCCTGCTGCCGCCATGTTCCTCCGCTAATGCCCTTTGAGATTGTTATATATCAGTCTGGCTTACTGATTCAGACTTTTATCATGTAGTCCTTATGATCACAATGTGCTTTAAGATTTAACTTGCTGTTAACCTCGTTTCCTCTCACGTTACTAAAAAGATCCATTAACCAGAATTGAATTAGAAGGACCGTGCCAGAGCGTTCACACACACCAGTAAACAGCCATACTTTTATACGAAAAGTCCACATTCATTGTATATTTTACATAGACTGGTTCAACTTAAGTGCACAAAATGTTGAATTTGTAATTTGCTAATTTTTCTGACTTCAGATTTTACTTTTGGGGAAAATCTGCTATTATGGTAGATTTTACATTCTGATAAATGCAAGTCTCGGATGGAAGCATGGATAGTACAGGGTAAGGGGAAGGGGGGAAAGGAGTGGCCAAAGAAACTTATTGGAGCTCCCACAAAGAGTTGGAATTTTGTAGTGCTACACCTAAAGTTGTTCCTTGAATGAATGAATGAATATAAGCTTAGTAAAGCGCAAACTCAGCCCAGGGGGATCAAGGCACTGCGGAAAACGGTCATGGTACAGAGATGCCCATAGATAAAAGGTTTACAGATTTGAGATGGTGAAGGGCCAGTTCTTCAAGGCCTAACGGAACAGAGAATGGGTTTCCAGAGCCGTGACTGAAAGAGGAAGGGAGTTCCAAAGTTTAGCCGCAGCCAGCAAGAAGGCCCTACCCCCCATCTGGCTTTCCTAAACCTTGGGAATATCACCAGGTTCTTGTTGGCAGATCTTAGCTGCTTAGCGGGGACATATCTCAAAAATAGTTTTTTAATACCTTCTGACGCTATATTGTAGAAGGCCCTGTGTACCAAGCACAGGGCCTTAAATACAATTCTCCGACCCAGCGGAAGCCAGTGCAAATTCCTGATAGTTGCCGAGACAGAGTTGTATTTGGGAAGGCCCATCACCAGCCTGGCAACGGCGTTCTATACTAGTGGAAGTCGAAGGACCTCAAGAACTTCCCCCCCATCTCCATGCTCCCGTTCCCTTGCACGGGTTCCGTCTAGACAACGGAACACGTGCAAGGACATACCGCCTTGACTAGCAGAACCTTCTCCTGATTGAATCACAGGGCGGTGCGTTGAGTTGTTCTACCCCCCCCATGTCTCTCATTCCGTTCCATTGAGCGGAGTTTATCTGGAATTGGTTTTCTCATGTGGGACTTCTTAATTAAGTCTGTATAAGAACCTTGAGACAATATTTTGAATATGGTGGCACACCATTGACCGGTTGCCTAAACCCATTGCTGGGGGTGCAATCTTTCCCTGCAACCTAGGTCCCTTCCTACCCCGTCCTGAAGAAGACCCATAGCTGAGGTGTTAATCCTCCCTCAACTGCGCCAGGGTCGAAACGTCGATGATCTCCCCCATTCCGGGGCCTGCACTCTTATTCTCCACTCCCCCCATTGATCGTCTGCGCAGATATACTGACGCAGTGACAGACATCTGTAATACCTTATATTTAAAAACTGTCTGAGGCAGGCCGCTCATTTTTATTCCGCTAAGAGAATTGGACCTTAGCTGAATGTAAATCATTGGATTCTCTTCTTGAATCTTTCCTGAATTCCTTTCCCTCTTCACATGATCACTAACTTTGCACTTTCTTCCTACTGCACCTGGCAGTATCCCCCAGCCTTCACTGTTTCTATTTATATAATGTAAATAAATTGCTAAATTGATTTGCCTAAGACTAATTTGTGTTTCAAAATCATTTTGGGTACTGTAAGAAACATACATGCATCTGGCTGTTTTTTGTGTGTGTTTTTTGTCTCCTCTTTCTCTGCAGGATTGGATCCTATAAAACAAAAAATAGCGACTCATTTATTGATTTTGATTAAGTTATGTCTAGGACCACTTTGTTCTTCTATACTATTTAATACCCAGGTCCTCTGACTTTTGCTGGGTATGACCCCATTATTTCAATGGTCACTTAAGGACCAGGGCTATTTGGTCAATCCTTTACTTTGCTAATGTTTTTCTTTCCATTCTTTAACCTGTTTTATTTTTTTAATCAATGGTGTGCATTTTTAACTATGTTTTCAGATTAAAGTAATTCAAAGTCATTAGTATTTTCTTGAGGTGTGTACACAAAAGTGCAAAGGCCAAATATATTAGCTTTGCCAATGCTTGTTATAGCTGTTTTGTAGTTGATACTGAATTTCTATTCTATGAAATTGCCAAGTGAAATAAAAGTACCCCACAAAAGAAGGGAAACTCCCAAAGTACTTTAAAACATCTTGCTGATCTACTTCTGGCTGGTACCAAATATTTAGCATGTGTTGTTCACAGACATGGAAGCGTCACCAAAAACTTTTGAAACCCACAACTACTGAAAGACTAACACATCTACATAAGACTTCAAAAAAGTTCATTTAACTATTACTCCACATTCTTACTGTATTTCATGGATACAGTTTTCTAGACATCATTGTTGTAATCCTTTACCAACTGGATATACAAGGGGTATGTTTGCCTTTTTGCCTTCCTTGTAAAATTTAGATGAAACTAGAGGAACTATTCTCCAAACTCACACACACCAGGACCACATGATGTGTGTGACACACTACCATGATGAGTAGGACTTTGCCTACTTCCTGAAATGCTAATACTTTTTCAACTCTCCTGTGGAAAAGTACATACAATATGAATGTTCTGGGCCTAGAGAGATCAGCACCATGAGACATGAGTACAGGCCAGAAGCAATTGCAATGCAGAGCAATGTGAACACATGCTATAAAACATGAGGTGATATTAATGCAACGCATGGAAAGGGGCGACCACTCGGTCCCCCACGAACGTATGGTTGGGTGCCCCGATCCGCCCGGGAAACCATTTTGGGCGGGGGGCGTGTCTCGGCTGGTATGCCCGAAGCGGCGTAGCCGGGGCGCGCCTTTTCCCGCCCAAGAGGGGTTGTCCTAGACACCTACACCGAAGACCACGCCCAGTAGGCGTACCGGAGGAGGGTACACGTCCTCCCGCAGAAGAATAAATAGAGCGGGAATCCGAAGAAGCGTCCTCTTGTTCCTGTGCTCTGAAGGCTGCACCCACTCGTTGCTCGTGAGCCCTCGACGGAACAAGCAGCAATTTTGAACTTGTAAATCTTGTGTTTCTCTTTCAGTTACTCGAAGGCGAAGAGTCCAGGACCTCGTTGATCGTCTAGGAGCGGATAATCGAAACTATGCCTGGCAAGAAAGCAGGAAAGGGTTCCGAGAAGGATAAAGTACTACGCATGTTGGTGAATCGGATGGCTGGCATGGAGCGGAAACTCGGTCAAGTCCCATCGAGGTTTGGCGGAGGTCAAACAACAACTGGCTGCACTGAGCAATCCTGGTAACCCTAAGAAGGTAATAGGCCCGGCCTTGCGGGGAATCGCCCCGAGGGTGGAGGGAAGCGGGTCAAGAGGAGGGCGGTTTCAGGGGAGGTTCCGGTCCCAGAGGTTCCGGTCCCAGAGGTACCCCCGGCCACCCCTGTCACACCGGCAGACAACCCGATACCAATCCCAGATGCGGGTCAACCGATCCGGGTAGTGATTACCCCTGCTACCGATGAAGATATGCCTCCCGAATTGGCCACCCAGTTGGCCGCATGGCTCAATAAAAAGGCAGGGGGTGCCAAGGCGCCCGGAGACACGGCCGAAGAGGCCAAGCTACTAATCCAGCAATTACGGCAGTCGCGAGATGCCGCAAATGTGACTCTTCCTCTTGTTTACCCACAGGTGACACCAGTAGGACCTGCAGTTGGTCTCGAGAAAACGGCGGGAACAACGACCGAACCGGGTAAGCTCGCTTTGCCAATGGCGGGGGAGGGCTCATTACCCTCAAGGCGGGAGAGGGTGGCACAGCACATCACTATGGCCACAAAAGAGTTAATATAGGGAGACAAGTATGTCAATATGTTTTCATTATTAACTGACCATCGCGAGATGGAGTATGCCAAGACCCAGAAAGATTTGTGGCACCCAAGCGTGTGGCGCGCCACGATGGCGGAATTCAGGGTTGATGAAACGATAACGACTTGGGCGAAGGCCTTTGCAATCTTTACTGCAGTTATGGGGGAACGTAAACCCGAGGTGTTAACTGAACTGTCTTGCTATCAAACTCGTATTATGGATTTTTATGCAATGTATGAGGGGGAGGAATGGAAAGGTTATGACATGAAATTCCGAAAAGCGAAAGAATATGATGCCTCTCTGACATGGGACTGCCTCGACTCGGTGTCATGGCACAAGCAGCTCCTGCCAGGGGCGGCAAGTACGTCCTCGCCAGGCGGGAGTGGGTCGGGGGTCGTCCGCCAAAAGCCCGCGGTGCCCTTTCGAGCAGGCGCCGGTGGGGAGTACCAGCCGAAAACCGGCGGGAACGGCGGCAAGCGGGGGGTCTGTTGGGGCTTCAATCGAGGCAACTGTAACAGACCGCAAGGGACATGTAGGTTCAAACATGTGTATGCGGGCTGTGGGAATTCCTCACACCCAGAGAGTTCATGTAGATCAAAAAATAACGGGGCGGGAGGAAAGGGAGGGTCCAAGCAGGAGTAAGGTAGAACGTTGTGACCAATTGCCTACACCCGTTGATCTCATGGCTATGACTCCTTGGTTAAACAAATATCCTGATCATGTCTCCGCTGGGGTGTTGAGGAAGGGATTCTTGCACAGCTTCCACATCCCGGCGGGGGATTTTCGAGGGAACTCCTTTTGTAAAAAACAGTTATCGGCGTAACATAATCCAAGTGTGGTAGAGAGAAAAATTGCAAAGGAGGTCAGCTTAGGGCGAGTGGCAGGGCCTTTTCATTGCCCACCTGTGGCGGATTTCATCTGTTCCCCGTTAGGGGTTGTCCCGAAGAAAGACCCAGGGGAGTTTAGACTTATTCATAACCTGTCTGCTCCAAGGGGTTCCTCAGTGAACGAGGCCATTGACCCAGAAGTCTGTTCGGTGCGGTACGCATCATTCGATGAAGCCGTGGCCATGTTGAATCGCCTGGGCCCCGGGGCGCTGATGGCGAAATCAGATATCGAATTGGCGTTCCGGTTGCTCCCGGTACACCCGCAGGATCAGCGTTTGCTAGGGTTTGCATTCCAAGGGAGTTATTACATGGATAAATGCATGCCTATGGGTTGCTCCATTTCTTGTGCCTATTTCGAAATGTTCCGTTGTTTTTTAGAGTGGGCTTTCACTGAGGCCACAGGGCATGGGCACGTTATGCATTATCTCGATGACCTCTTGTTTTTGGGAGCAGCCGGCCATACGAAATGTGCGCAGGCGCTGCACGACTTCTGCATCCTCATGAGGGAGTCCCATTGGCGCCAGGTAAGACGGTTGGACCATCTACTTCACTGGAGTTTCTGGGAATTGAGCTCGATTCTGTGGAGGGATGTTTCCGTTTGCCGTTGGGAAAGGTGGCCAAATTTAGGGCTTCCTTGAAGCTATGCCTTGGTAAGGAGAAAGTGACCCAGCAACAGTTGCAGCAAACAGTGGGTCAGCTTAACTTTGCCTTGAGAGTGATACCAATGGCCCGCCCTTTCTCACGCTCTATTGCACAAGCGATGGTTGGTCTCAGAGAAGGACACCACCGTACGAGACTGTCTGCAGAGGTTCGCCAGGATATGCGCATCTGGTTGGCATTTCTGGCGGACTTCAACGGTCGAGTAGTGTGGAACAAGCCGCCAGCGTCCTCAGATGAGCTAGATTTGTAGACTGACTCGGCGGGGAGCGTGGGATTTGGCGCCATTTTTGGTAAGCGATGGTCGGCGCAAACATGGCCGGCGTGGTGGCACTCCAGCGGTCTCACAGGTAACATTGGGTTCCTAGAGCTATTCCCCATTTTAGTCGCACTGATGGCATGGCAAGATGATTTGAGAGACCGCTCAGTGGTGTTTTGGTCTGATAATATGACTGTTGTCGAATGCATTAACCAACAGGCAGCACGCTGCAAATGGATCTTGAGATTGTTGAAAGAGGTTGTGCTGCTTTGCATGAGACTGAATGTGCAGTTCAGGGCGAAACATGTGCCGGGTGCACTGAATCATACGGCTGATGCACTCTCTCCTTCACAGGCGTTCAGGGGTTATCTACCAACAGCGGACCTGGTGGCGGCACCATTCCCCGAAGCACTTTGGCTAATTGGTGCCCCGGATTACAAGACCTCGTGGCAGCAAGCTTAGCCCCCAGGACAAGAAAGGCATACGAAGGAGCGTTTTGTTCCTATTGCACATTTTTGGGTCCAGCAGGGAATCAGAGTATGGGTCAGGAGGAATCCTTCCTGGGGTTCCTGGTAGCACTGCACAGGGAAGGCCGATCAGCGGCAACGGCCAATAGGCACAGGGCGGCCATTTCATTCATGGCGCAGGTGCATGGCATAAAAGACCCAACGGGTCCTTTTTGGTGAAAAAAGCCCTTCGCGGCTGGCAGCGCCTCGAGGGTCGCAGGCAAGATGAGAGGCGCCCGATTGGCTTACATAGGTTGTCCTTACTCATAGCTAAACTAGTCGAGACATGCTCCTCCCAATTCGAAGCAGTTCTTTTCCGGGCAGCTTTCGCATTAGCATTCCATGGGGCTATGCGGGTGAGCGAACTGGTCGCAAGGAATAATAAAGACGTTGAGGGGGGCTTGTGCAGGGATCACATCCAAATTCGGGGTGATTCGATGGTAGTCACGATAGCCAGGTCCAAGACCGACCAAGGGGCTTTGGGAAATAGTGTTGTTATGCAGCGCGCGCGAGGGTCCCCCACATGCCAGATAATGTGTATAGAAGAATACTTGGCACTGAGGGCGGCTACATGGGGGGGGAGTTTGCTGAGGCACAAGGATGGCACCCCACTGACGAGGTTTCAGTTCCAGAGGGTGTTAGCACTGGCAATCGCTGCGGCGGGCATGGACCCGTGCGATTTTGGGACCCACTCCTTCAGGATAGGGGCTGCTACTGAGGCTACAGCCAGGGGTCAGAGTGCGGACGAAGTGAAACAGTTGGGACGATGGTCCTCGAATTGCTTCAAAAGGTATGTGCGATTGCACATGTTGTAAAGATCAATTGACTTGCACTCACGCTTCTTGTATTTTGTTTTAATTACAGTTTCGCGAGCCTGTCACGTGGGGCGGAATTTGCAGTCGACCCAGTACCAGGAGACCAGCGGTCACGGATCACCGTCTAGAGCGAGAGTGGTATGGGTCGTGGGCCACTCATACGTGAGGCGCGCCGGGGACGTATTCAAAGCAGGTGACGCGACTCGCGCAGCTGGGGAATACGGGTACAGAGTGGCCTTCCATGGGAAGGGCGGGCTCTGTTTTGACCAATTCGAGTCATTTGTTGAGGGTCTTTTAGGGCGGCAAAGGTCACCGCCATCTGTAGTCATAGTACACCTGGGGGGCAATGACTTGGTGACACTGGGTAGACGAGTGTTGTTTGAACAAGTTTTGTCTGCTGTTAGCTGGTTGGCTAAAAGAATCCCGGAGTGCACGATTGCCTGGTCCCACATGATTCCCAGGAAAGTATGGCGGGGGGGCCTTTCGGTGTCAGCACTGAACCATTCGGTAAAGAGGGTTAACAATAAAATTGGTAAATTGTTCCGCTCTTCGCAGTTGCATAGCATTCCTCATGGATGTATTCGGGGTGATCACATGTATCTGAATGATGGGGTTCACCTGTCCCGGGAGGGGAATGATTTACTCATAGGAGACTTCATAGCATGGCTAATGGGTTTGAGGAAGCATGACCTTTAGGAGGAGTTTGGGGGGGCCGGATCGGTGAGCAGTAATTTCAAGGTCCCTAGAGGGGGCGCCACCCAGTATGGATGGGAGCGCCCGGGGGTAGGCGGCCATTGGCCCCTCCCACGGGGAGGCAGCACCCACTAAGGATGGGTCGCCTAAGGGGAGACGGCCATAGGCCCCTCCGGGGGGAGGAGGCGGCTATATGCCCCTCCTACTAATTTCCCGGGGGCCGGATATCCGCGACGGCGGATAGAGAGTGTGGGGATGGGGGGGAGTCCACGCTGTCCTTCCTACAGATACCTCACACGGGAACTCGGACGACCTTTAAGATGGCGTCGAGTGGAAAGGGGGCCCCCACCACGACAAGAGAAATTACAGTTGGCAAAGAGGGTAGAGTCCTCTGCGCATGCGCCACTCTCACCGTGAGGGCGAGAGTTTTGGTAGTAGGGATCTGACACCGGTTAAGACCTTGCCGTTGGCCCTTAATGCTAGGATGTACAATTTTAATTTAGAATGTATGCATTTGCAGGATGTTAGACTCGGCTAGGAAATCTTTGTATTAGAGATCTGTTAAGGTTAGCCAAAGAATATGTCTTCATCGAAATGTAATAAATATAAAATTGTACATGATTATGAAACTTTTATTTAATGTTTTAAATTTTGTTTCATATTTTAATAAATACGGCCGGGAGGGTGACTCCCTCCCGCCTTCCAAAAGTTCAAGCCTGCGTCCGACTTCCCATCCTTGGGGATTGTGTTGGGAGGGGGTGACGGGCATCCCGGCCATATGGATCTTTACTCCTCACCTAATACATTTATTTTCCATGTAGGTTCTGAATCTCTTTTAACAAAAGAAAATTCGTTTTTCAGGAGAGGAAGTGCAAACGTTATTATTTTACTGAACTCATGGTATGGATTTGCTGGATAGAATTTGATGGGGCAGCATCAGCTATACATTTCCCTTTTCGATTAAGAAATTGTCCTGAACTATGACAAAATAGCTTGTTTGGAATAATTATGAATAAATGTATTCACAAAAAGATGGAAGTGAATTCTGGTTATAGAACAAGTGCTGATTTGATTAGGCTTGATACATTGGGGAGTTGTAACAGTAAGGTTCAGACATTTCTATTTCTGTTTCGTCCTGTTAGATAGCCATGAGACTCTTGCACCTTAAGCTGTTACTTGTACATTTAGCGGCCTTCCCTTGGGCTTGAATTGAAGGTACAAAAACCAATGAAATTTCGAAATACTGATCTTTCTTGTAAGAGTGGCTGTTTTGTTAAAATCCCTCTAGTCTTAGTAATCTCAAATAAGTATTGAACGAATTTCATTAGCATTTTCTTTTTAAAAAAACTTAATTCTTTATAATCTTCCTATTCTACAAGGGAATATTTTTCAGGTCCAGTTGTCTCCTATTATATACATCCTTCTATGAAACCTCACACAGACTAGGGAATACATACAAAAGGTTAGGGCTAGTTTCAGCACCCCATTAAGTTCCTATTCAGTCTTAACTCTAGTCATGACTTCCTGGGGTATCAGTAAACCCTCTACTGGACAATTGAAACAAGTCAATAACACTAATTAAAGAACAAAAGATCCAGATAGGCCAATCTTCTTGCTGTTCACCAATCCTCTATTTATATATGGAAAATGTAAAAAACTCCCAGCACACGGTTTACCGACATGTGCTTCGTCTTTTTTTAAGACTTTCTCAAGGCTGGAATATCAAACAATGATATAATAAATATAACACACAATACGAACACTAACATGAAAACAACATGTATACATTATACAGTTCACTAACATATATAAAAATTTCACATTTGTAAACACATGGTTAAAAACATCTATACACTTCTATTTAGACAAGAATAAACCACAGACGGAATAACGAGATCACAATATATATACTGTTATATGTACATTGTTCTGAACATCAAACAAACACATTGGGCGTACATCTCCTATGTAGTAATAAAAATATGCAACAGACCCAGACAATCTTTGCCGTCGTTTGTTTCGATTTTTGAACATGATTGAACTCAGCTCTCATATCATTGTTTGATATTCCAGCCTTCAGAAAGTCTTAAAAAAAGACAAAACACGTGTCGGCAAACCGTGTGCTGGGAGTTTTTTAAATTTTCCATATATAAATAAAGGATTGGCGAACAGCAAGAAGATTGGCCTATCTGGATCTTTTGTTCTTTAATTAGTGTTATTGACTTGTTTCAATTGTCCAGTAGAGGGTTTACTGATACCCCAGGAAGTCATGACTCGAGTTAAGACTGAATAGGAACTTAATGGTGTGCTGAAAATAGCCCTAACGTTTTGTATGTAATTTGGTTGCACATTGACTTGTGCCTACAACACCTTGAGGTAGTAGGTGTTTGGGGCGGATATAGCACCCGCATTGTGTACTTAATAGAATATTCATATTTATCATGCTTAATTTGTGTTATACCACTGTTCTGTTTAGTGAAATGTGCGGACGCTTCCCTATGGGAACACTACTACCTAAATTATGCTTTGTAGACAGACTTGGGAATACCCACCCTCAGCAAACAGATGTCTCGAAAACATTTGTGTGGATGAATAACAGTTTGATTGCATCTAATAACCTTCAGTGGAATGGCACATATGTTTCTAATGGGCTAAAAAATTATTTGACTAGGGTGACAGTAATATTACAGTGCCAAAGGGAATAGTTAAAGCCCCTGACGAGTGTTGCACCATTCCTTATAGCATGAGGTTAAAAGCAATCCTGTGAGCACAATACTACTGAATCTTTCAGAAGATAAGTCCCAGAGCAATTGTATTACAAAGCGAGTCAAGCATTATTAATTAAAAGGAGGGACAATGGTTGTGCTGTCACAGTCGTGTCCCCCACATGAGTTTAGACCTGGGTTCCACCCTCAATCTTTGTCATATCTTTCACCATGAACGCCTGACTATTAAAGTGCTACATACATCTTTGGCATCTTCGTTTCCCTGCCATGTTAGCACTAAAGAAAATAATATAGAGATCCTAAAACTGTAAAACAGTATGAAGGGTACCCATTCATTAAGTCTTCCCTTCAGTTAACGTATGACCATTCATGTACAAGTGTTGAATCACTTTGCTAAGGTTTTGTTCAATGCCTTGTTTGCTTGAACTTCTTGCTATTTAACATCACCAGTTGCTTAATGTTCTACTTTCTCAGAAGGGGAAAATATTTTTCTACTATGTAACTTGAGTTGTACTTATGCTTTATGAAATAGCAGTTCTATTTTATGCCATACTAGCAGCCCGCCCCGACGTTGTCCGGGGGCAATCAGGCTTGCTGGTATTCCACCCGCCGACATGTAATTGCATTTGTCCCGTACTTTTAAGCAGAGTTTTGGGCGCTGGTACTTTTTCTTAACTCTGCTTAACCCCAGGCTCACTTCCATTCCCACGTTGTCCGGGGGCAATCAGGCTTGCTCCCAGTCGCCGAAACCCAGGCCCCCAACCACCTCCTCAGCCCAAGTTCACCGCCACCTTCAGTGCCCCCAATCATCTGCACACGCCCTGCTCCCTAACACTGTGGCGCCGCATCCGACGCTGCAAACGAACAAAGCCAGTATACACGCCCCGCTGCAGCGCTAAAGTTTACCTGTCATCCCGCTCCAGTCCGCCTTACTTCACCGCTCCTCCCTGCGGTTCACGTACCTCAGGCCGCTCCAGTGTGGCTAAGTTCTCCGCTCCTCCCCGCGCTGTTGTCTGCCGGTCCTCCCCGCGGTCCTGTCCGCCGCTCCTCCTCGCGCTCCCGTCCTCTGATGATGATGTCAGCACGTATGTGGTTAGCGCACACGGCCGGCGCTACTTCGATGGGACTACTTTTTTTTTATTGTACATTTTTTAAATAACGTATACATATTTTTTTTATATAGCCTATGTCCATCTACTGGACCTCCCCTTTCCAACGCTGTATTGGGTGTTGCGATTGGTGGTGTACTTTTCGAGTTTACCTGGCTCAAAGGACACAGTTCTCTCTTTATAATAGTAGAATAGATTAGAATATGGTAACCTAAAATGCTAAACTATGTTGGCGAAAGTCTAATGAGAAACAAAGGAAAAATGTTCTCCTTTAGGTCGAGGCTGAGTGAATGAACAAGCCCTACACTTGTAGTGTACATTTTCATCTTCTGTCTGTGCTGTAAACATCCAGAATTAGAAAGACTGAGTAGTGTATTACGCGGACACTACAACAGATGATGCATTATGTAGTTTCAGAAGGGAAAACAGAAGTTATGTTTTTGGTATTTCTATTGCACTGGTTTACCAATTCTGTGGCTTTTTATGCTTGTTGCATGTCATGGGATGGATTGTTCATATTGTAAATTTACATCGCTGCATGATCCTGGCTGTCTTCAACTGGGTTGCTGCATGGTTCTGTAAGGCTGGGAGCCAAGGATAGCATGGCACAACTGGTTAGCTTGTAAGGCGAGCATGTTGACATTAGTAAGGGAATCGGGAAGAGGCTCAGTGCAGCAGGGTTATGTTTGTGGCCTTGAAAACAACTAAGTTGAATGGTGTAGGAAAAATGCCCCTTTTATGCTCCTTGTTGCCTGGTCAGCTCCACTTTTTGCTGGGTTTTGCTGCTGGTATTTGGACTCCACACACTGGTTCACTGCTGTCAAGGGCCCAAAATATATGTCCAGAGCTCTAAACCATTTTGAATCGGTGTATTCCTAATTTTTATATTTAACTTACCAATACGTGCCTAGTATATGGTGCAAAGTGCATCCAGGGCCTGTACGTTAAATATAACTAGTGAATTGCAGCACATATTGTGCCACCAATTCCAGTTCCAGTTCATAAAACTTTATTTCGGCACACATGACCATAAAAGCATCCTTAAAATAACAGTTTAAAATACAGTATTAATAAAGGTGAAAAAGGGCCAATCTTCCTATTTCTGAGACAGCTTTTCCACACATCAACCATGATTATAAACAGGGCATAAAGTGCTTGTGCTTGTACTAAATAAAATTATTTCAAATTATCATTTTTGCTCCATTGTGTGTTACATTTTAAAATTGCGATGCACTTAGAGTAATAACAGATGAACACAAGGACAGTGCCTGTACCAGACATTAGTCAAGATAGTGCTCCTATTTGATTCTTCCAGCTTCAAACTATTTTAAAAATGTTTTTAGAAGAAAATGTTAATCCCCCCCAAAAAAACGTTTACTCATCCATCGTAATTGCCCCCACTTAGCAGCAATTAAATGATCTAGTGCTGTAGCCTTGAGGGGCCACAATATATATAACATTTAGTGTGGACGAGAATTATTCATTAAAAAGTGTTCAATCATTTTGGCATAGATAAAGTAAAAACAATATATGAGAAATTCAACAATAAGGAGATTAAATCAGGAGATGATCATGAATTATTGCTATTCCCATTAGCAATCTTTTTTAAAATGGCTTTACGGGTGTACCACATAGTAAATACAAATAGTGAAATAGAGAACACAATGGGCATATGTGTATCGGATTTTAGCAGCCTGAACACTTCACTAGTGTCTAGACCCCAGATTCCTACAAAGTTGAAGTAGCCAATGAGACGTTGCCCTCTTATAGCCCTGGCAAAAAAATAGCACATGAAGCTCCGTTTCGTCTGCATTATTGCACGCTGGGCACTCCCCATTGTTAGAGCCCTTCCATTTTTTTAAAAATGAGCGCAGCAGAAGAACTCCATGTTTAAATTATATATAGAGCTTCTTGGTGAGGAGTGGCTGAATGTCGTCCAACACCGACTCTAGACTATTTCTATTTTTTACTTCCAGAAACTCAGCAGTGCGTCGACCCGCTGTAGGCCTCCTCTCGAGCTCTAAGAGTTTGCGGTCTCTAAAACTCTCTATCAGGGCCTTTCTGGAAGTCGTTTGGGAGATTTCCTCTGTTTTGCTCCACAGACTACCCCAGCCCAGGCCCTCACATGTGTTCTTGATGTGCACCAACCATGGTAACTTCCCTGCACCTCACAGTCCCATAACATCAATCAGTAGTTCTTCCCTGTATGGGGCTAGTTCTGGGGTGCTCCACAGGCAGCACCAATATAATAATCTGTCATCTTCAGGTCTCACCTCTCCTGTTCATTTGTTAGGAAGGATGTACCTGGGTGCGAATGCGCCCGCTTTGTTATCTCCTCTAGTGCGCATTTTTCTATCACTGGTCTCTTAGTTTACCATCCCCCAGGACCGAGGGCAGAATTCAAATCAGCCATTGTTGAGGCTGTGAGCTCCCTGACATTGATTGCTTCTAATTTCACTCTCATTGGGGACCTTAACTTACATTTTGATCGTCCTTTGGACCCGGAAATCGGTAGCTTACTTGCCGACCTTGCTGTCCGTCAACTGAGACAGCTGGTGGTGGGCCCTACCCACACTGCCGGGCATCTACTAGACAGAGTCTTCTCCACCATTCCCTTGCTCACGGTTAATTCTCCGAGCCCGGTATGTTGGTCAGATCACCTCCTAGTGTCCTTCTCCTTCCCGCTTCCTGACACATTGCCTGGAGCAAACCTTAAGGCAACCCTCAGACGCTGCTGACATAAACTTAAGTTGGAGGACCTACTTGCCGCTCTAGCGTCTTGTCCCCCTATGTTAGACACCGATCCAGAACAATCGGATAAACCGCTTTGCGATTGGCTAATACGTGCCTTAGATACCCTGATTCCTGCAAAACGGTCCAAAGGCCACTCTTCAAGCTCCAACCCCTGGTATAAGAACTCTCTAGCTGCCCTGCGGAGCACATGCAAAAAATTAGAACGGGCATGGAGAAAGGAATATGACCTTGGGGCAAAAAAGTTGTATCAGGACGAGATTAAATGTTACCACAAGGCCATACATCTGACACGTGCAACCTATCTCACCAATGAGATTAAGTCTAGCAAAAACCCTGCTAAATGCAATTTTAAAATTCTTAGCGATTTTAAAAACAGGAAAAATCCCCCTATTCACACAATTACGCCAGGTCAGCAATGTGAGGAACTGGCCACCTTCTTTGTCCAGGAGGTGGGAGCCATTTATAAATATTTCGCCAACTGCCCCACGGACCCGGTAGTTCCTTATGCCCCTCCTCCTACTGCCACCTTGACAGCGATACCACCTATTACTCTGGATGAGCTTCTCACTCTTAGCTTAAAGGTCAAATCAGGGTCCCCATTAGATTCCATGCAGCCTGCCCAATTTAGAGACTGTTTCCGGTCCTTCGTGCACCCCTATGTCAAATGATCAATTCTTCTTTCACCACTGCGGTGGTGCTGTTGTCATGGAAGCAAGCAAGGGTGGTCCCCCTGTTGAAAAAACCCTCACTGGACCCTACTAAGCCGGAAAACTTTGACCAATGTCCCTCCTCCTGCCCTGGGTCACCAAAATTGCGGAGGCCCACACCAACAACATCTTTTCGAGCTTCTTGAACAGCAGCGGTATCTTAGACCGCTCCCAGAATGGTTTTCGTCCCGGTCATAGTACCGAGACCACGCTTCTAGCGGTGTGTGAGCATCTGCGGACCATTCTGGATGAGGGACAGACTGTGGTGCTGATTCTGCTTGACCTCAGTGCTGCGTTTAATACTGTCTCTCATCAGATCCTTCTGCGTCGCTTAGAGGAGGCTGGGGTGGTTGGTCAGGCCCTGGATTGGTTCTGTTTTTTCCTCTCTGACAGAGCTTTCTAGGTCGCTGCACCCCCTTCCTCTTTCGCTCCCATTCCATCAAGCAGGGTGTTCCCCAGGGATCAGCATTAAGTCCAGGCCTGTTCAACCTCTACGTGCAGCCCCTAGCGGGAGTGGCACAGGACCATGGCTTGACCATGGTTTCGTGTGCGGATACGCAACTGGTGGTGGCTTTCTCCGATGACCATGCTAGGGGCGCCACGCAGTTCCGGAATGGTCTAGTGGCGGTAGCTCGCTGAATGACCACCAACTGCCTTCAACTTAACCCTAGCAAGTCAGAAGTGCTGTTGGTGGGGCACAACAAAGAGCGCTGGAGCACGCAGTGGTGGCCAATGTCCATGGGTAGTGCCCCCACCCCTAAGTCGGTGGTGAGGAACCTAGGGATCTGGCTTGACTCCACTCTTGGGTTTCAGGAGCATACCAAAAAGGTCGCAGGTACCTGTTTTGGACTCCTACGGGGTCTGAGGCCCATACTGGGGCTCTTCGACCCAGCCACACGCCAATTGATTATCCAGGCGACTATTCTGTCGCGACTAGATTACGCCAACTCTTTGATGTTAGGTGCCAATAAGGCAGAGGTGAATCGCCTTCAGTGAGTCCAGAATGCTGCCGCCTGCGTCCTGCTCAGGCTCCCTAGAATCTGCTCCACGTCGGGCGCCTTGTGGCATCTCCACTGGCCACCTGTTCCTAAGAGGATTGAATTCAAGGTACTCTGTCTTACTTTTTAAGTCCTAAAACTCTTGTCCCCTGAGATTTTATCTAATCTACTGCCCCCTTATGTTTCCACACTCCAGTTACGCTCTGCTGAGCAATACTTGGCTTCGGTCCCTCGGGTAAAACATCTCAGAGGAGGGGGTGGGAGGGGGGGTACAGTCTTTCTGATATCTGGCTGCTATGCTGTGGAACTCTCTTCCCTTTCAGACCCGTCACCTGGATGGCCTGCTTTCTTTCCGCAAGGCCATCAAAACACATCTGTTTCCAATGGGATAGTACTGCTGTCTTTCTAACACTGCTTACAGCACCGAGTCGCCCCTTTGTTGGGGCAGCTGCGTGCTTTATAAAATCACCTAACAATAACAATAAGGGTCTAAGAGCAACTTCATCCGCAATGGGCCTAATCCCAAGATCCATGCGGAGAGGTGTTAGAGGTGTACTAGAAGGGAGACCCATGGGATGTCTAGAGAACGAGTTCACGGTGCGTGCTAACGAGCCAGATACAATGTCCCCTTAATTCTGCTCTACATAGGGCAGCTCTCCTGGCCTGAACTTTATAAATTTCCACTACTGGGTTAACCAATTTTTCAGTGCAGCTCCTGTATAATTTTAAGATACCCCCCAGTAGTTTGTTTCAGACTTGCTTTGTTGATTTGGGCACCCAATCCACTCTATCAGCGTAATTCTCAAATACTGTAAGATGGTTACACTCTCCAGGGGTCTTCCATCCAGGCAGGGATTAGGGCGAGTGGTGTTACCAACATTGAAGGCCATATACTTTGTTTTTTTGGAGATTAATCTCCTGTCGCCCGGTGTTTGCAGAAGGCACTAAAGTTATCAAGGGTTCTCTGTATTCCCATAGGGGATTTTGAAGCAGGAGCATGTCGTCTGTAAACATCAAGGCTGGTATTTTACGCTTCACCAGCCTGGGGGCATCGATGTTCTTCCCGGCATTCAGTGCATCTATAAAGCCAATGATGATATAGGCAGAAGAGAGTCAGGGCCATGACGCAGCCTTGACGGACTCCTCTCTCTACAGGCAGAGGTGATGAAAGTTCGATATTTTTGCTGTATCTAATTTGGGCAAAATGACCCTTGTGTAAGCGTTTTAACTGATAGCAAATGTACTCCGGGACTCCCATGTCTAGTAGAATTGCCCAAAGTTTGTCCCTCTGTACCAGATCGAAAGCAGATTTAAGGTCTACAAATATAAGGTCGAGGCTGTCACCCTCTATACATACGAGTTTCCAATGTATTGTAGTGGGGCTGAGCCTTGCATTCATACAGCGTTAAGTTAGCATGAGCTTATTAGAAGTTTAAACCCCATTTTACCTTTTGCTGTCTTTTGCACACAGCACAAACTTTAACTTTTGTTTAGAGTTAGGCTGAATGTTTTGCTTCACATGAGAATAACTTCTTTTTCTACATTTCTAGACTTGCTTGGTAAACTTAGTCTGAACAGTGAGTGCCAAGGCTTTCTAGATTATATAAACACTGTAGCTGTTGTTCGAACTGATAAGCGCATGTTCTAGCCATAACATTTATGCAGCTGTGACCAATTCAGATACTGGCACCTTTAACAATACACTGTGTAGGCATGATTGAACACACTTGGAGAACATTCGTATGCTGAGAGCTTGTGCAGAACTCGATGTGATACACTCCTGCTAATCGTTGAGGTATGGGGTCGCCTATGCAAGCCTAAGAGACCTTCTTTAGTTATAAAATAACCTACTAGCAAGGGAGGGTGAAATATAGGTATATATTTAACCTGTTTCCATTTAGCATTATAACATGCTTTCTCCTTTTGTATTTTATGGAATAGTAACTATGCTGACAATCTTATTTCTTATCATATGTCTGCTTGTATTAGCTAAGATGCTGGACCTGAGATCACAGCGTTAAAATAAATATTTTAAACTTGCATGTGTCTCCCTTTACTCCCTATTCTGGATTGGTATGAGAGTATAACGAAAGAGTGCTCATGTTTCCCACCTTACCTGAGGTATCCTAAGTCGCATGTTCTGGGTTGTCCAATCATTGGTGACTTTGCTATAGGACGAAGAGCTAATGAGACACTGATGTTAGTCTGGTAGGGGATTTTGGGTACTAAGGTGAGTTTTTGGCACACCCTAATTCACTGAGGTCCTGAGTCTCTGTGCACAGTTCTGTGTCTGAGCAGAATCCCTGCAACATGGCGTCCAACAGTGGTGGTCTTATTACATGACGCTTGAGTAGTGCTTATATCAGTCCTTAACGCCTTTACTATTGTTTCAGGTTAACAGTGTTGACGGATAAACATACCTATAGTTACATATGTTTTCCCATTTGTGCTACATTGTTTAGCAGTGTACCTATCCTGTCTGTGTTATTATGGGTGACGTTGACATACCGCAGCATAGTCGCATTGCGGTCCGCAATCATTTGCAGGCTTATAACGTCACTTTGGAGGGCATGGCGGCTATTTCGGTAGTGAGTGCTGAGATAGCTTACCTGTTTGAGATTTTCTACTAATGGGTGACATTTCCTGCAGGGGATGCAGCTACTCAGGTGTTTCACACTTATACTCAAACACCCGTGCCTGTGGAATATGTTCCTTATAGGACACAGGAAATTCCGATTTCTGCATGGCAGCACCGTGTTTGGTTTAATTGCGCCCTTCCCCACAGTTTAACTGCGATTAGATTATGTCCTTCGTCCATTCCAGGCGCTTCTTGGTCTGTTTTGGCTGGATTTACCCTGTTGCTGAATTGAGGCTCCTATATACCTCCGCAATAGGAGTTATTAGGGCCTTGGTTCAATATGTTACCCACAATTTCCAGGGCGGGCCCCTGGTGTTGCAGCACTTCAAGCTGGACCAAGCGGGATGTAACTTAGTCCCGTTATGGATAATGCGGTTATGGGCAAGCGTCTCCAGGATAAGGATGATATGCCTTTCTGGCTTGCCGAGAAATTTGGCCAGCTGGAGGCAGTTTTTCCTAATTCGAGTCCTGTGGAAAAACACAGAGTTCTTACAATTAGTTTACCCAAGGACTTGGTACCAGAAGCCGGTGACTGCGAGTCATGGGGTAGAATCTTTGCGGCAGTGTACACGAGGTGCTTAGGCACTCCGTCAATGGCTGTCCTTCCGCCGGTCATTAAGCGTATTCAAGATGAGCACGGACCTGAGGCTGCAGTTCAACTGGGAATGAGACTCGCTGGCTCATTTGACGAAGTTTCCGATCTCGTCCTTTCTAATATAAAGGGAGATGCAGTGAACTTCCAAGTGTCTAATGCTTTGCGCAAAGTCCCCGATGCGACAAACCCCAACAGTTACTGAGACTTATTACGGCGGCTTATAAGACCATAGGCTGTAATAGTTTAGGTGTCAATCCCTTTTCTGCTAAAGATAAAAAACAAACTCAGGAGTCGAAGTCTGAGTAAGATGATCAACCCAAAGCTCCAAAGCAAAATTGGAACAAATACAAGAAACAGGGAAAATACCAACAGAAACAGGAGTCCTGTCCCATGTCACCAGCGCCTGCATCTACTGAGCGCTCTTATGACTTGCGCGACCGCGCTGCAATTAAGTCACCTGATCGTTAATGGGTTCCTGATCAACGTTCTCCTCGTTCTTTACAGGACACATCAGCCTCATCGTCCAGTGGTGGAGGCGGCGGCAGAGGATGGGGTGGCCAGCAGAGTCGCGACCAACCCCGCCTGAAAGACAGAAAAGGCAAGCAGGACGATTCTTTGCAGAAAAAAACCCAGTTTCAGAAAAAGAAAGTTGCCGCTTTAACAACGAGATATGCCACAGATAGTGAGAACGCGGCTTCAGAATCAGACGTGGGCGCTGACCCTGTTGGACGGCGCAGCGGAGATTGCCATTGTTCGAGAGGCCCTGCGTCCACTACTGAAAGTGACAGCGACTGACAAATTTGTTGTTGTTGAGACAGCTGATATTCGAGTAGCTCCCCCTGATAGGCTTTTTGAAATTGACCTTTTGATTGAAGGTGATATATAATGTACCATAAAAGGGGTATTTTGGGAAAATCTTACAACTACGTATGACATTTTGTTAGCGGTGGCTGACTGGCCCCCACCTTTTGTTCTCGCAGCTCCGAGAGGGGAGGAGCTCATCCTCCCTAGTTTAGCGCACACCGTGCGCTGAATTTTGCAGAAGAGTGGGCTAAGGTCCTTGCGCCTGCTTTGTACCGTACTCACTGTGGTTGGGATAAATTCTCCCCCAACATGAGATTCCCTTGCGGTCTATGCCACAGCCTCAACCTCAATATCCTATGCGGTGTGAAGCGAAAGCTTCAGATGCAGAAATCCTTGAACAATTGGAATATCAAGGTGTGATTGAAACTTGTGTGTCTCCGTTGAATAACCTCTTTTTACTGTGACCAAGCCTGATGGTTCTTACCGTTTGGTGTTGGATTACCGGCATCTAAACTCGCATTGCCGTACCTGTGCAGTACAGAATACCCACGGCTCTGCCCCGGTGGATGATCTTGTGTGTAAAAGGTTTAAACTTGACATATCCAATGGTTTTTTTGCCCACAACCTTTCTGGTTTAAGTAGTCAGTGTACCGCTTTTACCAGCGGTGACACACAGCAACAATGTAAACGTTAAGCTATGGGCTATCAGAATAGTCCAGGTGTGTTTGCTGCCTGTATAGTCTCTCTTCTAGAGAGAGTCTACCCACATGCATGTACGTATGTGGATGACATTTATCTCACAGACGACAAGATATGGGCGCATCTGTGCCACGTTGACCGCACCATTTTTTATTTTACGGATTTCAGTTACAAATTTAACTTTGCAAAGTCGCACATTGACGAGTACATAGTGTTGTTCCTTGGCTATGAGTTCAACAATGAAGGTCGAGGATTGGCTCCTCACTTCTTGGAGAAATGTGCACAACTGCGCCCTCCAACAACACTGAAAAATCTGCAATCCTTGCTGGGATTTTTGAATTTTGGGCGTACTTACATTCCCGAATATGCCCAGCGTATCAAGCCATTATATGCTCTGATACAACCATCTTTTACCAAATCGTGCTGGCTGCCTGAACATTCAGCCATTTTGCAATCTTTGCAGGCTGATCTTCTAGAATATAAATTCTTACTGACTAGTGATAACCACACCAACCTGGTGATAAGAATCGTGATGAAGGTGACACAGTACCTATCGCTTACAAGTCACACTCGTACACTTCGGCTGAAATGCGTTTTTCCACTGTGGAAAAAGTTTTGACAGCACTCCAAATGGCGATTCTGAAGGAACGCACAATGTCTCAGGGAAAACGCATGTTGGTTGTTACCCCATATCCTGCCTTGGAGGCAGTGACGAAACCAAGTGAACCTAATTCTAAAGCTTTGCCCCCACGGTGGATACAATGGGCAACATCATTGACGTCTCCTGATGTCACATTTATTTTTTACGCCCCCTTACGGTCGCAGGAGTTTTTGCAATATGAATTTGTTCATCAGGCCCCATTGACTATGTGCCCTTTGGAGGATTTCCATTGTACCATTTACACTGATGGTTCAGCGCAAGTCGTGCATAGGTCTAAGCATGCATACGTTCCAGCTTGCGCAATTGTGGTTGGTACCATGGTGAATGGAGAATTCAAGTCCGATGTCGCACATACACACATACACAGACATTAGAGGACTGTACCGCCCAGTTAGCAGTGCTCCGTGCTCCGTGCTCTGATGCTTGCATTGGAGTACTCAGGCCCTGGTGTGACTACACTTATTGTGAGTGACTCTTACTACTGTGTCCAGTCTTACAATGACAATCTGCTCTTTTGGACTCAGAACGACTATTGTGACTCCAAAGGTAGCACAATAAAACATAGATGATCTGGGTTCGAGTGGCTGAACTAAAAGAGCAACTGCCACTCGTGTATGTAATTCATACTCTTGGTCATCAGCGTGTGGGAGTTCACGCTGTTGGCAATAGTCTGGCCGATGAGGCCGCAAAGACAGCAGTTTCAACATATTTGGTTGCAGCAGTTACACATTCCAAAAGTAAGAGTGATGATGACATCTTGGCAGCAATTGCCGCTAATGAGAAGGGAAGTAAATGTCCTACTGGATTTCCTTCAAAGTATTCTTATCATTTAAGTCCTGATGAAGTTCCTTATGTGAAAATACCAGACGTTGATGACAGATTGATTCCCAGCCCGGACCGCAGGTCAGCACTGATTACAGCTGCCCATGAGGGTGTTGAGTCCGCTCATGTGGGCATTTCGGCTACTGTATCTCAGCTACAACAGTGTTTTTGGTGGCGGGGACTGTATAAACAGAAGCGTGATTATGTCCTTCAATGTGACATTTGTCAGCAGATAAAGCCCTTGATTGCTACGCGTCCGCCCCAGACACAGTTGTACATTATTAATAAACCACTTGGTTGTGTTTATTTGGATCACTGCGGTCTTTTTTCTTCAGATACTGTGAATAAGTACATCTTAGTTGCAGTTGATTCTTGCACGCACTTTGTATGGGTGTGGCCCCACCAAAGTGCTGATTCACAAACTGTTGTAAGGAATTTGCGTGTCTTTGTGGGAATTTCCACCTTCCATTCGGACCAGTGTCCAGCCTTCGCCTCTAAGGCGCACAAGGATGCCATGAGTTCATTGGGTGTCCAGGTCAAGTTTTCGTCTCCAAGCAGGCCTGAGGGTAATTCAGTTGTGGAGCGATGAACCGTGACCTAAAGCAATCCTTGACAGCTAGGGTTATAGGTACCGGCCGGAACTGGCTAGCCCATCTCAATGGCGTACAGGGTGCACTTAATAATCTCCCTAGAAGGTCTCTGGGTGGGCGGACCCCATACGAGATGCTCTTTGGTATCAAAATGTTTGTCCCGGACCTTGAAGGTCTAGACCCCTACTCCCTTTGACATAGATGAACATTGTAATGTTTTACAGACTCTACAAGAGACTAGAGACAGTCTTGCAAAGGAACATAAGCCCTCCACATCTGATGCTGTGTTGCAGATTCCGGTAGTTGGCTGGCTACCCCGAGTCAGAAAACTGGTCCGAGAGAAGGTCGAGAACAAGAAAGAGTTTGGCCCCTCATATCGAGCTCCAGTTCCTGTACTTGGCGTGCAGGTCACAAGAACAGTCGTTTTACCTCCCCTTCCAGGTCGTAAGGAAAAAAGGTACATATCCATTGACAGTGTCAAATTACACAGAGTGGCCGATTCTTCTTAATATGACACCTGCAGTCTCCTGTCCATCGATACTGAGAAATTCTGTTTTGGCACCGGCGCCTAACAACAGGCCTGACGTTGCCATCGAGATGCCTGCTGTTTCAAGTCCTTTATTGAATACCCCACCTGATGCTCATCTTGATGATACTGAGTATACTTACCCAACCGACTTATCGATGCCCGATTTACAAACCTGTTTGGCAACTGAGTCCAGATTTTCATTTGACACTAGCTCTACCACATCGAAGTCCCCTTCAAAAGTTTCTGTTGTTGCAGCATGGTTTAAAAAAGATTTTTTGATACCCCCCTGGACTTACATCTGGTTGGTGCTTTTTTCAATTTTCTTTGTTTATGTCAATTGGCTTTGTGGTGTATTTTTTCCGTCTTGTGAATGGACATTATGTTGAAGAGAGAACTTCTATTTGACTAATTAATGGAACATTGGCACCCCATTCCTCATCACACGAATTGAAGAGGAACCTGACTTTTGTAAATATTACTGCTTGGCCCATCTTAGATGGGATTGTATGGGATGCTGTTAAATTTCAAATTCACAGTCCCACAGCGGTTATAAATGTCCCGAACGTACTAAGAGTTTCTATGGGGGATGTGATTAAACAAAATATACGCTCTGATGATTGGGACGTTCAAGCTGTAGAGGGTTTGTTTTCAGATTTGAAATAATATGCTGCTTTTGATGCTGAGGATTTATATTTAGATTCGGCTAATTATGGTGATTTGTTCTGTTATCAACACTATGGAACTCACTACCTGCATAAGGCAAACACAAGTAGGAATATAGTTAATTGTACGCAATGGGAACATTTCCCGGCTCCTGTTGAAGGCAGCTCAGGTTCCCTTCTAAAGAGATTCACTTATTTTACGGATTTTCAGATCCTAATGCAGTTTATTTTAAATGTCCGAGGAGTCCTCTTCCAAAGTTAGACTTACCCACACAAAACTCTTATATTCCAAGTCCTTACTTGACCAATTGGCTATTGGGGGCTATGAATTGTGGAAAGATACTATTGATCTTAAATCTGTTTGGGTTTCTAAAAGATGGCAAGGCACGGAGGCTTCGCATTGTGCATGTCTCATCCCGAACCATATGTTGTTTTTGAATTCGACTATTTTCACAAACCAACTGCTTTGGATTTCCTACTACTAAAAAATTAAATGCTCCTTCTTTTCCAGGGTTGGAAGAGTACCCCGAAAGGGATAATAATACCAGTTTCTCAATCAAGGAATTACAGACCCTGTTGCTGAATTCTACTTTTTACATATCCAGTTTGGATCCAAAGGGTTGGTTGTTGTGGCACAAAAGTGCAGATTCTTGCCAACATCGTTTTCTGGGATTAGCCCCTGGCTACACACAGGTTAGGGTGGATCCCCGTTTTGAGGATGACCATTCTGTAACTACCTATTCTGTTGGCAAACTGTGTCAGAATTGGCTCGAACACTCCACTTTAGCATCAGTTAAGCTTCATTTGTCTAAATTGATTGATGATGTTGATCTGAATGACTTTGTCACGGGCCCTGCTTCCGGCAGACCCAAAAAATGAATATATGCTATTTACAACAAAGTTTGGAAACTGTCCCAGATTAAGGCTGCTTCCCGCTTGAGAGCTATAGATCAAGCAAATTTAGAAAAAGTGCTTGCAGTTGTAGACAACAGCATTAACACCCTTTCTTCCTGCATTTACACATTAGATAATATTGTTTCTTCTGTTGTCTCTGTTTTGTACCATGGCCAAAATCAATTGCGTTACATTACGCAGTTTGCATGGACTTTACAAACGTTAAAGGCAGTGACGGTGCCTTGGGACTACAAGAACACGTTCTCATTGTTTGACCCTTTTAATTTGACCGACAAACAGCAATTTATGTCTATGAAAGATGCAACTTTTTCTATGTTACATATTGAAAAATTAGAACCTTTGCCATTTTCTGTGGCCGAGTCAAATTCTACTGTGTGTCTCGTCCATTGGTTACCTTTTCCTTTGTTCGAAGCTTGCATGAAGTATTATGCAATTGGCAAGAATGAACTTCTGGGCACTGCTTATCTCCACGAAGCAAGGTCACTACCATTTACCTATAGGTGCCTGAGGGAGGGAAAAGAGGTTTATTTGAATGGTGAAGATTGCACAACAACACCTGATCACTCGTTAGTGTGTAGAAATATCAAATTGCATGGCTTGTGTAATCAAAATGCACCTAATTTGGCCTGTGTCTTGAAAGGTACTCTGACGCCGGCTATCACACCCACATTCACATAACTAGCAAAATGTAGTTATTTACTTTTAAATAATGAAGATTGTTGTGGGATGCTGGCTGGAATTTCTTACATTGTTACGGTCTCCCAACGTGTAGTTTGTTGTAAAAATGTAATGTTTCCGCCTCCACATGGGAAGCTGGATGTTTCCATCTGGCCGTCGATTCCAACCTTGAAAGCAGATTTCAACAAGATGAGTCGAATAAAAGCTCTTTTGTCCCAGAAAGAAGTCACCCTTACATCTGCTCGTGAAACATTTGTCCTTCACGTGGCAAACACCCGCACAGAAGTGCATGCCTTATTAACCTCTTCAGCGTGGCGCGAATTTTCGCGCTGTGCTGAAGATTCGAAAAACGGGTGTGGTCATGACGGAACGGTTCCGTCATCAGCACAGCCCAACCGACGCTGATGACGGAACCGTTCCGTCATAAGCATCGAAGGGGTTAAATACGGATCTTCCCCTGCATTTCAGGGAGTTAATTCACACTATCTTTAATGCCTCCATGACCACAGGGCTGGCTTACTTTTTTAAAGTTGTTAGTAGTGACCTTGTGACTTCTTTCCAAACTACATTCGGTGTGTTCCCAGCATTTTTTCATTCGATTTTTTTCAGCCTCTTTGGTGGGTTTCCCTTGATGCTCGCTCTAGTTGCTGGAGTGCTTCTACTAATTTGTTTGTTTAAGAATGGATGCACATCCTGTGCCACAAGACAATTTGTCCCGGCTGTTGCTGCTTTGCAGCCGAATGCTTGCGGGCACATGCATCATTGTAGGAATTAGCAATTCCTAAATTGCGAAAATTAAGGAATCGCAATTTAGGAATTGCAAAATCCTATGCATCAAGAAATCCTAAATTTTTTTAGGATTTCTTAATTTGCGGAATTTGTGATTCCTTAATTGCGAATCGCAATTAAGGAATGGCATTACATTGATTCCTTTGGGCCTAGAGGCCCATAGGAATCAATGCCGTTTTGCATTTCTTTTTTTTTGAATTCGCAATTTGTTGATGCATTGCAAGGGTGCAGAGGGGGGTCCAAAGGACCCCCCCTGCACCCCTGAAAAGTATTTTAAAGTGCATGTGTCACACACACATGTCCTAAGGACATGTGTGTCTGTAACATGACACTTTCCAAAATGCATTTTTGTGCTTTTTTAAAGAATTTCGCAAATTAACACGAGGGTCAACCTCGTGTTAATTTGCACTTCCTATTTCAAAATTCACATTTTTAAAAAAATGGATGCATTGCATTTAAGGAATTGCACAAATGTGACTCCTTAAATTTTTAGGAAATGCAAAAAAAAGCGAATTTTGAAAAATTGTTTCATGCATCCCAAAAAACGTATTTAGGAAGCGCCAACGGCCTATTTTACTGATTCGCACCGTTTGCACTTCCTAAATAGGTTGATGCATGTGCCCATTGATTACTATGGAGCGCTGCCTCTGGCTACATTGAGTGCAGCTTATGGATTATCGTTTCGATTTCCCTTTTTCACATGCGTCCAGCCTGTCTTTCATTGCCTGAGCAGCAATTTCGAATGGGCTCTGGATTTGTGTCTCTGCAGTACCATGTCTCCCAATGCAGATTATGATCAACTGATGAGCCCCTTAGTTGCTCATGAATTGCTTTGTTCGTGCGGCGGGATTATGGCCTTTCCAGCGATGCATGGAGTCCTGTGATGTTGGAATATTTTTGCAGCGACGCATGAATTCTAGGCACGCAGTTATATTGAAGTAAACCTGAGTTGTCCTCTGATGGTACTAGCATACCCGGTTATCGAGGAACATGTATGTTCATTCCCATTACTCAATTGGATGGCTGAAATGTTTTCAGATGAGAACAATGACTTCCTGTTGGAGGCTGTTGCAAAGTACTGTGCATATATACTGTTGGAGTTAGGTGCATTTCCTTCTCTCTCTATTCCACGGCCGACGTCATATGTTAAACATCGTTATTTTAAATATTATTATTATTTTGCTAAGCCTGTTGCCTTTACTGTGCCCACAAGTGATAACTAAATTGGAGTATTTTCTAAATTCGGAGTTTGCTCCTGTTTTTCCGTTATGGCAAATTTGAACTTGATTCTATCTTTCGAACTTGAACTCTGCGTTCCTCCTTTTTCCCATTACTTGTCTGTGCTCTGAACAAGGGAGGGCGTAGTGGGGCTGAGCCTTGCATTCATGCAGTGTTAAATTAGCATGAGCTTATTAGAAGTTTAAACGTCATTTTACCTTTTGCTGTCTTTTGCACACAGCACAAGCTATTGTTTAGCGTTAGGCTGATGGTTTTGTTTCACATGAGACTAAATTGTTTTTCTACATTGCTAGACTTGCTTCGTAAGCTTAGTCTGAACAGTGAATACCAAGGCCTTCAAGGTTATCTAAACACTGTAGCTGTTGTTCGAACTGATCAGTGCAAATTCTAGCCATAACATATATGCAGCTGTGGCCAATTCAGATACTGGCACCTTTAACCCCTTCCATGCTCATGATGAGCTCAGCTCATCATGCAGTACAGTGCTCCTGTGCTCATGACGAGCTGAGCTCGTCATGACCACACCCATTTACATTGGGGCCCAGCACAGGAGAGGAATCTGTCAAGCAGCGATGTGGTTAACAATGCACTGTGTAGGCATGATTGAACACACTTGGAGAACATTGGTATGCTTAGAGCTTGTGCAGAACTGGATGTGATACACTCCTGCTAATCTTTGAGGTATGGGGTCGCCTATGCAAGCCTAGGAGACCTTCTTTAGTTATAAAATAACCTACTAGCAAGGGAGGGTGAAATAGAGGTATATTATTTAACCTGTTTCCATTTAGCATTATAACGTGCTTTCTCCTTTTGTATTTTATGGAATAGTAACTATGCTGACAAACTTATTTCTTATCTTATGTCTGCTTGTATTAGCTAAAATGCTGCACCCGAGATCAGGGCGTTAAAATAAATATTTTAAACTTGCATGTGTCTCCCTTTACTCCCTGTTCTGGACTGGTTTGAGAGTATAACAAAAGAGTGCTTATGTTTCCCACCTTACCTGAGGTATCCTAAGTCGCATGTTCTGGGTTGTCTAATCATTGGTGACTTTGCTATAGAACGAAGAGCTAATGAGACACTGATGCTAGTCTGGTAGGGGATTTTGGGTACTAAGGTGAGTTTTTGGCACACCCTAATTCACTGAGGTTTTGAGTCTCTGTGCACAGTTCTGAGTCTGAGCAAAATCCCTGCAACAGTATCAGTTGTAGCCTAAAAATGTGATCAGTTGTTGACGTCCTTGCTCTGAACCTGGCTTGAAGGGGGTAAGGATGTTAAATTCCTCCAACCAATTCGGGTGTCACCCCCAATAAGATATGGACAAATATTTTCTGGCTTACATCTATGAGGCTAATAGGGCGATAACTGACAGGCAAAAGCGGGGGCCCTTTCTATAAATTGGTATTATTTCGACCCCTGCCCAGGTGGTAGGAATTGCCATCCCTTGTAAAATAGCATTAAACAGAGTGGACAAATAAGGAGCCCAAATAGTGGGCTCAGAGCGAAAGAGGTCATCAGGAATCTAGTCAAGCCCTGCGGCTTTAGCTGGTGTTATCTTGCCTAGGGAGTCAGAGACCTCTCTCAGAGAAATTGGGTAGATATCTTCAGATACTGTGCCAGGGGATAATATTCCTCCGGTTACTTTCCCTTCCCCATCCTCATCCCTTGTGTAAAGAGATTCAAAGTGGGCCTTTCCTACTTCTTCACCAATATTAGGTTCAATGGCCGATTTACCATCCTGGGAATCTGAATTGATGATGTTCCAGAATGCCCTCAATTCATGATTATTCAAAGCTCTTCTAAGGTCCTCCCATTTTTGGGATTCCCAGCTTCTTTTGGCCTTAACTATAACACTCTTATATTCTGCCCTCTCTTCTTTGATCACTGTCCTGACATTGCTTTTAGTGGTAAAGCATGGCCAGTTTTTCTTGTGGGTGAGGGAATTCGCCCCAGCACCCCCCCCCCACCTCCTCCGTTGGACTGACTCAAGCACGGGTCGGGTGCTGGTGAATTCTCAGATACATTCCTAACACATGGTGTTGTTATTTCTAAAGTGAGAGCATTGTGTTCGCTATCATAGCGAGGACTGATTTTAAAGTCCATCACTCTATGCCATGATTTGATATCTACCATAATGTAGTCAATAATGGAAGTATGCCCCGGTGTGTTTCCCTGGGGTGTCAGATGTAGTACGTCCATTACATGCTCTCAATGATAAGTTTAATGTAAGGGTACATATCTGCAATACTAACGGAGTCCATGCCCTTACTGGAGGGATATTGGGCTCTGGAATGGACCAGTATAGGTCCTCCTCATTAAGAGTACCCGTAACCAAGCCATTCAGGGGTTCAAATTGGCAGTTGAAATCTCCGCCAATGATTATCTCAAAATTTGCAGGAATGGTTGGGAGAAAGGTAGCTAGCTGTTCAAAAGTGGTGGACTCTTGGCCTCGGGTACGGGTTGAGAATATACATTTTTTAACACTATGCTTATTTTCGTACAGAAGGATAAAAGAACACAAATGATGTCATGTGAGGAGCTCTCTAGTTGTTTTGCTTCACAACCCAGATGTGTGCCAACCCAGGTACACAAGCCCCCAGATGGTCTACGCTTCCCCGCAGGGGTAGCTGGAATGCTAAACAACGCATAACTCATTCTGTGTGTTTCATCCCTGACCCATGTTTCTTGGAACATACAGATCTCATGTTGTTCTATAAAGAGTCCCCATTCCAGATTATCCAGTTTAGAGGATAGTCCAGCTATGGTCCAAGAAAGAAGCTTTAGACTTGGGGAGCCCAATTGCTTTATTGGACATGGGGACTTGGTGTCTTGGCTTTCTTGGATGCCCCTGAGGGATTGGCAGATCTCCATAGGTTGCGCTGGTCTTAATCTGGTGTTTTGATCATGTGGGCCCTTTGCAATAGATGAGAGGTTTACTACATCTCGCAGTTCTGGATTAGGTATCTGCAAATCCTTTTGGGATAGATCAAGAATCGATCGATGTGCTAGTAGTGACTAACTTCTGTTTACCCCAAACTAGTCTATGTTTTCCAAGCTCCTTTACCATGACCGACACCTCACTCTGCTTCAGGGATCCTCTCCTCTGTGGAGTCTCCTTCGACTGGGGGAGAGCCTCTCTATGATAATCAGATTTTTCAGGTGGGTCCTCAATGCCCATAAGTCAGTCTACTGACTCAAGGGGGTTGAATCTATTTGATAGAGTAATGTTATAAAATAAGGCGGATGATTGATCCTGGCCTAATGGGAAGAATTGATTTTTCTAAGGCCACTTCCCCCTCAGTCGACCATTTCTTCTTCTTACATGTAATATGAGGACAGGGGGGTTAGAAATATCCTAATGGTAATGAAGTGATACACCCCCTATCCCTGTGATGATAACTGTCTAAAGAGGATTGTATTTCTGAAGTTAATCACAAGGCAATCACCAGTGATATCTTTTGGTCTCCAGCCCACCTAACCCACCCTACGAATCATCTCTATGAGAGAATTGTTTGTGGTTGGCTAGCCAGTGTAGGCATTTGTTTCTTAGGTCGGAAAACAATTCTCTACTACCCGTTTTTCAGCTCTGGGACCCCTCTAATATAACTACATAAGGGGTTGAGGCCAGGGGAAGGTTTATACACGGTAGAGCTAGCCCTGGATCATTACTTCCCTCATGTAGGACACTCTTCTGTCTAGACCTCTCATGAGGAGAGTTGCTTGCTTGTGACCTTGCTGCGATTAGATCATTATTTCTTCCTATCTGTGCCCCCTGTTTATGCCCCTGGCAATAAGTACTGTTTTTCTTCCTAGGCCCTCTAAAATACTCAATTGTATACCCTCACCCTCTTGATTAGGGTGGATTGCCATGCTGGAGGTGGGCCTATTATCAATTATTAGGGGTTCAGGGTTAGGTCTTGTGGGGACCGATTTTAGGTTCTCAGAGTTAACTGGTTCCTTTTCCCTCAGAGCTTCCTCAGTCCTGTCCACCCATAATTCAACCAGTTTGGTGAGCTTCTCTACCCGTTCCCACAAACTTTTTAACTCGTCCCTCACAATAGTCCTTACTTGGACCTGTATGTCCACCATCCTGTCCATGACCCAAGCTGGCTGTTCCAGACCTGCTTGGAATGGCGTTCCTAGACCAGCCTCCCCCATATCACCAGATGTCGCATGATCCATGATTTGTTTGTTGCGTTTAAGCCCTGTTGGTGCATCGCTTTTGGTCTTCTTGTTTTTTGAGCGAGCACCTTCTGGATGTGGCTCATCCACACTGCCCACTGCACGTGTCCTTGAGTGGGAAATTGGGGGTTGCTGGGCGATGGACAAGGAAGATCCTGTATCGTCATGGAGATTGAAGGGCTGGGCTAGATCAGGGGTAAGTGACAATCGTCTTTCAGTTAACTCAATCTCTGTTGCGACTACACCAATAGCTCTCAGTAACATCTTATCTATTGAAGTTGGTAGGAGAGAGGAAGCAAGTTGTGCTGGGGCCGCATGAGATTTTCCCACACCAATTTGCTTGCCCATGCTTGCACGGGGGTCAGAGTAATACCCAACAGAGTTATGCATCTGTAGCTGAGTTCACTAACCTTAAAAATTATTGATGCTGGATCCTGGCATTCAAAATCTGTCGATCTCCCCTTGGAAAGCTAAGGGGGGTGACCAAGCCTGGCCTCTTCCATCCCATGATGGGCGCAAAAGGGCCCGCCCTTGGACCGGGCGCGCCAGCATGCAGCGGGAGCAGCAAGTTGAATTTAAGCCCCCCTGGGTGTACAGAGCGCTGTCACCACCTCTAGGCGTGACAGCAAGGCAAGCTGGGGGTTGAAGTCCCCACTGACGGTAGGTAAAGTGTTGGCAAGCGGCTCCTGCAGAGCGGGTGCCGCGGTTGAATTTAAGTGCCCCCGAGCACGCAGAATGCCATAAGCGCCTCCAGGCTTGACAGCAAGGCAGGCTGGGGGTTGGAGTCCCCACTGACGGCAGGTAGAGTGTTGGCGAGTGGCTCCCGTGGAGCGGGGGCTGCGGGTTGAATTTAAGCGCCCGTGGGCGGGCAGAATGCTGTCAGCGCCTCCAGGCGAGACAGCAATGCAAGCTGGGGGTTGGAGTCCCCACTGACGGCAGGCAAAGTGTTGGCGAGTGGCTCCCGTAGAGAGGGGGCCACGGTTTGAATTTTAGCGCACGTGGGCGGGCAGAACGCCATCAGCGCCTCCAGGTGCAACAGCAAGGCAAGCTGGGTGTTGAAGTCCCCACTGGCAGAAGGCAAAGTGTTGGCAAGCGGCTCCCACGGAGCAGGACTGCAAGTTGAATTTAGGCACCCCCAGGTGCGCAGAATGCCGTCAGCACCTCTAGGCGCGACAGCACGGCAGGCTGGGGGTTGGAGTCTCCACTGGCGGCAGGCAAAGTGTTGGCGAGCGGCTCACCAGTAAAGTGTCAATGCAATCCATGGCCCAGCTTGTCAGGGAAACACCCTTAAAATATGTCCTTGTAAAAGCAGAAAAAAGTGTCAGTTAGAAGATCAAAAGTGGTATTCAATAACTGCACATGGTATGGTAGCTGAGGGGAAGGGATTTTTGAACCTAGAACTTCTTTTTTTCCAAGACTGAAAAAAGATGTTACATGATATGACTGCAATATTTAAATAGATCTTCCGCTTCTAAGTGATCCAGGGAGTAAATGTAAGGAAAGTAGCAATACATGACTGTAGGTTTGTCACCAGTAATTTGGCTGTGCAGGTTTAAACTGCAACGTTCACTTGTTAAAATAGGCCCATTTAACAGGCCTAAATGCTCCTTTTAAATAATAATAAGTCACCCCCTGGAAAGGCCTTAAATGCCCATTCGAAATTACAACATGTAAAAGTCTATTGTTAAGCATGTCCTTAAAGTGACAATGGCCTAATAGCTATCTTCACTGTAGCAGGTTTAGCTGTTCCATAGAAAAGCATTGGATACTTTTTTAAGGTAATAACGTTATCTCCACCTGAAAAAATGAAAATAATTTAGTTCTTGGACTTTTACAAATGTTTACTACAAATCTAATTAATTGGTAAACTCAGATTTGTAACAAATATTTCATAAAAGGTACTTTCCAAAAGTTACCCTCCGCCCGGTTAAAGCCTTTAGAAGCCCCTTTGCCTGAGCTTTCAACTGTCACATAGGAGCTGAAAAGCTCATTGATTATTAGTGAATTGGCTCCTCTTACCAAGGTCAACACTGAGGAGAGCACAAATTGTGGATTGCATTACCATGATGAAAAGAAACAACATTTTCTGGGATGTGATGCAGTGTCTGGCCACACCCTTTTCCCTGCCCAAACTGATTTCCCTGACCTCCTAAACCATTTATCTCACATTCCTAATGTTCCTTTTCATAAAAATTGCCTACCTACCCATTGATTACACTTAATTCGGCCTGCAGCGGAGATTCCGGCCCAAGACGGAGAGTATGGCTTGAGCCAGAGAGTACAACTTGAACCGGAGATTCTGGCCCAACTGCAAGACGTAAAGATATGACTCGTAAATCACCTCTGTGAATACCAAAAGTCATAAAGTTAGACTTTTGTCTGAGATTGCCTTTGTGAATATGGCCCAATGCCTTTTAGTAGCACAGCTCCATTCCAAATGCTAGTTGCAGTGTAATGGGGTCATTGCATTTTTACCCAAATGCACAAATCGTCCTCCTTTTTCAAGCACATCTACTTGAGAGTAAAGACCGCAGTAATTTTGAGCAATATGCCTTTACACACAATAGCAACCATATGCTCCAATCTATTTATTTCTTTTAGTGTGCAACGAATACAGGAGTAAAGCTTCTTAGCGCAGTATGCAACCTTGTAAATAAAATAAACATTGTAGCATGACAAAATACGAAAATAAACATTTTAATACAAAAAATACCATACACCGTAAAGGAGGGGTTGGCAGCTAGATGGAATGGGAGTAGGGAAGGAGAAAGTGTTGGAAAGCATCAAGTTGCAAGACA
Source organism: Lissotriton vulgaris (assembly GCF_964263255.1). Classification (NCBI taxonomy): domain Eukaryota; kingdom Metazoa; phylum Chordata; class Amphibia; order Caudata; family Salamandridae; genus Lissotriton; species Lissotriton vulgaris. The sequence goes on from NC_141689.1 coordinate 1,721,878,691, forward strand.
CCTTTCTATAGAAACTCAAACTTTGTGATTTTACTAAATGTGGTCAAACCACCATCAGCAAACAAAAGCAAATGTAATCATAATAAATAGCATGTACATGAAACACCAGAAGATAATGTAGAATCCTGGCACCTACAGGCAAGCATATATTTGCTGTCAGTGAAGTGCGTACAGCTCCTTGAACACCTGGGAGGGCTTCAAGTGGTAACATTCTCAGGGTATAACGCTGAGAATAGCACAGCTAGCGCTAGCTAGCGCAATGCTTTAATATTGATACCTCTTTGGAACATATTCAAAATCACTCTTTCAGGTCTTTTATGTATTGATAAAAATGAATGCTCCCCATCTCAGGAGACCAAGGAACAAGTGGGAGGAGTTGAAGGGATATGGGAGAACGGTCCGACAAATGGCCTGAGATCTCAGCAGCACTCTTTTGCTGACATCACATCTAGGAGGAGCCAACTCACTTCCATCTTCTTAAAAGCTTTGTAAGAATTCTTTGTATATTGTTAGGAGTGATGTATTTTAGCCCTTTTAGTGTCTATAGTGAGGTGGCCATTTTGTAGACCTGGTTTTGGTGCCTAAATCACAAATATGCAGAGGGAGATTAATGGTGAAGATAGTTAAGAGGAATCTACAGTTCTAAATCCATTACACTATGCGCACAAAATAGTGGTCGTACATAAAAACACAAAAATATGTACATAGTAACTTTAGAAGTACTACTGCAAGCAGAACTTTGGTAAAACCAGTTTAAAAAAATGTCCCATCAAAGATATATTTCTCTCTGTAGTTTGTGTTGCTTCTTCACGTGCGAGTCCATTTAGTTTGAACTCATTTTCACTACATCATCTTTAGTGTCTCGCTACCAAAAATTTCTAGTGCTTCCTTCTTACTTTACGTTTTAATATTAAAGGAAGATATTCCTGGAACCTTATCTGTTAATTACTAAATGTCGAAGATGGGCATCCTCAGAGGCTGACTGATTAACTTTATTTATATAGCACAACTACCCAAAGCATGTCTCTTGGGGCTGCTTCAAAAGCATCCTAATCAAGCAAGACAGTCTGGAACTTTTCCTTAAATTCAAGCAGGGAAACAGAAATTCTTACATCCAGTGAAGGAATTTACCAAAAACTAGGGCCTAGACTTAGAACCCCTTTTACTCACTACAGAGATTGTAGTGCAGATTTTCAGGAGATCCTGACAGCAACTGCAGAGACTGTGGATGAGAGGTATACAAGAGACAAAGGGCTGAAGCATTTATAGGTAAAGTATGATACACTGAGCTTCATACGTGCAACCACATGCAGCCAAAGTAGGAGGGATGAGTTAGGAGGGATGAGTTAGTGGCTGAGAAATGGATTTATTTAGTCAACCCAATGATTGCCACACCGTTGCAGTTCAGCCCTTTGATGTCTCATGGTAACTTTTCGAGAGACTGCCGTAGAGGGACTGCAGTGGTCCAGATGTGCGATTATGGATGCCCTGCCACCAATGCCCCATGTGCAATTGCTACAAGAATCAGAATAGATCTTAATTTGCCTAACTGAAAAGAAATACATTGGCTGAGGTCCACACTTGGAGGTGGGGGGGGGGGGGTCAGTGTAGCCTTGGAGCTACACTGACCCCCCACATTTTCTACTTTATCAGCCCCAGCAAAGCATAGACCAAAGATTTAGAGGGTTTTTAAAATATAAGCTTTGGTGTGCTGTTAACTTTAAAAAGTACGTCTTCTGTCTTTAAGTAATTAATGAGCAGAGAATTTCGAGTAATCCGTGATTAATTTGTATTAAGGTTTCATTTGTTTTGCGAAAAATAAAAAAGTTACAAAATTGATGTTGTTTATGGTTAGCAATTGTTCCTGGACAGGACGATGCTCCCCAGGGAATCAGATATAAATGTGAGTATGGTCTGAATATAATTATGTGGACGCTTGGGTACCATTAAGTAGGGTAACTGTTAAAAAGGTGCCAGTGAGAGCATGACACCTTGCAGGACTCCGCACCCAATGGTAAGTATTAGAGAAGAGGCAGACGATCTTCACCTGCAGTGTCATTTACCCCAGAAACTATGTGAACTTTTCGGTGGCATCCCTAAGAGCAAAGTCAAGATGGTGAGCTGGTTTATTAATATTTTTAGGGCGACCCTGGTCACAGCCTGCCTATAGGTCCAATAATGCTAAACATTATGTATTGCTGAAATCTGATTTGCTTGGTGTTCCATTCAGTCTGGAGTACACACCATGCTCTGTTTAATGGCACTCCAGGAAACACATTAGAATGCGAGATGCACTCCAATAGCCAGTAAAACACTGGGGGAGCACGTGCCCTCTGTTTTATAAAGATTCATCATTAAGGGCTGGTTTATTTGTACCTGCCATTGACCTTCGCTTTCTGCAGCAGTGTGGCAGGACTTTGCATAATGCACAGATAGCAATGCCTGCAATCAATCTTCATGTCCACTTCTCGCCGCTCTCATTTTATCTGGCCTGCTACATATGAATGCATAAAGGGTAATGGTAGCTGCATGCTTTATGGGCTCAAAGCAGAGAGGTTGCAGATTCCATAGGATTTCTAATTCGTAGGCGTTCTACGCTACTCTTCCCCCCTTGCCTGGGCAGTGACAGTGCACTTACAACAGGAAAGACCCTATTAGCAATTTTAATTTTATTCCTAAAGCATTAAGTGACAGGAAAAAAATGACCCCGCCACATTCCGTAGCAGAATACAATTGTAAAGCAATGAATTATTCAGCAGCTGCAGCATGCAGGGCCTAGACGGTAGGATGAGGCGCAAAGACGTTCTTAGAAAATACCAACTCTTTCAGGTGTGAGGCGGGGGTGCGACGGTTTTCCCATCTCAGGTAAAATCGGAGGTTACCGAAACCCACGTGAACAGTGCAAGTGGGCCAGCTTGCACTTGCTTAGAAAGGAACAGCAACATTAATCACTGGCAAAGCGAGCTCTCCTGTGTGCAGGCCTTTCCTTCCTGTTGCTTGTCACACTGCCCTGGGGAACCGTCAGGCCTAGCGCGACTCCCACGAGCGTGGTGCGCAGACGTCACGTGAGGCTGACCTCATAGACAGTGTTAACAGTTACTGTTGTGCCCCGGTAGTAATTAGCACCTGCACTCTGAAGACAAGAAAGAAAAGACAGGAAACCCACTAGCTAAAAAGCAGCGTTATCTTCAATGTCTGAATTACCAAATTGTTTCAGTGAGTACTTGATTATATAGGAATGGCTGATATGGTTTCATATTATTAGGGATGCAATCAATGCTTCTGTCCTGTTTTTTCTTTACTTTAAGGAGAGTTGCCACAATTTGATCAGCTCAAGCGAACCACAACTACAACTTTCAGGAATTATTATTATTATTATTATTATTATTATTATTATTATTATTATTATTATTATTATTATTAATAATAATAATATTTTTATTATACAAGCATAGAACTGGAGTACAACGTCGTTAGTTCTATGGAGGTGGCACGGGGTCATCTGATTAAAGAAAACTGAGTTAAACATCACCATCTTTGTTTATTCTAAACATGTAAATGTAGCATACATAGGGATATAAAACTCTCAGGATTAGATACTACTATGACCCTGATAGTGATATCACACATTGAAATGTGTTCAGATGGAATTCCGAAACCCCCACTCCAATGGAACTCTTTCCTGTAGGACAATTTATTAATCATTGGAACCTCAAAACAGGGCCAAGAGCAGATGCAATGAGCGTCATTGCCCAACACAAACTAGTGTAACCTAACTTTATTTGTATACTTTAAAAGAAATATTACATTATGTAATAATTATCATCCCAGTTTTATCACTGTTGGACTTGACCCTTCTGGCAGGTTCACCCCTGAACTTTTTGCCTTTTAGTGTTACATAATTCTAATGATTTCTGGCCCTTGCGCACTTTAGCACTGTGGCGCAGTGTAAAGTGCATGCGCTCTCTAAGTGCGTGGGTGAGATTGGCCTGCCCTCCCATAGGAATGCATGGGGGATATGTGTGTCCATGGTAGTTCCTGATGCGTGGGGAGTGCAGGTGCGAGTTTGGTCTGTGCGGACACGTGTGATTAAATGCTGCGCAATGATGGTGCGGCGGTATTGTGTCTAGTGTGGAAGTGCCACTTCTTGAAGTTGGCCTGTCTGTGCAGTGAATGTGCTGGCTTGTGATTGGCTGGGGCTGGCTTGTGTGCCAGGCTCCTGGAGTCAGGATGGGTCTGCCCCGGTGGTGAATGGGAGATCTGCATGTTGATGGCCGGGGAGGAGTGCACCTGGGACCTGAATAGGGCTGGGCTTTCCCTCCACAATGCTGGCTTCACCCCCTTTGGTGTGTCTGATGTCCCTGACCCATCCTGTGAATAGGCAGAGGGGCTGACAAAACAAAGTGCTCAGGAACCAGTTGCATCTGGTTTGCCCCTTGCCTGCACCTTTGACAACAAAGGGATTTTGTGTACAAAAAGAGGCTGTGACCTCTTGTAAAATGTTCTTGTTTGCCAACTTGAAACCACCAGGGGCGTGCTGCTACTGGGGCCCAGGGGAAGGTTTGCCTCCCTGGTCCCTGCCCAGCCCCTGGATGCCTGGAGGAATTTCCTTTTCTGGGAGCTGCTGTGCTTCACCTTTTAGGTCCTGGACCTCTGGGACCCATGTCCTCCTGTTTTGATGTTGCCAAGGCTTATTACAGCCTTCCTGCGCCTCATTTTGGGGATTAGGCGCTTTGATTTAACCTCCCTGGGAAAAGGAGAGCTTGGGTGCTGAGCAGCGCGGCGCTGCAGCCCTTCCCGAGGGTATCCCCCTCGTAGGGATCCCCCCTCCTCTTTGTGCCTTGCAGGTGCCCACCCTGCAGCATTATGCCAGTTCATCTGCTTGATTTTTCATTCACGGGTGCCAGCCTGCTTATCAGTACCCTAGTGGGTGCCAACCCCACTGCTGCGGGTATTTTATATCTATGAGGCAGCCTACCCCTCAAATTCTGCCCCATAGATGCCGCCACCGCTGCCCGCGGGGCCGCCAGATAGAAATCACGCGTTCGGCCTGGAAGTATTATTGCCTCCAGGAGGTCGGGAGCATACCCCGCCTCCTGGAGCCCAGAGAGAAGGAGAGAATTCCTCCCGCGGCCCGGGGCTCCCGTGAGCTGTGGAGAGCCCCGGGGCCGCCAGCAGCGAGAGGAGAGCAGCTGAGAGTGCAGGCGGGGCTCCGGTGGGGAAGGAGAGCCTCGCGCTGCTCGAGGAGACAAGGCCCAGAGTACAGGACCGGCCCAAGGAGTCCGGCAGGCCGGTGAGTGGGGCCCCTGTGCGCATTTGTAAAGAGGGGGGCGTCGGGGCACATTGAGGGTGCCCGCCCTCCCCAGTGGTGCAAGCTTCATTTTTTGGGGGCATTTTGAGGGTAGAGCGGCCCCGGTTGGCAGTGGGCCGCTCCCCCCAATATTGTCAACATTTTTTATTTCTCGAGCCCACAAGGCTCCACTAGATTGTTCGGGGGCAGTGTTTGTTCGAGCCCGTGCTCCAACTTTATTTTGGGGGCATTCCACGGGGTAGAGCGGCCCCGGTTGGCAGCGGACCGCTCCCCCAGGTTGACAGCATTCCTTTAGAGCCCACAAGGCTCCCAGGGGCATGGTTGTATTTAGAGCCTGTGGCACCACATTTGTTGTTAGAGCCTAGAGGGCTCCAGGGTGCACCACGTTTATTCCTAGAGCCAGAGGGCTCCAACCCTTGGCACATTTTTGCGCAGTCTTTTGTCCTGAGGGGCTAGTGAGAGCCCATGTTGCAGTTTGATCCACAGCTGCCCAGCAAGTAGTGGGCAGCTGCACCGTTTAGGTTTTCCTTTTAGGGACATGTACTTTGGATTCAGGAGTGAGTCGCACTCCTTCGCCCCTACCTTGGCCTTCCCCAGCTGCGCAGCACTTAGTGCCAGATGCAGAGTTTAGGCCCTGTTCTATCCCCAGCTTCCCAGCTAGTAGTGGGCAGCTGCTACGTTTAGGTTCTGGCGCAGTGGCGCAACCTGGACTTTGATGTGAGTATGTGCTACATGTGATTTCTGCGCTAATGTGATTTATATTCTGTTATGATTTATGCGCTAATGCTTGGGTGTTAGGAAATGTACTGTGTTTAGTATGGTTTGCGCACCCTGTGTTCTGACACCGCTGAAAGTGTTTTTATGCGTCATGTGTCTTATCTACACCGCTGAATGTGTTTTTATGCATCATGTGTCTTACCTACACCGCTGAATGTGTTTTTATGCATCATGTGTCTTACCTACACCGCTGAATGTGTTTTTATGCGTCATGTGTCTTACCTACACCTCTGAATGTGTTTTTATGCATCATGTGTGAAACTTCTGCTTGTTCTATGTTCTAAGTGCTAGTTCTACCAAGTGCTTATTCCCGACAGTGGTCCATGTGATCCTGTCCTATATGTACATAATCCCCTGTAAATTCAGCCCGTGCCAGTGGCACAGTGTAAATTGTGTGTTACTTATCTAACACCCTGACTTAGAATGGTGGTTTCTGCCTGGCTCTGGCACAAGCCTTAGCCAACCAGAAAGTCCCATTTCTAACAATCACTCATTGCATTATAATTTTTTTCAGTAAAAACTGTTGACCAAATTAACATGTTGTCCACTTGCAATTTGTACGCATGAAAGTAATCTGTAAGTAAGTACACATTACACATATGGAGTGGCTAAAGAATATTTGTTTGGCAATTTTCATTTCACTTTGAAAATTAACCCTGAGAATTTAGGGTTGCATATCTACAATTTTCCCCATTAAATTCTAATATATTCTGCAAAGTGAAAGGAGCCTATAATTCACAGCCATTTGGCCATGTGAAATGAGAGCAAAGGGATTTGGGGCCGATTTATATCTTGGTGGTATAGATATTCCATTGCAACGTTGGCGGAGTATCTCCCAGAGGCGGCTCCTTCGCTATGGGGGAGGAGCGTGGCCTAACTGCTTTCAAGCAAGAGGAAACAATAACATTATAATAATTTTCTGTTATTATCATTTTATGTTTCCTTTGCGGGCAGGTGGGTGGGCAGGGCTGCTTTGCTCTCGGAGCAGGGCAGGGGAGGAGTGGTTTGCCCCCTCCTAAGTGCGCAATGACTGTTTGGTCGGCCCTCTTGGGCTGCCCAAACCAGTCATGCACACGTTCTTCATTCTCCATGCAGGCTACATTACAGCCTGCATGGAGGATAATGCCCAGGCCCCCATTCCTTTGTTGAGCATCAAACCAGGATGCTCAAAACCAATCACAACGATGAATTTCAGCGGCGTGATTGGACAGTGGAGCCTTACTGCCTACCAATCACAATGCTGCATTGCAGCGTTGTGTTTGGGCAGTGGGGCCTGGTTGGGCTTCCTGATTCTTGAGGAAAGCAGGAGCAGAGACGCGGGACCCGAGCGGGAAGGTCAGTTAATTTTTTTTAATGTATTTTTTGTTTTGCGCATCCTTCGCGACCCTCCCCCCGGCAACTCCCCCTGCACACGAGTGCCCCGCCACCCGCGAGCCAAGTTGTCTGCCACTGGTATCTCCAACACCAAGATTTAGATGTGGGCGAACCCTAGGTTTAAACATGGAGAAGACTGATCCATCTCTGCTGTGATTAAAGCTCTCCAACTGCCCTACGGAGTAAGAGCTGTCGAAGGCAGACATGTAATTCTGTCCACCTAATTTAGATGAGTGCAACTATTACGATGTTTGCCGTTACTTTAAAACCTACTGTTTGGGAAGCCACAATACAGAAAGTTGCTCTTTTACAAAAGTATATTTATATTCTAGTTGGGAAACGTTTATAGAAATGTCAGCAGCAAAGATATGGGACAGATGCAAGGACTAACAGATCATAATTTGCTTGGTATATTGTGTCCATCAAATATGAGTTCGCACGGAATTTAGTTGGATATTTTTCTATTCTAAAGCAATAATCTTTCGGAGACAAAATTAGTATCAGTCACAAACACATTGTCGTAGTTAACTAAGTGGATGCTTGTATCAAAAAGTCATTGATGGAGTTCCTGTAACGATTTACTACAAGGCTTGAAATAGAAGTAATTGGTAGCAAAAATTATAGATTAAAAGGGTAGCTCACATGTTTCATTGTAATTTAGCTTTTCACCAATATTTTTCACTTACTAGTTTGCATTCTGCTTCTTCTAATTAAGTAATTACAAATAAAATGTGGAATCCGTGCACTAATTATTTGATGAACAGACTATCCGCTTTTATGAAAAACATCCAAACTACCCTCTGACGTGTTAGCCACTTGTCAACGAAAAGTGTGAGCAACCTGAGATGGATGGGCTTTTGTAACAGTGGCAGTCATTAGTAAGCGTCAAATCACCCGTGATTACCCTTTTCTGCTCCAGTTGTGGCACATACGTCAGAGGGAACATTGTACTTGAAAAAGAAAAAGGAGAAAACGGAATCTTCTCCCTGCATTGATTGTATTTGTGGAATGATAATTGAAGGGCCGGCTTTTGGCATGGGCGAGCTGGGCCCAAGTCCAAGGCTCCAACTTCAGAAGGGCGAAAATAACTGCATTAAGGAGCTGCAAACAGCAACGCCTCTCATCCTTGGCTCCAGTGATACCATTAAGAGCACTTCTAATTGTTTTTAATGTGCTATTTTTAGCACCGTATACATCCCCTACCTTGCCCACCCATTTATCTCTAACCCTGCGCCGCCACGCATCAACATCCCTCCTCAACCCAACAAACAACTTGGAAGTAGCCTGATGGTGGAGCAAAGTTATAGACAATTCAAGTGAGCTGAGGAAGGTGCGGAGATGTATGTTTAGAGGCAAGTCGCTGCTTTGATGTGGCTAGCTGGAGACTGGCCTTTGAAAGGGGTTGCTCCCATATTTTACTCACCAGCAGTAATGAGGGTCGCAAATGTCTTGCAGCACAGGACGCTATTGGATAAGTGGATGACCTAAAACTGTGTGAAAAGGAGCATGATATAAGCATAATTCCCTCACAGCTGTCTAACAGCCATTCCAAGAGTACCTGTTTGTTATTATAATTTTAAATGCTATGAAAAATGTTGCTACATATTTTATTTTGCATGTAGTGGGGCCAGACCGGGTGCTTCTTCCAACGTGCCATTCTCAATGAGGGTCAGAACAGTGTCGTCGAAATAATGACCTGCAACAACACTGACTTCACAATCAACTATGACTATTGTAATGTGGCATCAACAACATTTATGATACCTTATGTGTAGCATGCCATATTTAACAAGCAGGTCTATTTGTCAAGATAAAGTTGTTTGCTTCTTTGCGAGCAGCAGCAAAGGCACAGCCACTAACACCAAATGGTGGGTGGGGAATTGCCAGCCCTCTTTTTACTGTGTGGAAAGGTTTATCTTTGGAACAGTCACTGTGCAAGCTCCTGGATACCCTTTCGGTGATTAGCCGCACTTTATAAATCCTGATTAATTGATTGATTGATTGATTGAGTCAACAGAATAGATCTTTCAACTCCATCAATATATTAGTATACATTTGAAGAAGAGGAAGGAAAATATACAGCATTTTCATTGATTCACTTATTTGGTCAGAATGAAAACATTATTATAGCTAAGATCAGTAGAGTAAAAAGATTTGTACCATAGGTTCTAATCTAGCTCCCTGATTTCCCAAGAGCCCTTTATTTTTATATCTTTAATATTTTTGTATGTAGATCGTTATTATAACTTGCATATCTGAGATTATCTTGCCTATCCTCATGTAAAACTAAAAAAGCATATCAAATGATATGGCGCAAAATGCGAAGGAGCAGCACAAGCTTCACTTCGACTCAACCTGGCAATGTGTGGTAAGCTGGACATCAATTGAGGGAAGCCAGTGGCAGCAAGAAAGTTAGCAGAACTCTTAGATCCGTGCCTACTTTCTTTAGTTTCAACTCTTTCCTCCTTACCCTAGGACAATCATCAGCTAATAAATGGGTGTGGAAGACTAATGCAAGGCAAGGCATGGCAAATGCTATTTGTTTGATTTAGGTTTTCCAGTGACTCAAGTTTTGGGCAATTTTAAAGTGGAGGCTAGTGGCTTTAGAAAGTGGCGAGGTGTAAAAGTCGTCTTCGATTGTCACCGAGTGAGCAAAGCGAGTGACAACAAATGACCCAAGGACCCAAGGCTAAGGGACCTTGTCTTTGCATTCACTAACGAGCAAATGTTTGCAGATGGGCTTTACAAAAGCGTAATCCACATCATAGCTCTCAAGGAATGGGATTGCGAATTGTAATTGCTTTATTAAAGAATTTAAGTAAGTGAGGGATAACATTTATACTTTTGGCACAATTTACCCAGTTACTACATGCACACAATAGTGTCCTTTCACTTGCACGTTTATGGCATAACAGCTTGGCCCTATGCACCTGTCCAATACTGCGGCCGCAGGTGCCTTACTTGAATGCAGTGTCACCTCAACTAAGCATTAGAAGAAAGGCAAGCAAAGCCTGCACACATGCTCAGAACTTCATATAGACATACACACTCTCTCATTTTTTCTCTCTCTTTTCTCTCTCACGCCCACTGCAAAGAAACGTATACATTTTGGGCTTATTTACAAGCCCCTTGTGTCGCCAGTGCGTAACTTTTAACATGGGAAAAAGTGACATACAAGTGGCACAAGGGGCTTGTAAATAAGCCCCTTGGTATTGTATAAAGAGATTTGTGGTTCAACCACCCATGGTCATTTTTCACTGAACCCTTTCCGAGGCATGCCTCTTTGATATGACCTATTTAATTGTGAACTTCCAAATGTGTTTATTCCTAACTCAGATAATGGATATAAGAGACATGAGTCCGCCATTAGGAGACATCAATGTTATGTGAAGGGATCAGGCAATGCATTTTGAAAACTCTCCCATTGTTTTTATCATGCAATGGAGAGGTAACAGCGTTTAAAGAATTACAATCTGAAATGTAGTGCCCCGTATTGAAGACAATTGTATTGGATAAAAGGAGCACCTTTCGACGTGGAAACAATTGCCAACTTACAGTTATTTATTTTCACAGTTTTTTCATAGCGCGACTTGACCGAAATTACTAGAGTGCTTTACATGAGCACCAGTTGCATTAGACAAGGCCACATTCAGTATGTTATTTTAAGGTACAGGCTGATTACATTATTTGCACAGAATGTCGAGTCGGCGCTGAGTCTCAACCCTAGTTCCCCCTTATTGTTGTACAGGTTTGTCTCTAAAAGAACATGAGGCTTTATAAAAGGCACTTTACCGCAATATAGTTTCCAATTGGACTTTGAGTCCGATGGCCACGGTAAGCTACCCAGGCATAAGATAATCAACACAGCCAATCATTGTGCGTTTTCAAATAAAGTGGCACCATAATTGGCCATGTTGCATGATCAGCCCACCCGCACTGTCTGGATCAACCGTGTGAAAGCTTAGGGCTGCTTAGCGCTAAAGTCAGGAGCCAATCCGAACAAAGCTCTTATGATTTAATATGCTATATTGCATAATAGCTCTTCCAGGATTGGATATGCAAGTCAACACAGTGCCCCAGTGAAGACATGAAGAGGTGATGTTGCTGCCCCAGCGCATGGCTTCAACACAGAGTGGATTTGGATTGAGAAGACTGTAGTGTGCATGTCAATCTGGCCAAGTCCAGAGCCCGATGGATCTGTCATGCATACTTCAACAACACTGTGCTGCAGCTTTCCACTGCAACAATGTATTTTATATATGCCAGGTGGGAGGCAGATCAAACCAGAGGGTAAACACAGTACCATTTCTATGCAGGGACTGCCTCTGGCTTTTTCATTATTTTTGTTTCACATACATGGCAACAAGTCCTTGAACTGCAATGGCCACAAAACCACACTAAAGTGCCAACAACTAAAAGACTTCAAGAAACTAATGTAACCTACTGTGCTAGTTGTCCAGGTTGCAACACAGCTGGTTCTAATCAGACTCAACTAAATAGCAGTTGCAATCCTAATGCAATTCCTACTTGCACAGGAACCCACAATACCGATTTTAAAGCAGCTACGCACAGTCATTCACACGTAAGAGAAAATAATTCATCTTAAATGCAGCTTAATTCTACACATTAAGAAAGAAGATTAATAATGAAACAAACAAGCGGAGGGAAAAACAGAGGCCAACAAACGCATATTTCCATACATACAGGTAACATTGTTTAAATTGACCACCAGAGCCTAGCTTGCACTAATCATACATGAAACAAGAATAGATGAGGTAATTTTATCAAAACTCATTTAACTCTGCAAGGCCTAACCAGGAGCCTATACTTCAGTGACACCATCAAAATCATGAACTCCGTACACTCTGGATCCCTGTCTTGGAGTTCTGGACTTTTTGGTTCCGTCCAGAGGTGTCAGGGAACAACACCCAAAGACCCCGGAGTTCCACCTGCCTTGGTGCACAAATGAACAGAAACACGGGCTTCTCGATGGTGGCGTCAAAGACCAAAGGTTTATTACTGCAGGGACACAGAAGTCACAGATACTACACACGGGCAGTAACCAGGAGCCTGTTCGATTTGTACAAAGAGGGCTGCTCCTTATATACTGTTTTTTGTGCTAGGGGCAAATTCTTTACATGTAATACATTCCCAAAACCTTTGTGTCTAAAACAATAAATATTTGGCGTTACACAGGAACCGTCGATAATATCTGAGGCCAAACATTGCGAAGAGAGGGGTTCCCACTAGTTTGTCACAATTCCCTGTCAATATTGCATTCAGGACCCGGACCGCCTCATCGTAAAGTTCGTTACCTCCCCCTAATAAAGATTCAGAAAAGAAAGAAACAGAGCCAGGTGTGGAAGATAGGAAAGCGGGATAAGAGATGCTTGTGGGTTGTAAATGGGCAAGGCTACCGGCTCCGGCCGCCTAATCATGATCAGGTACAATGGACACGAAGACCAGTTTGGCAGGGCTGGCCTCGGGCAGAGGAGACAGCCCTTGTCGAGTCATGCAGCTACAGCGTGATCTGGTTTAAGGTGTACGTGTCATGTAAGAGGTGAATCTCCGGCTAAGGCTACGTGTCCTTAATCGAAATGAAGTGATCAGAGTTTTATTGCGTATGTGAGGGCAAGAAACACAAAATGGCGGCCATGATCTAAGATGGATGCCGTGGGTAGATCAGAAATATGCCAATAGAAGGAGTGCTCTTGCTTGTAGCGTAGCGAAAACACCAGGATATACTAAATGGATCATTTGCGGTTCGCTGATACCAATATTTTGTATTTCCGACAAACTTGAAAACACGGGTTCAAATTGTCACGGAACCGTCACGGAACCTCAGACCCTCCTTTTGCCCTTACATAGGCAATTACTCAGTCTATGTCTGAATCTAGTTCTATGCTCATCAGGTCAGTGACATGCTGTTGTATCATCATCCTTTCTCGTGTCTTTTCTCCAAACGCAGGTGGTTTTCTGAGACAAGTTGCAGCACAAAGACTACACAGAGCAGGACCACACTGGATAATCAGACAACTTGAGAATAGGAATACTAAGATGACACCAATGTCCATTAGAACCTTCCATCCCCACGCTGAGATCAGAGTCCAAAACCACTCCATGAAGGACCAGTTTCCCTTGTCTACATGTATGGAGTCTGAAACCTTGTGCAACTTAGAGATCGCCTCATAGACTGTTGGAGCATTATTAGGAATAAAGACACAGCAGCTCGATTGGATCATTCTACATACCCCACCTCGATCTGCAAGTATAACGTCTAGAACCATACGGTTCTGCAACGTCATGAGCCTATCCGCCTGAAGCTCAGCTGTCAGATTGCTAAGGGCACCAGCAGTTTCGGTAATAGTAGATTCAACTACCCGTGTTAGCTGACGTATGTTTCTACTATTGGCCATAGGCCCCCAGAACGGAGGGAAGCCTTTGAAGAAGTCTCCAGCTTCCTGACCAGCGGTATCTTCCTTGCTGAAGACACCTCTCGCTACTCTGGTTCTGTGGTAATCAGGTGAAGCAGTGTATGTCGGAGGCAGTAGTCGAGCAATATAACATGATCCTGAAAAGTCGGCAGGCAACCATGTATAAGCTCTGTCTCGACAAATGAAGTAGGTACCCCTAGCAGTAAGAAAGGCAGGGGAAGAGTTAGCCGGAAACACGTAAGTCTCTACGCACTCACTCCTCCCTAGCTGAGCTCTCGGATTTCTCCCGTTACCTTGCAAACAGACCTGACCTCGGTGAGGTACGACCCAGATTGGAGTTGAGCTTTTACGCTTGCTTTCTCCTAAACTAAGGCGATACTCTGAAGTATTCCAACTTAAATATACTCGCAATTCGTCTCTAGGGTAAGATGGAGTATTATTGACGTCCTTGACCATGTCAATAATTCCCTGGACTAAAGCTTTGTTGGCAGAGTTATATTTAGCGGAACGCGGTGGACGTGGAGGATAGGTTTCAAGGGCATAAGCAAAGATGGTTTGGAAGGCCTGAAATGATCCATTATAGCTGTAAGGCAAAACCAGATAGGGAATACCTTTATCCATAGTGTGAGGTATCAAGCCACACACCCAGCAGTCTGTAGTGTTAACTACCAGTTGGTGTTGGTGCAAGAGCTGTACAAAAGTGTTGTTGGTGAATTCTGAGCGTCGGGCTTGCTCATGTTCTGGAAACGAGTGAAAAGAGTGTATAGAAGAAACAGTAGAAATAGCAGGATCAAGGGGAGGTACTGTAGTAACTGGCACAAAAATCAAATTTATACTAAAGACGATTCCACCCACCAATGTTGCTAAAACAATCAAAAATGTAATGGCACATTGCATCAAAAAGCATTTGCTATGAAGAATTCTATTAAGTCTGTTTCTGCGAACATAAATCACATTTTCTCGTTGCAGCGCAGGAAGCTCCATCTTCTACAATCCGCTCGCGACCACTGATGATGTGTACGTAGATGAAAATGCCTCTATCAGCCCTGGGAGTTCCCAGAACCAACAGAAAGATCGACCTTGTGTCAGACCCCTGCAAATTCAAACTAGGCACACAGCCACGACCCTACGGCTACCCAGACGGCAAGGCAATTTTAAAAACAATAAACAATAGCAAACTTCCTGGCTGAAGGCAAAAGTTCAATATATATATCAAAATCACAATATGCAGTTGCCTGCTTTATTTGTCCATTTTACGGCTTCTTAGGTTGTATCTCTGCTTCGCTGGTACTGTCTGATCGGAAAATAGCGTATCACTAGCAGCTGTTGCAGAGTTCAAGTTCGCAGATAGCAAAGTTTCTTCCGATGCTGGAGACAAATGTTCAATGTTCAAAGGAGTCTTTTCAGGAGGAGAGTCAGGTTTTGAAGTGTCAGTAATCAATTCGGCATCGCTGAAAGAGATGAACTTCGGTGTGATTTCGGATTCGGAGGCACCAATTCCCTTTTTCACCCAGTCGTCGTAAGGGAGCGGCAAAGGAACACGCTTAACATGAGAGGCGTGTATCCAGTGCTTACGGCCAGCTACACGAACTGCTGTCCTCGTTGCCAGTAAGATCTGAAAAGGCCCCACAAATCTCGGCTGAAGGTTCTTCGTCCTCGCGAAGTTCTTGATTACAACGAAGTCACCCGGTTTCAGCTGGTGCCCTGGACTCTCCGGAGGTTTTGGCAAAGCATCGAAAACCTGTTGATGAATAAGACTCAATTTAGCAGTCAAGTCGTAAAGGTAGTCTATCAACATAGGATATTCAATGGAGCAAAATTGTTTAGGCCTTGGCACACCCCAGACATTTGCCGGGCGACCAAAGACTATCTCGTAAGGACTAAGCCCTATTCTAGAATGTACTGTTGCTCTCGTTGATAACAAGGCCAAAGGAAGTGCGTCTGGCCAGGCTAAACCTGTGGATGCTTGTATTTTGGCTATTTTCAGCTTGAGGGTGCCATTGTAACCCTCGACTAAACCAGCAGACTGGGGATGGTTTGCACTGTGAAATTTCTGTTTCAATCCTAAGCCGGCACACACACTCTGCATAACTTTCCCTATAAACTCACTTCCGTTGTCCGACCATACAATCCGTGACATTCCATATCTAGGGAAAAATTCCTTGAGAAGAATTTTGGCAGTAGATAGGGCAGTGTTGTCCTTTAGTGGGTATGCTTCTATCCACCTGGAAAAAGCACAAACTACCACTAGGACATACTTCAAATTGTTGCAGCGTTCCATGTGAATGAAGTCTAACTGAATCACTTCAAAGGGGCAGGAAGGAGGAGCAAAATGACCAGCTGGAGTTGGAGTTCCCTTGCCAGGATTATGCATCAAGCACACCATACAATTTTTCACCACTCTCTCTGCACACTTACTGATTCCCTCATTCTTCCAGACCGGAGCCAACATCTTACATATCCCTTTAGAACTTATATGCGCTACTCCATGCGCCATCGTCACTACTGCAAGCACATATGCATCGGGCAACATCCAACGCTGCTGTTCTGTCAAATCAATCCAACATCCATTCGAGTCCAACTTGCCCGTACTTTCTCTCCATACACGTTTCTCTTCCTCAGTTGCTTCTTTCTGAATCTCTTTCACACTTTCCATAGTGTCTTCACACATTCCGGACTCAGCAATCCATCTTGCAGACGTAGCAACATACATTCTGCTCATCGTGTCTCTAGCTGTCTGTTTAGCAATTTCATCAGCAAAAGCATTCCCACGACCAACATCATCCGTGATTGCTTTATGAGCACTGCACTTTACAATCGCAACTTCAGTCGGCAAGGTTAGAGATTCCAACAAGTCGTTAACTAACTGACCATGTTGGATCTTAGTCCCATGGGACGTAATGAAACCTCTTTCTCTCCACAACCGGCCAAAACTATGGGCCACGCCAAATGCGTACTGACTATCTGTAAACACATTCACTCTCTTTCCCTCAGCTAAAACACACGCTCTCGTTAGAGCTATTAATTCTGCAGCTTGGGCAGAATTCTGACTCACTCTTGCAGTCTCCACAATCGTCTTCAAAGTCGTTACCGCGTAAGCAGCAGTCACATCACCATTCTCCAATTTAAAACATGACCCGTCCACATACAGCGTGCCATCTGGGTCTGATAGCGGAGTATCTTTTAAGTCGATGCGTCCTTTTGTCTCTTCCTCCGTTTTGAAATAGCAATCATGTGGCTCGGAATCACTCGACTCTTGATCAGTCGGCAACAATGTTGCTGGATTCAATACATTGCATCTTTTGATCTGAATATGACTCGCTAGTAATGTCAACTCATAGCCTGATAATCTAGCACTGGTAAGGTGTTGTGTCTTTGTTCGGTTCATGAGTGTATCCACTGCATGAGGAACCATGACCACTAGCATATTGTTCATCACCAAACCAGCAGATTGTCGAATGGAAGCTGCAGCTGCCGCTGTAGCTCTCAAACAACTAGGCAACGCTCTGGCTACCGGATCTAATGTTGATGAAAAATACGCACAAGGGCGTTGTTTATCACCAAACTTCTGTGTCAGAACACTCAACGCGCAACCTTCTCTTTCGTGAACGTAGAGCGTGAATGGTTTACTGTAGTCAGGTGTACCCAATACAGGAGCTGAACACAATGCTTTTCGTAATTCAGTAAAACTCTCTTGGCATTCATCAGACCATGGCACCGGACTCGGAACATTTTTCCCAGTCAAAGCTACCAATGGTTTCGCTAACAGAGAAAAATTTGGAATCCACTGCCTACAGTAAGAGGTAATGCCTAGGAAGGCACGTACTTCTCTCTGTGTGCGTGGAACACTCATCTGTGTAATTGCTTTTATTCTTTCTGGGGTCAACTTCCTTCCCTCCTTTGACAAGAGATGACCTAGGTAGGTCACTTCTTGGCAGCAGTATTGCATTTTGGAAGGAGACACCTTGTGATTCAAATTAGACAAATGATGCAATAGGGAAATTGTAGCTGCTTTGCAAGTTTCCTTGTCATCGGCAGCCACTAAAAGATCGTCTACGTACTGTACTAGGGCAGAACCTGGAGGAAGGACAAAAGAATCTAACTGGCTTTTTAATGCTTGACTATAAATTGATGGACTCTCACAATAGCCTTGTGGAGCGCGTTTAAATCTGAAACTGCGACCTCCTAGACAGAAGCCGAAAATATCCCTACTTTCTTCAGCTATCGGAATGCTGAAAAAGGCATTCTTTAGGTCAATAACTGAGAACCATGTGGCTGTGGCAGGAATCAATGTTAACAAGGCAGTAATGTCTGGCACTACAGGAAACTGCGGGATTACAATCTTATTAACTTCTCTAAGGTCTATGACAAACCTATAAACTGGAGGTTTTGTAGGATCAGTTCGCTTCAGAATCGGTAATACAGGACTGTTACAGACATTTCCTCTAGTTTCTTCAACCACACCTTTTTTAATCAAATCTTGCACAATCAATAAAAGTGCATGCTCTCCTTCACTAGATATTTTATATTGGGGAATTCTTGGAAATTTTACATTCGCTTTCAAAGTTACCACATACGGTGGAATTTCTAGGAGACCTACATCATTAGGACCAGTCGCCCAAAGAGAATCAGGGAGTGAACGTAGCTCCGGCGGGAGTGCGTCCATTGACAAGTACATCGGAGAGGTGATATTTTTACCCAATGTAAGCTGTACTCCTTCCGGGGAACAGTACAATGTCGCATATAGTCTTTTTAACAAATCTAAACCAAGCAGGTTTTCATTACAACCTGTCGTCAAAATCAGGGGTGCTTTCAATTGGCACGGTCCAATAGAAATAGACAAAGGACCAGATATCGGGTTGTAAACAGGGGCGCCTGAAAAACCTACGGAAACATTTGTTGAGCCAGACAAAGGTGCGCCAGGGAGTTTCGCATGAATGATAGAACTTTTTGCGGCACCAGTATCCAACAGAAACGGTTCGACTACACCTGATGTTGCTACTGCGACATAAGGCCCACTCTGATCCACTGGAACTGATACTACTCCCTCTCTCTGTCCATGGCTGTCCTAGTACCCATTTTGCTGAAAACCCTCATCTACTTCATTATAGTCCTCGACAAGATACTGTTGAGATCTATTTTGCTGAGCAGATTGTCCATTTCGTTGATCAAAATGATTGGAGGGACGATCATTCGTTTGTGGGGGCATAGCACCTCGTCCTCGACCTCTAGAATTCTGCACAAAACCACCACGACCTCTCTGAGCTGCTGCTGCATTATTTTGCGCTAAGATCGGACATTCATTTTTATAGTGACCCTCTTTCTTACAGTACGCACACTGATTCCACTGATATTGAGGTCTTGATGAACCATAATCTGTCCTTTGGTATGAATTTTGCTGCGTATTAGTCTGATTCGTGCGAGGCGGATACGCCTGCTGCAAAAGAACTTTAGTTTTTAAATCTTTCGTTTTCTTCTCTGATTTTTCCTTTTCCTCTTTATCCCTATTTTCGTAGTACTGTGCAGTCGCAAGTATTTGCGCTGTCGTAGATACAGCCCACGCACTTTCTGAGTCTTTTAATTTATTGCATAATTCAGGTAACAAATTATGCACAAATTTATCGACAAACAATCTCTGTCCTCCTTCTGTACTCATGTCTTGACCACTATGATCTACAAAAGTCTCTTCAAACCTCGTGAAGAAGTCGGAGACACTTTCGTCTTTCTTTTGCCTGCATGCTGACAGCTTGTCCCAATTTACACGCAATGCTGGCATCAGAGTCTTCATTAGATCAATTATTCTACCTGGAAGATTAGCAATTAGAGGTTCGGGTTTTGCACCACCTATTTGTTGACCATCTGCTGCAGTGATAGCTGCCCAATCACCACCTAAGGCAGCTTGATGATCCTCTCTACGAATTTTAGCCCACACTGGTTGCGGAACTACGTTACCAAACAACATATCGATGTCGGCTAGGTTCATTATACAAGCCTCAACTGTCTGTGTTAATTCCTTGTAATATCCAGCTGGATTTTTACGTGGGTCTGGCAAGGCCTGTTTCACCGCTAGCACTTCTGCTCGCTTCCATGGAATGTGTATCCACACTCGTTGGAACTGTGCTGGAGCAGCTGCAATACCTGCATTATCATCACGTTGTATTGCTTCGCGCCAAATTGGAGGGACCTCCCTCATAGGATATTGGCGACTTAGCTTCACTTTACCTTTTTCTAAATCTCTCGGTGAACGAAGAGATGGATCATTCCTAAAACTTAAAATGAGTTCCATCGCTTCCTTTATATTCTCACCCACTATCATTCCAGCAGCGAACTCTTTTTGAACCCTAATTAAATCTTCCAAATCTGATTCGACATCATCTTCTTCTATTTCTTCACGTAACAACGAGCACATCTCATCAAAGACGTACCGTTGTGTTGGTTCCTTCCACTGCATAAATGTGTCTAGCACATCTCTCGTACTATACCTTCTACCCTTCGAAATCCATCTGAGAGCCGTGGAATCTAAAATTCCTCGTTCCTCAGTACTTGGAAGCTGACTTCGTCTCTGGACAGAGTCAGGAGTAGGAGTCTTAATTAGAGTTTTATATATAGGAGACAGCATATTAGTAACAGAATCAGTGATTCTTCGACGAACAGAAAGTGGAGTTAGCACACTCGCAGACGTAGAGAATGCAGTAGAGGTAGGAATAGATAACGGAACAGTAGGAGTATCGAGAAAAATAGTTTGAGGAACAGTAGGTACAGATGTAGGTATAGAGGCTGGCAGTGTAGGAAGAGGAGGAGCTGTAGGAACATTCACATTCATCACAGGAGGTACGGGAACTTGATTCTGAGGGATAGGAGCAGGAACACCAGGTTGTCCAGCAATCGGTAATTGAACATTCGGGACGAGTGGAGCCGCAGCACCTTGTGCATACGGTGGAGGTGACCGTAACAGATAAGATAACAGAGGATCGTTTTCGGAATCCTCCAGTATCTTAGCCATTTTCGATGGCAAGGCAGGATAGCACTTGTCGATCGCTAAGTTATGCTCTCTAATTGCTATATCTATGGCCTTCTCACACTCGTTAGCCTGCAACTGTTTAGCCGCTTGCTCTAGAGTTAACTCTTCTTGTTCTTTCTGTTCTTTCTTCAACCTTTTCATTTCTCTCTGTTTGGATTCTTTTCGCCAATAACGGAAAGAATCAAACATTGCCGGCCGGGCTTTCTTCTTAAACAATTTCGCTTCTAAGTTGTCGAGAATCTCTGGTTCAAAACTACCATGCAGTGGCCAACTAAGGACACCATCCTTCTTACAGTAACGGACCCATACCTCATTATAAGATATAGGACCCACGCCATGCTTACAATATAAATCATATAGGGGAGTCCCAATCGGAGGAACCAGACAAGAGTCCTCCAATCGTGAGTCACTGTTGCAACTAAAACAAGACAACATTTTCCGACTTACCATTTTCAGTCCGGAACACAAAACAAACAAACACGGAACAAATATGTGCACTCGAACCAAGAACCTAGGCCTACCAAAACGAGCTGATGTATCGATACCCAAACTAAACCAAATAGATTATCGTAACTAGAACAACCAGTGATAATCTGACAAAACCAAACCAAACCAAGAACCGATCAAGGATTTTTAACAATCCTCACAAAAGTAACCAGCTAGCTATCACTAAATACTTAACTGAGTCACTGAAGACGTCACCAAGGAGAAACCCGTCACGTTTCGCCGTACTAAGGACTGCACCACGGGTCCAAGACAGGGCGACGGTCAAGGCAACGGCCCACTGCAGCCGTCCTGAACGGGAAACCCTCGTGGAAGAGAACTTCGGGCCACTTTTGCGATATGCCGGGATCGATGAAGTGGGGCGCCTCCCTCAGGAATCTTCACACGAAGCTTCTCGAACTCTTCAGGCTTTTGGACCGGTACCGAATGACGTCGCCCCACGTTGGGCGCCAATTGGAGTTCTGGACTTTTTGGTTCCGTCCAGAGGTGTCAGGGAACAACACCCAAAGACCCCGGAGTTCCACCTGCCTTGGTGCACAAATGAACAGAAACACGGGCTTCTCGATGGTGGCGTCAAAGACCAAAGGTTTATTACTGCAGGGACACAGAAGTCACAGATACTACACACGGGCAGTAACCAGGAGCCTGTTCGATTTGTACAAAGAGGGCTGCTCCTTATATACTGTTTTTTGTGCTAGGGGCAAATTCTTTACATGTAATACATTCCCAAAACCTTTGTGTATAAAACAATAAATATTTGGCGTTACACAGGAACCGTCGATAATATCTGAGGCCAAACATTGCGAAGAGAGGGGTTCCCACTAGTTTGTCACAATTCCCTGTCAATATTGCATTCAGGACCCGGACCGCCTCATCGTAAAGTTCGTTACCTCCCCCTAATAAAGATTCAGAAAAGAAAGAAACAGAGCCAGGTGTGGAAGATAGGAAAGCGGGATAAGAGATGCTTGTGGGTTGTAAATGGGCAAGGCTACCGGCTCCGGCCGCCTAATCATGATCAGGTACAATGGACACGAAGACCAGTTTGGCAGGGCTGGCCTCGGGCAGAGGAGACAGCCCTTGTCGAGTCATGCAGCTACAGCGTGATCTGGTTTAAGGTGTACGTGTCATGTAAGAGGTGAATCTCCGGCTAAGGCTACGTGTCCTTAATCGAAATGAAGTGATCAGAGTTTTATTGCGTATGTGAGGGCAAGAAACACAAAATGGCGGCCATGATCTAAGATGGATGCCGTGGGTAGATCAGAAATATGCCAATAGAAGGAGTGCTCTTGCTTGTAGCGTAGCGAAAACACCAGGATATACTAAATGGATCATTTGCGGTTCGCTGATACCAATATTTTGTATTTCCGACAAACTTGAAAACACGGGTTCAAATTGTCACGGAACCGTCACGGAACCTCAGTCTGACCCATGCCCACACCACGTCTTCAACAAAGCCAGAACACTCATCGCACATTGCATGGAAGGTTGGATGGGTGGAACCCAGTCCTAAGGATTTTGAGGGTGATTGCATTATTGTGAATTTTAGAAATTCACAGCTAGTTGGGTAATTTGTACATCTGTTTAATGTAGCTAGGCTGTGTCAGGGAGCATTAAAGTCTTACCCTTGTTATTTTTTTACCGTGGCTTGAGGGGGTTGAGTGCAGCCCTGGAGGCCCAGATATATAAAGCAAGCAAGGACATTAATAGCTTTTGCAATAGGCATAGTTTTACCAATTTGTAATATGTATTCTGCCTTTTCAAATTTGCAGGAGCAGAATTGACTTGGGCACCCTAATGAGGCAGGTGGTAGCAACACATCTGGAAGATTATTTAGCATAGAGCCTGAGCTAGTTGGTAGTGCCAGTGGAGGGCATGCAAGTGCGCCCTCAAGGGAGGGTGTCTCAGCTCAATCCTGTGTTCCATGTCCTAATCTGCGGAAGCCCACTGATGTTAGTGGGGGGACACGAGTGATTACAATTTTTAACTGGAACATAGCAGTATTAGCTGGGAAAATTAGATATTGATAGATGGCCGGAATATGTTAAATTACATGATATTGTCTTACTTAATGATACATGGCACATCAATGAGGTGTTTTGTGGAGCTGACACATATTGCACAACTCTAGCAATCCCCTCACCAGCTGCGTGGGGGAGTGCAGGATTTACCGTCTGGTTTAAAACAAATTTGGGATGCTCAGTGAAGGCACTCTCTACTGAGTTTGCTTTATTCAAAGCCTTTCAGGTGGAATGGAAAGATAATTTTAAATTGTTTATTATGAATTGTTATAATTACATTTTTTCTTTAAGTGCCAAACCAAACTTTGCCCAACTCTTCGATTTTATAGATCACTATACTAGAGTGTATGTTTCTTAGAATTTGTGCCCTAATGTTGCACTTGTGATCGATTTTAAAGCCATATCGAGGAGTTAACTCAATACCCCCAATTTGAGTCTGTTGAAAGTGGGGAGAGGGACCTGGTAGCCCAAGGGCAGGACCGACAAGGAAGTTTTCTGCTCATTTCTATTTTTGAATTTGATCTTTGCAGTGCCATAACGCTTTTGGATACCTTCCCTCTTAGAACTCCTGCCTATCTTTCTGAAAGGAGTCAGTTGTAAATAGATTACATTTTTGGATCTAGACATCTTCTAAATCGACTACTGGAGGGCCGTATTGAACCCAGTGTCTATGTGACCATAATGACTTACCTATTACTATGCGTGATCCTGGGAGGAAAAAAGTGGCTATGGTGGTGGGTACTTGTGGAGTGACAACCAAAGATAATAGGCACAGGCTAGTGTGGAGAGGGGAAGATTTGCCAGGGATTATGCGCAGGCTCTGTGTGGACCAGTTGCGTTTAGTGAATAAGTGTATTATATTTGAGCAAGACCTAACGCTGTCAGCTAATGACTTTGAAAAGCTGGGTCCATTTATTTGAGACTATCTGAAGAAATCAGTTAGGGTATCGGGAAAAGGGGCTCCAGCCCTGGTTTGATGTAGGCTTGCCCACATCCATTTAAACAATGCCTTATAAGCAATCCCCAGAGACAGTTTTAAAAGTGCCAGCAGCTGGAAAAAAACATACATTAATTCTGAGGGAAAGGAAAGTGGAGTCTCAGCTTGAAATATGGAAAACGTTAACGTGCCTGCAAGGGGAAAGATGCCAGGGGGTTCTAGCACAAGGTAAATAAAAGTAAATCCTCGAATGGCAGGAATTCAGCATTAGATCCCCACATACGTTTAGATCAAAGGGTTGACCATTTTTCTCTGGTGTATAATCTGAATGAGGATGACATGGACCAGCAACCACCTAGGTATGCACAGGACATTTAGTTCCAATTGGAAGAGATTATTGAGGCAACTCATATTAGACCCTTGAATAAAGCACCTGGGCCCGATGGGGTCTCCATGGACCTATATAGGTCAAATATGGGACTGTGGGCTCCCCTTATTACAACTGCTATCAATTCGGAGTGCAAGACAACTTTGCCTAGTCTTGGAGAATGTCACTCATCATCACAGTTGTTTACAATGGGCCAACGGAGACCTAGCTGCTATCGATCGATATCTCATTTAGATTTTACGGTCAAGAAAGTTGGAAGGATAATTTTGGAAAGGTTACTAACTTGGGTGGAAGATAATAGTGTTCTCTCCAGACTTCATTAGGGGTTTCGAGCTGGGTTGGGGCCCATGGAACAATGCCTCAATTTGAACCTCATAATTGGCAAATACACCATAGCAAAGCAGGGATCCATTTTGCTAGCATTCATGAACCTCACCAGTGCCTTCGACAGCATGGTGAGGACCAAATTGCTGTATGAGCTGGAGTCCTTGGGAATCGATAAGGGACTTGTGGGGTTTATGAGGGCCTTTCACTACGATCTTTTTGCCACTGTCAGCTATGGGCCTGATGGTGAATTAACTGACCCATGTAGGGTTCGAAAGGGCGGGTGGGACAAGGGTGTGGGTTAAAGGAGGCACTGATAGCTAAGGGTGTAGATATATCAGTGATTAAGAACTAACCTATTCCCACCCTCACCTACGCAGAAGATGCTGTACTACATGCTAGAACACCTAAGGGAATAAAAGTACTTATGGGGGTTATATCGATTTACGGATCTTTTGGGGGCTCCTAGTAAACCCTAGCATGACTTATCTAAGGACCTGTGCCCCTAAGAATCCTAAAATGCGGCCTCTGGCCATTGACAATAAACCTAGAGCTAAAACTAATGAATTCTCTTACTTAGGGGCTGTTTTCAATTCACAAGGCTCCTGGTCCTTTTGTGTAGCTAGGGCAAGTTGACATTTTCTTAATTGTGTTGGGTTTATCTTCAATTCGGCCTTTATTATTGGTAAGAAGCCAATTTTCACCTTTAGGGAAATCTATAGGAGGAAATGTCTCCTGGGTCTTAACTTACAAATTGAGCATTTGAGGCCAAAGAAAACAGAGTTTGCAGATGTCTTTCAGACCTCCCGCCAAGTAGCCCAAGCTTCATATTGCATGAACAGCTCGGCTTGGAGTTTGCTAAAGATTATTTAAATCTGGCCCCATTGTTGCTGTGGAGTTCAGTATGAAACAATCCCCATGCCTTGCTTAAGGTGGCGGTTATTGAGGGCTGCTTATCTTGTGATTTGGGTCGCCACATCTCTTGGCTGGGTTATGCAAAGTGGATGTGCAGTGCACTGGGTAGGTGAATATGTTCCTCAGACAGGGTGGGATGTGTAGAGAGGACAGCTCCTGGGTGAAAAT
The DNA here is from genome assembly GCF_964263255.1 of Lissotriton vulgaris. NCBI lineage: Eukaryota > Metazoa > Chordata > Amphibia > Caudata > Salamandridae > Lissotriton > Lissotriton vulgaris. The sequence continues at coordinate 1,721,904,862 of NC_141689.1, forward strand.
AATATTTTTGGATCTGAAGTACCAGAGCAAGGACAATATTTTAATACAAACCACTTTTGGGTTGAAGTCTTATTTGGATTGTGTGATCAGCTCATGGGATATAACCTTATAACTAAGTTTAGGCTTCGGTACTTCAGAAGGCAGTTATGTTTCCCACTTCAGCAATATGATTCTTCCTCCATCCTTATTTGCCCATGTGACAAAATATCTCCATTGAGTTTGTTGCATTTTGTTTTTACTTAAGTCTTTACAAGGCGTGTTTCCATCCCAATCTGAGGGGTTCAGGGTTGTATAAGTGTAAACCAGCCTTGCTGTATTGACTGATACTGAGTTCACCAATGATCCGCTTTAGTGTCCCCTCATTTCTTAAAAATACTCAATGTGTTAGGAACCAAATGGCCTTCTGAATCTAAAATGAAATGGGCCCTGAGATCTTAAAGCATCTTTCATATTTTTTTTTTTGGGGAGGGGGGGGATTTTAAGCAATGTTTATACGCTTTTAATGTAATATGCAGATATGTTTTAAGGCATGGGCAAAGTGGGCTCTGTATCAGGGTCCCCACCTTTCTAGGGGCCCCATCATTACGTTTTCAGGACAGTCCCAGTGGCAGAACGCACAAATGATGGACCCCCTGTACAATATGAAATGGGGTTCCCAGGTCTCAATATCTCATAAATATTCAATGGTTTGCCCCCTGAAGGATTGGAGTCTATAAATGTTTTGGGTCCAACAAAGAGGGTTGTCGATGATCAGACCATAGTTGCTGAGGGCTTGAATTATAAGATGTATCTGCTTTCATAATCGTTACTAAATGGTATGATATAGTTTTTGAGAAACCTTTTACCAAGCCATTTTGCAAATTGTTCTTTACAGACAAGGCAACTGATACACCCAGGTTAACTAGACAACATTCAAATCCTGATGCAATGTTTTAAGAAGAACTTCTAACTTTAACAACGTACTAAAATGGTCATAATAAAATGTTTAAAATCAATCATTTCAATAACTCAGATACAGTCCAGCACCATGAAAACATGAAGCTAGTTTCGCCACAGAGGCTAAAATCACAACAGGCATTTAAAAAACACTCAAAAAGGTCCTTAGTTAAAGTTTGGCAGAGAGAAACTCAATCACTGGCGTGGTGGACGGGATATCTGCCATTTTACTACCGGAGTACCCTGTGCACCAAACTCTAAATAAGACGCCGCATTCTTTGTAAATAATGACATCCTTAACAAAATTAAATCTACCAGTGTGGAGTATTTGACATCAAACCCATTATACTGAGGGAAATGAAGGAACAAAAGTAGGTAGAAAATATGAAAATTGACTCTAAACAAATCTTGTTCACTATAGGTATTCCTACCTACGTCTATTAATCCTTCCACCACAGAAGATATAACTGACATCATCACCAAAAATTGGAGCAATGAACTGTAGAAACTCAGACACACAAAATAATTCAAAAACCAGAAAGGCGGTTATCCCAAAACCTAAAAAAAGAAAACAGAAAATGAAAGTGTAGATGGCTAAATGCCCAAGTCGACTGAGTTAAATATTCACTTTCAACACGCTGCGTACTGTGCAGTGAGCTCAAATGACTACGTTGTTTTACAAACAAAAAATACAGCAGGAAAATAAATTCAATAGACATATTTCAGACACTACAGCGAAAAGCATACTTCACAAAATGTCCTGAAATCACCTGCTCTCTCTAACGAATTATATGAAAAACATTTATACTTTCATTTCTGACATGAGTAATTATCGCATATCCTACTAATTAAACAACACGTCTAAAAAGACAGAACGCCATAATTACAGTTGAATTTTCCAACCTTTTCACTTACCCGGGCGCATTATGGATCTCATCAGTACCATCAAGGCTTGGTACCGCACACATTGACCTTGGTGGCCGGGCCCAATAAAAGTATGTATGTAATTCGGGGACCATGTAGAATCACAGAACCACCAAGTTTGGTATTAGTAAAACTATCACTGATGAGTGTTATACACAACAAAGCGAAGTAACCAAGAATTATAATCTTACTTAAACAAGCCAACCACAGTGCTGAAAACCTAGCCCACAACAGTAAATTTACTTTTTCCTCCTAATTTTAGGGCAAATACCCACCACCAAAATAACAACATAACAGAACTCAACAGTTTTTAAGTAGTATAACAATCTGGGTTTAAGCCAGGATAAAGGACTTGAATTTGAAAAGAGAGCTTATCCTCATCGCTGACAAGGCTAACCACACAATTATAGTCCTACGAGACTTCTGCATTACCTTTGATATCATTAGCCATACAAATCTGACTACACATCTCAAGCAAGTAAGCCAAGATATAGCTCATAATAGCGTGCTGCTCTTCCTTTTTCAATGCATAATCTCTAGTGTGCGCAGGAACTTTCAACTCGCTAAATATTGCGACCTTCGGTGTACCACAAAAAGGGGGTTCGCAGGATCAATAGTTGAAATACGGAAAAAAAAATAAAGACTCTGTGATAAAAAACAAGTTAATATAAACAACAAGCTGTAACTATCACATGAAACAGAAGATAAATATTAAAATATAGCTTTTTTGAAACAATGAAAGAGAATGGGAGCAACAATTATCAAGGTCTCCTACAGAACTAATTAAAATATATCATACATACATTTCTTAGAATTACCATGCCTATTCGACATTTAAGTAGGGCCCTGACATATGGCTCACAAGTGACTGGATAGAGATCACTGTTTAGGATTACAGAGCAGAGTTACATTCGGGCATTATCTCTTTTCTGGATAAAATATATCACAGTAGAATGAGTTTCAAGTGTTAACTCATTGGAGCCTTTATGAGGTTAGTTAAGCTGGAAGGGTCATCATGGAGAAGAAGAAGAGAAAACTATATAAACCTCCATGGGCGCCACTTGCCTCTGGATAACATTTAGTCAATGCAAAGGTTTCGGATGCTTTGGGTGTTTCTCTGAGTCGGTCTTCCTTTTGGCGCGTTTACAGAGACTTTCCCTTGATACAATACAAAGCAAGGACACTTCATAAGAGCAGGGATACATAGCAATGTGCTGGAGAGTTTTGTTGAGATTTCAAATGTTCGGGAAAGTCATGTGCTTTTCCTGATCCATGATAGATCTTTGCCAGGTCCCTCGAATTGGTCCAGAGTTTTTCTAAGTTTTCAAAAGTACTTTCTGGCTATCCATACTTGGGATATTTCTTGAGTCCCATATTTAAGACGTTGATTGTAAATCTAAATTCTCTCCTTCCTCCTTTACACAAACAAGTATAGGAATGGAGATGTACTTGCTCTCACTCTTACAGGAGAGACCTGTGCCACCTCACCTCCACTGTACCCTTTGGAAATCCGCAACTCTCACGCTGCACAAATGTCCAGGCATTTGCAGGCAATAACAATAAGCAAGCAGTCATTCTAGATATATGTAATAGGACATAGCTTCTCCAAATTTGTAAGTCTTGTTCTGTCCCACTGAAAAACAAGTATGTTTCTTTTTGTTTCTGGTAATAAGAAAGCTTTTAACTTGCAATGGTGCATCAAAGTTAGAGAATTTTAAAGTCCAACTCCACCAATGATGAGCTAAGGTTTCCCTAACTATGTCCACTCTCGCAACACCAGCATTTACTGTAATCGCTATGGTGGGTGGTTTTTTTTTAACCAAAAACTATATAGGATACCTCTGTGATAATCCAAGAAGACAAAGGCTTTAGCCAGGGAGCAGAAACTACATATTGACTGGTGGGACGGCTCACTGAATTGAAAGCTCACAGGCGAAAAATGCTGGTTTCTGAAGGTCACTAGTTTCATTCGTGGTCAGGCAGGCTCAGCATTCCATCTTTCCAACATCAGTAAATTCAATAATATAATTTAAGTAAGAGCAACATCTGTTACTTACAGGACTTTGAAACCGCAGAAATGTATTATGAGGCACTATAATTTAAGAGCTTTGCCTTTGTTCCTACTTTCATCACTTTGCCTTCAAAGGGAGCAATGTGATGCATCAAAGAAGAGTGACAGGCTTTCTGGTATGCACATAGCACCAGCAGACCAAGTCACCATCATGGTAATTAATGGCCATGGTTCATCGAGAGGAAGCCCATGGTGAAGATTTTCAAGGAGCCCTTTCCAGCAAAGTACATTTAAACAAAGAAGCCTCCTCTGAAGCATAACTCAGACAGGCCCTTGCATTAGCGGAAATTTCATCAAAGAACACATAGACCTTTAAATGTTCATATTAATCTCAGCACCTACCAGGGACATCAAAAAAATAACAATATTTATTTGCTCAAGTATTTTGCAAGCGATGCAGGTAGGAATCTTTGTGCTGGGAAGTCCTTGCAAAGAGACAGAAGGAAGCGTGGAGAAGGGAGAAATAGCATTTTCCCTACATTTGCTGTTAAAAGGGGCAGATTAATGTAGAGGATATGAGCCCACCTGGAGGTAACACAGTTATCAGGAGAATTGTACACTAATTGTATGTTCATTTGCAGTCACTGAGGCCAGGTCATTTAGCAGTGCGACCAGCAAATGGGTGAACAACTGTACTCACTTTTACAGTCAAATGTTGGCTGTGGAAGATATAAATTGGGTAACCCTAAATATTGGTCATGGACAGTCCCGAAAAAATAAGTTGGCGGGCTCACTCAACAGCAGGTGGAATACTAACAATCCACAAATTTTCCTCAAAATTACAAGTCTCATTCACTAGCATGGAGCACCCTAACCATTCATTTCACCTTCATACAAAATAAATGAACCACCATCGATTCTTCTTCAAAGTTTCCTAAATCAGTGCCAACAAACAGAAAGATTTACAATTTTAAATGAAACTACTATGTCAATATCAACAAAGTAAAAATCAGCAAACAGATAGTTGAGGATTTGAATGTGTTATTTATGTATTTGTTTAACCTAAGTCTTCCCGGTGAAAACTGCGGACGCTACATTGTAATGATAAAAATGGTATTGTAACAGATACTTAATACATAAGGAGAAAGATAGCTTAGTGACGAAATCACATTGTAACGAATTCACAGTGGAAACTGAGACAAATAATTTAAAAGACAATTAAATTGCAAGCTTTACAGAGACAGATAACATGCTGAAAAATACTCTATCGATATATTGTACAAACTGAGAAAGATAATTTGGAAAACCACGGAGTATCATGTGCCTCGAATGGGGATGTTTACAGGTCCATACCAATACTCAAAGCATAGAACATTTAGTCAGTTACCCTTTGAATCAAAACGGCCTTCTCAAGGTTCCAAAATTTAAACTCCATCAATTTTCTGACAACTAAGTATTTGAGACGACGTATCACATTTACTGAAGAAACGAAGACGACCGAAATAAATCTAGTTGGTGGCTTCAAGTTTAAATGCTGTGCAAATCTTAACATGTAAATGCAAACATTAAATCATACAGTATTGAGAAATGTACATGGGGTGAGAATCAACACAGGTTAACAGCAAGTACCTTTATTGAAATGAAGATTGTCTTAACTTGTGTTTTACATGCAATTAATGTATTTTTTGTAATGATGTACGTGAAGTAGAAATTATTGTGATTTTTTGCATATTGAACATTGCTCATATTGTCGTGTTGTAGGATACATGATCGAACAAGAATTTTAGAACATACTGTGAAATAATTTATTCTTGAAGATGATCACTGCAGGCTAACAATCATTGCCACCCCCTTATAATAGAAGAAGAAGAAGGACCATCAATGAATGATTGTCATACAAAGTTCTGCTACAATGGCATCTTGATGACTGAGCCCATGAGTTGCGGGAGCTCCAACTACTAGGATCCAGTGTCTAATTTGAGTAGTTGGTTTCCGGTGCTCAGCACCAGCACTCAATTGACAGCACCAGCTAGTGCTGTGTGTTTACTTTTGAAAGGAGCACAACAGGCATGTTTATTAAGCCAATTTGATTTGCAAAAAGAAAAGTACCAGCCTCTCATGCCAAAATTGTAGCTTTCTGTGGCTTGAAATTGTCAGAATTGTCACACTTGTAGGCGTGCGATGTTCAGGTGTTATGTTGGTACTGTCATTGGCAGCTCTGGCAGGGGCAATGGTTGGTAGAAGCTGCAGTGGTCTTCTGAGAAGATCCCTGGCACTTAATTATTTTACAAATTAAGCACTGCTAGGATCATATGGTTCATTTCCAATCAGCAACCCACACTATTTTAAGTATTCATTTTAAAGAGCACAATGACAACCAAAATACAGAAAATGTCCGAGCACAATCTTAAAGACAATTCATGTTGAGGTAACACCATGTAAAGAACTTGCAATACCCACAGGGAAAAGCGGCAGTCGTACCGGAATAGACTAGTCTGTTTTGAAAAAGTAAGCACAAAGTGAAATTCTAAAACAATAGTTCTGTACTAAATCAACTATTCAGTAGCAGAAACTGTAAAGAAAAGTGATATATGAAACATACCAACCCTCAAAACCAAAGACAAAAACCCAAATCGTTTTGCGAAATTTCAGTCTGTGAAGTTATTAAAAGAGCAATTACAAATAAGATACAAAATGGAAGAGCACAGTGCAAAGCAGGAGAGAAGAGGGATGGCTTTAACCACCTGCTTGAGAATGCAACAAAATTGATGAAGAAGTTTCAGACAAAACTCTGGTCCGCGCTTCGAAATCTAATGCGGTTTCCCCAAAGTTCAAAATCAAGAGACGATTCATCATATCACAAGCTGATGATAGCTTTATGAGTACCAAAAGTATCACCTCTCAACCTTGTATATATTGGCATATGCATATTTTCGGCTTCTACTCTAAACAGGGCCTTGCTAGCAAACGTCATGAAATCTTTCAAAGTCTGGACAAACCAATGCAGGCTCAAATTCAACAGGAAGATGCAACATTTTCTTTTAGAAAAGAAATTCGATAAACCAAACCAGGCTGCGACATAAAGTGGGGGCCTGGAGCACTTGAGGTGCCAGAGCTCCTCTCTAGGCCTATGTATATATGCGATGCTAAAAGCCTAAGAGAAATTTGGGGCTTCACATCAGTTTTCTCAAGGGGTCCCCAACAGTATGTGTGATAACACTAATAGGATCATTCTAAGTCCTGTGTTACACTTGGGCCCAGGCGCAAACAAAGTTAGTGAGCTATTATGTATTCGGAATTGGGTGCAAGTTATGCATTGAAGCACAGTTTTTCCTCTCACATATTAATCAGTGATTCCCTGGAGGGCTTGGAAAGGGGAAAACATGCGGATTTATCATTTATTAAAACCATCGCTGATCATTATTCCATATGCGACCTTTAAAGCTCACAATCATTCATTCTATTTGCCATGATTCTCATCGTCCTTTGCATCTTGCGTCTACAGCTCATCATAGGCTGCCCTGTATGTGTTCAAAAAAGGCTTTATGAAATAAAACGTAAAAGAGACACACATTCTAAGTGCTTCCTAATGCATTGCAGCGTTTGGGGGATGCATTTCATTTATGTGAAATGTTTATTTTTGGGGATTTAGTAGGCAGTGTATCTATGGGGTGTGTCATATGATGACAAAATTAGGATGCTGTAGCCTGCTCAGTCTGTTTTCCACTCATCTGTAGCAGCATCCATCACAAACATGCCAGCAAGAGTAATTACTGAAAACTGGATAATTACATTTTGAAGACTAAGTAAATGTGGATTCTGCTGGTAAACATGCAGACGTAAGCCATTTTGTTCTTAAATGGTCACTCGCAAGGCAAGGTGCTCTGTCTGCACAACTCAGAGAGTGATATATAAGTATTGGACACAATTTCGATTGCCACACTTACTGGATTGAGAATTAGTGTGAAGAAAAGTTCCCCTCCCTGAATGCTTTTGTCCAGTTCCTTTGGTCCACCGGGATATTCCTTGTAGAAGATTGTATGAGTAAAGAGGCCACAGGTTTGCCGGGGCAAGACCTGAAAAAGAGAAATTGGCATATATATAAAAAGCCATATGAAGAGCACATCATAAACTAAATATAGATGCTAATGCATAGGATTCTTTTAGAAACAGTTCCTGATCACAAAAAGCTCCACTCCAACTTGGCAAGAGTGGCAAATCCATAATTGTGCCATAGATTCACTTTATTTCACTTGCCATTGTTCACTGCACCTTGAAGAACACAGAGTCAACAGTCTCTGCATTTTAAAGGCAGAATATAGTCATCAATAATGCAAACAGTGTTTCTTTTTTCTAAACACGGACCTGATTCTCAAAGGTAACTCACAATTGTGAGTACTTTTACTACTCTTCAGTATACACACACTGCACTTTTGAGGTAACTTGCCATTTTGTAGTAAGTTGCACTTTTATAGTAAGTCCAGCACTACTCATGGCCAACCACTGGTACTGTAACACCCTCCCATAGAAAATAATGGAGTTATGGAATCACTATAAAAGTGAGTTCATACAAAAGAACCTACTACAAAAGTGCAGTTTGTGAATACTGAAAAGTAGTGAAGTTACTAGAAAGTGTAAGTTACTGCAAAAGTGCAGCTTTTAAATAACATTTGGTGGTACTTGAGATGTCAGCAGTGATGTCACCAATGATGTCACTTAACATGTCATGAGTGATGTAAAATATGAGTTTATACGCAGTGCATCAAGGGGGACAGTAAGGTAGGTAAACTATAACTGGTTAATTTCAATGTTTATTATTTTAAATGTTAGTTTTTTCAAAGCAAGTATATATAGCCAAGTTTGTCCATGTGTTGCCATACTTCAATTTCTTGGAGATGATTGTCTGCCCTACTCGTTTTGGACACTCCCGGTCCTTGATCACAGGCTCCAGTGTGGCTTCACAGCTATACTCCTCTAGCATTCTTGTCAGCACGCTAATTACAAGCATTGTCCTCTGGTGGGCCTCTCTGGTGAGTCTCCACTGCATGCTTGGAATCGTAGTTCCAAGGGGTCAATTATTATAGCCTTATAGCCCGCCGTAGCGGGCTATACCGACTATTAAAGGCCCGCTGAATCGTTAAAGGCCTGAGCCGAAGGCGAGGGACTTTAACGAGACAGCGGGACTTTAATTGCGGTATAGCCTTGCTACAAAGGGCTATAAGGCTATTAGAACATTCTGCCACTAGAGGGAAGAATGTTCTAACAAATTAAACAAAGGGTTCTCAAAGCTCGAGGGGATATAAATCCCCTCGAGCTTCGAGAAGCCTTTGTACAACATTGGAATGTTGCTCTGCGGGCCTTTACTGGCCCGTAGAAGCAGGGAGCACTCCATTGTCTGCAATGGAGCTCCCAACATTCCAATGTTCTAATAAGTTTTAGTAGGTGTGTTACCATACTTCAATGTCTTGCATGATTAAAACTGGGTGTCTCAAAGTTAATTGCCAGAATTATTTTCTTGCTAATCTGCCGTTCCACTTGATTTGGCTGCACTCGATTCAGAGCCAAAGCGGACTCACAAGCCTGCTTCTGTAGTGGTGCAGTCTTGAACGGCAGGACCGCCCTGATATATCATATCCGAGTTTGTCCAAAAACCAAGACGCACTCACATGCAGATTCCATTGCTTATTTAAAGCTGAAGGTCTGGCATGCACTTGGAGGTTATTGTCTGCCTTGCGCGTTTCAGAACCTCCCGATCCTAGTCTCACCAGAGAGGCCCACAGGGGGGGCAATATGTGTAATTAGCGAGCTGAAAAGTGTGCTGTAGGAGTATAGCTCAGCCGTCGATGACTAATGAACTCAAAAATCTTACTTTTGACTCCCATCTTAATTCAATGGGCTCCACACCTGCCAACTTACAAAATAATTTCACTGTGTGAGGAGGGGGCGCGGCCTGGTGCCAAGCGCTTCTTAAGAGAGGGAGAGGATGTAGCCTTACAGCTAGAGCAGTCAACCTCGAAGTTGGAGAACTGGGTTTGAGTCTCGGCAGGGACGCTCAACATCCTGTGATTCTGGGCAAATCACTTAATCTCCCTGCGCCTAACAAAAATGAATGTTTCCTTGTGTAATGAAACTGGTGTGCTCATGTAAAGCACTCTGATACCCGATATCTTCGGGTCGAGTTCCCGTTATATAAAACTCTAAAACAAATGAAAAAAATAAGAGGCACTCTGCCCCTCACCAAGCCCCCCACTCCCCCTAAAAACAAAGCATCATAAAGGCGGTCACCGATGTCCTGGGGAGTTTTCACACCTTCTTATAGTCATCGGTTGCTTACAGCCACAGAAACCGAGCTTGAAATTAACTGTATACTGTGGTTTTCAGCTTGTGTTACTGCCACCATGTGATTTTGACTCCTCACCGGATGACTGTGTAAGGGAGTCGAAATCGAGTGGCGTACAGTGGCACAGTGGGTGTTAACAGATCTCGGATACTGACATTTAAGGGCCAGAGGAGTAGTGGGTGCATTCGCTGCCTAGAATCCTTGGCCAATCTAACCTAATATGCAGGTCAATGTTTAACCCCATGTTTTCCTACTAAGAAATAAATGATAGTTACGTTGTTTTAACAAGAAGCCAGCTACTTCAAGCTTCAAAGAAGCCACCTCTGTACTAAAAGCATTTTTTCAAGAAAGCTGCTCACAGGGTTTGACGCTTCTGCAGCTGAAAATGTACATCTCTCACTTTCACAAAAACTTGTAAAAAAAGTTTTTTTTCACAAACCCCAATACAATAGTAGGGTTACCTTAAATAGCAATATCTATGCTCAACAAATCATTCATTCTTTTCTAAGCTGTCATGAAAAAGTTATAAAAATATATGTTTATTTGGGGAAACAAGATGTCTGGCATGGTCTTGCGGTCTGCTTCTAGTTTTCCGCTGAGTTCTCACAGCATGAAGACTCACTGTGAAGACTCACTTTGAAGACTCACTGTGGCAAAGAAGAATGTTACTGTTCGTAGAAGTTTATGATAAACATAAAGTCTACAAAGTTTCCCAGATGTAAAAAAAATGTACGAGATTGCACTCGATAACTATTTAAATATATTATTAACGTTAATAATGACTGCAGATAGGAATTCAAAGGATAAACACAACGGCTTATATGAATTGAATGTGAACTTACATAAAAAAAAATATAATACTGTACTATAAGTAGTCTGCAAATAACGATAAAGTGGCTGCTACGAATCTTTGTGTGTAATGTGACAAATTAATAGTTCTGAACAATTTTATCTTTAGTGCCTGACACTCTGACAAGAATTTAAAAAATAAAAGACGCTTAATAATGCTGGGAACACTTAAATAGATTCAAATGTGTTGAGAGCCTATTATCTCTGAAAGCAGGCATCTTCTCACCGGCATACACCTCCTTCCTTCCTCTATCCTGAGATACATAAATCAGTCAAAAGAAAGACAATTCCCAACTATAAATCAGGCCATAACATTGAAATGAAGTTGTAGGTTTCAATTTAACTTCTGCCTACTTTACCAAATACGTTACAGCAGAACAGGGTTAAACCCACTAAAGTCGGAAGGACCTGGGTAATTATGTAGTACAAAAGGAAGGGGTCCCAGACAAAGAACAGATAATTCAAAATATGATGTAAGTGAAAGAAAAATATACAATTATTTCAAGAAGCAAAATTACTCGATGCAAAAAAGTTTAATTCAGATTTGCACATGTTACCTTATATTGGTTAGAACACATAACAATTTTTGTAGCAAGATGTTTTTGTATATGTGCCCACATACACAACGGGGAGGGGGTGAAGTGGGGGAAAGTGTCAAGGATAGGGTAGGATAGGAAGATAGTCTGAATCATTCAGTGACAAGTATTATTCACAATTCAAAAAATAGAGTGCATGTGGTTCCTTTTTCTGCTGATATTTAGATCTCCGGCCTTGTCCGCTTGGCTGCAGTTCACAGCATGCTTCCTAAGCATCTCCTGTCTGTCTCGCAGTGAGGAAGCGGTAGCAAGGTGAAGCCCGTGAGTGCCAAGCCCATCAGGCTGTCGGTGACTAGGACAGTAAACCTGATAATATGCCACAGACTGTACGCTCTCGGGACTTGTCCTCCATCCTAGGAAAGGATTGGTGTATGGACGGATACCACTGTTTGAGGCAGGAGCTGCACTGTCACTATCTCCATATGGGGTTTTGAATATGACAATATTTTAGGCTCTGGAACTTGATATCTTACCACAGTAGTAGGTTACCTCCACCAACCACAGTATTAACTTGTGGAGTGAATGAAAGATCTGTATGAAAGAGTATCCTCTAATATTTTACTCACTGAGATGTGGAAAGTGAGGTACACAGGCTCCTTAAAGACATTTCTGACCCTCAGGACATCTTAGTGCAAGATTGTCTGATTTAAGTCCATTCAAAAAACATTTATTTCATCGAATAGAGCAGCGACCTGTGCAGGTAAGAGTCGTGAGGCTGGGTGCGGGGTAGATCGACAGACGACGACAAGGGAAAATATATTATTTATTTAATTTTCCCTCGTGGTCGTCGGTCGAGTCCCCCCTAACTAGGCCTCACCGCTCTTACCTGCATGGGCCACACCTGATCAAATACAAAGCGCAGTCTAGGAATTCTGATGTTTTTCTGAGCTGTGAATAATTGTGCAACCCTCAACATACACTTGTAAATGTATTTGATGATGCTAAAGCACATGTGTCAGTGGAAGTATGTACATCCTAGACACTTATTATTCTGATTTTATTCGTTACAAGAGTGAATAGTTTATTAAAAACCTGGTTAATTCATTTTTATTTTTGCATTACTTTCCCTCAGTAAATTCATGTTAGTTTTGATCCAATATTTAATTTCTCAACAATTTTATGGCATTGTGTATTTACAAGTACCCATCTATAGGGACGCTTGTGTTTGCTCAGCAACTGAAGTGTGGTGGCTTGAGGACACTCTTTCCCAAGCCAGTTCTGCTTCTGTCAGGGCCCTTAAAAACGCCTACTGGACCTCCCTCTGACTGACCTTTAAGACACTCTTTCACTGATTAGCACTAATGGAAACAGAGTGCTGGAAATGCATTAACAGCCTTACTGAGAGACTGGCTCTAAATGGCAGGCGTAGGACATGAAGTGAAGGGAGGAGATGTAGAAACGTCAATCAGTGAAATTTAACAGGGCCATTAACCCCTTTAGTGCTGCGAACGTCCAACTGTCGTCGCGTGCACTACCTCGCTAGTGCTGCGCATGACCGTTGGACGTCCGAATCCCGTTAGCGCAATCGAACGTCCGCACTGGGGCGGAATGTTCGACGCGCTAAACGGGTTAAAAACATAAATAGCGAAATGCCAGCATACTTGAACTCCAGTCAAAGAACATTGGGGTCAACAGTTTATCAAACCTGATCATACCATATTAGAGACAGCCCGGAACTCTGAACTGCTAGTTACTCGGCGAAACAGTAATTTGTTTTTTGGGGTTACTTATTCAGATTTATGTAGCTTGCAGCTTCATCAGATAAGGATGCCGATTGAGCAATCACGACGGAGCACCGAGAACCACTTGTTGGATGCAGTGCCCCTGCAAAATGGCTGCTTGTGAGAGGCATGCCAGCCTATAATGAAGTGAAAGATATTATAGAATCATTTGGAAGAAACTGCAGGAAACCTGAAATAAATAGAGACAGAGCTTCCTATTAGTACCTTCTTCTTGGTTGAGATCACACTAAATCAGCAGAACAGACCATTCAACCTGTTATGCTGCATTTCCTTCCTTCGTTCCTTCTAGAATGAACTCAAAAAGTAACAGAATAAGTCTAATGTTGTTTTCCATTTTGATGAGAACTAAGCTAAGTTTGAAACTTTCCAGTCTCCACAGCCGGTGCAGAGACAGAATATTGAGTAAAAAATATTGAGCTGCAGAAAAATAGAGTCATTATTATTGTGGTTCAGAAATATAGATGGCAAGAATATCGTTGTCAAGAATATCAATTTAAGGAAAGAAATATTGATTTAAAAAATATCGTAGAATTTTTTTTGGTGCAAAAATATAGTTGTTATCGGGTTTTATTAATGTTATGTATTTTAGTATATATTTTATATTTATGTGATGTATGTTGTTTTGTATAAGAATTGTTTGTATTTTTAATATATGTACTAATTTTTTAGTAGTTATTGGTTTTTTTAAATATGAATTTTGCGTTTTTGATTACATTGTGGGTTTATAGGGGAATGGGGGGTAGAAATTTAATTATATTACATTTATTGATTATTTTTTTATTCATTATTATTTGTTTAATTGAGATGTTATAGTGCTAAATGTGTAAAGTAATTTATTATTAATTATTAATCAGTTGTTAATTCATTTTAATTAAGTAATTAGAAATTAATTATGGTAATTGTGTAAATAATTTTAGGTGAGTGTGTGTTTATAGGTCTAAACAGTGGGAAGTAATTTATTTTTAATTGATGATATAATAATTGGTTGGTCATTAATTTTAATTAATTCATAGGTAATTAATTATGGTAAATGTGTAATTAATTATAGGTGTGTGTTGTGGTTTTTAAAGGAGTAATGGTGAGAAGTAATGTGTGTTTAATTAATATATAGTTGTGAATTAATGTTAACTAATCGATAATTACTTTGGGCAATTGTTTATTTTTGTGTGTGTTGTTTTTACTTTTAAAGGGGTAAAGGGTGGGTACTAAATACCTTTTTTAATATTTATTAATTAGTTGCTAATAGTAATCGTTTTTAATTTAAAAATAGGTTTTAATTGTGTTTTATTATTTTATAGTTTACTTTAGGTGTGTGTTGTGGATATTATAGTGTTAACATTTATGTAGTCAGTTTGTTTATTAATATTTTTAATTGATTATTAATTATGTTAATTATGGAAATAAATGTAATTAAAAATGTTGAAGTGTTTTGTTATTGGTGTGATGTTGTAGGGTAGGAAAAAAAATCAATACATTTATGTTTTAATTAACATTTTTGTTTGTAAATATTTTCTATTTTAAAAGAATTCTTTTATATAAGTTTATCAATTATTTTATTTTATTTAATATTTGTAGCTTTTGGTATATGTAATTAATATTATAATATGTGTACTTTTATATGTTTAATATATTAGTTTTTTTTCTATATATTGTTTTTTTTATATTTTGTTTTCATTTTTCATATATATGTTTTTTAATTGTTTGTGTGTGAATAGTAATTGTTGTTTCTTTGCTATCCAACAATTTCCCTAATGTTGCACTCTCTGTAGTGGGAATAGTAATTTTTACCTCTCCTCTGTCCAGCACTTTCCCTACTGTTGCACTCACTGGAGTGGGAATAGTAATTTTTACCCCTCCGCTATCCAGCACTTTCTCTAATGTTGCACTCACTGGAGTGGGAATAGTAATTTTCACCCCTCCGCTATCCAGCACTTTCTCTACTGTTGCAATCACTACAGTTGGAATAGTAATTTTTACCTCACCGCTATCCAACACTTTCCTTACTGTTGCACTCACTGGAGTAGGAATAGTAATTGTTACCTTTCCACTATCCAGCACTTTCCCTACTGTTGCACTCACCGAAGTGGGTATAGTAATGTTTACCTCTGCTCTATCCAACACTTCTCCTAATGTTGCACTCTCTGGAGTGGGAATAGTCATTTTTACCTCTCCGCTCTCCAGCACTTTCCCTACTGTTGCACTCACTGGAGTGGGAATAGTAATGTTTACCCCTCCGCTATCCATCACTTTCTTTACTGTTGCACTCACTGGAGTGGGAATAGTAATTTTTACCCTTCCGCTATCCAGCACTTTCCCTGCTTTTGCGCTCACTACAGTTGAAATAGTAATTTTTACCTCTCTGCTATCCAACATTTTCCTTACTGTTGCACTCACTGGAGTAGGAATAGTAATTGTTACACCTCCACTATCCAGCACTTTCCCTACTGTTGCAGTCACCGAAGTGAGTATAGTAATGTTTACCTCTCCTCTATCCAACACGTATCCTACTGTTGCACTCAGTGGAGTGGAAATAGTATTTTTACCCTCTGCTATCCAACACTTTCCCTAATGTTGCACTCTCTGGAGTGGGAATAGTAATTTTTACCTCTCCGCTATCCAGCACTTTCCCTACTGTTGCACTCACCTGAGTGGGAATAGTAATTTTTACCTCTCCGCTATCCAGCACTTTCTCTACTGTTTCACTCACTGGAGTGGGAGTAGTAATTTTTACCCCTCCGCTATCCAGCACTTTCCCTACTGTTGCGCTCACTACAGTTGGAATACTAATTTTTACCTCTCCGCTATCCAACACTTTCCTTACTGTTGCACTCACTGGAGTAGGAATAGTAATTGTTAGCCCTCCACTATCCAGCACTTTCTCTACTGTTGCACTCGCCGAAGTGGGTATAGAAATGTTTACCTCTCCTCTATCCAACACTTATCCTACTGTTGCACTCAGTGGGAATAGTATTTTTACCCTCTGCTATCCAACACTTTCCCTACCGTTGCACTCTTTGGAGTGGGAATAGTCATTTTTACCCCTCCGCTATCCAACGCTTTCCCTACTATTGCACTCTTTGGAGTAGGAATAGTAAATTTTTTCCCCTCAGCTATCTAACACTTTCCTTACTGTTGCTCTCACTGGAGTTGGAATAGTAAATGTAATTTATCTGCTATCCAACACTTACCCTACTTTTGCACAAACAGGAGTGGGAATAGTTATTTTTACCCCTTTTCTATCCAACACTTTCCCTACTGTTGCACTGACTGTGTCTGAAATTTAAGTTTAAATATGTTTCTAATAGTTTAATGTTTTAATGTATTACAGATTTTAGCTTTTTGATATTTTAAATCATTAATATATATTTTATTTTTTATATTATGTTAAAATGTTAACATAAATTAAAAATAATAGTTTATTAATAGTTTATAGCAAATATATATATATATGTATAAATTATTGTTTGTGTGTTTATTTTTCTATTAAGTTTATTTATTATATTTTATTGAAATGTATATTAAATGTATTTTATTTTTGTTGATATTATGTATAATACTTAATATATTTAATATATATTATTTTATGTTATATTTTTTATAAAAATCGATATTTTATACTTCTACTGTTT
This sequence comes from Lissotriton vulgaris, assembly GCF_964263255.1. Taxonomy (NCBI): domain Eukaryota; kingdom Metazoa; phylum Chordata; class Amphibia; order Caudata; family Salamandridae; genus Lissotriton; species Lissotriton vulgaris. Next base: position 1,721,921,889 of record NC_141689.1, read on the forward strand.
CAACATCAATATTTTTAGTCAATATTTTTGTACTCACCTGTTTAAGTATAGGAGTCAATATTTTTGTTGTCTATATTTTTTACTCGATATTTTTAACATCGATATTTTGTCAGTGAACCTCCACAGCCCAAAAAGAAGTGTTTGTGTCTAATTGGCAAGAAAGAACTCAAACAAAAATCCACAAATGTTGCAGAAACTGTTCGCAACTTGAAACCTGTTCTTCTTTACATATACTGCATCCCAAGTAGCTTCCACCATTCCTAGCTTTGATAAACTTGTACACTGATTGATGAAGGGACCAGGACCTGATGATGCTTCATCACCAGGTAGTAGATCACAAAGGCTTCAGTGAGAGGAATGATACATTGACTTTCCAGTAATCTTCATTAGTATGAATCCTAGTCTTCCTCATCGCAGTCCTTACATACATGGGATGAACAATCACCAATCAAAAGTAAGACCAGGTGAGGGAGGATGGATGAGGTAAAAATATTCGGGACTTGATTTGTGAGGTTGTATTTGAACTGGTGGACCGTTTTGTTATAATTACACAGGAGTGGACTGCTAAACATTCTGAGAACTTTTGCCCTACCCTTCAAGTTTTTCATTGACAGATGTATCTCTTCATTAAAGAAATATTTTCTTTATTGACATTTATTTTATAGACATTAGTCTTACTGTGTAAAGATTTCAGGAGGAGGCACTTCCACTTTATGGCTTGTATAACCATAAAGTAGAAATATGTTTTGACTGTAGCATCAAAGTTAAATTACTGCTACATAAGTACTCATTCCTGGAACTCAAAAGTTCTCCTAGAGAGCTATGCATCAGATTCAATGAAAGAATTCGGAAACTATGTATGCATTTTAGTTTGAAATCCAGAAGGTACAAAAACTGTAGCTATGCAGAAGCGTCCAGAGGGCTGCAGCCGTCACTTGCCAAAATCTGTAGCCTTCGGCAGAGCAGACCTAGTGTTTGTAAGATAAGAACTGGGCAGTAGCGGCTCCTGGAGGGAGTACTGTGAGCTGTGGGACGGGGGAGGGCCAGGGTGGGGGTTAGAATACTCCGGCATACAGCTGAACAGAGGTAAGTAAAGAAATAAATAAATAAAACTAATTACATTGCGCACCCTGCAACGCAAAATGGCGATGCAGCGCGTGCAATGTAATTTGTTTCATTTATTTATTTCTGTACTTACCTCCGTTCGGCCATATGCCGGAGTTTACTACCCCCCACCCTGCCCCTCTCCAGCCCCACCGCCCCGCAGCACTCCCTCCAGGAGCTGCTACTGGAACTGGGATAAACACAGGGTATCTTTACGATAAACAAGCGGGGGAAATGCTCCTTCACAAAAGATTGAGAATCTAACAGCTTCGCAAGAAAGGCCATGATATTTGAGGATACATGCAATTTTGTTGTCAGTGGCAAGGGATCTTTAAAATGATGTCAGAAGTATATCCAGCAGAGTCGTGTTCTTTAACAGCAATCAAAGCTGAAAAGTAATGACAATTTTATGACCTGTTGGAGAGCCTCCGTTCCAGGCAAAAGAGCCACTATAGCACATTTTAGAAGGAAGCAAATTAAATCCTTGGATTTCGGAGGATACCAAAGCGGAAATCATACTAATCATTAAAAGGCAACACACTAACACACCTGAGGAGCATTTGACAGTGTATATCAGGGGACTGTGCTTTATTGGGAACGTGTACAGTAATTGCCTTAAAGACACACAGCACAATTTGTCTTGGACTCCATTAGGAGGCATGTGCTGTACAAATTCAGGTTCCATCAGAGTCAAAACACCATTTCAAAATGATGTTTTGAAGTGAAAAAGGAAATTGACTTTTTGGTATTTGTTCACCAATGAAGGCAAAAAGACACCACTCTCCTTGAGAAAGAACTTAACATTTGATACCCCCAAGCAAAACGTTGTTCTAGTACGGCAGGATAATATATTGTAAAGACTTGGATACTCTCATTATGCTTCATAGTGCTTACTGTACAACAGAAGCAGGAGTGACTAAAGCAGAGAATGACCCCAACATACAGAGGAGCCTCCTGAACCGATCCCTAATCAGCCAAATCCAACACACTTGAGCATTATTGCTGTGTAACATTTATGTTAATAGAAGATGTTCACATAACACTTGGAAGGTGTCACCCTCACAGTTGACGTATGTACAAAAGCCTCCTAGAACGTGAGAAACCACCCAAGCCAGATTTACCAAATTTTTGTGTTGAGTTTGTTCACTTTTATGGTGCAGCCCAATGCAAAACAATGTTTGTCATTTATTAGGCCACATAATACCACTTAACGTGGATTTGTGTGGTTTAGCAAATACAAAGTAACGCAAGGCAGCGTAAAGAGCTGGCTTTGCCTTACTTTGAACTGGTAGGTTTAACTTGGGTGGAACATGGGCGTACCCATCCATCCATGTATTTAGATGCAAACTCAGATTTAGAAAGACTTGTAAACATGGGTTTGCAGCAAAATAGTGCCCCTACCTGGAAGAGGTGTAATGAGGACACATATCTTGATTTCTCATTGTTACTTCCTCTTTCCATATGAACTGCATCATTCTGCAGCACAAATAGAAAGACGAATATACCTCTATGGATTGTTTTTGCGCAAGCGGGTGTCCTTTTCGGCACAAATACAATCCTGCCCATAAACCAGGCACCCTTATAATATGGTGCCAAGGTGCCTGTGTTGGTGCTAGGCAGCACAGAGTGCGCCAGTGCAGGAAGAGAGCACAAATGCTTCATATCTTTGTGAATATGGAGCAATTCTACTCTGTTCCTTTCACACTGTGCCGCGTTGCGTAAATTATTAGTCAATGTGTCCCACAGTCTTTAAAGACCAAACTAGTGACAAATGGCCACTTAGCATTGGTTGATGGGACCAGGCTGGGTTACTTTGACTACTGTTATACAAACCAGTTTTTGCCCAGAAAATTACAAAGGAATGAAAGCAGTCAGCTGAATTTTGAAGACATGCTTAGGTTAAGGGATTCATAGCTCTGCAATCAATGGGAGGGAAATGTCATTGGACCAGCAAGGAGTCTTTCACGTAGGACAACCTCACCAATATGAAGGTCCAATCCTTTATAGAAATCTCTGAAGCCCAAAATGAAGTGTGTTGAGTGGAATTAGTAAAAAACCCTAATCAACACCACCTCTTGACAAGTCTGACCCTCTGGGTCATCAGTGGCTGCTGAGTCCACATCACATGTTCCCCAGCACACTATGCAGTAAAGCATGTCGAAACCTAATTCCCTATAGTTCACCTAGGGATCACTCATGTAGAGGTATCTCAATTAGGGTATTGGAATGATCTCCCTTGAAGTTATTCTTGGTTTTGTGTCTTCCTTTCAAGTTCTCTTCTCAAATTCATTGCAAAGAAAGACAGTTTTTCTATCCAAATTCTCTTCAGGAGGTCTTCAGCCAAACTGCTCAACAGTGTGCCATCTTGCCCCATGCTCTATCAGTCTTTTGCATTATGTCACTGGTAATATACACAAAATTGATACAATCAGATGTGCTTTTTGTTCTTGTTCTTTAAGCATTTAACTTTCATCCCACAAATTGGGGACCTATACTTATTGCAAATGTCGTGGGACCTTCCTTGCTTGGTAGATCCCATACTAAAGAAGAGCGACTTTGGTCTAAACCTGCTAACAAGTGGGGGTTATTCACACTGTGTGCCCTTTTTAGATGGCATAACAATGTTTGAGAAATGTCCACATAATAAACTTGTGAAAGATGTTCATTCCCCATTCCGGGGTTTGCGTTGTTTTAGGTGTGAAACAGCCATGATCTGCTTTATGACTCGCAGAACAGCTGTCTGGAAATGCTTTCTTTTTGGATAGCTCAATGTTCTTAGCAGGATGCTGTCTCCTGTATCCAATGACTGCGTTCCCAAGTGGTCTGATTTCTATATGTGTATAGGCCCAGTGATATATTTTGGATTGTTAATAGCATACACCTACTCATGACCACCTACAGAGCTCATTTAAATAACATCAGATCTGGTATTAGGGCACCAGCGCGTGACTTTCTGTGCCACACAACAGTGGCAGATGTGTCACAAGAGATGAAATAGCTACTTTGAACAACGACTGAACATATTTTGCATATTCCTTTTTCTCCAACCAAGGACCTTTTTGAATGAATAAATGCAGAAGCGAGAATGGCAGTCAGTTGATGTGCCTGTCAAGAAAATTCACACTTCCAGCCTGAGCTCAAGCTCCCTGACCACAAATGAGTTTAGGGTTCAGCCGGGGGGAGCTTACTAAATGGAAGCGGGGAAGTTCCAACGCTTTAATCCAAGCTCTTGCTTAAGAACCTTTTCTTTAGAGAAAATTGCATCCACTATAATCACTTTTAAAAGTCGCCATTTTCACAGCATGTTAAAAACATATTGATTTCGAGCACTTTAACTACTCTTATTGTGTGGCGTAAACCCATCCATTGTGGCGATGTCACTTTGTCATAATCTGGCGCATCCTGTCGCTTGAAGCCTCCTCTCCGCGTCTTCTGGCTCCTATGATTAGACGCCAGGGACTTTTTATTTTTATTTCAATGACATAGAGTAATGTTGCATGGAAGAAAATTATTCTAGTAAGGCGCGCATAATGGCTTTATTATGTGTTCCTGTCGATGGCCATGCAGTGGCGGAAAATGAAAGCGCTTTCTCTTGCGGGCGAGAGGGAGACAGAAGCCAAGATTTGAGAGCGAGGGCTCAGGCAGATCTTCTTTAGGTAAATTGGTTTGCAGGCTTGCCGCTCCATATCTTCGACCTCAGGCGAAAATCTGTCCAATATATTCCTTTGAAAACATTGAGTTTTGTGTGAATATTAACTACCAAGGACAGCGAGAGATGTGCAGATTTGGACATTGCTAAAGATCCAGGGCGCATACATACAAACCATTTTTGAGATCCTTTCGCCCCTTTTATCTCCTTCTTTTTGTCTTGTCTCATTACTACCCATGTAAGTGCAATGCACCTTGTATATATAAATTCAATAAAAAAATTACTGAAATAAAAAAATAAAAAAATAAATGGGCAGACAAGTAGAATCAGCACGTGTGTGACTGCAAAAAAGCAATTTCTATTGTACATATACAAAATTGCAAATCACTAATTTGTTTCCAAATCGTAAATTGATTTTGCAATCCGGTATTTGGAAGGGGTGTGTTAAGGGCATTCCTTCAAAATACCGAATGGATGTTTTGGGACCGAATTACAGTCACAAAGCATTTATTTTTTACCAACACCTCAAGGGAGGTGGTAACAAGAAGCAAATTAAAAGGGGTCCCAATGGGACTCCTTCCCCTTTGAGAATGTTCAAAAATATATGCATGAGGTTGGTCGATATGCGATCCACTAGGTATCGCTATTTAAGACTTGTACATTTGTGTATATTTGGAAATTTCAATCCCTAAATTGTGTACAAATGGCCCTAACTGTATGACAAGGTGAGTCAGTGGACTGCAGTCGCTCCTTGGCATCTCATGCTGATGATCCTGGGAAATATGACATAAAGAGCCCAAGTATTGCTACTTTGCACCAAGGTACTGTTCAACACCATATTTATTGTTTGCCACTTTGATATTCTGCATAATTCCTTTTTGTAGCAATGCATTGTTGTTTTGTGCTATGGATGGCAGAAAAGTAAATCCATTCTCCATGAATCCGGGCAAATTGGGAAGCTTTGCACTGCCAGCAGCCTACTAAAATGGGCTGTTTTCCAGACACACAATCCTCAAGGAGGGCGGGACATCCTGTTTGTGTAAAACATTTGCAAGTGGTATCACACGCAGGGGACAGAATATGCGCTGTGGTTACTGAACAACAAGGCTCAAATTATATTTAGAAAAAAAGCGCTATGACTTCATAAGTCTTTTTTTCTAACTTTGCTTTTCTGTGCGGCCATGATGCTGGACAACCTGGCTAAAAGGCTTGGCAAAGCAATAGCCCTCACTTAGGCGAGACCTATTGGCTTTGCGAATTACTATTTTACATTCTGTGATCTTGGCACGTTGTAAAACTGCCAAAGTTTTTGGAAATGCTTGCGAAGTGCTGAACATCACAGCTTTACACATTGTGCAGCAGCGTGAGCCATTGCTCATATTCTGCTGCATAATCTGGCCCAGGCTCCATGCCTGCATTGCCATCGTGCTTCACAACTTTCATTTATTACCAGAATTGCAATTTACTTGCTGAAGCTAGTATTAGGAACAGGGACAGAGTGTAGAACTGGAATGTATATAGGATGTGAGAGCGGGATGGGGTGACGAGCATTGCATTGGTTTAAAATATATATACCTTCCCCTGAGAGTACATTCATGTTTTTCCTACTAACAAATGACCCCAGATTTATGCTCAGAAAGCAGCACCAGGATCAGGTGTCTAGGCCTACTCCTGTAAATGTTTAGCGAGGGCTCCTATTCACCCCTGTGGAATTCTCCTTAGCTGAGAACTCTGCAGGGGAATACAGCCTCCTACATAAATGCATTTCTCCCCACATAGAAAGCCCTTCCCCATCCCACAAGAAGTGCTGGAGTATATTTCCTGCTAATTCCAGGCCGGAAAGAGGTTATATTGTAGTTGGGAATGCCCACAAACCATGTGTTTGTGGGCATGCCAGACTCTGAAGACAAACTGCATGCCATCCAGAAATCCCTTTGGGAATTCCTCACAGGCATTAAAAAAGTAAAGGTTGCTGTAAACGTACGTGCATGACCAAATTCACCTTTGTGGTCCTTTTGCTTTTGGTAATTATTGTAATCAAGTAATTCTATTGCTAAGATATCACTTTATCTTAATGTGCTGTGGAGGGTATCGCAAGAGGTACACTATGGATAAGGTGGTAAATGACCATTTTAATACGTTGATTGTCATGATGATAACGAAATAAAATTAAAAAACATACTGCCTAAAAACATGGAAACGCCTAATCAAAATGCCATTAAGTATATCAGAAAAAAAGTGGCCGCACTCTGAGTGGCGTATAGTGTTGTTGTCAAAGATTCTACCAGACTAGATTCCATTGTTGGCCATTGAGGGCATAGAACTGCTATTGGAAGATCGTAAGCGTGCTGACACCTTACAGCAAATAGTGCTTTATGATGACGTGACTTGTAATGGATAAAGTACTCTGGAAAAACAGTATAAGGATAATGAAAGTCAACGAGGACATCTGTGACCATATACAAGACCCAAGGTGAAGGCCAAGCTTATTTATTTCCTTTATAAGGTTATGGAACAAGAGGAGACCCGCAATATCCGTGGTTTGACATACAGTAGAGGGTATTGTATTCCCTGTTGGAGGTTGTATTATCAGATTATGCAGCATAAAGCTATGCAATTATATGAAAAGACAGAACCGTCTTCAGGTGTGTTAGAGTCAAACCTTACAAGACACTCAAGTCATTTTCTGCCCAACCCCAGAGATGTAAGTGGGACATCTTAATACGCTGCCTGCTTTAAAAGAAAGTCAATGTATGTGCCCCTCTGGTATTATTTACAACACGGCGTTGTTTAGCACCATATTACGCACACAAAATGCAAAAAGGATTTCAGTTTTTGCAAAACAGCACTTCTCGCCACTTAAGGAAACAGTGCAAAAGAGCACACTCGTGCAGTGTGTAATATGGGGCTACATACCACCGCGGTGCAGATTCCCACCGCTCTGGCCATCCGGCATCTGGAGGACAGAGCGGGCCATTAATCTCTCGGCTGGCGTGCTGCGGGGCCCTTTCGCTCCCATGGCCGATAAAGAAAGCGGCTTCTGTTGCTATCAGTTCATGAAGGCAGCGGATAGCATACAGATGACGTCCGAGGAAGGGCGGGAGCGCGGCTCGGATCTGACTGGGATCTGCATGTGAAGGAGCGGGCTTGCTGTGAGTCACCCAGCCTGCAGCTAATTCGCCATTGTTCTCTTTTCAATGGCGGCCCTTTCACTCTCTGTAATTGCAGATACGCAACTGATGAACACACGCTGGGCTTATTGTAAGGTTTCAAAAGATTGCCGGGAGAAACTGTTCACAATATTTTAGCACTTTACATCCCAGCTTCGGAAAACAAAGCAGAGCTTCTGAATTTACGGCGGTCTCCTAGGCCCGCGTTTTTCCAAATAGTTTGACTACGTATGTTAAAGCCACTTTGCACTTAGAACGCACGGCTGCACAGCAGATCTGAACGCATTAGCCCATCAGTCGCCACAACTCTTCCACTCGCAGGAATAACTTCGTAAATACTTCATTTGTATGAATAAATTGGTGGTATTGTTTATGTGAGGTTTGTAACAAATGCATGGCCGTCTTGCAGGGCAAGAGAACGAGAACCGCTTAACAATGTAACATGTCAATTTCCTAAAATGGAATTGTAATTTTGCGGACAGGATATCCGTCACGTTTGCGAAGGAGTAACCCTGTACGCCAAGATTGTAAACCCGATGTCCAGGGATTGTCAAGGAAATTTTTTACCTGTAAAAACAGACTGAGACCATGTGATGGGTGGAGTTGCTCCGGATCAAAGTTTTAAATATTGTTTCATACTATTTCCTAGCCGTGGAGCAGTAACAATTTTAGAAAAATTAATAAAATTCTGCACTACTATTTTTATGTGAAAATTGTAATAATTTTAATTAATTATGCAATAAACCTTTTTGACTTTGACTTTGACTACACCCGATGTCATTAAGTATATCAGTGCTTTACCTGAAAATATAGAAGATCTGGTTCTCACTATCTACGTAAAAAAATGCATACTGATTAAAAGGACTGCAAAATTCTATGCACTACATCATTATTATCATTTTATTTTCAAGCACTAAGGCAGTCTAGGGAGGGGCGAGGCTGGGCTAAGCCATCATGACGGAACAGGGAGGAGGAGTGGTGGCCACCATAAATGTGCATGACTGTTTGGCAGGCCATTTTAGGATGGCCAAACTGACATGCGCACTTAGTTTTTCTCCATCTGACTGTGTTGCACAGCCGGTGGAGAGCAGTCCCAGGTTCCCAGGCACTGTCTTATTAGCAAACCAGTCCACTCAGACCAATCACTACGCTGCTGTCATGCTGGTAATGCTATTACCAGCATGACAGCGGTGTCGTGATTGGTTCAGGGTACTCTGGGAGCCTGTGTGCTGCCAGGAGTCAACAGGAACAGAAGAGGATAGAGGCAGCAGCCCACAAAAGTAATCTTTTCTTTTTATTCCTCTGTGCTGCCGCCACTGGTGCTGAGAGGTGCATGTTCTCTTCTTTTCAAATTAAATAAGTGCAGGTACCCAGAACCTGACAACACCGCCCTTTTAAAGCACTGTCATATATGTAATATTCATACTTATAGGGGTTTACACCTAGCCCTCTTCATCTATTTGAGTGTTGTGTCATTCACATTATTTTTTCTGGCCACCACAGCAGACAGCATGGGCAGTGGTTCAGCCGACTTCACTGCAAGAGCACATAGGCACACAAAGTAGTTCTCTTCACTGCCAGGGTGTGCATTTTGAGACCAAAAAAACGTTTTTGCTTCACCACATTTTATTTTACATTAGGGAGGGCTCGGCATTTCCCCCAGCTGCAACAATAACATTTTACAAAGCACATGACAAAACAAAACAGGCCTTGAAAAACCCCAAAGGCTGGCAGTCAACACCAGACCAACTGGCTTTGCCAGTGCATGTTTCTATTAAAAACTTTATTTGGCAGGCAAGCTGCTCTTGGATGCCTGGACATTAGGTCTACATAGGCAGATGTAGTAGAGAGAACAGAGGCAGAATATTGTGCACATCAAAAAACAACCTTTACCAAATCCCCAGGCCACACTTTGCTGTTTCTGCTGCCTGTACCGCACAGGGCCCTTGACACTGGTACCACTGCACTGTTTGAGGCAGCTGCACGCATTCTGAAAGTGATTCGGTGCGCCTGACCTATCCCAATACCCAGGTATCACTACTGTACTCCAGTCCAAGCAGCAGTCGCTTGCAGTCTCATCCAGGATGTTGTTTAAGTGGAAACAGAAGTGTATGAGAAGAATATCCTTTTTTGCACATTTCCCCAAATTTCCTGATTTTATGGACAAGATGTGATCCCGTATTTGGACATTACTGGTTCAAGTATGTTTCAAATATGAGGCTATGAACACACTACAAGGTTTATTCTTGTGAAATGTAACAAATTAATGAAAATGTAATTCACCAATGACAAGGGTCACAAAACTGATGTCTACAAGTGTTGTCAACTTCTGCCCTTGCTGACCTTCACTGAACACCAGTTTTCTTCAGGCAGGAACCTCCTGTAGGGAGTGTAATTATATTTTTACACAGATCCCAGAGCACTGGCATAAAGGTGTGAATTGATGCATAATTAATGCTTTTACTGGATAATGATGATTTTGACTCAGTCTCCCCTGCTGTGGGCTGATGATCAGTTAAACAAGTGATTATAATAACAGGAGCCAGCACTGGCAGGATTCACCCAGCACAGAACTTGACTTGCAGAAACATATAAAAGAAAGAGAGGCAGAGGGCTGTACAAGTACATGTTGGGCCTTCAGGAAGGGCATTTGAAGCAGGCATTCTAATAGACACATTGACATCTCTGGCCAAGGAGGGACTATGTGAGATGATCAATCTGAGTGGGGTCTCCTACTGATACCTTGGTAGAATGGGTAGACCTTGGGAAGAGCTGAGCCGGTCAGAACCCATTTTGGGGGTGGTGGTGGGGGTCGGTAAAGCAGAGGGCAGACATGGGCTCCTGGGCCGAAAATCGTGGTGCTTGATGTCATTTGCCATTGGTCTCCTGGGGCCTGTCTGTCAGGATTTGAAGACTGGAATATGACATTAAGGGATTTGGCCAACAGTCCAATTCATTTACCTATTCCAAGCAAGATACTGAATAGAAATACCTAAATTAGGAAATAGAGGGAAATGAAGTAAAGAATAAGACAGTAGTTTAGAATGGCACAAACAGCAGTCTTGTACTGTCAAAAACTACCACTGGGTAACCTTGACAAGTACAAGAATGCAACACTAGGGTGCACATTTACAATGATGTGGCGGAGCGTGGCGTTAGCCTCCTTGGCTTAACGCCACGCTCCACCACTTCTGAAACACAGGGCTGCCCCGTATTTACAAAAGTATGGTGCAACCCTGTGTTTACCCCTGTGCTGGAGCTAAATTTAGGAGCATAATGCCAACACAGGCACCCTTGCACTATGGTGCAAGGGTGTCTTCATTAAGGGGAAGATTGTTTATTTGCAGCAAAGGACATAAGCAATCTTTAAGTTTTGTCACTCCAACTGTGCTGCTTAATACAGCACAAATAGAAATAACAAAATGTCATTTATTAAAAAAGATTGTTTATGTGCACAAAGGGTCACCTTCCTGCACATAAACAATCAATGACCTTTTACTGTTTCTATGTGTGCTGCACAACTCGGCACACATGGAAACAGGAAAAATGAGGAGAAGTAAAGCATTTCTCATCGTTTCGCCTGTTTAAGACCAGGTTTTCCCTGGTCTTAATTTTGGCGCAACCTCCTATTTACGCTGCCCTTGTAAATATGGGGCAGCGTTAAAATCAATGGGTGTTGTGGTGGAACGCCCACTGTAACATCCATTTCCCTCCCCTTTTACGCTAAGTTTAGCGTGAAAGCGTGCCTTATTTACAAGGCATCTTTAAGTCGTGTTAAGTGGCTAAAACGCTGCCTTGTAAATAAGGTGAAGCACATATCACGCAAAATTGGAATTAGCACCCATCATTTCATGGAAGGCAGCGGATAACAAGGATCCACAGTGTTTTTTTATATAAGTGTATACACATGTGTGGATATATTGTCTTTTTTTGTAAATATGTATATATGGTTTTTTTAAGTAATGTATGTATGTTTTGTCTTTAGCCCTGAAGAAGTCTCGACAGAGACGAAACGGGTTGACTAAAACAATCAGTCTATGACCATTTGGATTTTAAATGTCTGAATTTATTAATAAAGAATATTTCTGACTACAAGTGAACTTTGGACCTGCCTTTTTCTACTACTCTCTATGGACTTGCTGTGTTCCAAAAACTAATAATGACATTTTCGAAATGATGGGTGCTAATTCCAAATTTGTGTCTGATTGTATTTGGGTGTTACCCAATAGGAAGTAAAGAGGGGTGTACTTCCTGGTTTTGTAAGCACCCTTGTCACACTATTAAGCCAACAGAAATAATAGGTGCAGGTTTCTTTGCTCAACCCTCTTTGTTTTTGTTGAAGCACATATCGCCACAGGAACGTCACTAAACGTGAATTTCCTGTGGTGATAGGGACTTGTAAATATGCTCCAAGGTTCTTAGAAAATGTCATGACAAAACAAGTAGATACATGCGCACTACATGAATCTAAGGCATAAGCAGCTTACATCTCACTTGACTCAGGAAGCATGTAGCTAGCCTTATCCTACCAAGATGCAGACCCAATGCTGAAAGACGCTCAGGAGAGTAAAGCAGAGCTGTGGAGATGATGCGAACTGTGAATGCCGACTAAAGGATAGCATCAGGATGCCCAGTACTCATGTAAGGTGTAGAGAGTCTAGATTTGAGGGGTCATTCTGCACACGCATCAGTATAAGCACTAGAGTACAGTAATAAAAGAAGAAACAAGGGGACACTGGAACCTGGGAGCTTGAAAACAAAATAGTGTCAGGAATGTGGTCAGAGTAGCTTACTGGTACATATGCAGAAATCCGAAACAACAAGTGATGTTGTCAACATATACCCAATATATTTGATAGGCTTATGTACTAGCACTGACAAATTTGCCCCAGAGGGCCTGCCTCTAACTCAGAAGTGTAACAAAGCTAGCCCCTATTCTATTTTCAGTGTCTTCAATATTCCCCAGGCCTGACTTCAACTGAACTTACATAAAGGACTTAAATCCTTTATGCTGGCCCACAAAAACACAGTACCTCATGCCCACTGCTTCCAGTTGCTTGATAATATTCCCAACACCAACCTACAATATGGCTTCGCAAACTCGGGCAAGTACACTAGTTCGACATTTTACTTTCAGAGTAGTGAGGTTGACCATTTCAAGGCATCTCAGGGAGGTAGGGTGGGTATGTAGGATCAGAACTGATACAATAGATGCAAACAGGCAATTACCAGCCCACTGTTTGTCTTTTTACAGAATGATAAGTATTTTATTCACAACAGACCTTAATATGGAAATCACAGAGTAGCAACTCTGGTGTGCAGTATGGGGTCTACGGGGTTCTCTACATGATGAAACATGGATGTAATCATGATTGAAGCACAGGTGCAGGCTCACTTTGTGGCCAGGGAGCGGTTTAGCAGTTTCCTAACCTTCCGAGACCTCTAGGTTAATCCATTACAAATAGCTATTCAATTCTTGTAAGAGGACAACCGTCCTTAATAAATCATCCCTCCAAGACCTGTAATCCAGAAGCTCCTAGTCAATGTCTGTCTGGCATATGATATTACCTAATGTGGTGCCAAACCCCATTTATGAAACATGGGTACACCAGTGGCTGGGGCATTGGGCGAGCTGGCACACTCACTGGAGTCATTTGTACAACCCCACCTTCATCTCTCGAGTGTAAGCCAGCAGGAACAACAGCAGCTCTAGGAAGATAGCTCCAGCAGTCTTTTCAGTGATAATTGTGAAAGGATCTTCCTCCGTTGGTCTGGGGCACTGGTGTAATCGCTGAAGTGCAATGAAGGTAGAATCAGGAAGGATATCTGTGTTTTTCTTTAGGACAATTGCACAATTGGTCAGTCTTTACTTTGCAGTTGACAATGGCGAGTTAGACACAACCTCTCCTCAGTCAGACTTGAGTCTGCAGTCAAGAAGAGAGCCTGTTGAACCCTAGGCACTTCACTGGTCTTTTCTGCACTCTTCAATATTCTGTATGCTCTCTCTGTGTGACTCCTCGAACTGGGCTCAGCAGCTGGGATTTCCACCACAGGCAGGCAAAGTACTGGGGGGCAAGGCTCAGTCCTCTTCACCCTCAGCATGGTGGCAGCTGCATTGGTCAATAAACCTGTTTGATGTGATTTTAATAGTAAAAAATGTTCTGCGGCACAAGTAGGTTATTTGTGCTCCAGACAGCAGGAAGTGACTATACAGCCTCCAAAAGTGTGAAGCTCTGTACGATTTTGGCTCCAAGCACGAGTACCCACAACATGAGCACAACAAGTGTGCATCTCTGCATCTGACTCGTCAGCCTTCCAGGCTGTGCCACTCAAAGGAAAACAAAGGCTCGCATTTTCAGGCTCTTGTCCGAATCTTAACCTTCACTAGCAACTCTCTCTGTGGACTCACCTCCATTGCCCAACCATTATCAAAATGAATGACTAATCCGAAATCCTATGTTAAAAAATTGCACAACGTCCCTCAGGGCAATCCTTTCTCCATTCATCCACACTTCTGGGCCTCATTTATGAGGCTTTACCGACATATTTGCGCCGCCGGGGCTTCACTTTTTTGATGCTCCAGTAGCGCAATGTGCTGCAGCATACTTACAAGGCCACGCAAAGCCACTTTTTGTGACTACACTTTGCTCATCATCTGACACTTACGCAAAATGATACAGTGATAACAGGGGAGACACTGGGATGGAGAGAGGTAGCGGATAAGATGTATAAGTGATGCTGTGGCAGGGGAAAGACGAATATGGCTCTGGAAGGTGGGACACAAAACGTCTTAAGTCCAGGACACTTCTCTAGGGGTGGGGAGTGACCTACACCGGATGTGGGAGACAGTTCCGATGTTAGCTCGGTCCAAGTCTTTGCCTCGACCAAAACTTGTTGCTGGCTGAGATTGGAGGGAAGTACACAAAGTCATATCATCACTGCAATCAGTTAAATGTATTGCACAAAGGACACTCACTGCCGCTTAGAACCATGATGCTCCTCGCAGGTAACAAATACACTCTCCACCCTCATGCTCTGGCCTCCACTTCTGCCTTTCAGAAGCCGCATTACTTCCACCCTTACTCCCGCCCATTCCCTGCCGATCTGAACTTGATTGGAAGAGCCACTAAACCAGTAGAGTTGCTTTTGTCATAGGTTTGAAGGAGGTCACATAGATTTCAAGGCACATCTTGATACAATGGAATGCGGAAGCTAGAGAGAAGGAGGGCTACTGGGTTTTGTAGTCTAAGAAGTTATCAGGTGATAGGCAGATAATAGGCACATGCTGCAATGATTAATTCAACAGTTGGAGCGGAGTGGCGGAATATATTAGTAATTTAGATTTAGTAACATTGAAATACTAAATTCCTCCAATTTTGCCAGCGAAATTGAAAAATCCACCCAACCCTAATCTTGTGCCATTTCAGACCACGGGCATTCCAAAATGGATCCCAATTTTTAAGAGCATATACACACACTCACAAACAATATGGAGTCCTCCTATCATACACCTTACAAAAACACACAGTCGACAATCATACATGGATGTCGGCACAGGT
This sequence comes from Lissotriton vulgaris, assembly GCF_964263255.1. Taxonomy (NCBI): domain Eukaryota; kingdom Metazoa; phylum Chordata; class Amphibia; order Caudata; family Salamandridae; genus Lissotriton; species Lissotriton vulgaris. The sequence goes on from NC_141689.1 coordinate 1,721,937,371, forward strand.
TCTGCTCAAGACATATGATTGAAACTACTCAAGTGGGCCTTTAGGCATTGTGCTTATCTCTCGTAACAGGTAAAAAAGCCTTTTTGGCTACAGGTCCCCAATAACATGGTAGGCTGTCTCCAATAAATGGCCCTGGAAACAGATGGTAGCCTGGTGCTTAGCCAAGGGTGCACCTTTGGCACCAGTGCATGACCTCAGAGACGAGCTGTGGGCCTCCATGTGAATTTCATGCCTAGGGTTTTTTTGTCATGATGTACAAAAAAAAGTCAGGATGCCAGATTTAATTACAGTTGGGATATTCAGGGCAGTGCCATACATTCTCTACTATACGGGGGCCAGTTCCGTCCCAACAGCTGACCTTAGTTCCTCTTCCACCCAGGTGGAAAACCAAGGAATAATGCTTCCTCAGAAATCTTCTACCAGAAAACACATTAAGTGTTGCAAAATCTGGGAGGAGGGAATGTGGGAGTTCTGCCAGGATATATATCACTGCTTGTTTACCTCTCTAAACTCAGTGCCCCCCACCACCTAGAAATCAGAATACTACTGGAACCTCCAGGTGGTACAGAGTACAGCTGCCCGACTTGTTAAGAACTAGTTAAGAACTTGCCAGCCAGATCGGCTTCTCTACCCCTCTTGCGACAACTGCATTGGCTGTCGATACGTAAGTGTGTAAAGTTCAAGATCTGCTGTATTCTACAAAAAGCTCTGAATGGTAGAGAACCCGGCTACTTATCTGAAAAACTCATTCCCTACTAGCCAAATACATCGCTACGATCAGGAGAGAAATCCCTGCTTGTGATTAGCCATTTTAGAAAAGCTTGTACGGGTGGTAAAGCCTTCTTCTATTTCGCCCCCTACTATTTGAATCAACCCCCTCTCCACCTTCTGAAATGCTTAGATTTTTTTCCTTTCAGGAAACTTCTTAAAACTGAGCTTTTCTGAATTAATTATTTCTGTTCTGTGCCTTCTAATATGCTTCCCACAGCGTAGAGATAGCCCCTCGGGTGTGATTCCGGAGCTTTATAAATTAAATAAATAAACCCAGACAAGACAATAAGAGAATGCAGAAGGTGTATGGTCATACAATGAAAGACTAAGAAACACCTGTTCTCTCTTGAATCACCACATCTGAAAGCCTTTCTCAATGGTAAGGGAAGCTGAACTCTTGAAACACCAAAGTAAGAAAATGGCATCTTTGAAGCTTACATTGAAAAACAAAGTAATAGATCAAAGGGATTTGACTTTGGCAGACGCATTTGCTTGCTAAAGCACATTATTGTAAAGGTTGTCTGCTGTGCTAGTCTGTGGACTGGTATCATAGAAGATGTTTCAGAAAGTTTGGGAACTTTACGAGTGACCAGGAAGGTCACACATCACGGTAACAGCGTAAAATCACTGCCTAATTTTTAAGGATATATTTACTTATCTATTTGTTACTGCATGTCAACAGGTTACACTGCCTGTTTTTGTGTACTTTTTCAGAAATGGAGTGCGGAAAAAGTAAAGATGATTATATATAGATGTCTTACTGAAAAATATGTTGAGCCCCATTTTCTTGCATTATGGTACCCTGAATTTTGAATCTGGTGCCCAGACCTGGTGATGGCTTGGTGGACGTTCCCAGCAGGGTTTTGTTGCATTACTCAGAAAGGGGAAGACTCATTGGGTGATAGGGCAGAATAAGTGCAGTTGCCGGCAAGGAAGGAGCGAATTCGCTTATGTAGGTTCTGGTGAACCAGCAGGATTAAATCATTTTCTCGATGTTCCTAATAAAAGGTGATCAGAGTAGGCTCAGAAGGGCCGGATCAAATGCAGGTTTTCAGCATCGCCACTCGAATTATTGCACGGATCTGGCCTTCCTTGACAAATGTCGGGAACCCTGTACTATAGAATATATCCTAAGGAATAGTATAAAAGGATGCAGCTTAAAAAATGCATGTTCACAGTACAGCATCTAAGGTACGGTCCCAGAATAGAATGGCCTTAAAAATAGTCTGACAAAAAATATTTCCCCTTAAATCTTGTTTACAAAAAAGTAATTTCATTGGAATTAATGAAAGAAAATCTACACTAAGTGCAGCAATGTTTTTGAGAATCATATTTATGCCATCATATTTATGTCAAAAGATATTTATGTTAGCCATATTGTAACCTAAACTACACCTACATAAAAGCAGACAAACAAAAGGAATTTAAAGTTTATAACCAGGAGTTGAGGGGTGGGTATACAATCCTGGGGCCCAGGGCTGTAGATACAGATTAAACTTTTAACCAACCACATTAATAAGCTTCTTCAATATATTAAATATATAATACTGAACTGTATTGACTGTTCAAAGATTACTAAATACATCACAAACATATAACTGTGCACTAGTTTTAGCAAACTAGATTTTCTTGTTTCCTTCCTGTTTGCTACATTTGAAGCAATGCTATGTAGGCTACGACTGCTGCGGGTGCCTGTAGGGAGATCAAAAAGCAGAATGCATTTATCTTAAAAAAAAAAAAACAGCAGTAAAATAATCCTAACCGTAGTAGGAGGTAATATGGATTCAAATGATGTCCCCGGGTCTCAGTAACTCAACGTGATAATTTCTCCCTGCGTCTTAAAAACAGCCATTCATGCTTACAACTAACTTAAGACAGACCTCCTTTCGTCTTTCAGTATGGAATTGTAGCTCAGTGCCCTCTGCCTGGTCAGTAAGTGTTTGTCCAAACTGTGTGATGTATACCTTACTCTGATTTGGTTGTTGGTGTACACGCTCACTGACTGACACAAGAGGGGTTTGGGGGGCAGCCGAGCCGCGAGGTCTGCCCCCCGGGCAGTTTTGGGAGGGGGAGGGAGCGGAGCATGGGCGCGGCCATTTTGCCGTTGGGCTGCTTTTGGTTTGTAGCCCAAAGGCAGCCCAAGCCCAACGTTCCGTTAGGCAGGTATAAATTGCGCCCCTCACATGACCCAGCCACCATTTTAGGTATCTGAACCTGGTGGCTGGGAGAGGAGCGAGGTTTTGGCAGCGTTGTGTGGCAGTTAGAGTGAGGCATTGTTGGTGAAATTGTATTGCGGTGCGGCGATTGCTGGAAGCGGGAATGGCGGTTACCGGCGATTTCAGGGTGTTGGAGGCCATCCGCCTGCTGGGCGAGGCGGGCGGATGAACCTCCTCGTAGACACTGCGCTGTCGGCGTGCCCGGCGATCCTGGCGTGTTCGCCGCCGCGCAAGTCCCCGAAGCTGCAGGTGGGTGCTGGGGGGCGTGCAGATGCTAGGAGCGCGGCTCGCGTGGTGCCAGGGGGGGCGGGGCAGCCTGCGGCCTGCAAGCGTGTGGTCCGGGGCGCGCCGCTGCGGGAGTGCCGGGACGCGAGGGGAGGGCGGGCCAGGGAGACAGGCCGGGAGGGAAAAATACCCAGAGGAGGCAGACGGAGCTGCACGAGGATATCCCCAGCACGTCGGCTGGCGGCGGGGAGATCGAGGCGGGATCGGGTCCGGGGAAGGGGCCGGCAGGGAGAGGACAGAAGAAAAAGGCGGGTGGGGGCGGGGAAACGGAGGGGAGGTGGGTCCGACGGGACTGGCAGCCACGGGGCGAGGAGGGAAGACAGCTCAGAAGAGAGCAGTCCCCCCCGACAGGGGGCAGGTAGGGGAGCCCCATCGGGGAGGAAGGAGGGGGAGCCCGTCACCAGCCAGGCACGAGGGAGGTACAGTGGGTGGGAGGGGTAGGCAGGGGGCAAGGCCGGAGTCCAAAGGGGGGGTACCTGGGGTCGTGAGGCGGGGAGGGGGGTGTAGGCAGGCAGCAGGTAGGGGAGAGGGGAGGAAGGGGGTGGAGGGAGAAGCTGAGCGGGAGTGGGTGGGTATCCCCACTACTGATAGAAGCAGGGGAGGGGGAGCAGGACTGGGTAGGTATGGATGTATTTGAGTCCTGGGAGGAAGGGTTGTGGGAGGGTCGAGGGGCCAGGACAGGGGCATCCCGGGTGGGGCAGGCGGAGGAGCAGGGTGCGGGGGAAGGGGGGGAGGTATCCCCAGAGAAGGGGGGGCCGGGGTGGGGGGACTGGCTTGGAGCGACGAGGAGGCGGAGGGTGAGGCCATGAGGGTTTGTTAGTCAGGCGGCAGGATGGTGGGGGGGCCGCGCAGTGGCAGGGACCCAGCACATCAGCAGTGCCATTTTCATTGCAGACGGGTGGTCAGCGCGCGGTTGCAGACTTGACCAGGCTTGGTGCAGCGGATCGGCGCCAAGGTGAAGGGAGGGCCGTGTTTCTTGCAACAGGCCCGGAGACTGCGAGGGAACTCGACATGGCTGGCACACGAAGGCCCCTGGCAGGCTCGCTGGCCCATCTCCCCACATGGCCCCCACGTCTTGGGGTCCAGCGGCGGACAGAGAACAGCAGGGAGGAGGACTGTTTTGTGTGGTTGGGTGGTAGCGGAGGAGAGAGGGTTGTTAATAGGGTGCAGTTGGCGCCTCCGCTGGCTCGCCAAGTGTATAGATGGGGTGGGGTAGAGTTGCATGAGGGTGACGATGAGAGTCTGGAGGAAGGAGAGTTGAGGGAGGGCGAGGGCGGACGGGGGTTTGTTAATGGTTTGAGCTCTTTTTTACAGGTGTCATGGGGCCTGGGTGCGACAGTGGCCCGGACACAGTCCAGGGACGGGTCAGCGATGGAGCGGAGAGGTGTGGAGCAACACAGGGAAACGTTTGTGCCAGGTAAAAGCAGTGCGCGTGCACAGTGTCAGTGGGGTGGGGGAGGGGGGGCGGTGGGAGGAGACTGGTTGTGCAAACGCAAGTATGTGACAGATAAAGGGGTGGGTCCCGCGGTGCACATCCCGGGAGTCGACAATGACATTGCGGATGCCTTGTCTCGTTCGCAGTGGGGGAGATTCTGTGGGTTGGCCGAGGATGCGGAACAGGACCCGACGCCCATGCCGGCGCAGCTGTGGCAAGTGGGCAACACCGGATGTTACAGCTGGTTCTAGGATCATTGGCGGACTCGACCAGGGCAATGTATGTTGCGGCTTGGGGGGAGTTTCTGACGTCTGGGGCGCGCTGGCGTCCGCCGGGAGCTGCAAGGCGGGAAGATGTGGTTCGATTTATGTTCTCATTGATAGATAAGGGCCTCAAGAAGGTGACCATAGCGGGCAAGTTGGCAGGGGTAGCGTTCATGGGGAAGCTGTACTGGGGCTACGCACCATCCGCGGGAGAGCTCAGGTCAAGGATGTTGGAAGGTTGGGCCCGGGAATGCGGGCGGGCAGGGGCATTGCGGCGGCCGTTGTCAGAGGACCTGTTGGGGAGAGTGCTGGAAGTGTTGCATGGGGTGTGCTTGGACGAACGGGAGGAGTGCTTGTTTGCGACCCTGAAGGTGTGGATGTTTGCGGGGGCTTTTCGGGTGTCGGAGCTGGTAGGGGGTAGAAGGGGCCAGGGATTGGTTTGGACGGAGGTGCGTTTGGGGCACCGGGCCCTGCGCATCTGGCTGCGGCGGCCGAAAACGGACCAGCGTGGGGAGGGCACCTGGGTGATGATGCAGGAGGGGGGTGGATTGGCGTGCCCGGTGCACTGGGGGTGGACATGGAACGGCTTTCGGCTGGGGGACGAGTTGGTCTTTCAGCATGCAGATGGCGCTCGGGCGACGGGGGCGCAGTTGCTGGGGGTGTTAAGGAAGGCCCTGGGCAGACTGGGGGTCAATGGCAGTCAGTATGGCACCCACTCGTTCAGAATTGGGGCGGCGTCGGAGGCTCATAGGCGAGGGTGCGGGAGAGGGGCCATCATGCGCTTGGGGAGGTGATCCTCGGCTTGCTACAGGTGGTATGTGCGTAGCGCTGAGTTGGCGTAAAGGCGTGCTGGATTTGGGGGGGACAATGTGACTTACATCTGTTTTTTGTTTCAGGTTCGGTGGCGGGCCCGGCGGCGCAGGGCATGTTGATTTGGATTGTGGGCCATTCTTTTGTGAAGAGGGCGAAGTTGCAGGCCCAGGATAGCTATTTCGGGGAGAACTTAGGCTTTAACCCGGCCCTGTTTCAGGTAGTGTGGCTGGGGAGGGGGGGAATGCAGTGGAAGGAACTGATGTCCACGTTGAATGGCATGGTGCAAAGGGGTCGGTGCCCAGATGTTTTGGTTCTCCATTTGGGGGAGAACGACATGGTCCGGGAGACTGGCCTGGTTTTGATGAGGGCGATGCGGAGGGATCTGGCTGAATTGCGGAGAAGTTGGGCTGGGTGTTCAGTGGTGTGGACAGAGCTGGTTCCGAGGAGGGTTTGGCGTGGGGCGAGTCGGCCGCAGGCGGTGGATAAGGCACGGAAAAAGTTCAACGTAGAGATGGTCAGTTTCTGTCGGCATCTGGGTTTCGCGAGGATTTGGCACAGAGATATCCATTATGACGCACCGGAAATGTTTAGGGGTGACGGGGTGCATTTCTTGAGGATGGGGATGGACTTGTACCTGTTGGAGCTCCGGGAAGTGTTGTCTCGCTTCTCAGGTGTGCGCCGGGAGTAGGAGCTGGTGTTGAGGTTTCTTGCGGCTGCGTGGGGCAGGTCGGAGTGGCAGTTTTTTGGGGGGGGGCGGTGTATTCACCTGCAATCCACCTTTCCCTGTGGCAGTTTTTTTGGGGGGGGCGGTGTATTCACCTGCAATCCACCTTTCCCTGGGTGGCGGAGTTTGTTGGGGATGTTGGCCAGGTTTGGCTGGAGTTCGGTATTTTGGCGTTAAGTTGGGGACTTGGGGACCGGGAGCGGGGAAAGGGGTAAATAGTTGGGGGTTACATTAGAGGGTAGTTTGGTTACAGTTGCAAGAGGACAGACAGGAATGTAGCTATTGTGAGGGCTTGGAGTTAATAGGTAGGGGACACATTTGGATACTCAGAGGATGTAATGCTGTGATATATATTGTTATGTTGCGGGTGGATGGATATTATCATGTGGGATCGTAGGGGTGGAGGGAGAAAAACAAAAAGGGGGGGCAGGTAACTTGATGTTTAGAGAGGTTATAGTTTTGTAAGGCGGTTTGCCAGTTGGGAAATAATGTGATGTGCACCTGTTTCAATAAAGCGGCCTTTTTCACACACAAAATGGTAGTCGGTCGTGCTTGCCTCCCTCTCTCCCTCCCAAAATATCTCACGGTCTAAGTTTGCCCTAACAAAACTCCCACAGTCACTTAGTAAATCAGTCAGTCACCAATTAAGCAATCTACTCACTCGGCCTTTTATTCACTCTCTAACCAACCTAATCAATCGGGCCCTTCTGCACACACTCACACGTATTCGCTCAATGAACTAATCATGCAGACTCTAAGTTACGCTAATTTAGTACGCATAAAAACCCTTTAATAGTCAAGTCATTTGTTGCCAATTAAAAACTTAATTAAAATGGGGGTTATATTTACTTCACGAAGACAGATTAATAAATGTTGCACGTTTAGATGTGCTGACTTAACTTGATAAGAATCCATTTTTGGCACTGACATAAAATCTCGCATGCAAGACATGCATGCTGGAAATTGCCGGATGTGTCATTAATTGTGCCATTCCAGTGTATTTATAGGTGTGCTGACGTGACGTCGGGCGCTCACAGAAATTCATTCAATCCCAAGGGGAAGAGACATGTTCTGCCCTCATTTTCTGTTTCCCACAAATCCAAGAATTCAAAGGCAGCACAAAAATACAATTTCACGTCAATCACCGGGGTTTATCTTATATGAAAATGCTGCTTTACCATATTTACACTATAAGCCCTTCCACTTGCAAGGCTACGAGTTTCATAAAGGGTGGATAGCCTTTTAAGTGTAATTCCACTACCTCTTACTTACCATGATGTTCTTGTAGATGAAGCCCTGTCGGTAGCGGGCGGGCTTTAGGTGAGGATACTCTTCCGTGCTGGTGACTTTGATGCTCCAGATTTTCTTCCAGGCTTCGTAGAGTTGGAGGTGGACCGGATAGACGCCGGAGTGGTGGGGCGCCACCGCGTAGCCCATGTCGGTCGGGATACCATGTTCCTGGAACACAAAGGAGGAACACTGGTTTAGAAGCATGCACTTAGTCGGGTATGCCATTACAAGTGTAGTGGGGCTATGTGCTGAACAGAAATAACCATTACAATAATGATTTTAGCAGAAAATTGCATGCACCGCCTTTGTCATAGTATAGCTCAATGTCTTCATTCTTATTATTATTTCAATTTTTGTGATAAATTCATTCTTTGAACTTCATTACAGTTACAGCATCAGATTTTTCTTTTATTGGTATCACAGATCATGAGGAGTGGGTCGACTACAGCCTCGCATACTCATGCAAAAGAATTTTAGAATATCCATCTTATGCATATTCAGTGGCTGAGGCTGCTGTGCGGCTTTTCCTGTGCACAGCTGGCATCCTCAATTTCCCCTTGCTAATTGTGAATTCTACGTCTCCAACACGCCAGCCTCTTGAAACAGTAGGCAACCAACTTCCAAATGTGATAGGTGTTCCTTTTCAAATCAATTCATTTACAACATGGCTTTGTAAATACAATACACCAATTGTGTATTAAATTAACCAACCAGTGTCTCACCCCTGTGATCCTATCTACAATCACAATGTGGTCAGGTTAGATTGGCATGTAATCAGCATAATGCCCTGTAATCATCCCACACGCCAGCCTGTTTGCTCAGAGTCTCAGTATGCACAATTTGCTGAATTTAAGGCCATAAATATATACATTTCCCATAATTGCAAATTATGTTTGAGTTTGTGGCGTTTAAAAGTCTGCCATTTTTTCCTAACTCCAGGTGATCATTACTAGTTCCCGTCGAAATGTTGTGTGTGTTTCGCGAAGGTTGGGCCTAATATGGTCAGGGAGTGACCTCATGACCTTTTCTTCCATAAGGACAATATAAGCATATAGTAGATCGTGAGCGCCTGGTGGTTTGGTAAATTATTGAGATAGATGAGACACACTTTTACACGGGCCTACCTTAGATAAATAGGGCATAATTTCTAATTCGACTGTAAACGTAATAAGGGGTTTGTGCAGCTCACACAGAGTGGGGTTTACATGCTCCCAAAATATATTTAACGGAAGAGGCAAGTCATCTTATTTCTGCAACTTTCAGACCGTATCATCACTGTTGTTAGTTAGTTCCAAATGTAACATGTTGAAACAATGTACCTGTGCAATTGTCCTAATACAAATATGGTGGCTGCAAGTGGGTAGATATGACTTAAGGGTGACCCACGTGGAAATGGCTGCGACAGTATTTAACTTCCATGATAAATTGCTGCTAAAAGGTCAGTTTTGAATGACATATCATGGGGAGCATCCACTATTTCGTTGTATACTTCAAGATGGACTAGGGCTGCCTCATAATGCTGGATTGAAGATAATCAACAACAAGCGACTTTTTGCCCAAGTTCCAAATCTTGCTTAAAACCGATGACATCTAGCTTCATTCGCCCTACCCTTGACTCATCGGTGGCCCTTAGAGGTACATGTGCTGTGGATGAGTCGTTTAATTATGTTCAATTTCTTTGTTTTATTTTCAGCCCGCTTATTTGAAGTACACATTTTTCCACCATGCAGCTGAGACAGTAGGTTCAGATCCACTTTCTTGTACAGATCTCTTGTGGTAGCCCGTGTCTTGAGCTACCAAAAGTATGGCAACTAGTTTGTAAAACATGACCCATCTCATATATGCAGCTGGGCTTTTAAAATGTTCTCAAGTTTGCTAAGAGTTGCAGGCAGTGCATTCTTTGTATGACCACAGCTGTGGCAGTGACTCTCTTTTTCCTCTGGTTGCAGCTAAAATGGCAGTTACAGCAAGGACACACTTTATGTGGGATGCAGCCATCAAATCACATCTTTGCTAGGTTGTCCGTCAGTATAGATACTTGGAGAGGCTGTATTGAATTTCACCGTTCTGGTGAAACTTAGGGAATTTATGCAAAAATTGTCACTGATACAATGACAGGCTGTATACTTGGAAAGTCATCTGGGTACAATCTTAAAAGTTAGTACTATTTGATATAAAGGTTATATGCTCTTCCGAAGTAGCCATACTTGTCAGAGGTGTAGCCCCACTCTTGCACAAAAATGGGATTGCCCCGATTTTGAAGATCTAAGTGCTTACTCTCCTGAGAAATCCTATGTGGTTGATGTCTGTCATCTATGTTCATGCCGACTCTGTACAGGAGGAGTGCTAGAAAGGGTAGCTCGCTGTTTTGGAGACCCGCTGTTGGTGGGAGAGTGGTCCTCTTTTGAGAACCAGATGGCAAGGTCACAGTTATGAGCATTCTGAATGTTAGAAAAAAGGAGTAACTGGATTGCTAATTCCATTTTTGGATGCAAGGCCTTGTGGAGAGTTCAAATCCTATAATTACACTTGAGCACAGAGGAGCAACTAGAGCCAAATTTCGGGAGGGGCTGATAACATTTTCGGGGGGGCGGGGGGGGGGGGGGGGTTGCTAATTCTTCCAGCCATAGGCAGAGTGGAGATCCAGGGGCTCTAAGAAGGGAGTGAAAAACAACAAAGCCTCGTTTACAAGTGAATGGTCTTTTAAAGACCTGTGAAGTACTCGGGTGCGGCTGGCAGCTCAAAAACTGTGTGCGTGTGAGTGCCCAGGAAGCAGTCTCAGCCCGGGCTGACATACACGACAGGAGGGGATGAAGCCCGTTGAGCCCAATGGGCGTTGCATGCCTGCTTGAGTGCATAGTTGACATGCCTGGGCTGAATTAGCCATTCTGCCTCTTGGGCTTTTCCCTGTTGATGGACTTGGCTCATTTTCCAGGGTCATCCTAGAACTTTTTGCCTTCCTCCTGTATTTTGTTTGACCTGTTGTTGGTGGTTTTATGGCTCAGGGCACCTTATCACTGCTGATCAGTGCTAAAGTGCATGTGCTCTCTCTTGTAAACTTGGCAATATTGGTCTACACCTGTCTGGCATATTTGATTTACCTGTGGTATCCCTTATACCCAGGGCCCATAAATTAAATGCTTCTGATGGGATTTGAGCGCTGCTTGCGCCACCCACTGAAAAAGCCTTTCAAAACCTGTTTCAGTCCTCTGCCACTGCAGGGCCTGCACACTCAGTTTACTGCCACTGTGAAGTGGCACATAAAGTGATTTCCATGTCTGCAACTCCCCTTTTACTACATATAAGCCTCTAAGGTAGGCCTTAGCTGGCCCTTTGGGCTTGGTGCGGTGTAGGTGAAAGATAGAACATGTGCCCTAACTGTGTAGCATGTCCTGGTAGTGACAAGCAACCTATTTAGTTCTTCACTGCTGTGAGACTGCCCTCTCATAGGGTTGAATTGGGGATTCCCTGACATGTGCTTCAGTGGTAATTTCTGATATGAGAGTAACCATGTTTGGCATGTATTGGAATAGTAGTGATAAATCCTGCTTATTGGTGAAAGCAGATATTATTATTACTATTTTTGAAATGCCACTTTTAGAAGTGGGCATTTCTGTGTGCTTATGTGTCTTTTTGCCCTGCCTGGATGTGTATTGACCGTCTGGTTCTGACTGACAGGGTAGAGGGGATGTGCATTCACTCCAGCCAGTCACAAGGGGGGTTGAGGTGTATCCTGCCTTTCCTGGGTGACACAGCGCTAGGCTAAATAGACCTTGGCTGAATTTAGAATACAGGAGGAGTTCCCCTTGCACCTGAATAGGCCTGGTCTGCATTCGGAGTGGTGGGAGGAGTTGCACCTGCACTGAAGACGGCTGTGCCTGCCTTACACAATGCTGGCTCCATGCCCCTGTGGTGTGTCTGGGGCCTGGGCTGAGAATGTGAATGGGGTGTTGTGCATTTCAATATAGTGTTTGAAGTGCCCCCCAGAACAAAGACATTGGCACTATGAGTACAGGCTGTGACCCCATGATGTTGTGAAGAGACTGCGTGGAACTGTAACAGATGCTGCTGGCTCTACAGGCTTCAAGGAGGAACCACCATAAACCTTGATTGATAAACCTGACTGCTCTGCCAAGTTACCAAGGCGGTGAGCAGGGGTTATCTTATGTGTGTAACTCCCTTGCCCTGACTAGAGTGGTGGGTTCTGCAAGGCTTAGGAGCATACCCTAGCCAAAGAGAAACCTAATTTCTAACACCTGTGGCCTTCAGGGTAGGGAGACTGCATTCAAAGCTAGAAGGGCTGTTTGTCGATTTTGTCCTGTAATAAATGAAGGCAGACATCTTAATTCTATGGGATTTTGAGGCATACATTTACCACCTGCTTTGAGTAGGTGATAAATGTATACAGGGGCATGTGGTTTTGTTGAGGAGGGGGGAGGTCAAAGGCAGCATGGGGAATAAAGGAAGGAAGGTGAAGTCTTTTTCTGGCTGGAAGGGGGAGCATTTTATGAGGAGTGAGGCTTGACATCTGCTGCAGCCAATGCCTCCGGTGAATTTGTTTCAGCTCGAAAAATTGGATATGTCCCTCCCACACCCGGAAATACAAGGCATGGAATAACCTACCTACTCTGAATCAGGCAGGGCAAACTTTCCTGCAGCAATTGACTCAGAAGGAGGCCCTAGTGTCTTTTCATTTCGATTTACCCACATCTTCAGCTTCTCAGCAGCATACTTTCCCAATGCCACCAACTAGTGTGACTAAAGATCTGAAACGACATCCTCGCTGCTGACACCAGTCGAAAATATTGTATTGCAATGCACTGTCTACATAAATATTTTTCAAATTAACAAATATTTTATGAAAATGTGCCATTTCTTGCATGTGTCAAAAATCAAAAAGTGGCATCAGCTAGAACACCATGAATAAGGAAAGGTTTATGATGAAACATGCAGCCACCGAGCAGCAATGAACCTTATCATTCTTGTCCCAGTTGAACTTTGTTTTCTTCCCTGGAGGATTTAAAATCTGTGGTGTTAGCATTTCCAAGGGAGTCTAGCCTTTAAATGGTCATGAAAATAGCAAAAAAAACCTGATGGCTCTTTCGGGATTGGCATATTTAAACTGATTGGCGTGAAAAGGATTGCGCACACAACAGAAGGAACATTACTTTGTTAAACATCTATCACTTACAACATTATATTCACCTTGAGCAATGATACATTTCTATGAGGGATTCACTTGATAATGAAGAAAGTAAAAATGAGAAATGTATTCATGAAGAAATGAACATGAAAAAAATCAATACATTTACATTGTTTAGACAGAAGAGACTTTTATGAAGAATATCAGCGTGGAGAAAATCCCTGACAAAAATTCTACACCTAATGTTAACTCAAACATGTACTCATACATAAATGCTTTTCCTTACCTCGACCCTGACTACAGCACAACAGCCACACATTAGTCTCATTCTAATTAGAGCCTTTGCCCTCACCAAACCGAAACTCTAATCATAACAATAAGCCTTACCTTAAACTTAACACTTAACATAAATCAGATCCTACCATTATCCTAATGCTAATTTGACCCTACTCTAAAGCTAAGCCTATCTAAAGTTTAACTATGAATTTACCTAATTCCAGAGCCTTAATGGAAATACAGCTCTAAACCTCATAATAAGAGGCCAAAACTAAATTGAAAGAAACTGCCTCTTTCTGCATGATCACCCCCATTTTTAGTTAACTGATGCTGATGGTTTTGAACACTGTACACTGGGACCCTGCTAACCAGGTCCCAGTGCATGCACTCTGACCCCTAAAAACGTTTTGAATTGGCTAAAAACTCTAATTGGCACATTTAAGTGACCTATACGTCTCTAGTATACTGTATGCAGCGTATCCAGGGCCTGTAAGTTAAATGTCACTATTGGACTATAGCACCTATTATGCCACCACTAAAGAGACAATGCAAAACATGTCTTCAAGATTGCTCCTTCAGCCTGAATGTGCAGTTTTAAAGCTAGAAAACTGGAAATTCAACCTGGCAAAACAACTGATTTGCTAGGCCTACACCTTCCTTTTTGACACTTATAAATCACCCGTAATGTAGACTTAGAATGTCCTTAAGGCAGGGTGCATGGTTTTTAAAAAGTAGGACATGCGTACCTAAATTTTACATGTCCTGGCAGTGACAACATCTCCACAGTTTATTTTCAATGTGGCAAGGCTGGCTCTCCCATAAAAATCAATGTATTGCATTATAACTCCTTGTAATGCCTAACATTAGGGTCAGAATAACTAGAAACGTGGTTAAAGGACTCAAATTAATAGTAGATTAAAGTCTAATCTAATGGTCAAGTCGGATTTTAACTTGCTATTTTGAAAATGACGCTTTTAGAAATCTTGCATTTTCCTGCATAAAGCCTCCGGCAGCCTTTTCAGAGTTAATCCTTAACTTTCACCTGGCAGTAAGCCTGGGAAGTGTAAATGGGAAAAAGAGCCCCTTCCTCGTGATAGGATGGCCTGGCGGATGTCACACCAAATACACTAGCTTCAGAGGGCCATCCTCTGTCACAGGCAGATGTAACTCACACCCAGACCTGCATCTAGCAGCCAGAGTGGCACCTATTGGTTTTCAACACTGTACACTGGGTACACTGGGACTCTGCCAACCAGGCCCCAGGCATTCCACTTGTTCCCAGGACAGAAGAGTGGACTGCCAGGGCTACTTGCCTAGCCTCCTGTTCAGCTCCAGGTACACAAAAACTTCAAGAAGCCCAAATCTCTGCTGATCCTAGCAGACCAGTTCCAATTGAATTTACCCTGGACTCTGAAGGTGGCTTCTGTGAGATTGAGTCCTAACCCCCATGTGATGACCAAAAGGTCCTGGACTCTTGGCTGGTGTTAGAGTATACTCTATTTTTATTTACATTGAAAACTACACTTAGAAACCTTTTCAGCACTTGCTGCAAAAGAACCAGCGGCTACCACCAGACCACTGCCGAGACACAGACACTGGTATTGAATTGGCAATCGGACTCAACTTGCTTGTTTTCCCACTGAAAAGATTCTGACTTCCAGAAACGTTTCTGAATGTAGAGGTCTTCACCTGAACTAATGTTGAACAGCTACTCAATGATGATGGCACCTACCTGAGTCCCGACTTTGGACTTTGCCCGCTCAGACAGCGTACCGGAACACAAGCAACTCAGTACTGGTTTTGTCCTAATTAGGACTCATCAGACAAGTTTGGGATGGATAGGGATGCTACCCTGAGTAACCTGCTCAAGGATCTAGCATCTCTTAACATCTCACCCATGAATTCCCCACTGTCCACTCACATGACCTGCTTAGCTAAATCCGACCCCAAGAACAATGCCGCTTGGACCGCCTTCAACTTCTACAATGAAGAAGATATCTTGAAAACGCTCGTCTCTCTCAATCCCTCCAACCACTTCACGGACCCTCTAACAGCTTCTCACTTAAAAGACTTCACTCCATTGCTGGTGCCCCTCTGGACTAGGATCATAAATAGCTCCCTTCTGCTTGGAACTATTCCAGACATCCTCAAAGAGGACCAGGTATCCCCCATCCTGAAGAAACCTACAGCGGACCCGTCAGACCTGAACAATTATCGCCCAATCTCCAACATCTCGACCTTGGCTAAACTACTAAAAAAATGTGTTCACATGCAACTCAGTAATCACATCGATCACTTCAACCTGCTCGATCAGTTCCAGTCAGGCTTCAGATCAGGGCATAGCACTGAATCAGCCATGACACACATAATAGACAACGCACTTCAACTACTGGACCAAAACAAGGCCTGTTTGTTAATCCTGCTTGATTTATCATCAGCCTTCGACACGGTCAAGCACGAGAACCTACTCGACCTCCTCCAACACAGAATGGGCCTATCAGAAATGGTGTTAAACTGGTTCTCCTCCTTCCTCCAAAACAGAAGCCAAAGATTCAAGATCAACCAATCGCTATCTAAACCCGCTCCAGTCACCCTAGGAGTCCCACAGGGATCCTGCCTCTCCCCGACACTCTTCAATCTGTTTATGGAACCTCTCACAGAGCTACTAAATTCTTGAAATATCCAATACTACATGTACGCCGACGATACACAACTTTACATTAAGGTCCAATCACCTGAAGACATCATGGCCTTGAACTTCACACTTCAAAATACACAGACATGCCTGGCGAGGAACCATTTGAAACTAAACACCCTAAAAACAGAATGTCTACTAATCGCCCCCCCCCCAATTGCCCCCCCAAACAAACAGCTAGCGCCGAGTGGATGAAGCACCTCACAGCACTCGAAGGCCAACCGCTCATCATAGATTCCGCTAAATCCATAGGAATAACACTTGACAATAAGCTAAATATGCAAAACCACATCAGTGCGGCAACTAAAGGAGCCAACTTCCAAATGAATACTCTTAGAAAACTGAAACACTTCATCCCGCCTAATGACTTCAAACAAGCAGTTCAATCTCTAGTTATCCCGAGAGTTGGTAATGGAAGCGTTGCGCTCTGCGGACTGCCCAGATCCACCACCGCTCCCCTTAGAGCATCAATCAACTCAGCTGCCAGACTCATCACCGGCACCAAAAGAAACTGCCACATTTCCCCTGACCTCCGCGCCCTCAAATGGCTCCATTTTAAGGGCAGAATCCACTTGAAAATAGCCGTGATGACACATAAAGCGTTGCATCAAAAAACCCAGAGATACCTAGCAGATAAACTAGTACTATCTGGTGGTAACAGATCCACCAGGAGATCTAACAATTTACTTTTCAAGCCACAGCGGTTCTCCAAGAAGACGACATACATCCGTGCCTTCTCAGGAATGGCACCCAGGATTTGGAACGCCCTACCCCCAAAAACAAGGCTCAAACCATCCGTAGCCTTTTTCAAAAAAGAAGTGAAAGCGATTCTATTAGCCAAATTCACTTAAATCTTGTCATACACTGTTTTATATATGTGTTAACCGTGACTTTGCATCATATTTGTACTAGCTGATTGTACTTCTTAGTTATATGATGATCCTCCTGCCTGTGTGAAGCGCTCTGACACCCGCAAGGGTCTTGTTTGCGCTATAGAAAACTTAAAAAATAAATAAATAAATAGGTAAATAAATAAAATTACCAGTGGCTGAAATTAATTCAAGCATTCCATCCATCTCTTTGCATATACTTTAATGTCACTCGACGTGCCAAGACGTGAGGCCTGTGTACATTGTGTCACTAGAACCAAGTAATACCTGGCTGATGAGCCCTAAATAGAATGAAACCGGTTCTGGGTTGCCTGAGTTTCAGCTCAGGGAGAACCTGGCGCGGCAGTTTGGGCTAGACGGTTCTTACAGGAGCATGGTCAAGACTCATTTGCTTATGGCTGGGTCCAAAATGAGGTAGCATAGTGTGCAAAATAATGATGGATTGTAATGCAGCCCGAGTTATTACCAGTGATTGAGATTCAGTCAAGCTATTTATCCTTCACTTTTTGTATACTACAATTGATTTTCTTCATCATTACTCAAAACAAGTTTTCTTTTGTTCATTTGCATTGCTTATGTTATCATTGCATCACAACAGAGATATATACATTTGGCCCCAGTAGCTTCTGAGACAAATCGAACCACGAGATTCAAAATATAAGATCACTGTTTATGGACTGAAAATTGGTAGGAGAAAGTAGTGGGCAAAGCTGTAACCCAAACAATTGTAATTATGAGACTGTAATCCTGTCAAGTTTAACACCATTTTCGTCCTTCTGAAGTTAATGCAAAGAGTACAACACCTACTGAGTGTCAAGAGAGAAGTCTGTGTGTGGTGTATACCACCATATATTTATATATTTATTTTGCATTGCTTTCTACAGCTCTTACTGCTGGTGGTGGATTTGGTTCCAACATCTCTAGATGTCCTTCCCCTTCCTGTATGTTATTAAAGCCATGTCTGAGACTGATAAATTATCCTATCTGAGTGTTCAACTCCATTAATCAGCTAATATGAAACTGAGCTCAATAAGGCCTTGACCTTTTTTAGATGGTTGAGAGGTGTAGTCCCAATGGGTTATTGAAGGGCAATGGAGCCTTATTTCAAGAATTTCTAGTACAGACAACATTTTGCTGCAACCATAGATCTGGGAGCAATATATTCCAGAGTGGTAAACCTGTCACTTAGTAGGACCACCTCCTTATGACTAGCACTTGAATATGGCCTCAGTGATTACGTTTTCATTCCTAGACTTTAGGGTTAGACTATGTGTATAGTTCAGGAACAGTGGGTAGGGGTTTGGGCAGCTGTCCTCCTTTGCTGTGAAAAAATACAAAGAATGTTGCACTTTTTTCTCTGAACCACTGCGAGACAGTGAGGATGTAGTGATGGAAATGTCCCCTTTATATTATGCAGGCATGTTCCCCTGACTTAAGTGTTCAAATGGAAATGAATACAGTATCCTCACTATTATTTTGGCCTTGGCATCATGCGAATCATTTTGTGAACAAAGACCTAGGCCTGTCCCTGATAGTGCGAGGTGCAGGACCAGTCCTGTAATGTGGATGGGCAATCCAAGTGTGTCCGTATAGAAAAGAGTAGACTAGTATTACACTTTGTGTTTCACCACATGAACAGAGATGGCAGCATACTTTGTTTGTGTGATTTATATTTGGTGAGACCTTCCTATCGGTTTCTGTGAGAGTATAGCCTACTGATTCCTTTCATGGAAAGTTCCACAGTTATGTGAGACCCAACAAAATTCAGTGGCATCCCATATGTATGCTGAGTACGTGTGCATGCACAGGGAGCATGTGATACATGCATGGTAGTAGGGCTCTGCGAGTGTCTGAGCACTGAAGCCAGTGGGATCCAATTTTGATGGCCGTGGTTAAGCATGGCACAAGATGTAGGGGGAGATCGCTTACCAGTGTATCACCTGTATTCCTGAAGAAACCAGACACTGTAGTGAGGAGGATGAGACAGTGAGATATTTAGAGATTCCATGAATATTTTGTTAGTAAGGGGCTGCTGATTAGATCATCCTCAACACTGCCATTGGGTAGATAACAGGGGTGACGGGTGGAGCTGTAGTTTCTGTTGTTCAAGATAAAGAAGTTTCTAGGCCAAGCCTGCCCAATTGTTTGTCCCTGATTGTCATCATTATTATCAGCAGTCCTGGTTTTTATTCACTCTTAAACTCACCAGTCACCACAAGTGTTGATATTTGGTGGTTAGCTCATGGGCACTGCAAAGTTTCAAGTAGGGGGGTAACATGTTTAAAAAACTCATATTGAGTTGGTCTTTCATCTTCCTCTTGAATCAGCTCTCTTTCTATTGTCACTTCTATTATGTGACCCCAAAAATTCTTAGTGGTAATATTTGGCAGGGCCTGCGATTCACTCACAGCTTAGTCTGTGCCGAACAATGTTCATTCATTTGGGCCAGGCCTGTGGGGTTCAATGAGGCAGCAGTGGATTGCTAATTAAGTTCAAGGGCACACCATTATTTTACCATTTCCATACAGTTCTGGATGGTAATTGTAACTACATACAAATGTACTTATGAACAAGCTAGTGGTATGTGCCATTGCTACTCCTCTCGCATGTACAATTTGCAACCAGCTTCCAAAGGCAAAAAGTGCAAAAATAAGTGCACAGGTAATTTTGCATTGTTTTAGCATGTAATCATAAGTTTAAATGAGCCCACTAGAAAAGTATGTTAAGACCATAATATTTCATGCTATTTGTAATGTTTTACTTAAATATTTGACGATTCATTTGGAACAAGTCAAGATGTTTGATATTAAGTGATGATGACATGGAGAACTATATAAATATAATGTGTAACATTCAATGTATTCTATCTCTGTAATGAACATGCACAAATATATTTATATGATTTGATTTATATAGTGGCTACATACCACCTTACATCTAATCGTAGACAATACCAGAAACTAATGGCAATCACAAAAAAGAAGGGTTAAAGTACTCCCTGCCATACATTATAAAGATATTACAGATCACAGCAGAGTTTCTTAACCTACCATGTTCCTTTATAAGATTATGAAGCTCAGATGTGACTGTCAATATCCTTATCATGGATGCAAGGGGGTACTTTATCCCATATAACACATGGTCACACCATTACCTTTCCAACAAACCACTTAAAACCTTGGTGTGTAGCTCTTTCATTTGAAAGAGCAAGCATGTTTGCAAACAAGAAGAATAAAAATAAAACCTCTAGTGCAAAATTAAACACACCAAAAACCTGCTAGATATGTGTCGCAAACAGATATTAGGAACAGTGCAATGCAATTCATTGTTTAGAAACAAAATAGCTGTAGTAGCTTGGATTGTGTAGAAACCTGCAGTTACAGTTATATTCTAGCTTTTCTCTATCTAACGATTGCATACAATAAACATATTCTCTCAGCTTGTCCTTGTAAGCTATTAAAATAGAGTAGAAGAAAGCAAAGCAAGGTTCCATTTGTGTTGCTTTAAACAGCTGCTTATATTATGTTCTGAGATATGACCTTCCTTTCACCTTGGCTGCTGGTTCTGGCAGAAAGGCTTTGTGATGTCAGAACTCAACTGTAATAACTTTTAATAGTTGAGTCCTGACCTCTTTTTTTTTATATTCAGCCACTGAGTGTGTTACTAGTCATCAATTATAAAGAAATTAGAGACATACATTTATACAGGGATTACAGAACCCCATGCAAAAGGATAGGATGATAAAGAAAAAATGGGGAATGAGGGGCGTGGCTAGCAGCCAACGATGGCGGCCGCAGCTTAGAGAGGATCCCGTGGCGAGGCGGCTTCCCACTCAAATCCGTCATATTTATCCTGATTTTCGAGGTGCTTAGAGGGGTGGATCGGACCCAGAGTCCGTGCAGCACCCGGTGGTTCAATTTCGTGATGGCGAAGTCCCTGAAACAGCGCGACATCGCTTGGCAGAAGGCGGCGAGAGGTGGGGCCTAGCGCTCTCCTGGAGGCAGCGGATTTGCGTATACTTGGGACCCAGCCGGAAATAATCTTTTGGCGGCGGTGGTTGGCCGGATGTACCGGTGTCCGGGACACACTGCCAGGACAATCCGTATTCATCCTCCGGCGGCCCGGTGAGGCAAGCGGGGCCCTGAGACGGCCTGTGGCGGTAGATATTCGCTGACCACGCCCGGAGGCGCCGCAGATAACGCCGGGGCTCAGGCGGCCGGACCCGCCATTTTGGGCGTTGGCTGCACGTTGTGCCCCGGGCTCTCCCAGCAACCACCCCCGCAGAACCGCCCGCCATGGCGGAGCGATAAAGACCTGCGGTCTTGGAGACCTTCCAGGTGGCTACTACTGCAACGGTCAACTAACGTGACCTCCCACAGACGACGGCAGGATAACGAAACACCGGCCCTCCTTGATTTGATCACGGACCTGCGTTGGTCCAAGAGGATCGTCAGACCACAGCTATGTCCAACAGAGGCCCCAGGAATACCACTACTCAGGCAAAACTGGACAAATTCGCTTACGAGAGACAGACTCCTCCCCAAGAACAGCGTAAAAATGCGGGGAAAACGTTGGAGTCCGAGGGGGCGAAGAAGGCCACACTAGAGGACGTTCTGGCAGCGCTGGCTCAGGTGCAAGCAACGGTAGGAGCGACAGCCACGGAAGTCACCCTGATACGAGCGGACCTCCAGAAAATGAATGAAAGGGTTAAGCAGGTGGAGGTGGTCACTAAATCATTGGTCGAAGATGTGTCTGAGTTACAAACGGCGGTGGAACGTCTGCAAACGGATAACAAACTACTCAGAGACAAGTTGGATGACCAAGAAGGGCGCTCCCGGCGCAATAACGTTCGAATCTTAGGAGTGCCGGAATCTGAAGACAAGGGCGCCATGGACCTCTATGTGGAAGACTTAATCAAAGGCCTCTCAAACTTTTTTTCGGTGGAGCGGGCCCATAGAGTGCCGGGGGGCAAACCAAAGACTGGTGGTTCGCCTAGACCAATACTGGCAAGACTTTTCAATTTCAGGGACTGCGACGCCATCTTGCAGGCCGCGAGGGTGGCGCAGCCGATCCAAATACAGAACTCAAGAATTGCCTTCTTCCCAGACTATACGGCAGAGGTCTCTAGGAAGCGCAGAACGTTCCTGGAGGTAAAGAAAACTTTGAGGGAAAAGGAGCTGCCGTACTCGATGCTCTTTCCGGCCCGGCTGCGAGTGGTGGCGAACAAAAAAGTATGGTTTTTCGATTCTCCAGAAACGGCCCGGGACTGGCTTGAGGGATGGCATACTGTGGACCGGCAGCGGAGGCGACACAAGTCCGACCAGGATCGCAGAATCGACGGCAGAACTGGCTCACAGACGTCTGGGCGTGGAGGAGTGGAGAGTTCTCCGTCCCGTGGTTTTGCGGGGGCCAGTGGTGAAGAATGAACCCCATACTCCAATTCTCTTGAACAGGGCAATCGCTGACTATTTACACACTGTTGTATAAGCTGCAGTTGGACACTGGCACGAACACCCCTATGGCACGCAGGGATGCCGCCTGCTCGGGGAGACGCTCTCCCCCCTACACGCAAGTACTCTGGTTGCGGGATGGGTTAAGCACTCTGCTCAGTTGGGGGGGCGGGCAGTTGAAAGTCCGTTAGGCAGGGTAGCAGGGAGTGGGATGGGGGGGTGGTATTGTTACAGTTAGGAATGTATGTATACGGTCGAAGACAATGTTTGAATTCCTGTATGAGTCAGTACATGATGGGTGGGATGGACAATGATCGTAAGCCACCGTGATGTCCCTTAGCTCTTCGCTATGCACTGGCATAGCCACCACACCAGATCCACTTCTTGGCCAATACACCATGAATCCCGTAGTACCTAATGGCTGATAACTCTGTCGCGGCAGGGGGGGTAGTGGACCCTGAGTCACAGTGCCCTCCCCTACGTTTGCTGTCTTGGAATGTGAGAGGTCTAGGGGACAAGGTCAAGCGAGGGTTGGTATTGACTGCAATTAAAAGACAACAACCCACCATAGCCCTACTGCAGGAAACTCATCTGGTAGGGGGGGCTACAAAGGCCTTGGACAGACAAGGCTATAAAATGTTGGTCCACTCTGAGTTCACGTCCGGTTCCAGGGGGACCGGTATTCTAATACAGAAAAACGCACGATTTATCCCCTTACTGACAAAGACTGATGACCAGGGCTGCTTCGCGGCCTTGCAGGGGCAGTGGGAGGGGAAACTTTTTAATTTGGTCTCAGTGTATATCCCACCGGCACTGCCCTCGGTTCACCTCCCAAAACTAGGTGACTTCCTTCTGACTCTCCCCGAAGGCGAGATTATCCTGGGGGGGGATTTTAATGCAGTTATGGATACACAACTTGATAGACACCCCACACCGGTTCAGGAGGGGGGGGGGTCTCCTACCTCCAGCGGTTTGCAGCGGCCATGGGACTGACTGACATCTGGAGACATTTACACCCTGGTACGAAACAATACACTTTTCACTCCGCTGTGCATGGCAGCCTCTCTCGCATTGACCACTTCCTGATGCTGGGAGAGGGCCTCCAACATATTGATGCAATGGTAATTCACCCTCGAGGGATATCAGACCACTCGCCACTCACGCTAACACTTTCTTCACAGGCACGATCACGCAAACGCATTTACCCCATTCACGCTACCTACTTTAGAGTTCCACAGGTTCGCAAGGCCCTTAAAAGAACAACAAAGCAATACTTCCAAGAAAACATACACTCAGTGCGCTCCCCGGAGACACTTTGGGAAGCCTATAAAACGGTCCTGCGGGGACAAGCCATTAACTCCATTACGGGTCATAAAAGACAGCTGTCTCAGGAGTTAGTCAATCTGGAGGTGGCTTTACAGGAACGGACCGCAGCCCATGAACAGCACCCCTCTACATTAACCCTTCACGTACTCACCCTTCAACAACAATTATATAACGACCACCTGCGCATCCAAGTAAAAGGGCACATAACCGACACTCAAAATAGAATCTACGAGGTGGGTGAAAAAGCTGGGAAAATGCTGGCGTGGCTTGATAAACGGGAGGGTAACTCCAGGGGGATCCAACGTTTGAAAGACGAACATGAGGCGGTACACACAGACCCAAGACATATCATGGAGCTACTCGCTACCCACTTTGAACGGGTGTACACCCCAGAACGTGTGATCACACCCGAGATGGCCATAGACATCCTAGCTCCGATCGAGGTCCAAACATTGTCACCGGAAGCGTCAAATGAGTTGGAGGCGGACATCACTGCCGATGAAATCCAACTGGCGATTCGGGCCCTAAACCCGGGCAAAGCAATGGGACCCAATGGCATACCCATTGAATGGTACCAAGCAGTGCCTGGGACCCTCAGTGAACATCTATTGGGAATGTTTCAGGAATGTCTAGGGAAGGGTTTCCTTCCGCCGGATCAGCGAGCGGCGACCATCGTAACTATTCCTAAACCGGGCAAACCCCCTGATGAGTGTTCCTCTTATCGCCCCATATCCTTGCTAAATGCCGAAGTTAAGATTTTGGCTAAACTCCTAGCGACCAGAATCCTGCCCCATCTGTCGTCGATTATACACCCGGATCAATCCGGATTTATGCCACACAGAAACACAGCGTTGAATCTGTGAAGGCTGCACGGGGTGCTGGCTAGAGCAGATTCCATCAACACACCAGCAGTAATTTTGGCGCTTGACGCTAAAATGGCATTTGATCTGGTGGAATGGGCATATCTATTTGAGGCACTGAAGCGCTTGGGATTCGGGCCCTGCTTTATTGCGTGGGTCAAACTATTATACACTGACCCGATGGCACACGTGATAGCTAATGGACATATCTCGCGCACGTTCCCGCTGGGGAGGGGCACACGGCAGGGGTGTCCTTTGTCACCCCTGCTGTTCGCTATCTCCTTGGAACCCCTCGCGACCCTCATAAGGACCTCGCCTCTCCTCAAGGGCGTATCATGGAGTGGGGGATGGGAGGACCGACTGTCTTTATATGCAGACGATATGTTGATTTATCTAACAGACCCCGAATGCGGAGTGCCGGCTTTGTTGCACATTTGTGACACCCATGGCAGCTTTTCCGGCTATACGCTGAATTGGAATAAGTCGGAACTGTATGTTTTGCAGGGGCAGGCCCCGAACCTTGGCGAGGCGTGCCCACTAACAATAGCGGGCTCGTCGTTTAAGTATCTGGGCATTCATGTCACTAGGGACCCAACGGAATTCATGGATAAGAATCTGAAGCCTCACTTGGATAGACTTAAACAAGATGTTACGTTCTGGTCGGGTCTTCCGTTAACACTCCTGGGTAGAGCTGCACTCTATAAAATGATGGCGTTGCCACGCTTTCTGTATGTCCTCGAAAATACACCCTATCCTGTAGCCCCTAGGTTTTTCCAGAAAGTGGCAGCACTGGTCTCCAACCTTCTATGGGGAAACCTCCCTGCACGCATTGTACAATCCAAGCTGCACAGAGGCTGGTACGACGGGGGTATTGCACTACCTAACTTAAGACTATACTACTGGGCAGCACACCTTAAGCCGATCAACCAGTGGATTCACGCACCTCAAACCGAGCCAGCGTTCCAGTCCGACAGGGCACAATTGGGCACGAACAGCCTGTTGGGTCCGTTGTATGATCACCGCAAAGTTCGTGCCTTAGTGGGGCCCACTAGACTAACAGTACAGTTGTGGCATACAGCAACAGCAGCGCTGGGTTGGAAAGGGAAGATCACCAAGATGACCCCACTGTGGGACTCTCGGGTGCTGGGCAACATGAGGAACAGCAAGGGCTTTACACACTGGGATACTATAGGGATTTCCACGGTGGGTGATCTTTGGGAGAGGAACGGGGTGATACCTTTTGCCCGGCTAAAATAATTATACGACCTTGGTGACAGGGAACTTTACAGGTACATCCAAATACAACATGCATTGCTCGCAGCCCTGCCCCCCGACACAACTCTGCCCGAGTCCTCGCCATTGGAAGACCGCCTCCTTACTGATTGTATGATGGGCAACATCACTCACTTACCGCAAACTGCTCAATAATTTCCCGGATCCAACACTCCTGTTAAATTAAAGGCGAAATGGGAGGGTGACACTAGCGAAATGGACGAAAATGAGTGGAATGAGGCACTTGGGTCCCCTAAGGAAGTGGGCATCTCGGCACGACTGCGGCTAGTACAACTCAAGATACTACACAGGGTTTACTACACTAGGACCATGTTACACCGCATCCATAGGACACCACATCCTTACTGCCTTCGTGGGTGTGGGGAGGAAGGAAAATTTTTCCACACCATATGGGAATGCCCCAAGATTCGGGAATACTGGAAACATATACTCCGCACAATCTCGCAAACATTGGATCTGTCGCTGTTGCCTGATCCACGGAGTGTGCTTACTAAACATATGGGAGCCTACTGACCTTTCCAGATATGAACAGCTCTGGGTCACGGTAGGTTTAATGGTGGCAAAACGAGACATCGCGCAGCGCTGGGGTGCGGCAGAAATGTCGACCAAGTCACAATGGTGTCTAAATATGGACAGGGTGATGGTAACCGAAAAGGCAGTTTATTCAAACCGGGCCTGCCCAGGGAAATGGAATAAGGTTTGGACGAAATGGAATGTGTACAGGGGGGAAATTTGTGACCCCTTGCTGGAAGATGATCAAGATGTCTCCAACGAGGAAGAGGATGAGGGGTGAAGCTAGGTGAGATGTGTGAGGAAAAGGGAAGCCGAGGATACTATACGGGATCTCCTATTTGAATTGATTCGTGGGAAGCAGGGGGTGGATGTAAGGGTAAAATTGGTGGGGAGCGATCGAGTAACTGGGTATGAGATTGGAGTAGGCCTCTCCCAAGAGGCGCTTGTAACTCAAACTGTGTTGATTCATGCAAGATCGTAATACTATTCCTAATGTTTAAAGTTGAAATTTGTTGTGTTCAAAAAAATGTAAAATCAAAAACCTCATCCAGCGTCGACACAGATATCTGAGATGCACTTTTCTTTCGCAGCGACCTTATTTGGATATATACAGAGACTGATGGCTTAATGACTATCTTGAAATGCTGCATTTTGAATCACGAACCGTGTTAGCGGCTGGCCCACTGGGTTGTAGGATTTCCGCTGTGTACTATACAATGTGCAATAAAGGTTTTAAAAAAAAAAAATGGGGAATGATACACAGGGGTATGGACACCAATTATGGATATCCAGGGGTAGCAACTGGAATTACCTGTGCAACTAATCATCACAGAGGTCACCAATGAAGCACAATAACATTAAGTAAAGGGGGATCTATGAGCCCGCTTTACTTCCAACGGTTTGCATTCCATTGACATAGCCTTGACTCTTAGCAGCAAATTGGAGGCTGCTGAGTGGGTTAGGATAGGAGAAGTGGTCAAACTTGTAATGAATTCATTGCTCAAAGTGTGCATGATGTATATCCTATCACTCTAGAATTTTGATGATTTGCCATCCATGATCATGTAGTGTTATTGATTTCCAGTTTGGTGGCTCTACTTTAAAAGGAATGTGTTGTGCTATTTCCTGAACATGAAGCCTTTTATTTGTGCTTATTGTCCAGGCCACCTAGGTACTTCATTGATGGGGTGTCTTGAACCTGTAGACTGGATGCCTTTGATATTGTGCATGGCTAATTAATACAAGATAAATTGATCATCGGTTTCAAATATCAGGGACGTTTTAAGATGCTAGTTTTTAATGGTTAATCATGAATTTTAAGAATTTTTATATCAATAAAGAATAAAAGAATCTTTGCATCTACAATCAAATTCTGCCAGCACTTTTCTTTGATTGAGAAGACCTTGTTGAATTACATTTTTTGTTATATTGCCAATAAGGTTTATTATAAATTATTACTCACATGTCACTTACTCGAGTGCTGGGACAACATCTGTTAATCAGTTTTTAATGGTGTTTGAGCCAGCCCTATGAATGGATTTTAAAGGGGCACATCCTGTGAACTATGAAATCTCGGGGTTTGTGACTGCAAAAAAGTCTGAATGCATTTGGCTATTCTGAAAAGTCTTTCCAAATTGTGAAAGTAGTTTTGTGACTCATTCCAATTTGATAATGATGAAAGGGGCATTCCCTGTAGGAAAATGGGCTTTTCTTGCAGTAGCCCCTCCCCCCACTTTTTGCCTGGTATTTGATGCAACTTTGACTGAAGTACATTGGGTTCCTGCTAACCAGGTCCCCAAAGCCAGTGTTCTTTCCCCAAAGCAAGACAAGTGGTCACTTGATCCCCAAATGTCTAGGCTATTAGCACCTCCGTACATCCATAGCGAGTGGTACCTCTGGTACCTAGAGCATAGGTACTAAAGAGGGTCCCTGTGAGCAGAACCATATCTTGTGCCACTCTAAGGGACCCAGCACCAAACTTACACAGATGCCAGTGCAGACTGCGTGACAAGGTGCTCTAAAAAATTAAAACACAACATGGCACACACTGGTGTGCCATGCCCCCTAACACTGCATGTAATATTTGTAAGTCACCCTACAGCAGGCCTTACAGCCCTAAGGCAGGGTGCATTATATTACATGTGTGTACATATCTGCAAGATCAGATAAGCTCCTGCGCTGGCCAGTTCAATTACTGACAGTACAAGTGAACAGGGAAGCCATCTTAAGGTATGTACTGGGCACTGGTCAAAATAAGTTTCGTGGCTACTTAATGACTTCACTGAAACAAATGGTGTTTAGTATCAAACACCTTGTATTCAAAAACCCACACTGATTTCAGTGATAGATTTGTTAATACATGCACCCAAAGGGTACCTTAGAGTTACCCCCTGAACCCAACTGGCCTTCTAGTGTGCTGGCTGACGGTCCAGTCCAGTCTGCCATCCCAGATGGGTTTCTGACCCCCTAGGAGGTGACATCAGTGCTCTCAGAGATCAGAAACAATGCCTGCTCTGGGTAGAGGTGTTATCAACTCCCCCTCCAGGAATGCTGGTAAATCAGCATATCAAGGCAGGAAGCTTCAAAAGCCTCAGCTGCCTTTGATATGAAAACCAAGGCTTCCCTAGACTGGGAGGATGCCACCCCTTGCCCTGAGCCCATCTGGCCCCAGGGCATACTGGAAAAGTAGCTATGCAGGAGGTGTGTTGCACTGCCAGGCTGGACATGCCTCTAGGGTGAACAAGCCTGAAGTGAACACACATTTAGAAATTCCACCATCTTGTGTGTGGTGGAATTAGGAGCTCTGAGACATTGAGATCCCACTTACCACAGAAAGTGGTCATCTACGGGGGTGTAGGGCCCCAGGTTTAAATAGCTCATTGGCTGCTACCCCTAACTCTCCTTAAGACCCCTAAATTAAATTGAGTATTCGGCAGACCTCCTGATACAAGAACTTCAGATTACGATGGACACAAACGAAGGAGTGGACAAAGAAGACTGCTGACCAGAGAAGCGAGGAGCATGACTGACTTGGCACCAACCCTGCCAGCGTGCCGGCTGCACCCAACCCTTGTAGAGCAACCAACTTGTCAATGAAAGAGAGATGACCCCACTAGTTCCAGGGAACAGGGTGCTCAAGACAAATAAAGCCAAAAAGGGAAATCCCTGGAAACCACAATAGATCCTTATTCACATCATTCTCTCAATCTTTCATACCACCGTATTGTAGAACAAAATTGTTGTCCCCAATATATTTGCCAACTAAAATGTAGCTTTTACAATATTTCTTATTAAAAAGATTTTATCTTTTCTGCCAATTTTAAACTTCCGGATATATTCCGAAAAACATCTACATCAACAATAAACAATAAAATACAGTACATATCATAGGTACAGTTTATCCGTAAAAAGCATTTATAAAAGAACATTTTCAACATAAAAATATATGACACAAAATCACAGTTGATTCTAGTTACCCCCTTCGTCTAAGCAATTCTAATGCTCTTACTAGATCTTGCTCAGATCCAATAGCGCTCTATACTTTGCATGGAGACCCCAGTACCAGAAATCCTGTGTATCTGAGGCTTCCTAGGTTTTGTTTGGATTCTTTATACAAAACATATGCGTCAACGTGTTTCGGTGTTAAGGGCCAATAAATGTGGGACCACCTTCTTCAGGACAGTGATTCTTATGGGGTCACTTTTCTGAATATATGCGATTCCTTTTCTATATATAGAAAGACGAGAATAAATATTGAATTGTAGCTAACAGCCATCATATTACATTTGACCTGAGTAAAATCATGAGTACATTATTTTGTAATACATTCTGTTCTAGATACACACTTTATACTTATTACTTCAAGGTGAACATTTTGTATTTCGTTAACTCTATATCATAGTGGGAGATCTCTGGTCTGCATATCTTAGGTGTGCGGCGGCCTATCAAACAAACTGGCCTTCCATCTGGGTAACAGCCCTACTCCAGGTCATAGATTTCACAGTATATGTTACCTTTGTAATGAGCACTTACAGACCAACAGTTGTAGAACATTTCCTTGCCTGTTTTGCCCACGATAGCATGTCTAATTTTGTAACATCAATTTTATGCGATACAACTTATGTAAAAAAGAGAGAAACACAGTTTCATTGTGCACTTGCTAGTACATCGCTCCCATTGTTGCTTTAACAAATACCTTTCAACCTACGTTACATTTTAGTAATCGCCAAATTATCTTACAAATTTATCTAACGTCGCTCTTTCCATTCATACCAACTCTTCTCACATCCTCACAGTACATTATATATATGATACTAACCTCTTATTATGAGAGGATATCTTTTGGTAACGTGCAGTTTTTATTAGGTTTGGGACGATATTCCAAGAATAGTTTATATGCACCTAGTACGGAGGGGACATGATATTTTATTATAGTCTTTTCCACCACCTTTTGCCATGCTGTCAATTATTAAATACTTATTGATGTTACCTTAATTGAAATGTTTTGAGAAATCCTTTACTTTTCTTCCGGCGAGTGCTTGTTTAAAAAAAAAAAATTTTGATGATTTTGCCAGCGTGGAGTAATATTACCCATCTACTTCAATTTATGGGGAAAATATGACATAGAATATTTCTGTAAGTCGATGTCCCTCTCCATAGTTTTATATCCCACTCTCCTTGGATTTCAATTTTCAATTTTACTCCCTCTTACCTCATAGTGTTAAGCTTGTATTAGCCCAGTAGATAATTTAAGGTTAGGGTCTCGGGATATATCAAGGATTTAATTTTCACTTTTCTCTCGGTTACTCCAAACAGGTATATGTTCTACGAGTAAATGCGTAGGATCACCGTAGCTTAAAAATCAGGGCAAGGAATGTATGCGTTTGTCTCTTCTTTTGACTTATTCCCCATACGTTTAAACTTATATGTTGTATCTTTTCCAAGGGGCTCTAACCTCCTCCCTCCTCTTTTCAAACGGGTAAGGTAGGATGGCTCTAACATTCCCCAGGTCCCACTCTCATTGTAGAACTAACCTGCGTTTCGTCGTACACCTCGCTCCGCTTCTCGTTCTTCCATTACTGAGAGCGGGTCATCATGTGCTCTATTTATCCTGCCTCTAATTGGTCTTAATTGCCAATTATTCTAACTAAAAGACCTTGCGCTGCAGTCTCTCAGTTGATGTTGCGCGGGACTGGCGGCCATCATGAATACGAAAGTCTTACATTAAGCTTTCGAGTTGTCCACATATGTTCGCTTGTTAGCTTGTTGCACTATATTTATTTAGAGATTTTATTAAATCTTATATTCAGCTAGCTTTAATCTGAATTTCTTTTTACCCATAGCGTGTATTTTTGCAACCTCGATGCTACAGCGCAAGTATGGAGGCCATTTTGAATCGGGTTAACGATTTCAAAGTGGCGGCCATTTTTGAACGGTCTGTTCTATTTCATTTTTGATGATTGACTATAATCCAATTTACTCATGATTCTTTACCTCGTAGTGCTTCACACAATACCTATCCACCTATACTCATAAAATATAAAGTATGAGTTTAGTCATAAGCACTATGTTTTACAACTTATAATACTGTTTGCCCACTAATTCTATTAATTACATTTTTATAGGGATTTTTTTTCCTTTATGTACTGTATTGTATTCATTGGCCATATTTATATGGATTATGTACACTGCACATGTGCAATAAGCGATAAATAGGATCAACCAAGCTTGTTTTTGGTTTTTACTGATTCTACCTCCGTGTGGAATATAAAGTATTATATCACCTTCCCTTGGGTGGGGAGTACAGTCTAATGATTTAAAGTAGAGTTTTCCAATCCTCCCTTGAATTTAGGCCACATTTGATAGTGTTAAATTTGGCCATGAACCATTGTTCTTGCTGTTTTCTTCTTTTAGTACTATTTCCTATTCTCTTCTGTTCCTTAATTTTTTTCTAGGACCACCCATTTTATTTCTCTTGCGTTGTGATTTTTTTCCCTCCAATGATTTACCAGTGGGGCATTTTCCTTGTTTGTGTTTATCGCTGATTTGTGCTCACAGATTCGCTGTCTCCATTCTCTTCCTGTTTCTCCAATGTAACCCTGTCCACAGGGACATATAATTAGATATACAACATTTTTGCTTCTACAGTTGTTTATGGTGGTAATAGTGTGTTTCGCTGAGTTTAAAACGACTTCTTTGGTAACTATGCACAGTTCACATATACTGCAAGTACCGCACTTATGATTTCCCACTGCTTTGTGACCCCCTAGAGTTTTTTGTGTCTCTACTACATCGTCCCTGTATGTATGCACTAGGCTGGAGCGGAGGTTTTTATTCTTTCTGTAAGCGTACATAGGTCTCGGTAGGCATATCTCCGCTCCATCATTTAATATTTTCCAGTTATGGTTTATTATATTTTTAACTTTATCGGCTTGATGGCTCACCATTACAGTTTTGTCCATAGTGGGTTTTTTCTCTTTGTTTTCAAGGAGACTCTCTCTATTCTAATATCGGGCTCTCTTGAGTGAATGATTGATCAATTTCTTAGGATAGCCTCTATCCCTAAATTTCTGTTTTGTTACTTCTGCATATTTATAAAAAATCATCTATGGACGTGCAATTTCTTCTTAGGCGAAGAAATTCCCCGAAGGGTAGGCTATCTTTTTGACTTTTGGGGTGGTAACTATTGTGGTGTAATATTGTATTGCGGTCTATTTCTTTCTTAAAAAGTTCCACCTCCAAATGATCTTCCTCACTTTTAATGCTAAGGTCCAAAAAGTCGACTCTTTTATTGCTTCATGTGGCTGTGAATTTTAAATTATCATCCCCTAAATTAATCCAATCAAGAAATTCTTTTAGATCTTCTTCTAACCCTGACCATATAAAAAGATGTCATCTATAAATCTCACCGATTTACGGATGTTTTAAAAAAATGGGCTGACTTCATTATATATATGTTTTTCCTCAAACATGCTAACATAGATACACGCTAGACTCGGCGCACAAGTTGCACCCATACTGGTGCCCTTACGTTGTACGATATAGAGAGCAACCAACTTGGCCTTCCTCTGTGCAGACTCCAAGAAAGCCGGAGGTCTGCCAGTGCTTCGCCAGTGCTACTCCCCTGTAGCCCTAGGCACCGAGGAAACAATGCCCGGTACACCGACCTGCCGCCACCGGAGACTATCAATGCAGCAGCCACCCAGGAAGAGGTAGCTGTGCTCCTGGCCTAGGGACCATCCTCCCTTCAAGTGTGGGGATGTCATAACCGACCAGAGCCATACAACACCAATACCTGTGTTACTGGACCCTTTGAAGCGGCCAAGACGTAATGTGTCCAGACTGGACACCAACAATGAAAAAAAACTGCATGTTGAGGGACTTCAAGGACCCTGAGTCCCATATTGTGAGTGACCCAGCTGACCTATTTCCCCCTCTGCAACAGAAACCAAGACAAAGAAATGAGTCTGCAACTGTCGTCACCTGAGGCCTCAAAGTCCCTCTGCACCTGCGCTCCACAGCCTGAGTCCAAGGGAGGTCACAGTGCCAATGGGATCACTTGACCAACAAGAGCTAAGCCCACTCTTGCGTTTACCCAGACTGGACTTCTAGTTGAAGCCTGAAGCCTCTTTCTGCAGGTCCACTTAAACCGTAAGTGACTACAGCGCAGAACCTGATGCCAAAAGATACCACTGCACCTGAGCCCCACAGCCCGAGGGGAAGTGGATCAACAGTGTCCACAGGCCTGAAGACCCCAAGGGTTGAGCTCCCTGTTGGTTCCCCTGGATTGGTCCCCCGTCCCAGCTTGCAGCCTCTTTCTGAACAGACTGTTCCCCATTGAAGTGAATGGGACACTCAACGCTGTAACACACTTCTGCAACCGGATGCCCCAGAGCCTCTCAAGGTGACCTGTTTGTGTGGCTTTGGACCTTGCCCCATACTCACCTGAAGTCCTGGTGAACAGTCCAGTAAGTCGCTGTTAAGTGCCCAAATGCTGTACATGTTTTCCCCCCATAGGATAACATAACCGCTCCCAAATATTGTACTGTATCCACTTTTGAAAACTGTAAAAATTCATACCTCGAAAAGTACTTACCGGATTCTGATGATATTGGTATCTAAACTCATATAAATATATCTGTCATTTTTATAAATTGGTGTTGGATTTCTTTATTGTGAGTCTCACTGCCTATGTGTGTGCAATAGATGCTTAGCTCTACCATCTGATATGCCTAGGTGCTTGCCTGCATTACCACAAAAGAGAGCATTTGGGGTGTCATTTGTGCATCTGTAATTCCTTTGGGGTTTGTCTGGACTTTTCACACAGTGTACCTCTTTTGTTTCCACTATATAAATAGCCAGATTCCTACACCTACTAGTTATGATTTGCAGTTTGATGGTTTGTAACCGTTATTGCAGCCACAAACCATTGAAAAGCTGCAGACAACTCAAAAGCGGTGGCAGCCCCATGAGAGACAGTGCTCTAAAAGGTTTCAGAGAGATTGAAGAATAGGGCTGGCGGGAAAATACTCTGTTATTCAGAGACTTTTGTGAGGCAGCCTCAGTAGGTCCTGTCAGAGCACTCACAGAAGACCCATGACTTATGTTCAGTACATGCCTGTTAGATGTTTCTGTACGAAGGTTGTTTTGTGGAGGGACATTACTGCGTAGAAAAAAACGACAGTGCAGCAGTGTCTTTTAATGTGAAAAATGAGAGTGGGGACGAAAAGCATACGGGTGCAAGAAGAGAAATATTTAATACAGCAGATTTTTTAATTAGCTGCAAACGACCAGCTCTGTGTATTGTAGAGAATTAAAGTGTGCCACGCCAGTATCCGGCATGCCGCTTTGTACATCAGAATCGGATCTGGCTCACACATCCACATTTCCAACTGTTGTAGAAAGACATATTTAGCACTATACAAGACTCTATTTTTTACTTTAATTTCCTCGCCTTTCTATTAGGAAACTTTTAAGTATTTTTGTTTTAACTTCAAAGACTGTATTGACTCCATCGAAGTGGTTTTGAAGAATTGTTTTACCCTAACACAAAAGAGTGCACTTTATTTTTGTACGAGAATCAGGGGCGTAACACAGTCCCTGCAGCCCCTGTAGCACAGGGGTGAGGTCGACCCTTCAGTGGAGCCCTAATTTAGTCTAAAACCTATAGATGCCTGTGAGATATGGGAGTTTTAGGGGCTCCTGGCCACATTCTGCAGGAGCCGCCATCATTTCGGGTTACGCTAAAGGTGAAACCGAATTAATTTCGGTGAAATTAAGTGCTTGTCATGTTGCCTTGAAATCTATATTGACATAGCTATGACACAAAAATGGTTCTGAGTTCCTTCCTACCTCCTGAATTGCATCGATGTATCTTTTTCTTTGGCGTAAGTCAAGCAGCATGTTTGCGTGGGACTCACGCGCCTGCAAGATAATGGTCAGCACAACTAAAACCTGCTCACAGTGCTCTATGGGAGCCGGTGGTTGCGGTGTTGCTATCGGCTCTCAGTTTTGGAGACCAGCAGGGCCGGACTGGGAACCAAAAATGGCCCTGGTAAAGTGCTCGGCCGCCCAAAGGCCTTGTAACAAAATTGGCCCCCAGGGGCCCAAAACCAACCCCCACCTGTGCGGTGCACCGGGGTTTGCCCGGTGCCCGTTACGGCCAGTCCGGGCCTGGAGACCAGCACATATTTTTCTACATCAGACA
Organism: Lissotriton vulgaris; assembly: GCF_964263255.1. Taxonomy (NCBI): domain Eukaryota; kingdom Metazoa; phylum Chordata; class Amphibia; order Caudata; family Salamandridae; genus Lissotriton; species Lissotriton vulgaris. The sequence continues at coordinate 1,721,973,320 of NC_141689.1, forward strand.
TTGACGCAGAGAAGAGGGTGAAAAACGCAAAAGTTGGAAAGAAGGAGAATGAAAAAGCCAGAAAAACAGCCACAAAGGGAGAAAGCAGGGATGAAAAAGAACCTACAGGAGCGAGATAATGGTGCAAGGTGTGTCTAGTTTTGGATTAAAGAGGCTCCCAACCTATGCTGCAAAAAAAGCACTGTTCATGAACAGGCAATGGGCAGGTGTCACTATAAAATGATCTAGTGGAAAAGGCTCAGGCAACTATATGTACAGGAAAAAAGGAGAAAATTAATCAAAGTAAATCATGAACGTAGACAGTCCAAGTTCAGAAAAAGTATTCAGGCGAACCGTGATAGAGAAGAGATATTACTTAATTTACATACTTTATTGATCCTAGACTCCATTTCTCATACTCAGTGTATAATTCTAATTTACGAGAATCTCGCTTAATAATCTTTTACAAAGGGCATGTAATATAACCACATACATTTTAGAAGTGGTTTGAGCCAAAGTCTGAATGAAAGAGACTTCTAGCTGACGGTATTTTCACCTAGGTTTACGGTGTCATAAGATCTCCTTTGAGGTACGACAGTCAGGGTCAAAATTCAGCTGGTTTGTATACAAAAAAATCCCCAACAATATTTCAACTATAAGTTCCATGCCTCATTTGCCACCCCACAGTAGGGTATCTGCTGGGTTTAGCAAAACAAACAGCAGTTCTTTGTCTCCCGGAATATCACACTTTATGTCTTTTTCTGTTAAATCACTCTATTTTTTTAATAAGAAATGAGGAAGGGGAAGCTAGTGTAAATGTATTCTACTACTGTGTTCTATTGTCTTGTTATTGCTGCCATATCAACATTTGCAGCTACCAAGCCTAAATACAAGGGTCGCTTCATCAGTGTACGTTCAGGGTTAAGTAAGCAAACTACTAATTGCATTGGGATTTACTACAAGTAGTAGGTAGAATAAACACAGGTCAATAAATTCTGACACATATGCTGCTTCTGTGCACCGAAGGGCACTATGAAAATATGGAAGGGCTACTATGGCTGCAGCAAAACTCATCAGTATTGTAGGTTACGACCCCCTTAGTTCATGGTAATCTAATACTGCTAAATCGCTGTAATTTGTTTGTACATATATGACATCAGGATAGATTTTAGCAACTGTACCTAATTTTGTTTACAAAATCTCTATAAATGTGGAGATAGCAAAAAAAAATAATTAGCAGATTAGATAAAATCCACTGTATTATTCTAATATATATTAACTCACCCATCAGGTTGAATTCTACTTGTAGGCAGTTAACAGCCAATTCCAATTACAGGCAGCCATGAGTATGTAGGAGGGTGTCGGTGGAGAAAGCTGGAGTAAGAAGCATCCAAAGACACAATGTAGGAGCCTAACCCCACACCCATTCCCACACAGGCTTGCCATGGTTGAAACACTGCATTTCTTGTATGCAGCCGCTGTCCAACTCATAGTCTACCTTCATTACACTGATGACTCCTATTAATATTCTCATCTCAAACGTGCAGGGCATCCACACACCTACAAGCAGATACTCCATCTAATAATACCTCAAACGTAATTTCACTCATATTGCTTTTCTACAGGATTGTGTGATTTATGCAAAGCGTCTGTACCAGTAGTTACTGATTGCTTACTACTTATCTTTGCATAATGTGTTTATGCCCAGTGTTTAGGCATAATGTGCTTATGCCTAATGTGATTACTGCATAATGTGGGTGAGGCCCAATGTGACTGTTGCTTAATGTGTTTGTGCTAAGTATTTATTTGTTGTGTTATTACTTACCAGGTTTGATGGTTCTGACAGCAGCCCGATTGGCCCTGTTCTGTATATAATCCCCTGTAAAGTATTACCTAGTGTCAGGTTGCACAGTGTACATTTGTGATTACATTATAATGTGTTTATTAGTAATACAAAGGCTTTTTTTTATATAACCCTGTGTGGAGTTTCTTTTGTGGTGTGCCTAGTGAAAGTCCAGTCCCTCCTTTGCTCCAGGCAGGAGCAGCACATCGGGTGGAGCTGGGCCCAGGCAGGCCAGCTCACAGGGTCTTGCAGCAGAGGGGCAGTCCTTGTGGCAGTTCCTCCTGGCGCCCACAGTCCTTTACATTCACAGCTCCCAGTAAGCACACCTTTTCATGGAGTCACAGACCCAATATTTATACTAGCCATGTCTTTGTTCTGCCCTGGCACAGGGCTTAGGGATCCAGTCAAAGCCAGTTCTGGGGGCACTCAATATCTTATTTACAGTGAACAACAGTCCACTTTGACATTGCAGGTCCTGGCCCCAGACACACCACAGGGGGGCAGAGCCAGCCTTGTACAAGGCAGGTACAGACCAATTCAGGGTCAGGGGCTAAACATCCCACTACTCCAAATGCAAATCTGCCTATTCAGCCTAGCGCTGACTCACCCAGCCCCTCTGGAGCCCGGCATGTCCCCAGTCCGTGTCACTCCAAAGCCAGACATGCAATACACAGTAGTCAGGCACAAAGACACATAGCACACAGAAATTCCAACTTCTAAAAGTGGCATTTAAAAATAGTGATAATAAATATGTGCACACCATTACGCAGCATTTATTACCGCTATTCAAAACATACCAAACCTGACCACGCTGCCCCTCTCATATTAGGGATTACCACTGAAACACTTATCAGGGAATCCCCGATGCACTCCTATGAGAGGGCATCCTCACAGCAGTGGGAAACCAAAATGGCTGTTTGTCACTACCGGGACATGTCATACATTTAAGGCACACTAGCTGGAATCATCCCTGGATGAGTTGAGGAGGTGGGTGCCCCTCTCACACCTGTAATACCAGTGATGCCTTCTGGTAAATCAACCTGTCAGCTGCTTTCACAGAGGTTGTCACTCAGTCCTTCCCTGCATCTGCCCTGCTGTCTTGGCTGCCACGGCCCCTCCACCTCATGAACCCATGATAGACCGGATCTTACAGAAAGTCACAGCTGTTGGGTCATCGCCTGGAGTGCATGGATACCAAGATGTCCGACCTTGTGGGGTAATCGAGGTCTGTCCGGGCAACTGTTTTCAGGACTGTGACATGGCACTTTGGCATCCTCACAATAAGCTCATGTTTCTTCAGTTTTCTGGAATGCGTGGAGGGTTCAAACACCCTTGCCTTCCCCAGAGACCTCCTCCCCATTCTCACAGGGCTGACTTTTTCCCCTCCTCTGGAAATTCAGCTGGCCTACCGCCTGGGTCCATTATGAGCGGTGGTGTTGGTAAAGGCATGACGTCTAATAGCCTGATCCCTCTGTCATGAGCAGGTACAACTCCTGCTGCAGTCTGCACCCACAACCCTTTAGACCAAGGACAAAGGTAAAGCCCACCTTGCCCTTCGACCTGCTGCAAAAACTGAACATCAAATTTGGCCTGTTTGAGTCTGCACGGATGTGGATCACAGGCATGGCAGATCCAATGACTTCTTTGACCCAGGGGAACTGCGCTTCTTCCTGGAAGCCCTTCAAGAAAAACGGATGGACACAACATCTGCAGAGCTGTTGGCAGCAGCTCTCCAAGTGACTGCTGCCCTCGGGGAGGCGTCCAGCAGACAGACAGCATGACCACTCAAGCAGGTCCCACAGCTGCATTGGCAAGGTGATCCGGGCTGTGGCAGAGCTTACCCAGGATCGAGGGCATGGCATGTCCTGGTTCCAGCAGAAGCCTGGAATACCTGAGGACTGTGGAGTCCCCTCTCTCTGCAGTCTGCTCCCTGTCTGAGCCTTCTGAGTCCTTTGGACTAACAGATGAATATTACCTGAATGCCTGCCACCTCTGGTTCTGTATCCTTGCACTGTTACATGATGGCTCTGTTGTTTGCTGCTATTGATGTCCCATTTTTCTCTCCTGGTATTTGCTCACTTGCATCCCTTCCAATAGCTGGTGCAGGGTGTAGCATTTTCTCATCCCTGCCGAGCCTGCACACCTTGTTGCCTTCCACGCTGTCTCCCGGCCTTAGTGGACCCTCCCCCTCCCAGTATTTTTGCTATTGTTGTATTTCCTTTTCTCCCTGCTACCTGGGGTTTTAGTTTAGTGACCCGTTGTTAGTGGTACGTTGTCACTGGTTTCCAAATATCTTCCCCCATATACTCTCCAGCCTGTTGCTCCCTCTCCCAGTGATAAGAAGACCTCACCCCCATCATCCTCCTTGCCCTCCTCCCGGATGCCTGATTAAGTTCGGCCCTGCCCGACCCTCCTGCCCTGATCAACACAGGCGTCCCCTGGGGGAGCCTGGCCCAAGCCCCTGCCCTCATTGAGGGGCTAGGTGGTCTGGCCCTGAGCCTATCTGCTTTGTGTCCTTGCTCCCTCACAACAAACCTCTCTCTCCCATGGACACTGCGGCTTCTCCACTGCGCTTTGCTCTGTTTTCCTTCTAGCTTGGGGCCTCTCGAACCCGCAGGCATCAAGATTTGGACCTGTGGTTTGAGGTTTCAAGTTCTAGGTTCCCACCAAGGCACCGGACATGGGTTCCCTGCTGGTTGGTAGGTGATCCTCTCCTTTCCTCCTCGATCCCCTCACCCTGCCACAGAGTTAGTCTTTCTTTCTACTTTATACCCTTTTCTCCTCCTAGCTAACCTCCCTCACCTATACTCTTACCATCCTCCTCCTCCTTGTAGGAGGGTCCCCGTCTCTTTCTTCTTCTTCTTCTCTCCCCTTTTCTCTTTGACTGCCCCTTCACACTCCCATCCCATTCCCTTCTCTGTTCTCCCCCTCTTTTCTCCTGTTCTCTGCCTTCCTCTGTGTTTTTTGTTCCATTTCTACCCCTCTTTCTGGCTCCCTCCTCCCTCCTCCTTTAGTATATCCACCCTGTTCTGCCTGTGGATGTAATCTGTCCCCCATGCCACTACATTCCAGCCCCTGGAATGTGCAGCACTTCCTTAAGCACAAGAAGATGCTGCCATACCTCCAATCAAACAGTGTGTATGTGCCTGCACTCCAGGAAACCCACCTCTCGCAGGTGGAGAAGATCCAGCGTGACTGGTTGAGAAGGGTGAATCACAGCAGCCTCCCACCCTTACTCGAAAATACTGAGGGGGGATCCTCCTGCAGAAATCTCTGCTCCTCGTGGTGCTCAAGACATGGATCAATGAGGAGGGTTGGTACGCCTTTGTTAAACTTTGTCTTGGCAGTAAGGCACTTTGCGATGATCTGTATAAGCGCCAATGGGACCCAAACACCAGTTCTACCTCCAGCACAACTGTCTCCTCAAGGAAATTGATGTCACCCATTGGATTGTGGGAGGGGACTGGAACCTGACTTGGGATGTGGTTCTGGACCTCATCGGCATACTGAACGTGGGCAACAATGTGGACCGGGCCCTCATGGGGGACATCACCATGGACCATGGTATCGTGGATTTCTGGCGTCTCACACCCTACGGATCAGGAGTACACCTTCCTCTCACTGATACAAGGCACGCAATCCCACCCAGATTACTTCTTGGTCTTCCTGTCAGTGGTCGCCCTCTCACAGGATGTCTGGATCCTTGACTCTGCGCTCTTGGGCTACTCCTTGATCCTCCTCTCCCTGGACCTGTAGCAGACTAGCCTCAGCCATACGCCTTGTTGCCTCAATATCTTCCATTACCAGTCTCCCATTGGCAAACAACAGCTCCAGTCAGATATTTATTGAGCTCAATCAGTGGCTTTTGTGTGAGTTCTGTGTGAGCGGCTACCAAGGCAAACATCCAGAACTAACGGATGAGGGATGCTAACAGACAGAACGCCAAGCGACAGAGGACCCTGAAAGCTTACCTTGCTTCCCTTACCCACCTCTACACCACAACCACCTCGGTTCTCCTCCAGAGCCATGTGGAGAGGGCCCGCATGGATCTTAATGCATTGTACACCTCCAAGGTGGAGTATGCGCAGCAGTACCTGATGGGTCGCCACTACGAGCAGAGGGCTTAGACTGGGACACTGCTTGCAGCACAGCTGCACTAATAGGAGGTTGCGCTGGCCATCACAGCCTCTAGGTCAGCTGCTGGCAAAACTCTTACGCGGACGTAAGAGCTCCATCTGCAGCAGATGGAGGTCACCGTATATAATTATGCGGATGACCTCCAACTCGTCTTTAATCTGTCTTCTTCCCCTTCTTCTGTCCTTAATTTTCAGTCTATTATGATTCACATCCGAGACTGGATGAACCACAACCATCTGAAACTCAACCCAGACAAGACTGAGCTGGTGTTGACGGGTGGTTCATGCAGTCCCTGGTCTTCTCTGTTTTGGCCCCCTTCCCTAGGCTCTCCACCTGTCCCCTCTACCTCAGTAAAAACATTAGGCATTAAACTCAATTCCCAGCTCACCCTTCACTCCCAGGTTAGTTCTGTGGTGTCTTCTTCTTTTCTCTCACTGCGCACTATACGCAAGGTGTCCCGTTTCTTTTCTTTTGACGCTCTGAAACTGATTACCCTGGCAATGGTCATCTCCCGCCTGGATTACGGCAACGCCCTATATGCTAGTATACCTGCATATAGCTTAAGGCGGTTGCAGCAGATTCAGAACCAGGCGGCGCGCCTGGTGTTTAAATTGCCAAAGTCCCACCATGTCACTCCCCTCCTCAAGTCTCTACATTGGCTCCCAGTCCGTGAACGTGTCCAGTTCAAGCTTGCCTCCATCACCTTCCAAGCTCGACTGGGCACGGCACCGGCTTTTATCTCATCTGAGATCACCCCCTATGTTCCTACCAGGGAACTACGCTCATCCACCCAATCCCTTCTCACAGTCCCGCGGTTCCGGAGGAAGAAATGGGGAGGATCGAAATTTGCGACCCTTGCTCCACTCTTTTGGAATTCCTTGCCTCTAGAGCTTAGAGCCTTAACTCTCTATCCGCAATTCCGGAAACAGCTCAAAGCTCATTTGTTCACCAAATTCTTCAATTAGTCCTCCTGCAGTTCGAATTCCTCTGGCTTAGTTTCTGCCACTCCTGCTCTGTTTCTATCGGTTGCAGCGCCATGAAACCGCTGGTGAACGTGCGCTAAATAAATCATTTTAAATTCAAATTTTAAATTCAAATACATTCAAGCATGCCAATACAACGATAACCTCATCCTACCACTGTCATCCCAACTGCCACCCTTACCTTTGAATAGTCAATACTAACATTCTGTTGAGGACACTCTCTACTCCTGATGTGATTCAGGTTAACTCTTGGTCTCACAGCTACACTGGGAGGAATTTTATTCCTAAGTCACAGAGAGCACTGTTCACACACAGGATGCCTACCCTTCATCAGTAGGAAAGGACTCAACCAAGTTACAGGATTGAGTGAAATTCTGTATGCCCACATCCTTTTTCTTATGCTAATCTCACATGCTTATGAGTTACAGCAGTGTGATTTATTCTTCCTGTAACATATACTGTTTCAAAATAGTATTTCTGTAGTTTGGAACAAAATCTAGCAATGTTGGCAGAGGCAGTCACAGATTCTCCGAGACACAATATGTTTACACGTGGTTTGTGAACAGTTTGTGAAATGAACTTGCTTCCTGAAGTAGTTTATGGCTAATACACAAGCAAGTAGTTTCCTCTTGATCACAGCTCATTTCATTTCTGTCTCATTCAGTGTCTTGGATGCATAGGCCACAATCCATTCAGAGCTTCCACTTTTTTGGGACAGAACAGTTCCTAGCCCTAGGCACTGGCAACTACAGTGATCACACGTTTTTTCCTATGGAAAAGGATCTTAAAGTAGAGGCAAATGCAATTTGCCTCTTAAATTCTGCTTTTCTGGGCAGCCTACACACTCTGCTTCTTTTGATAAGAGTTGTCTCATGTGTTAGTGCACAATTCCTTATGCAGAAACAGATGACCACAAATGTCCATGTCCTAATTAAATACCATGATATTGTGTTTGAAGCATTTGACCATAACATCTAAATATTTAGGCAGGTGGGAAATCGCACCCTGAAAACACCTGCCACTGCCTACATAGGCTGAATGGTATCCTTTTGTACCTGAACAACCCAAAACATGTAATGGAGGCAGTAAGAGGCCAGGACTCCACTGCAAGCCCAATTTAAATATAGGCTTAGCGTAGATTTGAAGTAGAAAAAATAATGACATCACCTATGATATTTCAAAGGACATTGCCCGTGTGGCACTAGCCTGTGGCTCCGGGAGGAGCTCCATTGGATGTCCTCATCAGAAAGCACAGTAAACGTTTTGGGTGAGATGTCATAAGAAAAAGTGCGCCATACAACTAGCGTGGCGAGCGAAGAGCAGGCAACTGGTAAAACGATGGTCAGTGGACCCACTGATTATTCCCTATGATGCAGACACAGAGTTTTGCACAGCTCAGCTCTCCAAGAAGGTCACACAAAAAAACCACTCCAGGCAATATCAGAGGAGGTGACGACAACTCGCCAATCTGCTGCCCCTGGAACTTTAGCGAATGGTGCTCGGCAAGAGTTGACGATCCCTTTCCCCATCACCAAAGCTCAGGAGCTCTAAGATGACGAAAACACCCAAAAGGTAAGTTTTTACCGGGATCCCACAAAACTCATTCCAATTCCAACTGCCACCCTTTTAGTCCTTAGAGCCAACCTTTGAAGGTGGAGAATCCAAGGGGATTGGCAGCTGGGCTGACAATAAGGGGATAAGATAATATACAGCACTTACAAACTTGTTATGACGGCTGTGTTGTTGTGTACAGTAACTAGCGCACACCCTCTTGTTAAGAATAATAATGCGCTCCCATAGATCCTGTCTTTTTGCTGACAGGACACCTATTTCCAGATGCCTGAACATTTTCATGAGGATCTGACGGGTGCAATTAGTGCAGTTTTTGCTCTTATGCAGGAGACACTGAGACCTGTGTGGGACTTCGGGTATGCAAGGTTCCTATGTTACTTCATTGCATGACCACTAATACTAATGAATGGTTTGAAACAAATACAGTTAACGAGGTGCTCACAGTCGAACGGCAGCTTTTACTGCACAGATATATCAGTCCTCTCCAATTAAGAGCCCCGCGGTGCCAGGGAATGTGACAATATAGGCCAAGGGACCCCCGAGTGCGTCAAAATCTGAAGAGATTGTTAATAATGAGGACAAGCAGATCATCCTCTCAGCTGCAACCTTACGATGAGGTCAACATGAAGCCTCTGTGATCAAATCTAATTTGAATTCCAGAAATACAGTGCTTGGCAAACATGTCAGAGAAATCCGTTAGTTTATTATGCAAGAGAAAATGCCGCTGTTTTGCAAATACGTGGAGAAAGCAATGAAACAAGTAAAGAGCACTTTCACTTATCACTGGCAGTAAAGTACTCAACTGTAGCACAAAAGTTTTGGATTTATGCCAGGTTTTCAGGAGATCCATGGGAGAAGTGTGGCTCAATGGTTAGAGCGGCAGACCCTGATGCAGAGGTCTAGCCTGGGACCAGGGTTCAATTCCCCGCCTCGGTGGGTCTTGGGCTCAAAATTCCACAGACCTGATAATTCTCGCCTCGGTGCCTATTCCAATCACGGAGTCCCACTCTGCAACTCGGGCAATAGCTTGCTTAATCTCCACAATGGCCCCCACAACGCTAAGGATGCCTGGCCTCCACCTTGGGGGTGCCCAGAAGTGGACGCCTCACAGGGAAAGCCAGGATGTGTACCACAGCGGTATTCGTACAAGCACCTTGAGACCCTTGTGGGTGAGTAGTGCGCTATACAAATATCAATTTACATTTACATGGGTTAAAAATATACAGAACGATTCTGAATGGTAATAATATGCAGAGTTGGCAGTAAACCCTAACCCCTGGCTTGGATCTGGTCTACATGGAGCAAAGTTGCACACTTTACAGACTTCTGATATACATTCACATTCTCAATCCGGAGCCACACTAAAGAGTGTGCACACTTGTCATATTGCCAAAGTGCTAAGATATTTAAAAGAACACATCTTGCATAATTCTTCATAGTCACTATTTGTATGCTCTGCTGACCCTTAAACTGATTTGAAAGTCATTAGTTTCTCTTCTTTAAGCAGTAGACAGATTGCTCCGCCTGACGTTGCTTAAGGGGGTTGACCTGATGTTTAATTTAACTCATCAATAAGATACCCTCAGAAAAAACGATTGAAGATTTTAGATCAGAGAGAGATGTCCACACTTTTGTAGTCTTTTAAAGTAAAATGTCTTTAACTTGTCTGGATTTACCATTAGCAGACCTCTTGCAGATTTTAATCCGAGTTACTAGTAAAAGTTGGCCTCATTTACCTTAAGAAGACCCAGAAAGAGGCAACCAATGATGCTAATTGCATGTAGGATTTACTGTTCACAGACGCCTTGGCAACCGTTAAAACATCTCCTCTCTGAGATTCAAAGTCAATGATCAACCGTTGGAGATCACCATCTTCAGAAGCCTTACCTATCTCTCTCACTACCAATCACCCATGTTAAACACATAGCACCTTCTCCAGTAAAGAATACTTCAACTTTGGTAATCTGTCGAACAGGAGACACATTATGCATATTGTGTCGAAGCCTGTGAAGCTCATGCAAATGGAGTGGAATCTACTGCAGGATCCAGCATGTTTACAGTGCTGCATTGCCTATGCAGAGGGCACAATGTGTCACTGACAAACAATTCTGGCAAAATGCCATGGTTAACAGGTACTGTGTTAATTAAAGCAATACACAGTTGCAGTGCTGGGTGCTCCCAGCAGGTAACCTTCGATTGCACTTGAAAGCATGACAAGGGGTCACCTGTAAGGGGAATGTGAGTGACAAAATGTTATTTCTCCGAAGGGATCTACAAATCTTACAATGGTCCCGTCTAGATCATTGTGGAAGAGCACACCAGCTCTAGAGCTCTCAAACTATGGGACCTATCCCATAGACACCAGTGATGCACGGTACCTGTTAGAATAGTTCCCCTTAATTGTGCCCTAAATCCATACTCTTTTATGTTTGTTCTCTGTTTCACACTATTTTCCATCCAATCTGTAAATATCTAACATTTATTTTTCTTTTGTTATCTCTGGATCAGTGGCAGAGCAAAGGGGGGTGTGTGGGGGGGGTCTGCACCGGGTGGAATGAGTTTTGGGGGCGGCACCTCCCTCCCCCACTTTTACCTGCGCCGTCGTGAAGCGGCAGACAGCAGGCACCCTCACCACCATCCCTCCCGCCCACTCCCACCAGCGGCCGTCGCGGGAGAGGCGCCAAAAGGTGTAGCTAAACCACAGCTCTGGCTATAATTCTACAAATTGATTTCATGAAACTTGTTACTTATATTTCCTGTTTGGTGAAATTTGTAAACAGCAGACATGTCTCTTTAACCTTCCAGTGAAAGACAACAATGTATATTTTCAAGGAATTCAAATATTATTTTGTTGACAATGTAAATTGTTAATTCTGACCAAAAAACGTGATTATGATAACAGTGCGAGAACCTTTGAATATTCTGCCAGGGCACCGATGTCCCCTGGATCAGTCAAAAAATGGATACTCACAAGAGCAAATTTTTTGTTGAGAATCATCTGCTCCACGAGGGATGACTCATTGTGGAAGAGGTGAGGCTGCATGTGACTCCACATGTGGGGGAACCACCAGAACTCGTCCACTGAACCCAGCAACAGGTCATCACCTTCATCCTCTTTCTTGGTTCCTACAGAAACAAGTACAAAAGATATGTGTTGTGGTAGTTGTAGCACTCCTATTCATAGTTTCTGCTTGAGTCGCTTTGGTAAACCAGAATATGCAAATTAGAAACTTGAAAAGTGCCAAAAACACAACATTCGATCAGCTTTAAAAACAACAAACTGGTTATTTATCCATGGCTCAGATAAATATATGGAATACTCGTTATTTAGTGTTTTTTATAATAAATGTATACTGAAATAATGGTTCCTTTGGAATGATGGGTACACGTGGTTTTCAAACATTTCTACTGAAATGGCATTAATGCATGAATAGCACCGAAAGGAGAAAAGGCCTCAGATTTCAAATCAGCCAAAGCAACGCGAACAGAAAAAGCCATGCTGTGCTGATTTTTAATCCGCTGTTAAGATTTAAAATCAAAAAAATGTAGTGGGGCAAAGCTTGGAAGAGTGATTACAAATATCATCTCGTCACCATTTATGTTCATCGCAAGTTTGGAGGCCAATAACCTCTAAACTGCCTAAATTACAATATAAGATTCATATCCTCTTATTCACTAATAAAACAATTCACAAGACATCAACTATCCTAATAGACAGAAATACATCTCCTGCCTGAGAGTCCTTAAACCCATACCTATGTATCTGCTGCTTCTCTCATCCAATTTTTTGCCACTTTATGTAGCTCAAAAAATTCTTAAAATTGATCGGCAAGAGGCCTGGCCAGGTGAAGACCGTGGTGTACCTGTTTGTTTACATTAACCATCCTTTTAAACATACTATATACCATGCAGCTGGGAACCTGGTGGTCCCTTCAAGTATGCAGGGCTGACATCTGTACTCAAACTGCGAGCCATGAAACTGGGGTCGACCAAGTAAAAATGTTCAACATCAATTAAGGGTCAAATGTGTGATCATGGTAATGAAGGTCTATGCTAAACCAGAATCCTAACTGCACTGAGGACTTGCTCGTGCTCCTCAGCAGGCCCATGTTCCCAACCCGAAACGAGACGCCATCGGACTACCGTTTCACGGAGATCGCGTACAGCTGCTCCTATGTATCCTCGGCATTCTCAATTGGAGGACTCCCGTATCACGGAGATCGCGAACGCGGCTCTGACGCATTTCTGGCATTCCTTCACAATAGGTTCCCCTTCACACAATTTCACGGTCGTGGTAGCTATTGTGCACTTCTCTGATGTCCTAGGCGCAATTTAAGCATGCCTGACGACAGCATCAACCCTTGAAACTTGCTAACTTGAGCAGTTCCTTGCGGGTGACCCTGCCCACATTTCCTTGGCACCTGCAGCCTCCCCAGGCGCACACGCCTGACAGTATTCTTCACACTTGCCTAATACCGCCGGCCTATCAGCCACAGTATTTAGAGCATTTGTTGACAGGCATGTCAACCCAAATGTCCTGAAGATGATCCCAGTGATTATAATAGGGATCGAAACGTCGCCAACAAATTGTACACCATATACATAGACAAAATTGCAATGTTGAATTTGTAATGGTGTGCCGACAATCTTTTGTCTGCTGTACCTATATTTAATGTAAATGCAGACACGCTTTCGTTGCCTGAACCCTTCCCTTAATGTTGTTTTGTATGTTGTTGTTAGTAGGACGCAGGTTGTGTCCCGCTTGAATTTTCCGCTAATCTCTGTCTTACTAGTATATTGTACATTAAAAAACTGTCCAGCTGGGCAGATAATATAGCACTGATTGGGTCTATGTTAATTGACACTTTCATTGAAATTTTCTACGGGCCATTGTCTTTATAAATAAACCAGAATCTGCAGCCTAATTGAAAGGGCTCCTGAAAATGGTAGAGCACCGTGCAAAAAAAAAAAATAATGGGCCCCTGACTGCCACAAGAAGATTGATTTGTGGTCAAAAAGAGAAAAAGGAATGGAGCCTTAGCATACGTTTTGCAAAGAATGAAAAGGACTTTGCAGTTCAACATTTCTTTGCATCTTTGCAGCATGTGATAGGGGATGTATTCACAAACTGCACTTTGTAGTACGTTTTGTAGTGCTTCAACAGCACTACAAACATTCTACAAAATCCTATTCACAAACGTAGATTCGAAGTTTATGCCTCTGCTTCTCTTATCTGTGCAGAGATCTCGGTCACACTGTGGAGTCTCCTCACACTTAAGTATATGTTTTAGTACTAAATGGGGGAGGGATAGCTGGATTGGCTGGAAAATGTGGAATGCTTACTACTAAAAGGGAGGGGTTTAGCGAGAAGTAACAAGAGTTTGAAGGTGATCCAGAGAGGGGGTTAGGGGTGTTTTAGAGTGCAAACATTCTTGCCCTGCGATGAACACGTCTAAGAGTTTGACCAAATGCCAGACACACAGGAGCTAGTGTATTCTATCATCCTTGTGATTGGAGCTGCTTCTATAATGGATCCTGAAATTCTTTCAATAGCTACTTATGCCTTAAGGGCTTTTTTTCACAGAAGTGACAGCAAACGCCTTAGGTTGCAAGCAAATCAGTCACTTAAATTAAAGAGGAACATTTGTAGGTTCAATTTAGAGCACACCTACATCAGATATGTCTTACAAAGACTGAGCAGACAAGACAGCAACCAGAAGAGTTAAAGTAGATTGAAAAGAGTTTCAAATGATGGAAAAGAAAAAGAAAAAAGAAAACATTCCATTACAGTAGATGGACTTTTCTGGAAGTGACTGCAAAACACCAAGGGCCTCTTACGCCGCCAGAGCGTCACTATTTGTGACGTTCCAAGACGCAGGAGCCTGCTCCATAATTATGAGGCAGCACTATTGCATTTTTTTTGGCTTAATGCTGCCTCGAAAATATTGTATCATTTAACACAGTTTTCTGTGTTAAAGGGGCGTACAATGGGTGTTGATGGAGATGTTCCTAGCAACATCCATGACATTTTGACACTGCCCTAGATTTATGAGAAATCGTAAATCTGACGCAGTGCTAAAAACGTACGCCTCCCAGGAGAGGCATAAGGGAGGCACAATGAGGAGAAATATCTTTATTTCTCCTATTTTTCATTTTTCTATGTGTGCTGCATTCTGCAGCATTCATAAAAAGAGGAAAAAGCCTCTTGCGATTTCTTTGTGCAGGAAGGTTTCCCATCCTGCACAAAAATAATCATCCCTGCAATGCAGGTACCCTTGCACCATAGTGCACATGTACTTGCGTTGGCACACAGCAGCCCATTATGCGCCGGTGCAGGGGAAAAGGACAGGAATGCACTGTATCTAATAGATACAGCACATTCCTGCTCTTTTCTTTTGCCGTAAGGTGGTGCAGCAGGAAGGCCTGCGCCGCTGCCCTATGGCAAAACCTTATAAATGAGGCCCAAAGATTCTTAAAGATGTTGGCGGTCGGAAATGACAGGCATGAGTGACAACGAATAATTACTTACGGGCCAACCTTTCCGTACCTGCTTAAGTGGAGTTTGTTAAGAAGTTCTTAATGAACCAAAAAGATCCATTAATGAGATTATGGTTGCAGCAAATATGATAATATATGAACAATGAGGAAATTAAAGGTTTCCGGATACAAAGAGAATTTAGTAGGGCATTGGAAGTATGACTTAATGGAAAGTGTCACATCCTAACTTGGTGCTTCCTGGAACATTTAAAGCTCAACAGGCATATGTACATTAATACCCAGTCAATACTACAGTTCCTTTACAAAACATAAAAATGTGGCGAGTGGAAAGCTTGAATTAATCTAAGCCATTGGCGATCTCTCTTGGCTGAATTCCAGCCCATCATTTTTCACCCGCCATGCCACTCTGGAAAGAGATCCACCATATGCAAATTAGGACAAACTCTGGTCCTCATGAGAACAATCCATCTAAAACTGCCAGGTGAGGACCCCTTGAGAAGGGAACACAAACAGCCTCACACTCCTGTTTAGGCCTCAACAGTATTTTGTATCCTGAACCCTATGGCACAATGAGCATAGAACCCATGTCTGGGCATAGCCATTGCACTCAGGGAGGCACTTGCAAAAACTACAAGGCAAATGGATGGAATGCTTCAGTTAATCTCAGCCATTGCCAACCTTTAGGGTCGAATTACAGTCAATCGTTTTTCACCCACCATGCCACTCTAGACAGATGCTCACATCATGCAAATCATAACTGACCCTGCTCCTCATGGGAACTGTCCATTCCAACTGCCATGTGACTTTGGGGTTGCTTGTGTTCCTGTTTGCAGGGGACCTTATTTGACAGTGTGGGCTAGATTGCCCCCATTGGACGGGATCAAGAAGTATTTGCATAAGACCAGTTTCTGTCTAGAGTGACAGAGAGGATGAAAAATAATTGACAGGGATGAGGTTCTGAGTGAATGAGAGTGGATGAAATTAGTTCAAGTATTCCATCCGTCGCTTTGTCCTGTAGTAGATGCCAAAAGTGTGACAAGTATACCTATGCATGGCTTCTGTGGTTAATGTGCCACGGGACTCAAGATATACCTCATTAAAAAGTCTTAAGTAGGTTGAAACTGGTATGGTGTTGCTTTAGTTCTCATCTAAAGGGGATTTGGGCTGACTCACTTTAGAGCAGGCTCAAGACTGATTTGCATATGACTGGTGTCTGTCTAGAATGGTATATTGTGTGTAAAATGATGATCTGGAATATGGCCAGAGTGATTGCCAGTAGTTCAGAATAATTAAAGTATTCAAGCCATTTCTTTATTCATGTTGTCATATATTGCCATACGTGTAATGTGTATGACCACATGTGCTTTTCTTGCTCACTGTACCACAGGACTCAAGCTATAGCTCTCTTATGAAACCTATGTAGGTTGAAATCAGTATGGGGTTTCTTATGTCCTCGTCTGGAGGGGACCGGGTCTGGCAGTTAAGGTTTAACTGCTCTCATTGGAGCCGGATCAAGAATGATTCACACATGACTAGTCTCTTTCTAGAGATGGTACAGTAGGCAAGAAATGATGGGAAGGGATGTGGCCCTGAGTTGTTGTGAGTTGCTGAGATTAATTCAAGCATTCCATCTATCACTTTGCTCTTGTTTCAGTACATTTGCAGCATGTTTACTGTTTTCTGGTTTGCAAGTCCTATGATTCATATTTACTAAACAGTTTGAGGATACCCCATCCTTCAATATAGTCCAGGGAGGTTTTCAGGCATGCCTTTTAAAATATTGGCGAGAGGGCTATTTTTAAAAAATATTTCTGAATACGGGAAGTTGTACTAGAGGAGTACTCTTTTACACACTGTTACATGTCTTTGTGAACTGGCCCAAAACGTAAAATGTCCTTCTAGTAAATGTGCGAAGAGGGCGCAGACCTTAACATTTATGTGAATTGTATTGAAATATTTCCGTTTTAGAGGTGTTTGGGACAATTCACAAAGTCATGTAAGAAAACGTTAAAGAGTACTACAGGAATACAAATTTATGTACTGCAAAATGCCTTTTTGAATAGGCCCCTAGGTTTGTTTCCTTCACTACCTGTTTCACCTATTTTGTAGTATAAAGGAACTGCCACAGAATGTGGCATTTCTCAATTTCGCCTCAACTTTTCACCTGGTTGACATGGTAAAATGCAAGAAGCTGAGCTGCATAGGTATGAACTAGACTTACTGTTCATATACTATACATCTTAGCCCAGGTGAGACTGAATCAACAAGGGAAATAAAAGTTCCTGTTTTAAGACTAGACTTCATGTAGAGTTAAACAAGGTTTGTAATTGGAACCATTCGGTGTTCACTGTACATAAATGATATGTACTCTGAAGTATTCCAGAATAGCTCCCGTAGCTCAACTGCAGCAGTTGAAGTATACTGCACAAACATTAGCTTGAATATTAATGTAAAAAATAAAATCCATGATTATGGTCCATTGGAAGAACTAGAGAATATGAAACTATTGTAATTTCATTTTGAGGCGAAGAGTCTTAGGTGACAATGCATAGAGGATAATTTTCACTGAGAAGCACACATTCAAAATGGCATCTCGAGACATAGCCTGCTGTTTAAGAGATAGCATTAATTAATGAGAAAATATAGAAAAAAGCAATTGTCCTTGCTAAGCAGAACAAAAAGAATCGGTTATAAAGAGCCAAGACACTTGACAATATGGTTAGCTTCTTATGGAGAGATCTTTTTCATGCTGAGTTCTGACAACACCCATATCATAGAAGCCTCACAAATCCACAAGAAAGGAGTATGTTCACCATTGTGAGGACTGACATTTATCAAGTTGGAGATAAATTAGCCAAATCCAGCCCAGCAAAACAAAATTGCTAAATTTTGGCAGCCGGTCAGAAGATCTGAGTCATTTTCTGCTTTGTACAAGGCCTACAATGCTGTAAGGAAACTAAGATTGGTTAGAACTCAAGTGTCAACCAGTATCCAGCACACAAAGAACACAGTGATCATCCAGTTGGCAGACCTTGACTCTCATGGTAACAGCCAAGTTCTTTGAAGAAATACAGATGATGAGAATGAAGTTGGCAAATCTCCCGGAATCTACAAAGTTTTCGTAAGAAAGTAGCTGCATGCTCTGTAAATGAATTGTGATTGAGCGAGGCATTATGGCTGTATTCTTCTTCTCAAAATTGCACTTCAATTCTCTGTGCAATTTCCTCTCTGTATCCTTTCCGTAAACCTTTTTCTTTTTATAAAGTATGATTAGAGTCTACTACATTTAAAGATTTTACATACTTGGTTTAATCTAAAAAAATATTAATGAGTACATTTCAAATTTCTTTCATAGCTTTGAGTTTGAGCTCCTTTTTCTTTGCAGGGGTAATATCAAAAAGCTCCTTCTGTCCCTTTTGCTTCTGTACGTCTGGGCATTATAGTCTGTTTTTTTACATTATTCCATTTGCTAATTGCTAATTGCTCCCTCTCTCTAGAACTTTCTTTCACTCATTCAGGTACCTATGACAAATGTTCAAACACAAAAGTGTGAAAGATTGAAAGTTCAAAAAAGAATGTTGAAAAACCAAAAGTTGACTGTTGAATTTGAAAAACTATTTAAAATGTTTTTTTTTTTAGTAAAAAGCTAGGATTACAGTATGAACTGGGTTATGAGTTAGGGCATTGTAAATGGTTAGTGTTACTGACTTATTTAAGGTTCAGACAAGGGGTAGAGATTGACCTTAAGGGATGGTTGGGAAAAGTGATATTCCTTAGGCTAGGTTTAGAGTTAGTATTAGGATGTATACAAGAGGGAAACATTTTATAATAGGATGAGAGATTATGTAAGGCTTAGATATAGGTTTGGTGTAAGGCTGCGAGGTGGGTTAAGACAAAGGATAACATTAGGATCAGTAGTTAAACTTTAGGATTAAGGTAGATCACAGCATTGGGGCAATGGTAAGAATACTGTTACAGTAACATGATTGAATTAAGCATACAGTATGAGAGGTGAGATGGCAGTTATTGTTATGACTGTGTAGCATTAGAATTAGGGCTAGAGTTATGGGTAGAGATAGAGTCAGTTAGTGAGGGTAATTAACAGAAAGTAAAACCGCAGTGAAAAGGAAAAAAAAGCATTACATTTTCTTAATGTTTACTATTAACATTTCAAGACAAATACATAGACTGCATTGCATTTCCAATTACGTTTCCAAAGTATATTTGTTTACCTTTTAGCTTTCAACACTTAAAAGACGTTTTTAAAACTAGAATCTCTTCAGACAAGCCACTTTTCTTTCTTTTCCTTTAAAGTCTTAACTTGATGCACCTCCTCCATGCACATTTTGGTCCATTTCTCATCTTTACTTACTATCCACGCTCTTGCAGTCTGTAGTCAGTAAGTACATATCTATATAGTTGGCTCTAATTATCTGATTGATTCCTATCAATCATACTTTGGATCCACTCAACCCACCGAAATGTTTCTTTCTTTTGTGAAAATTGTGTTTGATAAAGTCACTCTTGTTTTTTTATATAGTTGGCCTCTCTTGAGTTTCTTCCTCTAGTATTTCTGAATCGGATATCCCTTTTGCCGAGAACACTCAAGACTATCTTCCACTTAGAAAATTCACATTGCACAGGATGTTTTTTAGGTCCTCTTTTGTTTCCTTTTCACCCCACTGCTCTTGCTTCAATCATCTTGTTGCTCACCCTATCCAATACTATCTATGCTGAGCTGACCTTGCTCAGAGGTTTTCTTCTTTCCCTTCTTGTGATGGAGAACACGAGAATACTGTCTCCAACTGCTTCTCTGGATCCATGCTTTGATGAGTTCAACATTTCTGTTCTTCATGATAGTCTGCTAAATTAAGTAATCTTTCACTACAATTGTCTTTTATCCCCTTTCCCTGCATTTCTCCATACACTCTTCTCTTGCTTCCAACAATCTGGAAGCCATTTTTTATAATGGATTTCTTTTTACAATTACTCTTCTCTGTTGCACACTCTTTCAGAAAATGTCAATTCTGTTAGACCTATCTTCACTCTTCTAATCTAAATTACTACTCCTCTCTTATTCTTGGCATCCTTGCCTATCCTACTCCCAGCTTCAGTCTAGATTTGAATTCTCTTTTTGTCTTTTTTTTAAATTCTCTGCTACTCATATTCCCCATGTTGTGCTTCTCTCCACTGGTGTATCTTCCATACTTGTCTTATGTGTTATCTACTTTTTTTTATTTTTCAATGTATCCACAAATTAGCCTTGCGCTACTGATCTATATGTAATATATGTTGTTATTCTTTATTTCTCGTTAAGCTCATCTTATTTGTACTCAGTTTGCTCACTTGCTCTTAAACATTGGATACTACGCCCAGCTTCAGCCCATCTAACAATGTCACTTTTTTATTTTGCTCAAATTTAAGTTTGGACTGTATTTCTAAATATGTATGAAGCAATGTGGCAAATTTGTATAGCGCAAGTATAACCTGAAAGTCTCAAGGTGCTGAATAACAAGTGTATATTGTTACCCAGCTCAACAGTACTCATTTTATTGACCTCAGATGGATCAAAGGCTGAGTGGACACGCCCGGATTAGAACCTGTGCCCATGAGGTCGAACACAGACCCCTGCAGTGGATGCATTCGTCCCCTGCGCCACCAGACCCGGCAAATGTGGAGTGTAAATCAAATCAGATGAAATATAATAGAATTCAATGTTTGTTGGTGACAGAACACCAAATACATAAGCATGTTTGCCCCAGAAACCTACTTATTCTACCTGAGTCAAGCAACACGTGACAGGTAATGAAACATTTTTAGTCTCCAGCATTCCAACCAATAGCCAACTCCACACTGACTTTGGGCAAGGGTCTAAATCCCAGTTTCAAAGAGAAACAGATCTGAGCAATGTCACATCTCAAATAGGTATAACATCTAGTAGCACAAAACACTGCACTTGGATGATGCTAATGGTTAGGAGCTTAGAAATGCCTGAACCTCCAAAGTGGTACCATGTACTCTACAAGACCCATCTTAATTGAAATATATGGAAGCAGCTTATGACCATGTGCCCAGGTATTGCATGCCATAACAAAGTAAAATATTTCCGGGGGAGTTTTCTTTTGGGAGTTATTGAATTTGATGTTGAACACAACTGCCTTCTTCCAGACAGGTCGGACTCATCCAATACCGCCAGGGCACTCGGGCCTCTATTGAACTCTCTACCAAGCCTAACGGGCACTGACCTGTGTTATTCCTGTAAACTGTGTATTTTACTGCATTGTTTTCCAATAAAAGATTAAAACCTAAAATATTTCCAATCAAAATGTCAATATGATTACATGAATATTCCAAGATAATTTATCAGGAAATCTTGTTCATCTTAAGTTAATCGAAAACACCATCTGAATGTGGAATTATGACAAATGCAACAATGTATGTCTGTGTTCATTCATTTAACTCATGAGAAATTTGCATACCACTACATGCCAAGAAATCCTAATATATTAATCAATAAAAACAATTCTCAAGCAAAGCACCACCATCTGCAGAGGTGAGGGAGGCATACAAGGTGGTAAACGAGGGCAGGGTCATTAATGTCCACTGTGTTGTTAAAATTGGCATGCCTTTCTCCAAAAAATAACGTTTTTTACTGGATGTAGAAAAAAGCCTATACTTGCTTTACAGCTCCATTATTAACAACTACTCATAAGTTAAACGGAAAGGCTTGTACAATACAATATTTTCATTGTTAAAACAGCACGGAATGATTATTTCTCATAAATTGATGAGTACAGCCTTACAAAAGGGATTCCATTAGCTGAAGCTAAACCATGACAGTGAGAAACTTCATATGATGTGTGATGTGATTCCATCTTTGTTTTTAAGTTTCACCTACAAGTATCTTTTATGTGTATGTTGTTGAAGACCTAGGGCCTTATTTACAAGGAATTAACACATCCCATGCTCCCATGTCCAACTCCTCTCTGCTCCAAGCTGCTCACACTGCTCCGTGACATTTAGTTGTTGCCGCCAATCCCAGCCCACTCCAATATTTCCCCCCTGCCCTAACGTTGCGTTCTTCTACATTTAAAAAAAACATGATCATACAGGCGCGAATACACCTCATCAAATGGGCCTTTTTTTCCTTTTTGAAAATGGTGTTCAGAAAGGAGGAGGAGCGAAGGAGGTGAAGGAGGAGAGCAATGTGCAACAAATCAGGATAACTTACTAATTCTCATCCTTTTTAATCTGCGTAAATTGTTTGTCTAGCAAGGTTCCCTTCAGTGAACAATCTTAACGCACTTCTTCCTACTGGTGAGTATTGAGGTAAACCAACGAGTTTTTGTTGATCAATTTTCCTCTCATTTCAGGTTTTTCACTTTTTGCTTTTTGATCAAATTATTTTAATCTGGATCTGCTGAACCCTTGATTAGTTTCTAGAGCTGCAATTTTTCATTTATTTCCTTTCAACTATACATGGATTGAATCTTGAACCTTGTTTCCCTAAATGTGGGTTTTTCTTTCTGCCGTTATCGGCACTGACCTTACAGCCTTCTGGCAAAAGGGACAAATTGCCTTAAGGCACTGACTCCATACTACAAATCAACCAGAAACCTTCCTCATTGCCTGCCAACTTGAGCCGTCAGCACACTTTCAAGCAGATGAGACCCAGTGGATGAAAAACAGCTGCCTTCAACTAAACACCAACAAAAAAGACGTACTCATCATGGGCCCAAACCCCGACGCCTGGAGCGACACCTGGTGGCCCACCGCCCTCGGAAACCCGCCAACCCCCACAGACCACGCACGCAACCTGGGAATCATCCTGGACTCCAAGCTCAAAATGGACCGCCAGATCAACTCTGTCTCATCTTCCTGCTTCCACACCCTCCGCCTCCTTTGTAAGACCTTCAAATGGATCCTCCTCGAACACCGAAAGACAGTCACTCACGCCCTGGTCACCAGCAGACTCGACTACGGCAACGCACTCTACGCCGGAATAAACAAAAACCTCATCCGCAAGCTACAGAACATCCAGAACGCCTCCGCAAGACTGGTCCTCAACCTGCCAAAACACTGCCACATCTCCCAGCACCTGCGCACACTCCACTGGCTCCCCGTCGAGGCGAGAATCACCTTTAAGATGCTCACCCATGCACACAAGGCCCTCCACGGCACCGGACCAGCATACCTGAACAGCCGACTCAAATTCCACGCACCCAAAGGACCCTACGATCAGCCCAGCTTTCCTACGCCGTGGTCCCCCGCACCAGAAAGACCAGATCGGGAGGCCGCTCCTTCTCCTTCCTCGCGGCCAAAGCATGGAACGCCCTTCCGCTCCACCTCAGACAGGCAGCATCGCTCCCCATCTTCGCAAGAAACCTCAAAACCTGGCTCTTCGACAGACCCCCTCCTTGATGGAATGGAACCTGCACCCCCCCCCCACCCCTTGAGCCTTGAGACCCTTACGGGTGAGTAGTCGCGCTTTAACAAACTCCTGATTGATTGATTGAGAGGCAGATCTACTTCTAGTAGAAGGCCCAAGGCTACACAACGGCATCAACCACTTCTTAAGACCTAAACGCCACCACTTGCTTATCAGGAATCTTCTGAAAACGGAACAGTCTGACTAGCTTGCTAATGAATCATTCTCTATGCCCGAGATCATCGTTTATGAGTCCCCACCATACCCGATTGGATGCCCCTCTCCACTACCTCGTCTTTTTCTCTGATTGGACAATGATTTTATTTCTGTTCTGCAGCCTAAAGTAACCATTTCAAAACATCCAAATGAAATTGTAAATAACACTTTGTTGATTTTCTTTCAAGTGGAATAGCACCGCAATAGGCCAGTTTATCACACTGATGAACAGCAAAAGACCTCAGAGGGCCCATGTTCTCCGTCAATAAATCACAGATGAAGGGTCATGGTTTGGCAAGCTTCACAACAGGAAAGGCATGGAGAAAAAGAAACAGCTCTACACTAAACTTGATGGGACCAATAGAGCCCCTAAACACCTCAATGCTTGTGATGATGTTATACAATATGGATGACGATTGAATCACGATTAGCATCTAAATAATTTACCCCAGTACGTGAATCACATTTTACCGTATCACAGAACTAAATTTAGACAAAATCCAAAACTTACTACCATTTTGGTATTCACAAAAGGCACTTACTCATTTTGGTATTCACAGAAGGCAATTACTCATTGATGAGTAATTGCCTCTGTGAATACCAAAATGAGTAAGTGCCTTCAGTGAATACCAAAATGAGTAAGTGTCTTCTGTGAATACTAAAATGGTAATACGTTTAGGATTTTGTCTTAAGTAAGTTCTTTGAAGCGGGCCCACAGAACTTAGAAATGAAGGAGAGATAATGAAATTGAAACAGGCATTGTGCCGAACATTGCAGTGTGGAAAAAAAGACCCTTTGCCCGTCACAACCTTGTGCAGTTGCCCCATGAGCAAAAACATATCATCTTGAGATCAACCCATCGACTCCTCATTGCCCCCATTTTCCCAGTTACTAGATTCTGATCAAGGGGTGCAACCTGAAGCGGTAGAGACCTCTCCTCTTGAAATGCCAAACAATCACTTACGTCAGGTGCAAAATCAAATCGCAGCAGTGAAATTAAGAATAACCTAGGGCAGACACGCTTAATGAAAGCTTGACAAAGCCACACGCTGTATCTTCCATAACAGCAGCGATCCAGAGGTCCATATTTTTTTTTTATTGTAATAGCTAAACAAATAAATACATATAGGGCACCATTCCGCATTGAAGCGCAACAGTACAACCATCTGAAACAAGCTCTCAACTTCAAAATTGGGACAAGCATCTTACTTAGAGTCACACTATAAAAGTCACCATGTAAATCACACTCTTCCTTTACCTGCTTAGAAGACACATGCAAATAAATCCTCCTAGAATGCAGATGCACACAAATCACTCTTCCTTTAATGCAAGGAGAAGAATAGGTCACACCTGGCGGCACACCATGACAAGATAATTTACCACTGGAATGTGTTTATTTAATAACACTGTCTGCCTTAAGTTTCTATGTAATAGTTAGTAGGTCAGGCCAACAGAAGGCTGATTAATGTTTACTGTGGCATGGATGCCCGAGCATTGTATCCGTTATCAGGTAATTTGTTGCCATTCTTTCACTATTGATTAAATAAATCACTGTTTCTAAACAAGCCATGCTTATTTCACTGTATTGAATACCTGGGTGCCGCTCGCAGTCGCAGAACTGCTGACTTATCCTGTTGGTGTTTGGAAGTGTTCCTCTACTGATCTGCAACCGGACCTGGAGGGCATTGTATAATCCCTGGATCATCGGAGCTGACGCTGCGGGGGAGAGCGGGACTGCGAGAGCCAGAGGGCATTGCGCGGCAACAACTAGGCGCACCTGGTCTCTCTTCCCGCCCCTCCTCCCCCACGTCAATACTTAAGTGACGCCCTTAACGCTACCGTGGGACGCGCGCGGGATGAGCCGGGCGAAGCCCGGGCAAAGGGCGGGCCCTCTGAGGCCCTCAGAGACCGAGTGAGGCCGGGCAGGGCCTACCCTCTTCCATCTACTGATCCTCATAGTTATCTGGTTCTCCGATGGCTCAAAGGCCGGGCCAACTACAGTCTGAGAAGGCTGGGTGTAGTTTTAACGGCCCTCTTGATAATTATTTCACAAAGGCTCCTACTGATCAAGATAGGGAGAAAACTCTGGCAGAGCGTAGGGCAGAGCGCCGTCGCTCTGTCGAAAGTATAAAGAATAAGGTTTCTTCCGTTTCCCCGCCCAATGCCCTTTCGCTTACTCTTGGATGTACTTCCTCCAATGAAGATCCTTTATCCTTGGAAAGCTTTCCATTCTTGTTACGAGACTGCACTCCTACACCCTTGGGTCATATAGACCAGCCCGTGAATCACATCCCTTCCTCTAGTTCGATATTGTCTGATGTTGACTTGACTACTCGGACCCTGGCCCAGCCTAAACATGCTCTAAATAAATTGAAAAAACCAGTGCAGGCAAAGAGTCATGGCCCACCACCTGCAAAAAGAAGACGGAAGGGGGGGGGGCTCCGCAAAAGCCAAAGATCAGTCACTCGGATTTTGGAAAACCTTCTAAATCTATCATCAGAACTGCCCTGAACCCTGTTGTTGCTCAACCTAACATGCCAATTCTGGCTTCCTTGCCACCTTTGGCACCAGCTGTACAATCTGTGAATACTATTGCTTCAATCGACATTCTGGATGACCCATCCCAAATGGATGTTTCCACTGTCGCCTCACTGGATAACATGGAACACCTAATTAGGTCTTTCATTTTACCCATTATAGAGAGGCTGAGGAGGGTGGAGAAAAAGCTTGAAGTGATTGAGGCTGCAGTTATTAATCACCAGGGACCATCTAAGACAGTGGTGAGTGGGGTTCCAGTACCTCCAGCCGCGGTGCCTACGTGCACCCTCGGCGTCTCAAAAGGTACTTATCAATCAATTAAACCAACTAATCCCAAGCCTCAGAAGTTCCCTCCCCTAAACAGAATAACAGCTCAGTCCCCATACCAGTAAGTGAAGCTGCGACGGGACCTGAGAAACCTTCTGTGGGGATTTCACAGCAGACCACAAGGGCTCCCATCAGACACACCAGGCCACCCTCTTGAAGAATCCCCCAAGTAGAATTGCCCCCCGAAGCCGCCCCTTATGTGGTTGTTCTGACGGGGGTCCTCAGCTTGCCAATAAATAAGAGGGAGGGGTTTTTCCAGCTCAAAAATAAAATCATGCACTGGCTTGCCCAATTTAGGCCATTAACACATAACATTGATGGCGATATTGTGCATGTTAGACGACTCCCCTGGTTGGGTAGTAGGGTCAAGGATATCGATGGAGATTTAGTTGTTATAAATTTTAGAGACCCTCGAGCAGTCACCTATATATTAAATTGGCCCCAGGGTGGAGGCAGTAACTCTATTGTTCCGCGCCCCTTGACCTATTTTTACCCTAGATCCCTGGTGTTTCCTCCTACCCACACTGGCGCTCAGATACCTAACCAGACTGTTCCCCTAATGTCCTACAACACTGTGTTTCCGCCAGAACCTCCACATTATCATCATGCTGCTGACCCCTTTGGGTGGAATACGGTACCTTTCAGGTCTATCAGAAATCCTAACAGGAGGATGGAACACCTGAGACCTTTCACACCCCTGGAGACAGCAAACAGGTTTGATGTCTTCTCTGGTCTGGATAACTGTGATTGAAGATCACAGAACGACCACTGTATGGTTGGTCAAACAAATGAAATGCAAATAGAGAAAACTGGTGGTGGCTGTAAATCGAATGAAAAAAGACAACAATTAGTGCTGGAGAGCATAGGAACAGTCACACCAATTACCTTAGAATCTGCTACACATAGGGGTGAGTGTGATTTAATATTGAAGTCTATTCCTGTTGTAGAACAAGTGGTTCAAGATCTGATGTTATCTAGGTCCAACCAAGGGGGAGCTGACATTGACGTAGGAGGTGTCTTGAACACAAGGCAAGTGGGCGTTGCCCCTGTCCCCCCAGTAGCAAGCCCTATATTAGGGGCTGGTAATAGTGTGGCCTTGAAAAATGGGGCAACACTAGCAGGGGAAAGATCAACCATGCAACACAAAATTACCTTGATATCCTGGAATATCGCTGGTTTGACAAAAAATCTTTCTGACCCTGATTGGTCTAATTATATAGACTCCTGTGACATTTGTCTGCTTCAAGAAACATGGACCCTTGAAACACCACATAGGGTGGGATATAGGACTTTCAATATCGAGGCAGTTCCATCAGTCAGAGGTAGACCATCGGGGGGGGCTTACGGTATGGATCAGAGTGTCATTGGAGGTAAAAATCACACAATTAAAAACAGATTCAGCAGATATACTAGGACTTGCAGTTAATCTGAAGGAAGGTAGGCGTATTGTTGTGTTTAATGTTTATAACCGACCCTGTGGGTTATCGAAAGAATCTGTAATTTTTGATAAATTGGATAACCTCCTTACTGATCTTGTATATACGCCTAGTAGTATAATAGTAGGCGGTGATTTTAACTGCAATTTTGAGCCGATTATAGGGTTTGGAGATGTTTTTTCAGATGAGGATAGGGCCAATAACATCCCTTCCCTATCACATACGGAGGGAGTGGGCTGTACGATCCTCGCAACCCAGATAATGAGATTGGTATCAGTACATGGTTTGAGGGCCTGCAATGGCTGTTTTCCATCAGACTTTCCAAATGCACCAACATTTGTCAAAAACAATTCTCACAGTCGGATTGATTATATTCTGGTATCTTTCGACATTTGGTCCTTCCTATCTGACTTTGTAATCGACTCTAGGTATGAAAGTGACCATCGGCCGTTGCACTTGTCAATAGACTATAGATGAGTCCCTAGTACTAGGATTCCGATGGATTACTGCATGTTGGATAACTTAACCTCTGATGCCCCTTTAATGAGTAACAATAGGCGCTCCCTTAAATGGGCTAGCTTATTGAGTAATAAGGAGGCATTATCTAGCATTTACCTACTCCTTGCAGATATTTTTGCAAAACATCTGCTTCAATCAGTCGAGGGTAAGGTTTTTACCGACTTGCATATTGAATTTTTTAAAGCCTTAGTACCATTAGTGTCGAAAATGCCAAATAAAAAAAGGTTGCAAAAAATTTGTTCCATTGGTACCAAACCCTGGTACAATAAGGATTGTCGAAACTGCAAGGGTATACTCCTAGAGGCAATTAAGAGCAAAAAAACAGATAAATCAGGACCCTAAGGCAAGAATATAGGAGGGTGCAGAAAAAGGCTAGAATTAACTGGGACGAGGAATGTTGGGAGAATATGCTAATAGCTGTCAAAGCGAAAGACAATGTGGGTTTCTGGAAACTAGTTGCCAACGATAAAATTGGAGGAAGGTCACTGGATGATGTGTTCATTGACGAACAAACTTGGGTCAACCATTTCACCCATTTGTATGAAGCCCCAGTTAGTGATGTGATAGCTGTTGGAAATAGCCCATGGCTGGTACCAGCCACAAAAACTATAGAGTTTAGTCTCGAGGAAACTGAGCAAGTAATTATTGCTGTGAAAAACGGTAAAGCCCCAGGCTTAGATAAAATACCTGGGGACCTGTATAAGCATGAGATCAGTGTATGGGCGCCTTACATCAACAAGCTTTTTAACATATAAGTTGCAGGTGGAAATTTACCAGATAGCTGGCGGGGAGCAGAAATTATCTTAGTTTTTAAGAAGGGAGATAGATATGATCCCTCTAACTATCGTCCCATTTGTCTTTTAGATATTTTACAAAAAATCTTTTCAAGGCACCTTTTAAATCGAATGGATTTGTGGATAGATGAGAATGAGATCTTTACAAAGTTCCAAGCAGGCTTTAGACGGAACACGAGTACAAAAGATCAGGTTTTTAGGTTTTGTTGCATTTGTTGGAAATATGTTTTTTTATTAAAAGGACACATTTATGTAGCTTTTGTTGACCTTAGGGCAGCTTTTGATTTAGTTTTGCGGGACGTTTATGGGATTGTCTGTTTGCACTGGGATTACCAACTTGTATACTCCAACAGATTAGACGATTACATGATAATAACTTTGCCAGTGTACGCTGGGGCCCGAAAGGGGAACTAACAGAACCCGTACCTATCATACGGAGAGTCTGCCAAGGATGTGTGTTGGCGCCCACACTCTTTTCTTTATTTGTCAACGACATTCCAGACTATTTAGATGGGTGCAACAATGATTCCCCAAAGCTGAATATTGTGAGGGTCCCCTCACTCCTATTTGCGGACGACACAATCCTGATTTCGCAAACGCCCATTGGTCTACAAACCCTTTTAAATTCCTTCAAAATGTACTGTGATTCAAAAGGCCTAGAAATAAAAACGAAAAAAACCAAATGTATGTCCATAAATCCCCATAAATCTTTCAAGGGGCAATTTTTTCTAAATAGTCAAAGGCTTGAACTTGTTTTAAACTTTTCGTACCTGGGTGTCTCCCTAGATTCAACAACCTCATACAGAGAACACAAATTGAAAAAAGTAAAACCATTTTCAACCAGAGTACTTTACCTATTATAAAGCGTCATGGGGCAAGTCTAAGCAAGTCCATTTCGCAAGCACTAGAAGTTTTTAAATTTAAGGTTCAATCTGGTGCTTTATATGGAGCAGAAATCTGGGGAACAAATGCAGGTAACATTTTTATGACTAGTGAAAGCAACTTTTATAGAAGGCTTCTAAGATTGCCCAAACGTACTCCACTTGTACCATTATTTATGGACTTAAAAATGAAACGAACAGATCATATTGCATTACTTAAGCCACTTTTGTTTTGGGTCAGACTTTGGAGTACTCTTGAACTTACAGATTATAAACAAGGAATCTTAGAAGTTAAGAACCTTGATTTTTATAATACCAACCCTTGGCTGAAGCATGTCAAAAATTGGTTCCATCGGATAGGCCTTGCTCACTTCTGGGACGATCCAGCGTGTTTGAGACAAAGATGCAAGATTCTGGTCAAGGCAAGATTTTGGTTTTATATAACACATAATTACCTAAATGATCATTCATGTGGATCCATTACACGTAGCTTTCTTGATTTTAAGGACTCTCCACTTTTTGAAGATTTTTTAAATGAGATTCAACCACCCCTTGCAAAAAGCTTGTACTTAAAATGTAGATACGGTATACTCAAATCAAATTCAGTACTAGCTAGATGGGATAAGTCCGCAGGGCAAACAAAAAGTGCAAATTGTACATGTCAGTTAAATCAAAGAGAGGATGATAACCATATATTGTTTTTTGTACTGTTTACGATCTAGCAAGGAGAAGATGGATTAAACCCTTGTGTAAAGCTCTAGGTATACGATCATACCTGGAAGCATACAGGATCGTTAAAACAGACACTGGTCGCCTTACAGTGTTCTGTGTCAGTAGATTCCTATTGAGTGTTAGTTACACCCGAAAAAACTTGGCCCTTGATTTGTAGACATTAAATGGGTGCACTTTGCATGTAGGTTAGGTTGCCCTTATCCTGGCTGGTGGTGGTACTATTCAAAAATATCTGTTTTATAGCTATTTATTGTTAAATATAATCTTTTTGTTTTTTTGCCTATTTTAATGTGGATGATTCTATTGTACTAATTGATGAATTGTATATTTTCTGCTTCCCACTGGTATGTTGTTTCCACTGTGCAAAATGTATTGTGTTGTTTTTGCATCTTTTATGGCCGAATGAGCCGAAATAAAGATTACATGATGATGAATACCTGGAGATAGCTTTTGAATGTTCCCTTACACGCTCGATGCATCATTTGGCACCATGGAATTTGTCATACCAGTCAAGGTGCACTCATATAGGGTTCAATGGTTCTCCCATAATCAGAGCAGTATAAAAAACAAAACATTCAAGACAGTGACATGACCCTCTTGAACCTCAGGGCACAACCTGGATGGGCTAGGTCCTGGACCATATGTTTTCATCATTGCCAGGATAAAGGGAGTTTAAAAGGTTAGCACTGTTCATCAGTTACTCTAAAATTGTTGTCACTTTTTACAGCCTCTGAAGGGGCTATGGAGTGTCTGGATTGATGTCATAACTATACCAGTAGTTTTCAGGTTCCACATATGCATGTTATCTGGTTGGTTAAAAGGAATGTTTGCTGTCTCTCTTTGAACTTCTTTTAGCAAAATATTGTAGTACGCCTATTATGAAAAGATGTTCAAAGGACTGCAGCCTCCCAATACCCGAAATAGGACGTAAAGTAGCATTGTGGTTAAAGTACCGACACTAGAACCTGGACACCTGTGTCCTACATGTAGAACAGCAAAATATTAGTCACTACCTGTAGCTCTAAAGGTAATTTATAATTCTGTAGTGCAGTTTGTGGGTAAAAAAGTCCTTCTTTCTGCTTTTGTGACATAATGACACTATTTACTTGTGGAGAACCCCATACAGAGGTCAAATTCACAATCTAGCTGCACTCTTTGGGCCCGATTCATGGCAATTTTGTTATGACTTACTCTTGCTGTACTTACAGTTCCAGGTTGGGCTTAATTTGTACAAATGGTTTCCGGTGCTTGGCACCAGCACTTAATTGTCAAAACCGACACTTATTACAGTTTGCCACATGGTGGCAATGTCTGTCTAATTTAGAGACGAGCATTAGAGTTGTTTATTAATTTAATATATATTAAAATGTACTCCTACATATCCACTAAACTATTCTTAAAGTTTTAGGGGACTAGAATAGTCTGAATCTTCTCACTTGTAGGAGTGTGATGGTTAGTAATTGCGTTGGTACTCATTGGCTGTCAGGGGCAACGGGTGGTGCAAACTGGAGTGGCCTCCTGAGAAGGGCCATGGCACTTAATTATTTACAAATTGGGCACTGGTTCCAGAAGTAAGCAAGGGGGCTCTAGGCCTACTCCTGGAATTTCTGAGTCATTTAGAACTACAAGAGTTACTCACAGTAATGTCTTTGTGATTTGAGCCCTTTGACTGTTCCTCCCACCTGCAAGTGCTCCACAAAGAAAATCCACATCCCATTCATCAGTCTCCAGAAGAGTACTGTGACGTATGCAGAAACAGCAGCAGAGCAGACAAAGAATAGTATTTGCATGGCAGAGGAAAACTAACCTGTTTTATATTCGAGAAGGCCTATTTAGGCATGGTTACTGTGATTGACTTTTGATGTTGAAAGAGCAGTCCAGGCAAATTACATATGGATCTTTGAATTGGGCCAACAAGTGGATGTAACTGGGGGTTGTGTGCATTCTGAGGAGATGAGCAGGGGAAGGGCTTGTGATCCACAGTGGCCTACAAGTTTGTAATTTAATTGTGAAGTAATGCATTTTCTTCCTTATATCCTTATGTTGCTTGCAATTTTGGGTAGTTTCACTACTTGAGTGTTCTTACTGCAGCTAGTGTATTTTATTCTCTGTGGTCTTGTATTGTGATTTGTCCTATTGTGAAAAAGAGAGATGTGTTACACCCTGTCTTGTTATGGAGTGTGGAAGCTGGTGGGGGAGGAGGGGCTCTTGGTTGCAATATGGAATTTAGATTATATGGGGGGGCTGGTGGTTTAAGTTCAGGTTGTGGAGTCAGTTGAAGGGGATGGTCGGTAATAAAGTGCCTCTTTTTACATAACTGCATTAGAAATATTAGTAACATAAAAATGTTGCATTAAAGGCTGTAGAAAGTAATATTTGTCCTGCCGCCCCTGAGCAAAAACCCGAGTAGAAGAGAACAAAAGGACCAAATAAATACATATAGACATGTGGCTCCAGTAACCTGACTAGTTTGACCAAGAAAGGGAATGCTCCAGAGAGTACGCAGAAGTCTCTTGTACCATCAGGACTGATGTCTTCCTGACAACCCATCTACAAAAAGAGAGGGACATCATTGAAATGTGATCTCTTGCTGGAGGAGCTGTGTACCAGCAAGAAGCCTGCCTGCATTCTGGCAGGAGAAGAGATTGTCCAGCAAGGAAAGAGGTCCCGCATGTCACTGGAGGCTGTGGGGCGCCTAGAAGAACCTGTCTAAAGAAGAAAGAACAGAAGACTATGGTGCCTGAGACACCCCCTTGACTCTCCCTTCAGTACCTGTTGCTAACCTCAACCCTGTGATTTCATGATTGTTGAAGGTCCGGTCTGTGCTGCAATTGTGTGACCATCAAAGGACCACGCTGGGCTCCATCATATACCTGATGAAGGTCCATGTAGGCTGCATCTGCCAAAGTGCTAAAGGCATGGGCTACAATGCCCATTGTGGAAGGATCCTTGGGACTGCACTTACCAATGGTCCAGTCAGGGCTACATCTTCCTCCTGACAGCTGATCACTGCCAGACTTCACCTGTCCATCCAGGCTGCCAAGACAATGAAAGAAAGGCTAGGTGGGTGTGTTGTAAAAATGCAACCTTGTGGAGTGACTCCACCAAAGACTGTCTGTGCACTGTAGCTCGGGCATGTGTGCTTAAGAGGTGCGGGAGTATAAAGTATTCCTGAAGATTTTGATCCTATGAAGGAGTAAAACTTCATATTGAGCGCACTATAAACTCTGGGTGATTGCACCACTCCTGAGCCTCATTTATTCTTTTCTGGATAAGCCCTAAAGAGAGGCACGGAACCCAAAATCAGGGGAGACAGCCTATGAGGGAGACAGAGAATCAACTGGTTGGGTTCAGCTTTTTCAAGAAATAGCATCTAGAGAAACTGACTTGTATAAGAGTACTGAAGAGTGCAGAACTCAGTACAACTAGGCCATTAAAGTCCTATTTTTTCCTGAAAAGTTAAGGACTAGTCTGGAAATTCAATTACTTGGGTCTACTGTTTGAATGTTGTTCTCTGAACTCTAGAATTCCCACACGACCTTCCTGGGAACAGTTTGCATTTCCTGTGCAAAACACCTTTTCACTGCATTGTAAATAGCATAGATTGCTTTGAGCTGTGTTAGCATTGGAGCCAAAACTTAGTAAATCTAGAGCAAAATCTGACCAAGGTACTCACAGTCCATTACTATTGCGCCGCGGGCCATGACTCTGCCCATGGTGCTGCCCGCTTCATCATCGAGGGCTGCTGTGCAGCCTGCGAAGCCCCTCCCCCCCCCTGGCGGCACCTCCTTCTTCTGGGGCGCATCGCGGTGCTGCACAGCTGCCCCGATGTTTCTGTATCATGGTTGAACTCCGCAACACTTATGTCTAGTCGGGCATGATGCAACGCTTCGCATCAGCCCCTTAATGCTCATTAATACACAGTAGGAACACTGCTGCTCCAATTTTGGAGCTGCAGTTTCCAGCACTTCTATGAGGTATATTTTCACTCACCTTTTGTTTTGCACATTTCACTGTGGGTTTCCCAGAGGGCCTTGGGAAGGTTCTTTGTTTTACCCTTTCCAAGATGTCGATCTTTCCTATTCCTTACGTTTCCTTTCCCAATCCAAGATGGCAACTGCCTATTTCCTGTTACATCACTTCCTGCCTATGGGTATTTAAGGGGCTGAATCCTTCATTGCCTTGCACTGCAACACTCCTTGCTCCTGCTGGTGTGTCCTTGCTCCTGTTGGTGATCTTTGCTCCTGCTTGGTGTATTTTTGCTTCCTGTTGGCGCACTTTTGTTTCCGGTGGTCGCTTCCTGTTCCAGTTTGGATTCCTTTAACCCTTTGCCTGCGGGGCTAATTCCCCCACTGTGCTGGGGGGCGGGGCGCGCATAGCGCACTGGTTCTCATGATGAGCTCAGCTCGTCATGTGCCACGGTGGCCGTGTGCTCATGACGAGCTGAGCTCGTCACGGCCACACCCGTTTTCATAGAACATTCAGCACAGTGGGGGAATTAGCCCCGCATGCGAGCGTTCTGGCCGTTATGACGAGCTTAGCTCGTCATGAGCACACGACCACCGTGGCTCATGACGAGCTGAGCTTATTATGAGCATGGGAGGGGTTAAACCTTCCACTCATATTTGTAATTCTTATTTTCTATTCACCACTACTTGCTAATGTGTACTCTTATTTGTGGATTCTTCCTTCCTATCCAGTCCTAGAGTCTCCGCCTTCAACAGAGGTTTTTTCCTACAGGTTTTTTTCCCTCTTGGGACTCCTTTTGGAAGGCACAGTCTGCTCTGGCTTTTCATTGTCGGCAACACTGTGGCTACCAGAAAGATCCAGAACCCTCAAGAACCGAAGTCAAGAGCCTCTCCAACATGCCAGAACTGGTAAGAACATTAGAATTTGTGTCAATGACTAACTCCTCATTATTGTGTGGATGTGCTTCCCATTACTAGAAGGGGACAACAGAGACTTCTAAAGAAGCTGCAGATGATGCTAACCTTTGTATGTTATATTATGATATGTGTATTTGGAAAGCGCTTTATCACCCGTGAGGGTATCATGGCACTGAGCAAGTGTGTGTGCTTAGCCCTGTCTTTCGTAGGTTGGTTAATCGAAAAGCCAGGTCTTGAGGTTCTTGCAGAGTTCAAGATAGATGAGGAGTCTCTGATGTGGAGTGGGAGGCCGTTGAATGCTATTCCGTCAACTGATTATCCAGAGAGTGGAGATCCAATTGGATGTGCAAGAAAGCTACAAAAAAAATAATGGTTTGCCATACGTTTTGCGGAGTAATGCATCTCCTCCATTGCTTACCCCCTTCATATGCATAAAATATGTATTTTATGCATATGGTTCTCACCTCTTAAAGGAGTCACCCCATATGTGTAGTTAACTGTCTGATATTCTGTAACACTTTGTGTTCCAATGCCTCCACTAGTCAAAACATGAATGATTGCATATTTTGAAATTAATTTACTACAACTCTCACGCTTAAAAATGGATGCATATAGAACGTGATGCAAACAGAAAAGGGATGTTTCCAACAGAGAGATTCAGAATATGTAATGGATGTCTGCACTGTGCAGGTGTTTCATTGAAAATCTGTGAGTGCAGTTTCAAGAATGGGTTTGGACCAGACTAGAAGTGTAAGTGCTGTCTGCCAGTGACATTTTATTATGGATTGGTTGACCTTTCTCGAGCCGGGGAAGTGGCAGGGGTCTGTTGACAGCAGCAGGCACCCGGCTCTTTGCCCACAGTACTAAGGGACCGCATTTTTCTGGATGGGTCACATAAGGCCTGCCCAAGAAAATGTGTGTCATTTACAGCCTGATTCATCATAGACCCGTTTTGCTAGTCTATAATAGCGATTCATAAGGAATCGCTATTACAGACTCGGAAAACGGGATTCATGTAGGAATCGCACAAAGAATTGCGATTCCTACACATTCCTTATTTGCGATTAGCAAATTGCTAATCGCAAATAAGGAATAACTCCCCATTCATTCCTATGGGCCAAAAGACCCATAGGAATGAATGGGGAGTATTCCTTATTTGCGATTAGCAATTAGCTAATCGCAAATAAGATAGCGATTCAAAGGGTGCCAGGGGTGTCCAAAGGACACCCTGTAGCACCCCTTAAATGCAAATTGAAACAGGTGTTGCGCACACACATGTCCAAAGGACATGTGTGTGTGCAACATGCAACTTAGAAAAATGCTTTTAAAAGCATTTTTCTAAGTTTTCGCTATTTACCACAAGGTTTGACCTCGCGGTAAATAGCGGGCTGAAATTGCGAATTCGCAATTTTTAAATGGATGATGAATTGCATTTAAGGAATCTCAAATAGAGATTCCTTAAATGTAATTCCTCGCAAAATAGCGAAATCGCTATTACCGATTTTTGCATTTAGGCAGAAATGGAATCACGTATTAAAGTGCCCATGCTATTGATGATTCTGGTGTATGGAGCTGTTTTAGAATTAGCCAAGACAGGCTGAAGACCTAATTATGCTCAATAGGTATTGTGAGGAAGTAGCTCGAGAAATCTGGGATCAAGTGAAGTTCACGATGGATTCCTTAAGATCTCCAACTTGGTGATGGTCATTTGTCAAATAGGAAAGAATAAAACCTGTTATATTTCTGTATAATTGTGGACCACTGCATGCTTCCGTTTACGGAAAGGACATGGTGAGATGGGTCAACTCTACCCTAACGTTAGAAGGCACTGACGTATAAATCCTTCTTTTAAAAATAAAGCTATTTTGTTTCATAAATCGTTGCCTATTTTCAATGTGAATTTTTCTGTTACAGCTATGTGGACGGTCATGACTCGCACAAGGAAAATGCAAAAACAGATCCCCTTCTTTGTAAAAAAAGGCATGTATCTGTGCATGCTCCAACTACACCCTACATGACTTATACAGAAGTGCTGAACTAAACTACATGCAATACATGTTTGCTTTGTGGATTTAACCAGGCACAAAATGTGGCTTCTTTGATTATATGTCCATGAAAACACTGAAACCAGGTGTTTCGTGAATCGGTGCCATAGTACAGTTCTAGTTATTTGTGACACACTTGGAACCCCATGGTGGCGAGCATCGAGATTCTGATGGTGAAAGCATCCACACTGCCATTTTGTTTCGTGACTTTGGGCCTTTGGCGCAGGTCTGATCTGTTTTAATGGATCATCAGTGCAGGCATTAAGGATTACAGTCATTGGGATTGATGCATATTATGTATACAATATTTCCCCTTTCCATTAAATTCCGTTCCTTCTCTAGCCTTTGCCAACAATACATCCAGTGTTCTTTCACTCTCCACCAGTCCGTTTGTGATTTCCATTATCAATCCCCAACATCCAACATACCATGTGTGAAGTATCCGCTTCCTATGATGCTCTCTAATGTCTTTGCTTTTTGGACCAATATATCTTTGATTTGTGCTATGGTCTGTGGTCTCTGACACATCAGGACTGCCTAACACTGTGTCATCTAACTAGGCTGACACTGGGGCTCGTCTAATATTATTAATTTGCAAATTAATTTGCTAGACTAAGTACATGCCGCACTTTCAAGGTGCCTATGTGCTAATTTATTCAGCTCTGTGGTATATGATTACAAGATAGCTGTCTTGAGTACCAATTACCTTGTCCATTTATCTGTGTGTTTAGTTGCGCAACTGTGAACTAAGATATGTTTTAAGTGCCTGAGATGGCCAGGCAGAGAGGCGACAGGCTTGCCTGCAGCTTTATCTGACAAAAATATGTATTTGGTCTGATATTGAATCTTAGCCCTGGCAGCAGTTATTGGGTTCATGCCTTAAAGTTCTATTACAATTAGATCAAATATCATAATAGGCACAACGTAATCAGACTATAATAGTTTCTGATAGTTTATACTACTAAGGTGAATCAAGAAATAATGGATACCTCCGGGTTTGCATTAGAGACATGGGGCCAGATGTACGAATTTTTTGCGACCCGCAATTTGCAACTCGCAAAACGGAATGCACTAATGAGTCTCAGACACATTTAGAGATTTCCAATAGGGTAGCAAATGGCCTGCCTTATCAATGTTCATGAGGCAGGTCGCAATTTGCGACCCACTGGGAATGGCATAAACTCCCAGGGAGGGTGGACTGCTGGGGTCAGCAGACCACCATGTCCGTGACTGTTTTTTAGATAAATGCAAAAACAACAATTGATAGACAGAATGCAGAACAATGTCATACATTCAGCCCAGTACAGAGATCTGGGCTTAATCCATCTTTTTTTTGCTCACCATGTCATTCCAGTTTGAACCCATCTATATGCAAATCAGTCTTTACCCTGTGCCCAATGGGGCCCCCTTAGTACAGCACTTCCTGGAGCACAGCCACAGTGAAAGTGACATTAGGTGGTCATTACTTTTGGTGGTTAAACCCCAAAATAAGGTGACCTTACAAATGACTTTAAACAAACTTGAAGCTTGTATGATAGAAAAGTACCACACGGCAACACATGGCAATGAAATATGGGCGCTTATTTGATCGCTTCTTTTTTCTGTGTGATATCGAATAGGACGATTCTGTTCTGTGTACATACTGAATATCTGTAATATGTTTTGTATATAGCTGAGCATGTCTTAGATTATTCTCCAGCACATTTGTGTACCTTTTTGTATATATGTGTATATATTTGTTCATTTGTATGACTATTCTTATTCTAAGACACACTGTGAATATATATACCCATTTCTGCTGTGCATTGATTGTCCGTCCATCTCTGTGCTGCCCACCGGAACTTTGTGGTTGTAACCACTCACTGAGGTGTTTGAGAAGGATTTTGTTGATTTTTTCGACAGGCCTTGCTGTCTAGAGGATGAACAGTTGTGTGTGGGCACATTTGCCCATAGGTGTGTGGTGCATAATTGTTTTTTACATAGGTTATTTGTCTTTCTTTCCTCACTACTCCTCCGTATGCTATACCTTTTTTTTATTATTTTCTGACTTTGTATTTCATTTAAAAGCTGAGTGGAGCCCTGTTTAGTAGATTTGGAGCGTCGGCCTTTTGGCATGCAGACTGTGCCCTGCTTTGCTTTTTACCAGATGCGGTGGATGACATTGGTGTAGTCTGTGTTCACCCCGCTCTGGTTCACCTAGTGGTGAACTTAGTTTGAGTGATTGTGGCCGGAGTCTGTTGTCAGTCTTTAGCGACTCCGTGGCCGATCACGTTAGATGCGTAGATGCGATCACGTGGGACGCCGAGCCAGGTACTTTTTTGGTGCCCTATCAACTCAGACATGTGTGCCCTGATAGAGTACGCAGAGCGATGGCTGCTTTCCGTGTTTGAATCACGGATGGAGAAGGTACGTGGGGCGAAGCTCTGCTCACGCCCGGGGATGGCGTAGTACGAACTCACTGTAGTATTGCAGCATTTGGCGGCCTGAAGGCGTATGTTTATCTGTGTTTGCCTGTGTTGTTTTTGGCAGCGTTGCAGGACACCGTAGAAGTAAAAGAGGTGCTGGTTGTCCTCTGCGGTGGGGCGCAAGTTGACGGATATTGATTTTTTCATCTGTTAGGAAAGAGACTCTGCCTGATTCACATATTGGTATTTATGTGTACTCAATTTGTTGTGTCAATCAGCTGGAATATGTGTGGGCCACTTTGCTCATCAATATCATATGTTGTTATATATTTTTTACTGGAGAGAAGAGTTGGTGGAGTCCCTGGTTGCCATTTTAAGCACTGTGAATATTGGGATAGTAGTAAGTTGTTGGTCACTATATTTTCTCTGTTTGGTACATATTTTATATTAGTTTTCTTGGTTGACTCAAGAATTGGATATAAAGGTGGTTGGATTTAGCAGGTATTTATATAGTCTTTCTCTTAGACACCTATATTTTTTGGCATGAGGTGGTTCCCGACTATGACTTTACAGTGCCCCTTTATTTTGTGCACAACTTTGGTTGACACTGTGGTTAATGGTTTTTTCTAGAGCACTCACTCCTGGTGGTGGTGACGGTCACGTTGGACCATGGTGGCGAATATGCACGATAACCATTGGATAGGTGTAATACCTTGTGGGTTTCTTTTGTGTATTTTTCTAGGTTGTCTATTCACCCTTGTCCTGAGGAGGCCAAGATTCCTGGATGCCGAAACGCCTCCGCGTCGACATGCCATTTCAGACAAGAGGAGTCTTATGATATTTTGTTTCTGATCTAATTTTTTGGTTGTACACAATCTTCGAATTTAGGTTCAGAACTTAGTAGAACTGATTGTGTGAATATATGACTTCCTCTTAGTGTACTGCTTGATTTAATAGGGGGACACTCTATTAATTTAGTGTGATCTTTTGGATGCAAAAAGATTAACTTTGTACTAGAGTATTGTTTGTTGTCATATATTATTTGTATCTGATTGTTTAATAGAGATGTGTGTATATATGTGTATTTTGTATGATTAATAGTATTACATAAAAAGCATTACTTTGAAGTGCAGATTGCTATAAATAAAATTGGTAATCTTGATGATGACTAGGCATGTGATCACTGTATGAAAAGTAAAAAACTAATGATGAGAATTTTGTTCCCAATGTAGGGGAATTTATAGTTCCTTACCCTTTAAGGAGTCCAAGATTGATCCCTCTTGCCCACTTTCTGTTTTTTGCAATGGGAACAGTCCAGCCCCAACTGCCAGGCCAGGTCCTCCTTGGACTGGATACAAGCATCC
Organism: Lissotriton vulgaris; assembly: GCF_964263255.1. Classification (NCBI taxonomy): domain Eukaryota; kingdom Metazoa; phylum Chordata; class Amphibia; order Caudata; family Salamandridae; genus Lissotriton; species Lissotriton vulgaris. Next base: position 1,722,014,903 of record NC_141689.1, read on the forward strand.
TAGGACCGGTTTCGGGGTTTCACCCCTCGTCAGCCAGGATAGCTTGCACCAGTGGCATGGAGAGCACGGGACCCACGTCTGGGTATACCTGTACCACTGGCAGTGACAAATGCAAAAACAACAATAGATGTATAGAATGCAGAAAAATGTCATATATTCACCCCAGTACAGAGATATGGGCCTAAATCCATTGTTTTATGCTCACCATGCCATTCCAGTTTGAACCCAGCCATATGCAAATCAGTCTTGATCCTGTGCCCAATGGAAACAGTCCAGCCCGAACTGCCAGGCCAGGTCCTCCCTGGACTGGAAAAAAGCATCCTAGGACCAGTTTTGGGGTTTCGCCCCTCATCAGCCAGGATAGCTTGACTCCCGTGGCATAGAGAGCACAGGACCCACGTCTGGGCATACCCGTCCCACTGGGGGTGACAAATGCAAAAATAACAATTGATGGACAGAATGCAGAACAATGTCATACATTCGCCCCAGTACAGAGATCTGGGCCTGAATCCATAATATTGTGCTCACCATGCCATTTCAGTTTGAACCCCGCCATATGCAAATCAGTCATGACCCTGTGCCCAATGGTAACAGTCCAGCCGAACTGCCAGGCCAGGTCCTCCCTGGACTGGAAACAAGCATCTTAGGACCAGTTTCGGGGTTTCACTCCTCATCATCCAGGATAGCTTGATGCTAGTGGCATAGAGAGCACTGGACCCACGTCTGGGCATACCCGTCCCACTGGGGGTGAAAAATGCAAAAACAATTGATGGACAGAATGCAGTACAATGTCATACATTCACCCCAGTACAGTTATCAGGGCCTAAATCCATCGTTTTCTTTGCTCACCCTGCCATTCCAGTTTAAACTCAGCCTTATGCAAATCAGTCATGACCATGTGCCCAATGGGAACAGTCCAGCCAGAACTGCCAGGCCAGGTCCTCCATGCTCTGTAAATAAGCATCCTAGGACCAGTTTTGGGGTTTCACCCCATATTAGCCAAGACAGCTTGACTCCAGTGGCATGGAGAGCACGGGACCCACGTCTGGGCATACCAGTCACACTGGGGGTGACAAATGCAAAAACCCCAATGTGGTGAGCAAAAGAATGATAGCTTTAACCCAGATTCTTGTGATTGGGGGTGAATGTTTACATTGTCCAGGATTCCATTCATTAATTGTTTCTTTTGCATATGTCGCCCTAAGTGGGAAGGATATGCTCAGAATTGGGTCCCGTGCTCACTACACCACTGGATTCAAGCTAGCCTGGTTAATGAAGGGTGATGCCCTGAACAGGTCCCAGGAATTTTGTTTCTGGTCCTGGAGGACCTGGCTTGGCAGGTCAGGCTGGACTGTTCCCTCAAGGAACAGGGTCAAGACTTATTTGCATATGGCTGGGTTCAAACTGGGGTGGTGTGGTGAGCAAAAGAATGATGGATTTAACCCAGATCCTTGTGACTGGGGGTGAATGTTTGCATTGTCCAGCATTCCGTCTATTAATTGTTTCTTTTGCATATGCTTTTTAGATAAAGCAGTTAAAATAAAATGCAGCCCATTCTCCTTAAAGAATACCAGGATGCATTTAAAAAAAGATAAATGAAATGTTTCTGTTTTCACTGCTAGTCACAAAGGAGGTGACTAGTTTGCCACCTACTTTAAGTAGGAGGTAAACTGCTATTGCAAAACAGTTGAACATGGCCTTGGGACTCGCTGTTAGAAAGGGATGCCAGTGGCACGCCCCTTCCTAATAGCGAATCGCAAACCCTTTTTTGTGAGTCAGTAATAGGTTACGGACTCGCAAAATACGGTTTTTACATGCTACAATCCTTTTTAGCTGTCGCAAATGGCCCGATTTTCCGTTCGCAACAGCTGTAAACAGTCGTACATCTGGCCCCAACAAACCTATAGAAAGGACTCCCAACTGATTGAGACTTGCAGGGTCTGCCATACACATTCGTAAATAAACAGCCTTTCCTTGTCCGGTCATGATTCTCCAGTTCTCTCAATTGTAATGGACCTCAGTACACTCATGTATAATGCATAATGCTTAGCAAAAGGGGTAAGAATGCTCTAGCTGTTCGTGTAAGTGAGTGGACTTTGCAAGTCATTATCTGTCATGAAGAATAAACTAAACACGGCTATGAAAATAAAAGTGAAAATGGGGGGTGAGCTACATCATTAAGGATTGGTTTAGGTCAGAGGTCTCCAAGGTGTGCCTGTAATGAGCTTCTAATATTCAGTGAAAATAAACCAGACCTACTAATATTATTAGCATTGTAATAGTGACCACATCGGACAAGATCAATTAGTGACCACAAAATGCAACATCAGTGCTATAAAAAAGTCTTTATCACTTTGGAATGCCTTTACGTGGATAATACATAATAGCCATAACTGAAATGTCAGTGGCACCAAGGTAATAATATGAATAGGAAGTCTCCTCAAAACTGAATAATGCATCACTAAAACATCACATTTAAATATATTTTGGAAATTCTAGAATTTTTTTACAAAACCTGAGTTTATGAGTTCTGAATAACGCACATTTGCATCTCAAAAGCACACACTTTTCAATTTTGGTATACATATATTAATTCAACAAAGAAAAAGCTTCTATTTTAGTAGCTGGGCTACACACAGGTAAGCTACTTACAGGTAGCTGGAGAGTGGAGTGGTGTGGCTCACTGGTTAGAGGCGGCAGACCCGGAAGCAGAGGCCGGCCCGGGACCAGGGTTCAATCCCCAACGCGGCAGGGTCGTGAACCAGGGTCAGCTGACCCGATAATTCTCGCCTCGGTGCCTACTCTAACCAGGGATCACACTTGGCAATTCTGGGCATTAGCTTGCCTCACCTCCACAACGGCCCCCCACAAACGCAGGGGATGCCTGGTTTCACCTTGGAGATACCCAGGAGGCAACATCTCACAGGGAAAGCCAGGACAGGTTCCCCAGCGGTCTATAGCGCCAGGGTAGCAGTGCGCTTTACAAGACACACACATTTACATTTACCAGGAGCTCACGAGCTACTCCAGTTACATGCTAGCCGAGCTCTCTAGGAATTCATGTACAACCATAGCACCTCCAGGGCTAAAAAGGAGAAAAGAATCAAAGAGAAAAGAAGCCGAGAATTCCTACAGTTTCTGCAGATGAAATACACTGTACGTGGCTGGAGCAAATACATTGTGCACTATTCTAATCACCCAGTCTGTACCTTTCTCCAACCACTTGCTACAAGTTTGTAGAAGGCTGCCTCCTGAACTGAACTCCAATGTTAACAGGGGGTCTTGTTCTGCTATCGAGAGTCTGCTGGGCAGTGTCATCTTAAAGATTTTTGGGGGACCTAGGCAAATATATTTTGGGGGGCCCTGTACCATTGCCTTTTATTATAGATTCTAGTTAATATAAGCCCAGTGATAGCAAACAATACTCATTTATATGTTAAACTGTAACAGGATCACTCATAAACTGTTGAAAGATGTGTTTCCTGAAACAACAAAAGTACTTAAGATGGCACTAGGTGGAGAGATAGAGTCAGAAGTATAGGAAGGTAGAGAGGGAGATAGCTTTAGATAGAAATTCACTTTTCCAGGGTTCCCCTTGAAAGGTGTGGGACCTGTCCAGGTACCCACTTTGACCATGCCTTAATGTCTCTGCTGCTGGGGATCTGCCCGGTGATGCCAGGGATGCCTGGAGATGGGAGACATCTACTAGAAAGTCGTGGATACCACCTGCCCATATATTTTCTAAATAGGGCAGAGTGGACATTCGCTGCTTTTTTGTCAGACGTCTCACATCTGTCAAACTCTACCCCAGGGCCTTAGTTTTTTTTGTACTTATCTATTCCTCACATTTAATGAGATCCAACTCCTCCACCAGCTACCCCTTTACCCTTTAGTACCATCTGCACCAAGGATATTACTAGTCCCTTAATTGTTCTCGTCCTCTTTCCCTCCTGCTGCACAAGTGTTTTGCCTCATTCTTCCAGAAAAAAACAGTTAGCATAATTCTTCTCGATGCCCTTCTCAGTTTCGTTGAAACAGTTTATATGCCTGAGGAGTTGGTTACTAATATCCTAAATTACCTATGTTTAAGACACCAGGCTTTTTTTCTGATGTACCAGTAAATGTGCATTTGTGTACCATGAAGTGAGCTTTTAAAATTGGTTGTTTTTCTTATTTGCCTGGCGCAAAGATCCACGGATTTTGAAACCGAATTCCTCCCTTCATACCATCTACATACATTGTAGTCTCGAGCCTTAATTTAGAGTTACTCGCCATTCCCTATTTCGATGTAAACTGGACTTGGGAATGGGGAATTCTGCATAATAATGTCATTTCATATGCGCCTTTACCGCCAAATAGATGTACCCCAAGAGTATCGGTAATTCTGGGTACACATATTAACATATCGGGAATTCTAAAATAGTTGGAGTGAGGGACTGTGTTTTGGGGTATTGTGTTGGTTTCACATGCATTCTACTAATGAAATTTCAGTTGTAGAGTAGAACAAACAAGAAAGACTTTGCATATGCAAGTGTTATTATCAAAAGTCATTTCTAGAAATGCCCTTTATTAGAAAATGTCTTGTAGGTTAAGTTCCTGGGCACCTGATGGCAATACCTGCTATATAAGATGAGCACCAAGAAAAATATGGCACTAAGACACGTGACAGTGCCAGGGGTGACGCAATTCCCCTATGGCGTACGGTTAGGGCTAATATATTGTTCATAATATATGCCTCATGTGTTGTCATTTTAGCTCCCCTTGTGCTCCCACTTTGAGCCAGATATCCTTAAACCAAGAACAGTTTTCATACTGGATTTTTAAATATAAATCATTAATATGAAAATCTAAAGAACAAAACCAAGAAAGCAGGATGCTATTCGCAAAATAACCACGACTGGCTAAAAGTGTCACATATGAGATTCTACCTCTTTGCAGTTGTAGAAATGCAGTCTGCAAGAGTATAAATCTGATTCAAGGTTGAACGAATTTACATTAATTTTAAAATCAATATATTGCAAATTGGATGCAAGTCAGTCTATCAAGTACAAATCTATAGGCCTAAAGTATCCTCATTAGAATATCGACTACTGAGATATTGTAAAGTTAATTCTAAGTAGGCAGGCATTGATTTTTTTATGCTTATCTTCACATTTACGTAATTTGAAAAGATATAAATGGCCAAGGCGCATGTATGTGGGGTTAAGCATATTACATCTAGAAGATCCGTTGCAATATTTTAGCAGTCGATATTCTTGTAGAATGAAATGTAAAGCTCAATATGTTATTGGAAGCCCTTCCAAAGTACCCATATGGGAAGAGTGCATTGGCGTCACTTCTCTACGATTACACTTAGCAGGTGCCCTTTGATCTTGCTACTGCTGCAGGTCAGTTTTGCGCTCTGCTCTTTCTGTCACAGCACCAAGGCGGAGGTACCACCCACTGCCTTTAGAATTTGTTAGTGGAAAGATGCGCATACAGACCAAGGGTAGTCCTCCTACATTAGGGTATTAGTTTTCATTTTTCTCATACTACTAGTGCCGAGATTGTGGGCCCGGTTCACAAAGGCTCTCCGCACTTATGGTGAAGGTTCCCTAGTCGTGGCGGGGGACTTGAATCAGATTTTTACTCTTGCAGACTGCATTTCCACAACTGCAAAGAGGCAGAATCTCATATGTGACACTTTTAGCCAGTCGTGAAGGAAGGGACACATTCCTTTACATAAACAATTTATGGCTTTTTGCTGTTTCTATGTGTGCTGCACAACGCAGCACTCATGGAAACAGCAAAAACAAGGAGAAATTAAACATTTCTCCTCGTTGAGCCAGAGAAAGACCAGGTTTTCCCTGGTCTTAATTGTTTGGCTGCCCCATACTTACGTTTCTTGTAAATATGGGGCAGCTCCGCCATCAATGGATGTTGCTGTGGCACGCCCACCACAACACCCCTTGCCCGCCCATTTCACATTAAGTGTAGCGTGAAAGGGTGCTTTATTCACAAGGCGGCGTTAAGACACTGCTAAATTGCTTAAGCCGCCTTGTGAATAAGGTGAAGCCCCTATCACCATAACAACGTTGAGAAAAGTGACATTGTGGTGGTGATAGGGGCTTGTAAATATGCCTGTGTGTCTGTCCAGGAGAGGGCACAGAAAAGTAGCTGCTCTCTAGTAATAAATAATTATTAATGAGTAGTGACAACGTTTTATTATTGTAGGTGTTTTTGCAGACGTGAGAACACACTTGAAAAGAAAATGAATGAAGGAAGAATATAAGGACATTATACTCTCACGTAATATATCAGTATCCAATCTCTCATTGAGAAGCCTGGTCACATTGTGGGCCTACTTTGAAATGTGGCTCCATGTCTACAATGTATACACTAACACCTCTATGTTCACACTACGCAAGCATACATCCACTCAGACAGCTATGTAAACCTTGCATCCAAAAACCAAGCAAGAATTGATTTTCATATTTGAGAATTAGAAAAAAGAAGAATGGTTAGAAACTGTTCATAAAAAGCATCAGGAAGACATAAGCTGAGTAAGGTTTTTTGGGGTTGTCTTAACTACTCGTCACAGAACAATGCAGCATTTCTGCAATATGTCTTGATTCAATAAATACAACGGCAGCTTTGAACATTTGCACTGATTCACTTTCTGCGTTGAGAATGACTTAAGAGTGGGAAGAGTGAAGAAGAGGTAGAAAGGCTGAATGTGTGAGTGAGTGTGCGAGTGGCTAAACATATTCATAAATAAGTCTCTAAGCTTAGGGAAAGAGTGACAATTCTTACCTGTGTGGTAGAACCTTCCTGAAAATCCCAGATTGAAAGTAAAATTTGCTACTTTTGTTCTGAGCAGATTTTGGGTATCCAGCAAAGCCTGCAAATAAAAACACATATTGTTTATGCAAATTGAACCTTTAGTAAAGCAATATTAGCAGTGCAGTAACCATCATTCGACAATATGTCTTAAAATGTTTTTCACAGTACACCAATCCTAAGTATTTCCATAAGACCCAGGCTTAATACATCAATATCGTTATTGACTCATGTTCCTTGCTGCACACTGGACCTTTTTATACTCTCACCGGTGCCATCGAATAATTCCAGCCAGTGTTCTGAGCATACAAGGTACCAAATCAGAACTTCCCTCCCAGGATAGCCAGTGCTGGACTTGGCTCTGATAGAGCAGAAGTTATCTTAAAATAAGTGCCAGAATTTACACTAGACAGTAACACGAAAATAATTAATAGAATGAAACATAGAAAAATATGACTTTTCTTAAACGTGCAAAATTAACATATAACATGATTTTTGCAGTAAGCACTCATTTCTATTGTAATTATACTACTAGACCAGCCTAGGCCTCTTCCATCTTCTTTCTTTCTTTCAGTTAATATTCTTTCTTAAAAAATAAATGATTTTAGGAAATGCAGAACTATGCAATATTATTTGATGAAAGATTTACACCTAACTTGCTTAAACATGCCATCTCTTTAGAATGTGCTGACTTAAAAAACATATTTCTTCTTTTCCTAAGCCACATGATCTCGTTGTATTTAGTTAAGTTTTCTAGCTGCCACATATTCACAATGCTGGATACTGAATACATGAAGTCGTGAATCTCATGACTTAATCTTGTAGGTTACAGTTAGAATGTTTTTGCCTTTAGAATAGTTAATTGTTACGAAGTGGATTACTGAATAGCTATTAGTTTAGACTGCAGGGCTCAGAGTGATGCTAATGCACATGAATGTTTAGCAACTAAGTTGACTCTTATAGATAGCACCATGCCTACTTACTTGGTATGTTTACAATGGGAATGAAGGAAGAAGCAGCAGACGATTGGAGGATTCTTCCTCATTGGCTTAAGATCACCTAATACCAGCATGGATTGTTACATATGTTTTTGTGTTTATAATATATGTGTTACTTGTTAGAATGAAGTCAGTGCTGTCCAGACTAGTCCAGGCCATTCTTCTGGGACCATCCCTTTTTTTCCCCATTAACACTTTTTGCCCTATTAGCTGTGAGCTACTGCTGACGGTGATTTCAGCTACCTACTACTTTTTGGGTGTCTATTTTGTTTAACGGTTATGGCTACTGCTGTAAATACTTTCTTAGCTTAACTTTGAACAGTTGTCACTGCAACTGTTTGCTGAGCAGAGACTCATCAATATTAGAAATGGGGGGGTCTCTAGTTGGCAGTGGTATTCAGAGTACGTGGATCACACAGCTAAGATAACCCCTGTTCACCTCCTTGGTAGCTTGGCACAAGCAGTCAGGCTTATCTCAGAGGCAATTTTTAAAGCATTTCTACACAAACACACAGTAAGACAGTGGAAACTGTACAAATGGACACCATACCAGTTTAGAAAAATAACCAATCTTTATCTAAACCAAACAAGACCAAAATGACAAAAATCCAACATACTTAAATCAAGATTCACTTTTAAATCCTTAAAACAGTGTTATCTGTATAAAACTATGGATGCATCACTTTTAGCACAAAGTACCTGGGTTGTGTCAAAATCACAAAGTGAAAACAGGTGTAGGACAGTGAGTCACCAGAAAGCATAGCAATGCATTGGTTCCTTACATGCAGGGAAGGATATGTGTCAGTTCCTTGCTCCAAGGGGAGGTGATGCATCGGTTCCTTGCTGTTTCACTGTGAGAGGAGGTGATGTGTCCATTGCTTACTGAGTGGGGAGGTGATGCATCGTTTCTCCAGACACACGGCCTCAGTACGTTACTGAAGCCCAGGATCGACAGAGTTGGCACACAGGTGCGATGCATGGAAAATTCTGAAGAAAATGCTGGAGTAGATGTAGCGTGGCGGAACATGCGCTGGATTGATTGTTCCAGCCACGTGCAGGTGATACGTTGCTTCCTTCAGCTGCACAACAGGGCCTGCATCGGAGCCAGAGAGGGAGTCTCGGACATTGGAGATACAGTGCTCTAGACTCAGGCTGTGGTGGTTCTTCTGCCTACGAACAGGTGCTGCATCAATCGTTTCTGACGCACCGTGGCAATGCGTATGTTTTTCAACTGCACAGCAAGCTTGCAGCAGGAAAAATGGCGCTGAAGGGTAATGCATGGATTTTCAGTTCTTATTGCATGGGAACCCACATCCAAGAGCCCAGAACAGGAATAGGCGCCACTTGGCAGGTCAGAACTCCCAGCAGAGGAGTTCAGGGTGTTGTGTTTTATCTAGCACCCTAATTAAATATTTAATATTTAATAATAAGCCAATGCAAACCAAATGCGGCAAGGCTACTTCCTTAGACTCCTAGAAAGCACAACGAGTTCTTACAACATACCAAACCTCCAGCAACCTGGGAATTCCCCGTGCTTTTGTTTTGATTTGAACTCCTGCAAGCACTGAAAGAACGGTCAGTTCTTAGTGACATCTTTAATTGACGTCTTATGTCCAACCTTACGTCAAACACAGCACCTTCCAGGTATAAATATACCGGTGTTTGCCTTAAGCAACACACGGTGGTGTGGAGCAGAGCGGCTATCTACTTATCCGAAGCCCAGCTGATGCGAGTGCCGAAGGAAGCCGTCCCTCCCATTTGACGCACTGAGAAAGATGCTGTCTTTTTCTCCTGCCGAGAAAATCCACCTCCGGTGTTTCCAGTTTCCCTTGCGGGGTACTGGGAGATCGAATCCTGAGAGCGAGATACAAGACCTCCTCCATTCTAAAATCCAAGGTACGGAGCTGATTAGATCCCTAGAGAATTCTTGAGTCAGAATCTTGGCAAAAACTAACTTAACTTAAACTGCAATCCATCTACTCCTTCCCACATACTAGGCTTAGGTTAGTTATACCGGGGTAGGCGTATTTAGAAGCACCAGTTGAGTGCGTTTAGTCAAGCTTTTATCTTTGTATGTAACTGTATATATTTTATACCTTTTAAGTATCATATGGCTCAGAAACCATATCAATGCTTTTACAGTATTATTTCATAATACTCCTTTTACTGTACGCACTTTACTTTATAACAAGTATTGCAATCATAGCAATTCATTTCTCTTGCATGAGAAAGAAGACTGTTCAATAAATAACACCTTTTTATTGAAAACGCCCGTCTCTCTATTTCTCTGCACTCTGGTGAAACTAAGTATGCACAACTAACTTAGTAAAATAGCTATCTATTGTTTGCACACGACTCTGGAGATATACTCCTTATTCTGGGGGAGCAAAGTTGTCATGTTTATGCGGTTGTCAGAAGCTGAATCCCTTCTTGTCTAATCAGGGAAGTTCACTCCTCCCTTTTCATTTGAGAAAGTTTCTAGTGACCTTTGAGCTAGCTGGAAAACCTAAATTAAGTCTAACATATTCAATAGAGACCTAGTCGACCTCAGTCCTACGTCTAAACTATCGTTTATGTTATTCCAATGCGCAGAGCCTATTGGGAAAATAGGAACTACACTACAAGGGACTCCAGATGAAGTCTTTATGGCCCTTAAACTTCTTAACAGGAGGCAAGCATACACAAGCCCATGGGGAATTGTCTCAGTCAGGGTATCAAAGCAAAAGTCCAGTCTTTAGTCTCTCCAAAACGGAAGCAGAAACTGCAGACCAACCAAGCAAAGCACACACAGCAAAGGGTAGTACTCCTCCTGACAGCTCTCTAGCTCTTCCTCTTGACAGAGTCTGCACTTGATCTAGAAGTGTTCTAAAATTCTGGGGTGACAGGTCCAATAATTATACCCCTTTTGGCCTTTGGAGTAGGCATACTCTAAAGGATAGTCTTTGTAGTGCACATATCTTGCCTTGCCCTGTCCAGGCTCCAGGCACACTGCAGGAGGTTGGAGACATCATTGTGAGAGGACAGGCACAGCCCTATTCAGGTGTCAGTGACTACTACTCCTCCCACCTCTCTAGCTCAGGAAGACCCATCGGCCTGGTGATGGGCCATCACGATATGTAGGGCACACTTCTGGGACTTTCTAGTGTGAATGGACAAACAGTCCAACTATAGGTCTAAACTAGAATTGGATTCCACAGGCAGACAGAGGCCCAGAATGGCCAAGCAAGAAAATGCCCACTTTCTAAAAGTGACATCTGCAAACATACAATTAAAAAAACATCTTCACTAAAATATGCATTTTTAAATCCGGAGCTCAGGAATCCCAAACTCCAAATCTCTATTGCTTCCCAATTGAAAGTTACACTTTCAAGATGTTGCACGTCAACTGCAACGATAACCTAGGGGAAAGATAGTGCTTGCAAAAGTGAAAAACTAAAATTGGCAGTTCTTCACTATCAGGGCATGTAAAAAACACCAGCACATGTTCAACCTTTCACATACACTGCACCCTGCCAATGGGGCTACCTTTGGACTACCTTAGCTGTGCTTTACACGTAGAAAAGGGAAGGTTTGGGCCTGGCAAGCGAGTGCACTTGCTACGTCGAAAAGACTGTTTAAAACTACACTCACAAACACTGCAGTTGCTGGTCTAAGACATGGTTGCAGGGCTACCTACGTGCTTCAAGCCTACTCACAGGCCCTGGGTACACACACTGCACTTTACTAGGGACTTACCAGTAAATCAAATATGCTAATCATGGATAACCAATCATTATCACAATTTACACAGGGAGCACTTGCACATTAGCACTGAACAGCAGTGGTAAAGTGCCCACAGTTCTAAAGCCAGCAAAAATAAAATGCAGCACACAGTAAAAAACCAGGAGGCCAAAAGTGAAAAGATAGGAAAAAAACCTGCCAAATATGCCAGAGCAAACAGATGAGTTTCTGGAACTACTCTTCATGAGGAGTTTGACTTCAATCTGATTCTATTTTAATGCTCCCTTAAATCTTGCTCTTTTCCAAAAACACTCTTTACGGGTTCTGGTAGTTTATAATCTGCTTTGAATAGAGTATGTATACATTTCATTTATGGAACATGCTGTCATTTTCTTAATTGACTCTAACTATGATTTTCTTGATATATCTATAAATGGATTTATCTGATTTACTAATTTGAATAAAGAGACCAAAACTATATACTAAACTCCTATTGATAAATAAAGGTTTTCAAACTGATCCAAAACTCTCATTATTGACTGAACTGGATTCCACAGGCAGACAGAGGCCCAGAATGGCCAAGCAAGAAAATGCCCACTTTCTAAAAGGGACATCTGCAAACATACAATTAAAAAAACATCTTCACTAAAATATGTATATTTAAATCCGAAGCTCAGGAATCCCAAACTCCAAATCTCTACTGCTTCCCAATTGAAAGTTACACTTTCAAGATGTTGCATGTCAACTGCAATGATAACCTAGGGCAAAGATGGTGCTTGCAAAAGTGAAAAACTAAAATTGGCAGTTTTTCACTATCAGGGCATGTAAAAAACACCAGCATATGTTCAACCTTTCACATACACTGCACCCTGCCAATGGGGCTACCTTGGGCCTACCTTAGCTGTGCTTTACACGTAGAAAAGGAAAGGTTTGGGCCTGGCAAGCGAGTGCACTTGCTACGTCGAAAAGACTGTTTAAAACTACACTCACAAACACTGCAGTTGCTGGTCTAAGACATGGTTGCAGGGCTACCTACGTGCTTCAAGCCTACTCACAGGCCCTGGGTACACACGCTGCACTTTACTAGGGACTTACCAGTAAATCAAATATGCTAATCATGGATAACCAATCATTATCACAATTTACACAGGGAGCACTTGCACATTAGCACTGAACAGCAGTGGTAAAGTGCCCAAAGTTCTAAAGCCAGCAAAAATAAAATGCAGCACACAGTAAAAAACCAGGAGGCCAAAAGTGAAAAGACAGGAGAAAAACCTGCCAAAGATGCCAGAGCAAACAGATGAGTTTCTGGAACTACTCTTCATGAGGAGTTTGACTTCAATCTGATTCTATTTTAATGCTCCCTTAAATCTTGCTCTTTTCCAAAAACACTCTTTACGAGTTCTCGTAGTTTATAATCTGCTTTGAATAGAGTATGTATACATTTCCTTTATGGAACATGCTGTCATTTACTTAATTGACTCTAACTATGATTTTCTTGATATATCTGTAAATGGATTTATCTGATTTGCTAATTTGAATAAAGAGACCAAAACGATATACTAAACTCCTATTGATAAATAAAGGTTTTCAAACTGATCCAAAACTCTCATTATTGACTGAACTAAATTACTAAATTGATGATGCTTATTGAAATGATTTCCAATGATGCTCCGTTCTCAAAAGGTGGCACAGATCTATTACAGAGAAGAACATTTTGGTGCGGAGCTGGAGACCCCTATTGTAAGTTAAGGGTTGAACTGATTAAATTAAAGAAAAACATTTTTGTGCCAACAGCCCTCTTCCCAGGGTCACTTCCGATTTTTTGCCTTCCTCCTCCTATTTTTGATGAATTTGTTTTTGCTGGCCTTAGGAGTCTGTGCATTTTACCACTGCTAGCCAGTGCTTGTGTTCGCTCCTTAAAACATGGTAATATCGGCTTATCTCCAATTTGCATATTTAATTTACTTACAAATCCCTAGTGGACCTGCATCACTGATTGTACTACCCACTTAAGTAGCCCTTTACACATGTCTCAACCCTGCCATTGCAGCCTATGTGTGCAGTTCAATTGCCATTTCAATCTGGCAAAATAAGTCTTTTGCCAGGCCCAAACCTATCTTTTTATTACATTTAAGTCACCCTTAGGGGATGCCCTGTAAAGCCCAGAGGGCAGGGTACAATATATTTAAAAAGTTGGACCTGTACTTTAAAGTTTTACGTGTCCTGGCAGTGAAAAACTCTTAAATTCATTTTTCACTACTGCAAGGCTTACCTCTCCCATATTATAACATTGGAATTACCTTATTATATTATAAACATGTAATTTCTAAATGGAAAAAAAGGTAACCATTTCCTGTATGGCGTCTTTGAAATCCAAAATTAAATTCCGGACTTATGGTAAAGCTGGATTTTACATTACAATTCTGAAAATGCCACTTTTAGAAAGTTGCCATTTTCTAACTTTACCCATTTAGTGCCTGTAGTCTGCCTCTGGTCACATGACTGGGGGTAGCTGAAATTTGAGCTTTACTAATTCATCCTAGATAGCCACACACAAGATGAAGCTTAGGTGTGCCTGGATGGGCCATCACTGGCTCAACGGGAAAGAGGAGCTGGGCACCTGAACAGACTGTGCCCTGCTCCACATAAACAGCTGCAAACCCCCTGTAGTTAATCTGAAGACAGAGCGGGGATGGCAAGATGCATTAGGACCTCAAAAGGAAACTTCTAGAAGCTTCTACCCCACTTCAAAGACACCTATGCCACCACCACTTCAGTACACTTCTGGACCTCTGGATACTCTTTCAGGAAGAAGGACTGCTGTGCTGATGAAAGGACTACCACTCTGCTGCACTGCAACTCTGAAGTAGCTACTGACCTGCTGTGCTAACCTGCTGTCTGCTGCCTTCTTGACTGGGGAGGAAGAACTAGACCTACAACTTCATCTTGACCCGAGGACCCCAAAGCAAACCCAAAGGTTAGTCTGCTGGCCTACTGATCTGAACCTCTAAGACATAAAAGGATCCCTAACAGCTCCTGGACTTGTCTTCAGTGCTTTCCTGACTCCCAAGTGGTTTCTATCAGGTACTGGACCTTTGGTGTGGCTCATGGGCTCTTGAAATCAAGCTTTTGGGCTCTTCTTTACTGCAAATGGGCCGGTTTGCACCGGAACTGCTCTGCTCGCAACGAAGTTCAGAGCGAGCTGCCACCAGCCCCTCTCGTTTCACATCAGCATCAACAGCCCAAAGGAGACTGCCAACATGAAGCTCCAGTCTGCCTGTCTGCAACTTCCAGCCTTCTCTTCACACCACTCCTACTACCACCCACGATGCTCTCCTGGTTCCTCATGACCCTCTCCAATGTGAACGGGACTTTTGGAACAAAACATTAGAAGTTAAACCTTCAACTAGACTAACAGGGACTTTATCCAGACCACATCATGGCCAGCCTGGACTTTTGACTCTGGCCCTGTCCTGCATTACCAGACAGCCGCTGTTCATGCTTTATGCTTTTAGCCACTATTTTACAGTTTATTCTTTGAAAATTCATAACTCCATACTTGCAGTTAAACGTGACTGCTCTGATCCAGGCTACCCGGGGTTGAGCAGAGGTTAATTTTGGATTTCTTGTGCCTTACCCTGACAAGGATTGTGGTTGTTGCTACACCAGGGCTCACAGCCCAGTCAACCAGTAACCCAATTTCTTACAGCTTGTATCCCTACTCTTCCCTTGAAACTCAGCGGAGCACCAAAATATTAAATAAGAGAATGATTCCCTATTAAGTCTTCGAATATTGAATGTGTTTATTTATGAACCTTGTGGTTCTTTTGGAAAATGAGGCGAGTAAAAACAGTAGCATCTCAGTGCCAATATGTGAAATCCTTTTTTGCAGGCGTTCCATCAACGTAGGCACACTTACAGATGGGGGAGCATGAACAAACCGAACACCATAAGTCCTTACTTTGATTAACTTTTGCCATGTTTGACACCCTTTGACCACCATTACGTTCAGCCCCAATTTATGCGTTGTCTATGTGCCTCTAGATGACTTGGGCTTAATCTCATTTACAACATTCATCCCTGGATATTAGGGACAGTGTCACCAACAAACAGTGTGGAAGAGCCTTCCCTTTAATAGCAATTTGAACTGCAAATATGCTCTGTACTGCTGTGTCTCATGTGTCCTAAGTTTGAATATAAAGCCAAAGCATCATCTGCTCCCGTGTCATTGACCACTACTAATGCAAATGAATGACATGCAACTTTACTTCCACTGGGAGGAGCTAGAGGGCATCACTGGCGGCCAATATCAACATTGAAATCTTGAAAAACACTGTGAAAAGATATTCATTATGCTTCAAGATCCCTACCATACTGTATTATCCTTTGTTAAATTGTATCTCACCAGCATTACTACAGCTCATTCTGGTATTTTGGGCTTCTATAATAATACACTTCTAATGTGATTCTAATGAAATATATGAAATCATTTTCCTATATGAGAAATTGTGTTTTAAATTGCCAAATGTACTGAGATCTTTATGACGTCACCACAGATGTCACTGCAGTGGTTAGCACACAGTATTATCTGAAAATGGTACCACGGGAAATGTAAGCACAATTTAAGTGGCATCCCAGTGATAGTCTGCGGTGAGTCTCACCCTAATGAACCCGAACTTAATCGAACATATTATCTTCTTCTCAACAACAAGTACAGTCCTTTTGGCTAAAGTCCATCATTGGTTTCACTTATCTTCAAGTCACTACCTCGAGTGAAACTATTCTAAAGATGTTGTTGAATATGAAACCTCATATTCTCCTATATAATGCATTTACTATGCAGCGCTCTACAAATCCACCTTACATTGCATTCCTCAGACTTATGTGAGGTTTAATTTAAAGATAAATTGAGTGGGTCCTTCTGTCACATAAAAAGGCAATGTGCATGCCACAGAACCATCGCTATAGCATAGCGACAGACTGGTGACTATTTTTAAATACAACTATTAAGTACCACACGATTGTATGGTAACAAACATTATGTGGTATCACAATGACTGAGTTAGGGAGTATATGCAATTCATCCTTAATGAATAGGAATGACGTCAACGGGGTGATACATGCACGAGTTTCAATAGGTACTATTACCCACAAATGCCACATATATACATGTTCCTTTCAATAAACTTCACAATCATGTATGCAGGAACAATTAATTGGGAATTGACAGAAAACACACAGGTACATATTCTGCTACAGACATTGCTATTGTTGTCAGCCTTTAACACCAGACATAAGGCTTCATGGGGTAAACACCTAGGATAGTAATCCACCCTTGCACCATTTTGAGGTAAGTAGAAAAGCATCAAAGGAGCCATATAGCTCCCTATATCGTGTACAACAACTCACAACTGCGATTCCCCAACTCTTATTTTTTAATGTCCTCATTACGAGTGGCCCGATGTATCGCATTCAATGAAACTTGACATTGATGGGTGGGTCAGAATTCATCATGCACAATAAATAGTACCCAATTTTGAATTCTTCCCCAATATTAGGAACTAACATGTAGATTTTGGTGTCCAACCCGCGGAAACTTATGCACCAACCTCATACTTCCGTTATGTGTGGTAACTATAGTCATGCACCGGGACCACGTGTAGCGAGTAGCTAATCAGATATTTTGCTTCTTCAAATTCAAAAAGTGCTTTCTTAAACTTAATTTGGCAATTGCGGGCTGTTTGTGGCATATGAAAATAAGATGTAATAACTTGCCCATACTAGTGTTAGGAAATCTTTAATCTATTGATTTGTCATAAATTCATGAGAAACGTCTTACTCATTGCTTGGTGTGTCGTGGTAAGGGCGCATAATCGTCGCAGAAGAAAGGGCATAGTAAATAATGGAATATTTGTATATGTGCCTGCATCTGTGTCATCTGTTCCCATTATTCAACACAACTGAGAAAAAAAGGATATTTTATGCTGAGTTCCTATAAACTGCATGCAATGCAGGTCCTTGGGACTGCTGCAGACGTCATATAGAAGCAATGAAACAGACTGCGGCAAGTGGCGCCCAGTAGCGGTGGACTGTGGAAGAGACCTCGTACACCAAGCCTCTTGAATTGTGCACAAGAAAGAGTTGCAAGTGGTGATTCCAAAACTGTAAAGGAGAAGTTAGCTAATCATGCAGTGGATTGGCCACAAGTGCTCTATATGATAGCGGCCTGTGAATGGATTGACAACAACGTGCTTTAATTCCAGTGGCGGCTGGTGGATTTTGAAACGGTGAGGCACCTCTTGTATGTGTTTAACATGTGGGGATGTTTCAATTTAGTACAACAGTTTTACATCACTATATTCGGATGCATTCATTAAAACTATTAATAAATGCCTCTAAGTGATATAAACGGATGTACGAGAGTTAAACACTCCTGCATGTTAAAAGCATACAAGGGACTAAAGCACTTTTAAATATGTCACTTGAGGATGCACGCATCCTGCACTCGCAACTTTAAAAGTGCTCTCTTGTATGCTTTCAACATGCAAGAGAGTTTCACTTTAGTACATCAGTTTATATTAATCTATTGAGAGCCATTTAGTAACAGTTTTAATAAATGCCTCTAAATATAGTGATATAAAACGATGTTCTAAAGTAAAACGCCCGCATGATAAAAGCACACAAAGGGAGCACTTAAAATACATGAGTTCCGGATGTGTGCTCTGCTGTGCCTGCCTGCGGTTTGTTTTTATTGTTTAAAAGGCAGTAAAAACGAAGCATAGGCTAGCAGGCATGATCGACGGCCTTCATCTCCCCGGCCCTTCTTAGCTGCAAATCCTGCTCTTGAACACACACTGCAGCCTGCAACAGGGTGTGCTGCTGCTGTTTCAGTCCAGGATGGTGGGCTTGAGGGTGGCAAGTGTGCCCTCTCGACCCTCGATGGCTCGAGATCACAGAGCCTTATGACTGTGACATTGAGTCACTAGTCTGCAATCCTTCACAGGCTGCAAGCAACACCCTTTCCCAACATGTTACAGGCGACGAGTTGGCAAAGGGTGTTGCTTGCAGCCTGTGAAAGTGATTGACATGCAGTCCCAGGAGTTCAGGGCTTGTGCCCTCGACGCCCTGGGCTGCTTGTAAATATGAAGCTGCTGGTGTTATGAATGGGAGGTCTCTTCAGACCCGAACATTGAAGGCTTGGGCTGGTGCTAGGTTAGCTCTTAGCCTGATTACGGAATTTTTAAAGGGAAATACTGAGGGAAACATGCTCACTAGAGCATGTGTCCCACTAGAAAGTAAATGGTTGCCTTACTCATCACAAGTGTGAAAGGTGCCAAGCACTTAAACACTTAATTTTACTACATAAAGTAAACTTATGTGGATGGTAATTGTTATTTACAATTACCATCCACATAACTTGAAAAACGACATGGGTGGCACCTTGAAGCCCAATATTGGCAGCCACTGCAGGGGAGTGGGGATTGCTTTCTGGGGCACTTTGGTATTATAGAAGAGTTTGCAGATGCCTGTGGACCCCTTCCGTAATACAGATAGCGCCAACACACATGTAGCACAAGCCTAATCTCAAGGGGCATTCTCTCATTTGTATAGGGGCGTGGCCCCATGCAAATGAGGAGGCACTTTACCTCTAAACGCATGCCATATTATATAAGTTGGAGCAGAGGAAAAGGAGCTGTCAGGGGGCACACTGAGCCTTAGACAGAGGTCACCCATTAGAAAAGGTAAAAGGGCTATCTATCTATCTATCTATCTATCTATCTATCTATCTATCTATCTATCTATCTATCTATCTATCTATCTATCTATCTATCTATCTATCTATCTATCTATCTATCTATCTATCTATCTATCTATCTATCTATCTATCTATCTTTCTTTCTTTTCAGGATTGCTACCCAATGGTTGAGGATCTCCAAGGCCTGAAGTGATAAAAAAGATGAAAGAGCATATCTTACTTATAACTGAAATGATAAAACAAAACAAAGCAAAAAAACAATGGTAGAGAAAGAATATTTCGTGGAATACTTTAGTGACCCAAATTATTAGAGATGCATACCACTGGAAAAAAAAGGCATGAAAGCCCAGTTTGCATAATTAGGTGCCTATTGTTGTTGTTGTTGTAAAGCTTTTATTCGGCATTTTGCCATAAAGCCAGCATAAAAATACATTTAACATAATTCATAAAAACAAGGTTACATCTATTTAGAAAAATACAGTGCAAATGGATGTACAGTCCCCATACAAGAGGCAATTATTTACAATTCACATTAGGTTGTTTGCAATTCATAAGAGGAGCATTTACATTTTACATTCATGGGAATTTACAGACCTCATATTAAAAACAGTTGTAAAAATTTTTTTTTTTAAATAATTAAAAGCCAGAGTTAAGAAAGACTTAGTGTCTATGTTTTAAAACCATACTTTTTTCTTATCAAGCAGATACTGAGAAGGAATCGACTGACTCCAAAAAGTATCAGGCTAATAGTCGAGGATCTAAGTAATCTTTCCGCCTCTTTATATGAACGTATGCCCAAATTTTTACAAAGGGGTTTGATCCATTTTGTACGTTGAACTTTATACAATGGACAAAAAAAAAGGATGTGTGCCTCATCTTCCCTTTGCTTCAGGTCACACAGTTTGCAAAATGTATCATTTCTGTTAGGATTAGAATTTCCCCACCGGGAAGTGTTGGCGTTTATTTGAAGAACCCCGTACCTGAATTGAAGATACAAGGTTTTGCCTATTAGGATCTCTGGATTTGTAACCCCTGCTTGATCAGTGACGGCTCTTAGAGCAGAAACAGATCTACAAGGAAGTCATACTTTCCCCAACATTTCCAAACCATCTTTTGTAGGTTGCCCCATGTCCTGCATGGAGTCCTGAACCGCAGGGAAAGTGATTGCCAATAGCAACTTCTTCTGAAGGGACTGAATATTAATGTGAGGATTAAATCATATAACAACTTCAGGATCTGGCAAAGTTGGTGGAGAAGATGCTGATGGGTAATGACTGCAAGTGCAACTTGCTAAACATGAATATCTAGTGCGCCATAAATTTCAGAAGGGAAAGCGGTCAAGATGTCAAAGAAAAAAAAGAGTTTCCTTTGGGGTTGGAAATTGAGTCAGGGACAATCCCATAGTCGTTGACCCCCCTTCCTTTTTTTTTTTTTTACCACAGGAGATATTGGGGCCAAAACGGTGCCCTTTGGTACTGTACCACTACTAAAGAAAGCAGAGACAGTCAGAGGAAGGAAGAACAGAATTCCTGCCAATCATATTCTTTAGATTTGATTTGAAAAACATGTTAAACTTTATAGAGAAGGAATTCGTTCATTGCCTGGGAACAGGACCCTTATCCCCCAAAGATGAGGTCGGGCCCTGAACTATTATTTCGTTTATAAGTAATAACCAGTACTGGTAATAACCATTATGCTGAACAAAAGACAGCATCCTCCTCTAGTGTCCATATTCAAAATCTAAGCATGTGGATTGCCTGAGACTATATTGCAAAGGCATTTTACACAGACTTGAAAGACCAATGTCCTCCCAAAAACAGAAAACTACCTTGCAGGCTTAAAAGGAGATTTGCCTTTAGCTACCTCATGTCCTTGCTAAGTGACCTTTCAGTTAGTGTGTGTGTGTGGGGGGGTTTGGGGGGGAGAATGCATTTTCACCATTGACTTTTATTGAACCAGAACTAATTTTAGGTATTTTTGCTTAAAAAATCAGGAGTCTTCTGACTGAATTGGGTGTCTTGGCATGTTTGGGTCTAGGGTCGTGACTTGAATCCTCACCCTCCTGCAAATAGAAGTCTGGCTCCATGAACGCCGCAGTAAGAGCTGCATGCTTCTTTCTCAACATGACTGAGTTTAACACACATCAGACAGTCTGTTCTCATGAATAACACCTTGATAACCGCCTGATGTAAAATAGCAGCTTAACTAAAGTGTGCAGGCAAAGTAATGCCACCGCTTTAAAAAAGAAAAAAAAGAAAGCTTCCCGCAACGAGACAGAAATAGCATTTGAGTTTTAGTGTCTCTGAATTTTCTGGGTGACTTGGCATTTTGTTCAGCATTTAGGTTTTTGAAAACAATACATTAAAAGAGGACAGGTACACACACTGAAACAGATGGATGTTATTTAGCTGCGCTTGAAAGAAGACGGCATGTCCTTTGGAAAGACTGTTTAATATGCTTTGGGCAAACATTTGGTAATGTACTCATTATTTCTAGCATATAATTACTATTGACAAGTTGCTTTTCTCACCTCTACATTTTATTATGATGTAGCCAGATGTCAAAAAATTAAAGCACATCATTAAAATCTAAACTTATTTTCTGCTACGTTGGAGTGATTCGTAGAAGAAAAACAAATTTTAACATAACAGCCCTAAGCAAGTTATCATTACTCCTTACTGGTGGGTAGTCGTGGAGTGGTACGGTAGCACTCCATTGGTCGTGACGTGGAGAGGAAGTGATGTGAGGAGTTGACGAGCTGATGAGCTATATGGTGGGCTCCAAGCTGACGAGCTACACACTCCAAGCCACAAAACGAGAGCTACAGTTGCAAGCTACAAAAATGTGGGACGCGAGCCACAAGCGACGCGTAGAGGTGGCGGGAGCGGAGCAGTGTGGCATAAGCGATGTAAGCAGGAGAAGGAATGAGAGGATAAGGGGATTCTTGGGCATTGGACTCAGTTGAGCACCAAGATTCTGGCTTTTTAAAAAGTATTTGACGCTGAACCAGCGCACCGGTAGCAGCAGCAAGGGAAAGAAAGGGAGAAATAAGGTTCCTGCTATCTACCACCCTCATAAGGCAATGAGCTAAGTAGATCAGCCAAATAGTCCACCTGCCCCCTGCCGGCCAACCCACTAGCCCACCAGTTCACCAGCCCGCTGAGCTACAACACCACCAAAGCTATCGCCTGTCAATGCTTGACTGTCCATCAGTTCATCAGCTAACGCAGCGATACGGTCCGACAATGGCCAACGACGTGACCTGTTAGTAAGCAGCTGCAGGCATTAGGCTAGCAAGGTAAGTGTGTCGGGTGCTGGTGAGGAGGCCAAGCTAGCAGTGAAGCTTGTGGCCCGACTTGCACCACCGTACCTCATTATCAGTTGCTTTAAAGAACATCTGCTTTCAGAACACCATCAGTTCCCAGTTTCTTGCTAATCATTTCCTTGCTTGTTGATAGACTTATAAGCGTGCTAAAACAGCCACAGCTCTGCCCTTGTCACCTTACCTCTAACAGCCTAAGAACGACCAAACTGGTCTAAAATAAGTCCAATGGTGTAAAGAAAAAGGGAGTGACCCCACTAACCAAGAGACAGGGTACCAAAGGTAATCAATATAAATGAAATTCTCTTGAACTCACAAAGAACATTATTAAGAATTATCATTCACCCGTCTACTCACTTGCTTATCTATTAATATAGATAACTATTAATATGTCATATGACATATTATAATATAATAACGTTCTTGGAAGGGTGGACAACTTTGCATCGCAAAAAGGTATGTGAGATGCCACTGCATTTTAGGTATATTGAAGATCATGCCAGGGTGGGGTAGAGGTGTGGACAACTACAGCTCTGCAAATAAATATTTAAATGAATATTTAGAGAAATCCATTCCCATATGTTTCTTATAGGGGATACCATTGATATGATGGGGGATAAGGCCAGAACAAGGACTGAGGTGTATGACGCAGTAGCCTCTTAGCAAGACCTGATGACCAATCAGTCGTCTTATGGAAAAGCATAACTAGCGGTAGTTGGCTTATGATACAAAATAAACTGATCAGGGCAGTAGAGACTGGACTATAGGCCAGTACCACTCATTGTATATATATATATTTTTTTCTTGTAGGATATTCTTTCTTGTAGGATTGGTATACCGCATGGTGTTTTAAAGATTTTTAATATTGAAGCGACTTCACATCATGATAGAAGTGGGACCTGACGTTTTACATTTCTTGAAAGGTGGGTGTTACACTTAATTGTGTTCATAACATTAACACCACAAGTGTGGTAGGACTGTATTATCAGACTATATTCCTCAAATTTTTAGGATGACTTGCTAAGCCTAAAATAGCATTCAGGATATTGAGTTACCCTCTACAACAATTTATGGATTGATTTTAAAGGGAAATTCAGGATAGTAACATTACCCCTATCCATATATATGGAATAAGTACCCATAAGAACTTAAACATTAAAGTGGATTTAGGTATGCACTTATGACTAATGTTTGAACTATTTGGTAGTTTTTTTGTTTGATGGATGTATTAATTGGTTGAGACCCTAAGAAACAATTGTAATATCACATTGAGAATATGTTTCCTAAATAGGATAAGACATAGAATAATAGGTTTTAAGGTTATCTCTTACTTCGATTTTAATTAAATTGAATTGCAATGTTATGTATTTTTATTGATGTATCAGTATTGTGTTGTGATTTTATAACTTTTTGTTTATACATTAGGCACACGTGAAGTTGTATCACTTATAGGAGAGACAATTACTATTTTTGTCCCTGATAAATATCAACTCCTCCGGAGAACGACAATATTAACATATGTTTCTGGAATGTACACAGGCTTGGTAAAATGCACCTGGATAAAGACATAGAGGACTACTTATGCACATTTAATATCATATTATTACAGTAAAAGTTAAGTCTACAATCAAAGCCAGTAATTGGGTACACAGAACGGGACATCGCATCCCCGAAGTGAGGATTCAATGCTGTGGTCGCCCAAGTGCAGGGGTATCTCAATCTATATTTCCCCAACATACAAAGGCCCCTTGTTTATTCAACCTCTATCTGTCTGGCATAAATTTACATTTTGCACAAGTTGAGCGTTTTACATCAAGACTGGCAACAGACAAAATAGGTCATCTGAAATATGCCGACCATATAGTGATTCTAAGTCAGTCTCCTGCCTACAGAGGTTGATCAATGCACTGGTTGGGAATATTGAGCAGCAAGGCCTGGAGTTGAACCTAAAAACAAAAAGGTGAAAAATTCACCTAATTGTTTTGTGAAGGGCAGCCATATAAAGGTTGTAAAATCCTATAAATACCTTGGAATAACGATAGAAGGTCATCTGACTTTCAAACAGCACTTTGACACGATGGTAGCCAAAAAAATGCACTTTATCATTTGCATTCAATTAGCTGCAAAAGAAGCTCAGCCGTCCATCACATCAACATCTACTTGCAGTAAGCGAAACACAGCTCCTACCGACAGTTTCATATGGCCTGGAAATTACCCAGGAAAAAGAGGCTGATTTATTCAACCAGTTCCAAAGAAATGTTCACAAATCTTCCACCTGCCGAGGTCGGTTTCACAAGCTCAAGTAAGTTTGGAATTTGGCCTAACAAAGCAAGAGCTGCAAAGAATTAATGCATTTGTAAAGTTATGCTGGACTCTTTGCACTTCTTGAAAATGTTCTCTGAAAAAATGTGCTGGCAGGAAACTGAGTGGCATACTTACAAGGAAATGGCAGCGCGCGGCAAATTTTGCGGCGCTTCTCTCTGCCATTTCGAAAATGCAGGGATGTGCTATATTTACAACAAGACAGTGCACCCCTGTGTTTATGATAAAAGCAATGATGTAATCAGCTAGGAGATTCTTAAAGATACAGCAAACATAACAGTTTACCTTAGTGCTGGTGCTGAAAATAGCTGCCTCGCGCCAACACAGGCACCCTCCCACCATAATGCAAGGGTGCCTGCGTTGCAAGGAATGATTGTTTATGTGCAGGAAGGTCTAACTTCCTGCACTTAAACAATCAATAATGGCGATTTGTTACTCTCTGTTGTTACCTTCTGCAGCACACATAGAAGTAGCGAATTGTCATTATTTAATAATTGTTTATGTGCAGGCAGGGACACCTTCCAACACATAAACAATCATTAATGGCATTTTGCTCTTTCTATGTGTGCTGCTAAATGCAACCCACAGAGAAAAAGCAGAAAACAAGGAGAAATAAAAGTATTTCTCCTCGTTGCACTAACACTTGCTATTGCATGGTGTTAGTTTGTGGCACTGATTCTGATCTACAGATCCTTGTAAAGCAATAGGTTTTGTGGCTGAACGTCCACAGTAACACCCATTGCACCCCTCTTTCCCACAGATACCTGCATGAAACCGTACCATATTTGCAAAACAGCATTAAGCCACAAAAAGTGGCTAAATGCCACTTTGTTAATATGGTGCAGGGCACTGCGCCACGAGAACGTCAGTAAAAGTGACATTCCGGTGGTGCAGTCCCCTTGTAAATATGCCCCTGAGCAGCAAAATGCGATGCAGTGCTCGCTTCGAAATTCGTTTTATTATTTAAATTGTTTACTTACCTGTAATTATCCATATGCCGGTTTTTAGCCCTCTCCACCCTGCCCCTCCCCCTCCCCACCTCCCTGCCCCACCGCAACTCCCTCCACGGCCCGCGGCTGCCCCTGAGTCACTGCCCTAGGTCAAAAGAAAGCCCGTGCCCTCCCCACGAAACGGCATCCTTTTTTCAACTAAGTTTCACCTCGGCCAAAGCTCTGTCAGAGCTGCAAGATGAGAATGCATTAGCTGTCAAACACCACGCATGGGCAGTGTAGAGAGCCACTCGGGCTCTCCACTACAATGTATCTTTTCCCCCACGCACGCACGCACAACCCCGGGGCGGGCTCGCGCCGGGGTATAAATAAACATGCGGAAGACCGCTCGGGGTCTTTCCGGCTAACCCTCTACCAGAGTCATTGTCCCTTATTTGCCGGCACCTCCGTGCCACGTGGTAGGCCTCACCGGCCACTTTACACTGGCGACGAAGGCGGTCGTTTGCCACGCGTGCCTGCCGCCTCCTGCACGCTCCTCGGCGGGTGGTCTGCAGCGGTGCCCACCCGCTCCTGTGCGCTGTGCCCCCGTGGCCCGAGACCCGCCCACGCGTCACCCGTGAGGGCGCGCCTTCAGCTGGCGGGACTCGCGGTGCTGAGGAACGGCTTCTGCTTCCTGCGGGTGAGTGTTCCCTCTGCCCCGCCTGCGCGCTCACCGCGCTCCCCTCGTCTCGCCGGCCGGCGAGAAGGAAGTGCACCTGCGGAACCACGTGACTGCGGCCCGGAGCAGGCCCGCCTCTCTCCAGACGGCTCTCGAAGACGCCTCTGCTGCGTGTGCACGCGGGGCTCCGCGCTGTGCCCTGCTCTCGTTCCTCTGGCCCGCGCTGCACGCGCAGTTCCATCAATCACTGGCAAAGGCAATCCAGGCCCCGCTCTACCCGAAAAGAAAAAAAAGAAACAAAAGAAAGACTGTAAAACACAATACACAAAAGACAATAGAGGGAAGGAGAAGATTAAGGATAAGAGGCAGTACACTGCAAGAAAGGAGGAAACACAGGGGACACACACAGCAGCAAGGGGCAGCAGCAGATGACAAACCCCTGGCGCCCTGCCTTAAGCACAGTCACGACCCCGGAAAGCACCAGATCCCCTCACACAGAGCCCCACCATGAGTCTAGACGCAGGGGCGGCACAAGACGGAGTTGCTCAGCCACCGCCACCTGCAATCCTCCCACAGGCCCATGCCCAGGCAGGAAACCAAGCCCCAACTGGACCCACTACACCTGCACAGCCTGCCCATCTGCATGCCGGCGCAGCGCCCATCCCGCCGTTCAGCGAAACGTCAGACCCAGCAACGGCCGCGCTCCGATGGAGAGCGTGGGTCGGACGCCTCAATCTATACTTCAAGGGAACCAGAGAAACCGATGGGACGGTAAAGAGATCACTGCTCATCCTCTATGGGGGACAAGAAATCTACGACCTGTTCGAATCGCTCCCCAATACCGGACCCGAGGATGACTACGATGCCGCGGTTGCGGCCCTCAACGCCCATTTCGACCCACAGCTGAACAATGACTTCGAAAAGTTCAAGTTCAAGCGTGCCTGGCAAACTGAGTCCGAATCTGTCGACATGTACTATGCTCGACTCCGTCGACTTGCGAGCACGTGCCCGTTCACCGACCCCAGGGAAGAAATCAGGGATCAAATTATCGTCGGATGCAAGTCGAAGCTGCTAAGAAAATTAATCCTCAGGCAACCAGGAATATCACTCGATGAGATACTCATCCTGGCCAGATCACATGAACTGTCCGATGCCAGAGCTGAAGAGATGGAGGTGGCGTTGCGCACCCCTGTCATTACTCCGACGACGGCGCGAACCCCGACCATCAAGGAAGAGCGGGTAGATGCAATTCACAGACGATTCCCGCCGGTGAGGCAGAAACAAGGCCCTCCACGGAGCAACCGCTGCGGATACTGCGGAGAAGATCATCCGGCCGCCGCCACGTGCAGCGCCAGAGGCAAGACATGCCTCAAATGCGGGCGCCTCAACCATTTTGCCGCCGTCTGCCGAGGAGGCAAATTCAAATCAGCAGGCCCACGTGCCCGTGTGGTGACGCAGCGGATCCAACAGTTATCACTCGATCAGGAGCGACCCCCGCCTGATACCGAGGCACAGGACCGACGGCCCAGGTACGAGGACGATGAAGATGACGAGGTATACGTCATCTCCTATGTTAGCCGAGCATCTACGAAACGAAGGCCACCACCCATGTGCTCCATCACCGTTGACGGGACGAACGTCAACGCGCTGATAGATACCGGAGCGTCCGTCAACGTCATGGACTCGGATCAATATGACAAAATGTCCCCGAAACCGACACTGGCACCGTCTATGGCAAGAATATACACTTATGGAAGTACGGAACCGCTACCTCTTCGAGGAGTAATCCAAACCACCGTAGTCAACGGGGAATACTCTACGGAGACCAAGTTCCACATCACAGAAGGCAAGAAAGGCACCCTCCTGAGTTGCCACACCGCGGAAGATCTCGGCCTGGTATTCTTTGCCAACCAGGTGCACCAGGCACATGCGGATTTCATGCTAAAAGACTTCCCCGAGCTGTTCAAAGGCCTCGGCAAACTCAAGGGACGAAGGTTCAAACTCCACATAGACACTACAGTCAGGCCCGTTGCACTCAGGCATAGGCGGGTACCTTTCAATCTCCGGCCACAAGTAGAAGAGGAGCTACGGAAGCTCGAAGAGCTGGGGGTGATCGAAAAAGTGTCGGGACCGACACCCTGGGTCTCTCCGTTGGTCGTCGCCCCCAAGCCGAAGCAGCCAGGAGCCATTCGCTTATGCGTGGATATGAGACTCCCGAATACCGCCGTCAAGCGCAAAAGGCATATCACCCCCACCATGGATGATATCATAGCCGACCTCAACGGGGCGAAGTGGTTTTCGAAACTGGACCTCAACTCAGGTTACCACCAGCTAGAGTTGGAGCCAGCTAGCCGATACATCACCACCTTTTCGACACACGTAGGGCTGCGTCGCTACACCCGGCTCAGCTTCGGAGTATCATCGGCAGCCGAAGTCTTTCAAAACGCCATTCGTGAGGTGCTGTCAGGACTGACGGGCGTAATCAACCTGAGTGACGATATCTTAGTGTATTCTTCAACCCTCGAAGAGCATCACACCAATCTGAGGGCGACCCTACAGAGGCTTGCTGACAGCGGACTGACCTTACACCGAGCCAAATGTGCTTTCTACCAAGAATCAGTGGACTTCTTCGGATATACGTTCACCAGGGAAGGCCTCAAAGTGGACCCAAAGAAAGCGGAGGCGATCAAAGCGGCCAGCACGCCTCGAAACCCAACTGAAGTGCGCAGTTTCTTGGGCATGGCCATGTACTGCGGCCGGTTCATTCCGAACCTGGCTGCCATTGCGGAACCCCTCCGGGCTCTCACCCGAGCTGATCAGAAATGGGACTGGACCGTGGCCGCAAACAAAGCATTCCAGAACGTCAAGGCTGGTCTTCTGGACAACACCACTATGGCCTACTTCCAGCCAAGGAGAAAAACCGAACTGATTGTGGACGCCAGTCCTGTAGGACTAGGAGCCGTTCTCCTGCAAGAGCATGGCCCGGAAGAATGGAGACCAGTCGCCTATGCCAGCAAAGCACTGACCGACACAGAGACTAGATACGCACAGATAGAGAGGGAGGCCCTGGCCATCAAATGGGCCTGCCAGCATTTTCATCTCTACCTCTGTGGACAGGAATTCACAGTGGTCACAGACCACAAGCCTCTCCTACCCCTCTTCGCTGGGACCTCGAGATTGGCTCCCCCACGGATTGAACGGTGGGCCGTTCAGCTACAGGGCTACCGGTTCAAAGTCGTGTTCCGGCCGGGGGCTCACAACCCCGCTGACTACCTGTCGCGGCACCCGGACGTCACCTCACAATCGCCGCCTACCGAGGATGGAGAGGAGCTGGAAGAGATCGTGCACATGGTCACGCAGGCCGCGTGTCCTGACAACATGACTCTCAAGGAGATTGGAGACGCCACGGCTGAAGATGAGACCCTCACGAAAGTCCGTCAAGCCCTCGAGGAGAATCAATGGGCCCGCTTCCTCGATGGCGCCGCTAGCCTCCGTCCGGAAGTCAGCCATGCTAGACAGCAGCTATGGCACATACGCAGTGAACTCAGTGTGGGAGAGGAGGGAGTGATCCTGCGAGGACACCTCCTCGTCATGCCTGAAAGCCTCCAACAACGAGCGTTAAGCCTGGCACACGTGGGACACCAAGGCATGGCTAAGACGAAGGCGCGCCTACGGAGCAAGGTGTGGTTTCCAGCGATGGACAGCCAAGTGGAGGCAATGATACGGTCCTGCCACGCATGCACGATCACCGGGGGCGAACCCATTCCAGCACCGGTGATCACAGAAGATGCACCTCGGGCTCCCTGGACCCAACTCAGTATTGACTTTGGCAGCTTCCCGGACGGAAGGCACATGCTGGTGCTGGTAGATTCCTTCTCGAAATTCCCCATCGTGGAAATCATCGCATCCACAGCTTTCCCACACGTTAAGAAGGTATTAAACCGCGTATTCGCCACGATGGGACTTCCCGAGGAAATCAAGTCCGACAACGGACCCCCCTTTCAAGGGAGAGAGTTCCAGTCATACCTGGAATCCCTCCGAATCAAGCATAGAAAGATCACCCCGCTGTGGCCTCAAGCCAACGGAGAAGTGGAGAGGCTGATGCGGACAATAAACAGAGCCCTTCGGATAGCGGTGGACAATGGGGAAGATCTGGAGATAGCCCTGGATCAGTTTCTAGGAGCCTATCGGCAAACACCGCACTCGACGACAAAGTGCGCCCCGGCTCACGTACTGTTCAAGCGGGCCCCCAGAGATGGCATACCCACGGTGAGTGAATGGGTGCCGACAGAGAGAGATGCCGATGCCACCCAGGCAAGGAGACAGGCCACCAACGCCAAAGCAAGCCTACATCACCGCGCCAAAGAATCGGACATCAAGGAAGGGGATGCAGTGGTCGTCAAGGATCGCTATCCAGGATGGAAGTTTCGGACACCATTTGAACCCGAAGTGTGGAGAGTAGACAAGATTCAAGGGACAATGGTCACAGCTAAGAGAAACGGACAGACTGTGACACGAAACATATCTTGCTTCAGGAAGGCAACCGAAGCAGTCGCTGAGCGCCAGCGAGCAGTAGAGACGGAAGCGGAAGAGCTGGTGCTGGAAGACGCAAATTGTCCCAGGTCCCCGAGTTCTCTGCCAGGACCGGCACGTGGAGAGAGTCAACCGAGGCCAATGTCACCCGGCCTCGGCGCCGAGCTGAGTCAGCCAAGGGCATCAGAAGCGGGCGTTGATCCGAGGGCAACCCCGGCCGGGGTTGTCGAACCATCAGGGATCCGGAGTCGTCGCTACAGCCTGAGGCCCAATCCGATGCCCAGCCAACGGCTGAGGGACTTTGCGTGGACATCTCCTTGAACTGTGGTTCGAGTGTCTGGGAGCAGAAAGAACTAAAACAAAGGAGGGATGTAGAGAGCCACTCGGGCTCTCCACTACAATGTATCTTTTCCCCCACGCACGCACGCACAACCCCGGGGCGGGCTCGCGCCGGGGTATAAATAAACATGCGGAAGACCGCTCGGGGTCTTTCCGGCTAACCCTCTACCAGAGTCATTGTCCCTTATTTGCCGGCACCTCCGTGCCACGTGGTAGGCCTCACCTGCCACTTTACAGGCAGTTATCTCTCCAGATCAACAGTTATAGCCCCAAGCCGACTTAGCAACTCATTTTTCACCCATGCTAAAGCATCAGTTTATGCAGTTTTGCTTTGGGCAGTTAGAAACAAAAGACCTCATTCCCTCCCGGAGGAGTTGGCTGACAATTTTAAGCTGCAGCCTAAGAGGGTACAAACACGAGTCATTAACTCACATTGTATGCGCATGTCCAGCACTTTTAGTACACAGAAGGAAGCTACTTAGTTCTGTTTTTTTACAACAGCAAGTGCACACCTGCAGGCAAGCTGTATTCTGCTGGTTCAGTGGAGACTCCATCACACGGGCGTGCCAGGGGACCAAATATCCGTGCCTGGCGCAAAATGAGCTCGGCGAACCACTGTAATAAGGGCCACAAGAAAATACCACCTTAATAAATAAAAGCTAAAGACTGATAAGAGATCGTCAAAGCACTCCTGCACTTTAATTAACTTTATCAGGAACCTAGTTATGCAGGATTTATTGCTTTAAAAAATATGACATTCGCCTGGGCAATTTTAATTTTTACATTTGACTCATACATTGATATGTACAATGCATTTGCACTTTGGCTTTTCACACAATCTGATAGCTGCAGGCTTTTAATCTAAGAAACGTCAAATCAAAAACTATTTTTAAATCATGCACTTGTAATGTTTTTTTTAAAAATTGAAATTATTTTAATTAATCAATCAATAAAGTATTTACTTTACTCATTACTTATGCCTATAAGCAGCGGGTTCTACAATTTTGGGCAATATTTAGGATTTGGTGGGCAGGAAGAACTTCCGTAGAATGGCAGCTCTCCCACTCCATCAAAACAGTATTTCTAAAGCATCATCCAGAGGTGGGAGAACCACCAGGTTTCCATCACCCCACATTCCCAAGACAAAACTTCTACACCACTTCTTTTAACAGAACCCAAGACTACCAATTTTCAGATCAAATGGAAGTGAATCTAACAGTTCTCCTGGTATGGTAGTGAGAGGAGGTGTACATTGTACAACAAACCTGCAAGATGATATGGAATTCCATCCGATCTATACCATTTCGTATTCCAGTATTCCATACTGATCTAGCACATGATCAGTTTTCTTGGTGGTGAACAAAGAGCAAGGTTAACTGCAGGGAAATCCCTTTTATCATTTCATTGTATGTCCGTGACAGAGACTTTTAAATTGGTAGTGTTATAGATACCAATGGTAAACTATAGAAAGGTTGAACATTTCAGAAAAATGTCAATGGAGGTAATTCAGAGTGGTGGGAATGGGCTGCCATCAGAAATTAGTGGTTGCCCAGTTCTGTCACACTCACTGTTGAGTCTCCGTATTTTGAGGTGCGGATCCACTTGTTTTTCAGTGACAAAGCAGCAGTTTGATCTGTTTTTTTCATTATTTAAGAAAGACAAGGCTATACATCGCAATATGTAATAAACAGAGAACTTTAGATAAACCCTCTCCCACCCCCACCCACCCCACTTTGCTCCACTTGGACAAGTAGTAATGGTACAAAAATAAAACAGTAATGACATGAGTACATCAGTATGGTCGATACAGGGTCGCGAGTACATATACGTCAATGTAAAAGTGTAACATGAATGGAAGCCATTCCATAACCTGCACCTCCATCTCACCTTTCAGCCTCATACCTCTAGCTCACTGGGTTAGGTCATCTGGGGGCTCCAGTAGTTTGGCCAGCATTGCTCCCATGTTAGCATGTTGTCTGCCTGTTTGGTGTCTATGAGTGTGTTGCATATGAATTTCCTCTGCCACTGCCATTTCGCCATATCTCTTATTCAAACACCTTCAGGGCTACAGGACACAACCACCTGATAACTATCCTCCCCTTAGCATGGGGATGGTCCACCTCATAACTGTAGTGAGGAACTCCAAAATAGTCTGCTAGTGGTTATCTAAATCCAGCACACCGGGGACAAGAGGGGGAACGAGCCGGGTAAATGGCATACCGCATAATCGGAGTGAGGTACACTAGTTTGTGGACATTCCCTTCATCCACTCATGAACACCCTCCCATTCTTTGGCAGAAAGAAGGGCCCTCAGAATCCCATCGCACCTGTTTTGCACCGGCAAGGCACTCCTGGTAAAATCCTACTGTAGGGCTCTTAAGACATGCATGATCAGTTTCTGACCCCCTGCCATGTTCAGCCAAGTCCCCAGAGTCTGAGATTGCTGGGGGGCATTAGTAAAAGAGGGCCATATCCAGTGAGCCGTCGCTGATATTTTAGCGAATTGTAAAAACGTACCCTTCCCTAAGTTAAATGAGTCTATGCCATCAGTTAATGTGATAAATCTAGCATTTGGGTATAGATCAGATAGGATGCTGCACACTCCCTTTCCCCATTGATCTACCGACATCGACCGGGTAATGAGCCGAATGGACGTAGAGACTAGCCACACATATCATCAGAATAAGGGACCCTGCATGGACCTGTGTACCACCCTCTCCCAGGCCATGCACACCAGCATAAACATAAACGGCATGGACTCCGGCACTCCCACCGCCAACTTCAACAGCACCAGCAGCAGAACCCCCTTGTGCATCAATCTTCACTCCCAGTTCTCTTCCTTATCGAACCAATGTAACACATGTTGCAGCTGTGCCCCATGGTAATAAAACTCTAGGCATGGCCATTCAAGCCCCTCTCTCCATCAAGGGCGTTTAAGAGTCGCAATTGTGACCATCTTCCTCTCCCGAGCCCATAATAGTTGCGCCACCAATTTATGCAGTTCCGCAAAATGCTTATGTGGGACCGCAAACAGAGCCCCCTGGAAAACATACAAGCAATGAATCAGAATGAACATTTTACCAGCAGCAGATTGCCCATCCTGGATAATCGAAGCCTGTTCCATACCTTTACAATGCACCTCAGCCCTTCGAGGACCCTGCCCATGTTTAAGGCCTCAAATGCTGGTCCCTCATGAGCAAGCCAGAGCTCCAGATAACGGACACCTCTCACCTCCCAAGAAATGTCCATAAACGGCAAGTCCTGCACGTGTTTCCCCTCCAAGGACCCCAACAGGAACAGTTTTGATTTGCAATGGTGATATACAGACCAGACACATCGTTAAATTCAGACAGCGCGGCCAGCATAATAGGGGCGAGTATGTCAACTACTGT
This sequence comes from Lissotriton vulgaris, assembly GCF_964263255.1. Classification (NCBI taxonomy): domain Eukaryota; kingdom Metazoa; phylum Chordata; class Amphibia; order Caudata; family Salamandridae; genus Lissotriton; species Lissotriton vulgaris. The sequence continues at coordinate 1,722,049,715 of NC_141689.1, forward strand.
AGATATACTAAGGCATAATCAGCATACAAAAAGACCACATAAAGACCCAATTGTTATGCTCCACCCACAGTACAGATCATAACTGACATACCAAGGGTTCCATTGTGAGCATGAACAGTAGGGGTGACAAGGGGCAGCCCTGTCGAGTTCCCCTGTGCAGAGAGAAACACAGTGATACTGCTCCGCCCATGCGCACCCGAGCAAACAGCTGCACCCATTTGATGTACCATTCCCCTATGCCCACCGTACTCGAAATCGGCCACACAAAACCCCACAACAGTGAGTTAAAAGCCTGCTCAATATCTAGCTATGCTAGAACATAGTGCTCACCAGCAAATAATAGAGCATGCTTAACCAGGGACAGCCTCCACAAGTTGCAGATAGTGGTTCTCCGGGGAATGAAGCTGCACTGGGCCTCGATCACTAACTGCGTCAGGTGCTCTGACAATCTAGAAGCCAGGATTTTATTCAGGACTTTGACATCCACATTTAGAATTGAAAGGGGGCGATAGGAGGTCACCTCTTTATCGTCTTTATCTGTTTTTGGTAGCATAACAATGAGCGCTTCCCTCATAGATTCAGGCAGCATACCTTTCCCCTAGACCACATTATAGACTTCTAACAGGTGTTCCACTAGGGCGCCAGCTCTACGCTGATATAATTCGGTTGGCAGGCCATATACACCCGTGGCTTTATCTGTCTTTAGTGCTTGAATCACCACACCATTGCCTATCTAGTTAAGGGTGTGTCCAACCTATTGCGGGCTGCATCCGAAAGGGAGACCAATGGCAATGTGGCAAGCTAGGCCTCGTCCGTCTCTGGCTGGGAGGTAGCCAGCGCAGCATACACCTTTTGGAAGTGCGCTGCATAAACATATGTTACATCCTGATGACTGAATACCACAGGCCCATTCTGAACTACCACAAAAGGTGGGCTGCATGTCTCGCTGCGGAGAAGTGTGGGGGGTATCCTGTAATCCTTATCCACTTCCACAAAGAGATGCTGCCTATAGTTAGTCCTGGTAAACTTGTCTAAGTGGTCCCACGTTTCCATCAACTCTCGCCTACACTCCTTCCGCTCTGCAAGCTGCTGTGGTTGCGTAACCACCTTCTCCTCCAGGACCCCAAGCCCCTTCTCCAAAACGTCTAGTGACCTAGGGAGTTGGTCACAAATGGGTCCCCCTGGCACCACTCAAATCAGCACACCCATGGAATAGCTAGAATAGGACCTTGTGTATTTTTGACCTCACCATCTTCGTCTAAGTTGTCGAATATAATCCCTCCAAGTGTGAGTTTCCTGCTGAAGCACTACTGAAATGCAACAATCCCTCAGATAGAAGTACACTCTGTGATGCTTTGTGGTTTGGCTCAGTCCACGCACATTCCAGGTTATCAGCTTCCATGCAGTGACCTCAACAACAAGTTGTGCACTCTCGTCCCACCATGCACAACTCACGCAAAGCACCTACGTGGCCCCACTCAAGCTTCATAGCACTGAGCCTAACCGAACATCATACAGCAGGCTCAATCTCACAACAGTTTCAATTTCCCAAAACAATAACTCGCATGAAGCCCTCCCCACCCACAGGCAGTGAGGTCAAACAAGTCTGGCCTGATAACATCCAGGCCAGCAGAAATCACACCTGCCCCAAGTCCCTCTGAGAGGCAAAAATCTCAATGTCTTTAACTGTAACAAGCTAAAGGCCAACAATCCAACTCGGGCGGAAAGTCCAAAGGCGCTCAAACCACTCCTATGGGACCGTAATCCTCCATGGATCCCTCGCTGGCTTAAATTGAAGGGGTCAATGTAGCCAGCAAGGAAGATATGGATTCTATGTTTCATTAAGCTGTTCCTCCACCCCCCACATTAATAGTGAAACAGAATGTTAGAGATGGAATCCCAGGGTGTCCATTCTATTACACATCTAGGAGCTGCAAGGGGGAAAAACCATATGTCAAGTCATAGCAAAAAAGCAGAAACAAGGAGCAGTACATTTAGAATAATACATCGTACAAACTATCCCATGTCAGTACTCTCATTAAGGTATGGAACGTTTCGCAGATGTCAGGCACACAATTAGAGTCCTTCAATGTCCCATCAGGGCAAACCAGTATCCTTCCAGTGTGGTAGACATCAGAGTGGGGCCCAGAGTCTGCAGGGTGTCCACGGGTTTGTGTTGATCGACTGCTGTCACCACTACCATCAAGCTTGCGATTCACAGGGTGCTTCCACTTAACCTCACCCAGTGTATTCACCCCGTTGTTGGCCTCCTCTGGGTAGGGAAAGAAAAACATCTTTGCCTCAAATTGCACACTCATATAATTTGCCATATCAATAATGGCTAAAGTCATAGAACAGATCATGCCTGGGTGTGGCATAGGCAAGTTCAAAAAGAAAACAATCAAGACAGTTCCAATTTGATGTCAGTGAAGAGGCCTGCATCACTGGTCCTTCCATTCCTTTGGGGTAACTCGACCAACAGGTGAAAAATTCCATGTAATTCCAGTCTGTGTTAATACATAACTCCATATGGAGATACCGAACACAAATCCAGAGGCCAGGACAGCATTGCCATATTTATCACGGAAATCGGGTCCAGTTTTATGATGGCTCTGTCTTGCCGCAATCCTTTGAATGCCAAGAGCAGACAGCCAAAGAGCACTTCTAGCCAGAGGAAACATGACTGCACAGAGTTGCACACTCAGTTTCACAGGAAACAAGAGGCTTTAGCAAAGTTTGTGCTGTCTCAGATGCCTTTTTGTGGGCATGAAGCCCTGCAGAGTCCCTGCACTTTACGTGTAAAGTTTGAAAAGATCATAATGTACCTACCTTCAGATTTTGCCACCACCTGGATTCTGACATGTTGTAGGAGGGCATCACTGTCTCTAAAGTTAAACAGCCAGGCTATGACGGCTCATATTAGCACTTCAGGCCAGGACACAGGCACCAGCGCCCAGTGTGCATTCTTTACAGTTAAGAATTTAGCGATTCTCTGTGGTTTCAGTGTGGTCATGATCCATTCCTTCAGGAAAACCTCCACTGACTGTCTCTTGGCACACTCAGGGAACCAACAAAACAAAGGATGTTCCTCCTGCAATGCCATTCTGCATCTTAAAGTCTGTCTTCCATACGTGCGGCGATTGAGTGTTGTTTTTTTTAGAGTCCCCACATCCTGCTGGAGTTAGGCAACATGCGCTTCAGTTGTGGATATACTTTCAGAGATATTGTGAAAATCTGCTTGGGGTAGGGATACCTCCACAGCCACTGTGTCAATTTTAAGAACCATGCCTCATCATGGGGGCCCGACTCCACAGAAGGGACCTGCCGGTTCTCCCACAGCGTCCTCCAAAGGCAACGGGAAGGTGTAGTTATCAGTTTTATTGGCTTGAACTGTCTTGGCTGATTTGTCCTTCCCCATCATGTGCTTGCAACAGTGATACAGCAATTGAGCCCCTCATGGGCCTGGTCGCACAGCCCCAACAGGGGGCCCCACCAGTGAATTACTGTGCACTGTTGGGTGATCAGCGTGCACTAGTTGCCCAACGAGGCCTGGTAACTCTGTGCGAGCAAAGGAGTCTGCTGGGGATCCCTGAGGATCTGTCCAGCCAAGTACCTACATCAAGCAACGGCAACTGAGTCTGCATTGCATACCGGGGGTGGGGGTGGTGTTCTCTTTGTAATGTGGGGGGACCATGAACCCCCCCTATAGACAGAAGCAGGTGCAGATTTCCTAGGTTCTGTGCCTCCCCCTCTGTGGCTGAAATATTTAAAAGGTTTCCCCCAGTCTCCAGCCTGTGTCCTGCAACAACGATTCAGAAAAGGGGGTGGTGATGAACAGAGTGTCTGAATTAGGCAGACCACTCTTACCCAGTCCAAAGATCAGGGCTTGATCCATCACCGTTATTTATCTCACTGCACCATCCCAGCTCAGAACCTGGCTATATGCAAATCAGTCTGTCCCTGGCCCAGTGCATCATGGGAACAGGGCAGACTAAACTACCAAGCCAATTCTTCACCAGAAAGGAGACAAGCTACCGGGGACCGGTTTCTGGCATTTCAGCCTTCTTCGGCCCGGCTTGCTTGAATCCTGATGGTGCAGTGAGAAAGGGACTCATGTCTGAGTATACCCTGCCACACCTATAGTGGCCAAAAATGATTCAGAAAAGGGGGTGGTGATGAACAGAGTGTCTGAATTAAGCAGACCACTCTTACCCAGTCCAAAGATCAGGGCTTGATCCATCACCGTTATTTATCTCACTGCACCATCCCAGCTCAGAACCTGGCTACATGCAAATCAGTCTGTCCCTGGCCCAGTGCATCATGGGAACAGGGCAGACTAAACTACCAAGCCAATTCTTCACCAGAAAGGAGACAAGCTACCGGGGACCGGTTTCTGGCATTTCAGCCTTCTTCGGCCCGGCTTGCTTGAATCCTGATGGTGCAGTGAGAAAGGGACTCATGTCTGAGTATACCCTGCCACACCTATAGTGGCCAAAAACGATTCAGAAAAGGGGGTGGTGATGAACAGAGTGTCTGAATTAAGCAGACCACTCTTACCCAGTCCAAATATCAGGGCTTGATCCATCACCGTTATTTATCTCACTGCACCATCCCAGCTCAGAACCTGGCTATATGCAAATCAGTCTGTCCCTGGCCCAGTGCATCATGGGAACAGGGCAGACTAAACTACCAAGCCAATTCTTCACCAGAAAGGAGACAAGCTACCGGGGACCGGTTTCTGGCATTTCAGCCTTCTTCGGCCCGGCTTGCTTGAATCCTGATGGTGCAGTGAGAAAGGGACTCATGTCTGAGTATACCCTGCCACACCTATAGTGGCAAAAAACGATTCAGAAAAGGGGGTGGTGATGAACAGTGTCTGAATTAAGCAGACCACTCTTACCCAGTCCAAAGATCAGGGCTTGATCCATCACCGTTATTTATCTCACTGCACCATCCCAGCTCAGAACCTGGCTATATGCAAATCAGTCTGTCCCTGGCCCAGTGCATCATGGGAACAGGGCAGACTAAACTACCAAGCCAATTCTTCACCAGAAAGGAGACAAGCTACCGGGGACCGGTTTCTGGCATTTCAGCCTTCTTCGGCCCGGCTTGCTTGAATCCTGATGGTGCAGTGAGAAAGGGACTCATGTCTGAGTATACCCTGCCACACCTATAGTGGCCAAAAACGATTCAGAAAAGGGGGTGGTGATGAACAGAGTGTCTGAATTAAGCAGACCACTCTTACCCAGTCCAAAGATCAGGGCTTGATCCATCACCGTTATTTATCTCACTGCACCATCCCAGCTCAGAACCTGGCTATTTGCAAATCAGTCTGTCCCTGGCCCAGTGCATCATGGGAACAGGGCAGACTAAACTACCAAGCCAATTCTTCACCAGAAAGGAGACAAGCTACCGGGGACCGGTTTCTGGCATTTCAGCCTTCTTCGGCCCGGCTTGCTTGAATCCTGATGGTGCAGTGAGAAAGGGACTCATGTCTGAGTATACCCTGCCACACCTATAGTGGCCAAAAACGATTCAGAAAAGGGGGTGGTGATGAACAGAGTGTCTGAATTAAGCAGACCACTCTTACCCAGTCCAAAGATCAGGGCTTGATCCATCACCGTTATTTATCTCACTGCAACAAGTATTTAAGCTCCCTTCATTCCCTGGGAGTGCCCAAGGCAGCAGCTGCAGCTCTGTCTCCAGTCCTGCAGTGTGTGGGCAGTGCCAGAATCTCGGTATTACTACTGCCACTCTGGCCTATCAGATGCTCTCCCTTGGCTGGGCTCAGGGCCTCCTCAGATGGTTCCAGGGCCTTGGCTCTTGTGATGTGGCTGGGACCAGCTTCCCGGCCAGATGCTCTTCACTATGCAAGCCCCAGGGGAACGTCTCCTCCTCGTGCTACTTGCGGAGAGGCCCAGAGGCAACAGGTCCCCACACCGCACAGCCGTACACAAGTGGCATGTGGTCTGGTGTGATATCAGCATGGGCCCACCTGTTGAAGCAGAGCAATTCAGCCCCCTGTATTGGCTGCTGAAGTCGTCTAGCACCCAGTTCTTTGTTGGAATGAGGCACTCCCACTATCCTGTTCAGGGAGAGCAGCAAGGTGCATTCCCGCATGGCCGGCACCCAACTGGATCTCAGGATTCTAGTGTTCCTGGCCACTTGTAAGTCTCTGTAGCCCCTGGACAGGGGTCGGGGGCACCAACCAGGTGGAAATCAAGCTGCTGTGGCTGCTTTAGCCCTAGGATAACAGCAGATGAATGACTCAGCCAGTGGTAGCTCCCTGAGCTGCGACTACGCGGCCATCTTGCCTGGCCATGCCTCCCATCAGCTGGATCTGTTTTCAGGAACTCCTTACAGGCAGCCCATCTGCTAGAAGGGCCACTATTTAACATTTCCACTATGCTGGTGCCTGGGACAACCATGCCAACATGTTGAATGAGGTGTCCTGAGCAGAATAATGATTCCTATCTCAAAAGAGTCAACTATTGTTTCCTTATTGGCAGGCAATGAAGGCAAAGATCCAGGGACTCATCTGGAGGACATTAGTTCAATCAGAAACACTTTTGGGGTGCTGTATTCATGAACATGGTTTTCCAATGTTCCCATATGCAGTCAGCGAAATGCTGTGTATTTCTTAATAAGAAGAGCTTATAAACACCTTTTTACTGGTGTAGGTAGTAATTCTCACACAACGGGTCACTTCCTGTTATTCGCCAGAAGTGTTGTACATGGACAAAGAAACATCTTTGCAAATGTGTGCAACGCAGTTAAACATAAAGACAGTAATCCAGAAGTCATGTGTGCATAATGGAGGGATAAAAGGAAATCATCACCAGAGTTGTCACTGAACAGTGGATCTGAAGAGCACATCCACATGCTGGACAAAGGAAACAACAAGAGACAACAACGTCTCAGTAGAATTAACTTTGAAAATTAGCCTTTCTGAAACAAACACACACTGTTCTCATCAGTCAACAACAAAATAATGATTATTAATTTTTTGCTAGGGGCACATGTGGTCAAATTCATCCACTGGTGTGGTCTGCAACACAACGAGCATATGTGAACATGAAAAGATCCTAGGGAAACCAACACCATCAACAACCAGTAACCCTGTGTCCTGTGGGTGGTCAAGGACCAGTTAATAATGATATTTAGAAACATATTTTGCTGCATATTTGTGCCACTCATAGAGGTCCCAACAATATCTAAACTGATCAGTGTTGCAGCCCAGCTCCTGGGTTTGATGCTGACGTCATTCACCCTTATTGCAAGTCTTCAGTAATATAGAAGCTATTTACCCTTTTCCATGCTTCTCTAAAGTTCAAACACAACAAGCATTTACAATGCAATGGTCTCGACATTTTTAAAGTTAGAGCTATTGGCATTGCTCATGATATTTTTATTTATGTTTTTTTTAAAAACATAAATAAATGGCATTGTCATTTACAATGCCAATAGCAGGGCAGGAGAGCAAGCACAAGCAACGAGGGGGCAGGACAGCAAGCACAAGCAATGAGGGGCGGGGAGGACAGCAAGCACGAGCAACGAGGGGGGGCAGGACAGCAAGCACAAGCAACGAGGGGGGCAGGGGAGCAAGCACAAGCAACGAGGGGGCATTAGAGCAAGCACAAGCAACGAGGGGGGCAGCACAGCAAGCACAAGCAACGGGGGGACAGAGGAGCAAGGACAAGCAACGAGGGGGGAGGACAGCAAGCACGAACAACTAGGGGGGGCAGAACAGCAAGCATGAGCAACGGGGGCAAGGGGAGCAAGCACAAGCAACGAGGGGGGGGAGGACAGCAAGCACGAGCAACGAGGGGGGGTAGGGGAGCAAGCACCAGCAATGAGGGGGTGGGACAGCAAGCACAAGCAACGAGGGGGGCAGGAGAGCAAGCAAAAGCAACGAGGGGGGGCAGGACAGCAAGCACAAGCAACGAGGGAGGGACAGCAAGAGGCGGTGCTGTGGTTAGTAAGCAGTAAGAAGGTCAATAATTATTTATTTATTTAATGCGATTTTATAGAGCGCGAACTTTATCCCGAAGGTGTCTGAGCGCTTTGCAGAAGAACCAGTTGCAAAACATAAGGACTAAGGATTACATGCGTAGCATGTCGCCAAGTTCTGCAGGCTGCGGCACCAGGGGAGAAGCCCCGCACCCACAACTTAAGAACCAGTTGCAAAACATAAGAACTAAGGATTACATGCGTAGCATGTCGCCAAGTTCTGCAGATCACGGCACCAGGGGAGAAAAACCGCCCGCACCCACAAGCCCACACGGCCGCAGCGATATGTTCCGCTACTGATTTAAAGCTCACCGGCACAGCGCAGCGTTCATACCAGGCTCCACAGGTGGTGAGCGGCCTGGGGCTCTCCGAGGCAGGGGCGCCAACAAACAGTTTCCTGTGGTCGCAGGCCCCGCAGCAGCAGCGGTAGTCACGTAGTGTGAGTCCGGACGACGACGCGGCACAGACTTCATCCTGCTCCCGGTCCAAAGTCATTGCCGTCTATCTCGGGGCAGAGATACCGAAACGTATCCCTTGTTCGACCCGGAGACTCCGCAGCACAGTGGGCACCCGACCAGTTGTTCTTTACGGGCTATGCTGATATATTTGTCGGATTTGGGGGAAAATTAGTTAACTGAGGCTCGGAGCCTCACTCCAATGCGGCCATCTTGTGCCCCTCGAGAGCAATACTCCTTCACCTTTAACGATATCGCATTCCACCACCCTGCCGTAGGTCTCAAAAAGGTTGCGCAGCTCGTTGACGGTGCATGAGTGAACAAATTACAAAAGCAAACGTTAAGTTACATGAGGCAAAAGTGACCATTGTGACCAAACAAAATACAAGAGGTAGCAAAAGGTACATTACATGAGGAATAGACCAGGACCTCGGCGAGAGGGAGGGTGTCCCTGAACACCACCATGTTTCGCAGAGGCGATGCAAAAATGCCTCGGAGAAAGCATTGTCTTTTTCAGATTCGGGGGCGTGGTTTTCGTTCTCTCCTCTTCCCATTGGCTGGAAGGTAAAATTCCAGCCAATGGGAAGAGGAGAGAAAGAAAACAAGAAAGAAGCGAAAAAAGACGGCCCGAATCTGAAAAAGACGGGGCTTAAAGGGAGTGATGCCCCTCTCCTCCAATGGCTGGCCTCCGTTTAGGAAGCCAGTCAATGGAGAAGAGGGGCGGGTTAATGCCCCCATACTAAGTAACATTAAATCTCTAACCGAAACTGCGCATGCGCAGCCTACGGTCCTCGACCTAAAAAGTATTAAATGGGGAGGTTGAGGCATATTTAAGAGTATCAGGACTGCCTCTGTATTAAACATTAATTAAAAACGAATTCCCACTACTATTGACCTATAGATGGAGTCCTTGAAAACCTCTTGAGATTATCGGATCAGGAATGGCACATGTCTAATATCAGAGAACTCAGCACTCTAAAATACTTAGGAGGAAAGTAGTAAGTTGAGGAGAAAGGTCAAAAGAGCTTCAAATTTCTTTGGACAGGTCTGCAGATAGAATATTTCTACCAATTTACCGTAGTGATTTCATAGGGCGCTCGAGACATAGGCTCAGTGCAATTACTTTTTTGTCTAGTACTCCTACACATCTTTTTTATAGGAAGTGTTTGGACAATACAATTCAAATACTGAAAGCCGTACGCTACAATATTTTCTGAATATTTTTTTTCAAAAATGTGTTCCTCACTTTTGTATTTGATGCACTGATGTTTGCTGTAATCTGAAATTAAAATACAGATGGACAGCACAATGTTACTTCCATATCAAAAATCTACAATGATATCTGTCTTTCTACTTTATTCATGTGGTATCCCTCACAAGCTCACAAGGGGGAAGACATGATTACTAAAGAGGATGAGATGACAACATTTTTCAGGGCTACCACTTCCAATGGTCGCTCCGGGTTCCCTCTTCCTGACTCTTTTATCTGTTTTTTAGCTGGTTATGAAGAGCAGTTTGGGATCTTGTGGTGGCTTCTAAAATCAGCTGCTATCCAGAGCAACAAGGAACTATTTTTCCTACCAAGCTAATTGTGGTATTTATATGAAACTGTTCACTTGCAATGGTAAGATTATTGGTCGCCTCTTTTATATCAATTTTACTGCTAGCCCAGGGGCCTTTGATTTGTGGCTGTTTCTGAACAATTTAGATGAACAAGAAATTGAAAAAAGTACCATTAAAAGTAAGCAGATAAAAGAAGAGATACATAACTAACAGCAGTAGCAAAAACGAATGAGGTTAGGGTGACCCAAGACACAACAGCAAAATACATAACACATGAAGAGGCACAAAAGGTGGTCAAATGAATCAAAGAAAGGAGGTGCATGGCGGAAACCGAGGATACCCCTGTGAACTGGAAATCTCTCACTCCAGGAAATATCTTCAGGCGAAAACTAAGGGGCAGATTTACAAGCACCTTGCGCCATTTTTGCGTCATTTTTCCCATGTTAAAAATGACGCAAAAGTGGCACAAGGGGCTTGTAAATCTGCCCCCAAGCTTCCACTTACCCTTTTAAGAAAAAATAGGTGTTACAGCTTAGAAGAAAGTGAGTACCTAAAAGCACTGCTACAGAAGTCACAAACCATCAGATACTCCCAGAGACTAATGTAACAAATTAGACAAAACTAACTTCTGAATAAAGGCAGCAGAATGGCTCTGAATACGAAGGAGTAACAACCCTACCTCCAAGGCAGGAGCAGGTCAAAGAAAATGGCACATGTGACAACAAAGGGACCACAATTCTTTGCTGGTAAAAAGATAAGAGATAGGTTCTGCCCATGGGTAGCATGCAGTAATGTGGAACCGGATTGTAAAGAGAATAGCCTAACGGTGTGTCACATCATTAGTGTGTGCTTGGCATCCAACATAGATGAAGTTGCACGCTTCGATTACATCAATTAATTGCATTCATAATCATTGGACATTGGCAGCAAGAATGTTGGTGACCTCCAGTTATTACGCACTTCCTTCCTACTCTATTTTAATATTATTTAGGATCGTGCACCTCTTTTATAGATGCCTAGTGTTCAAATACGTTTTGATCTTGTGGGCAGTAATAATTTGGTTAGCCAAAAGAGTGGGGCTATAAGAATGCCATATGCCATGTGTTCTGTCGTTCTCCACTACAGTGGTCAGACAGTGTGTACAGTTGAGAGAGACGAGGCAAGCCTCATGGTCTAGCTCTGCGGCCCATTACCTTGCAAACAGTTGCAGTTTGTAAGAGGCAGCTGCAATTTACATCTGGCCTAAAGAGAGGCTCTGCACTTTCCTTGTTCCTTGGATGGGCTATTGTAAATACCATGTTAAGTTGAACAGAAAGTTGTTACACAGCAGCTATAGTGAATCACTTATGCTGATGCCACAAGGAACAAAGATACTACAGACCAGCAACACATTCACTACAAACAGAAGCAACAACAGTACCTATAAAATAAAGTGCATTAAAGTGCCTTGTACTCACTTCCCAATTACAATTAGGCGTGTCCCATTAACAAACTGGGCCACTGCAAAGCATGCTTGGATTTGAAAACCGAGGTTGAGGTCAGAACGGGGATTATGGAGAAACAAATAGGTTTATGGTTCAATAGAAGGCAGATAGGTTCCCTTCAGAGATAATATAAATGCAATCTGCACTAATCAGGGAGATAAGTTATTGGTCCACCCAATTATTGCCATCAAATTCTATGATCATTACTGACATGCTGAGGTAAGGATGCAGAACCTAGAGGAACAAAGATGATTGTGGATCATTTGATGGCAGTGAGATTCCTTACAGAGGGAATCTCTCTGCCATCTGCAGAAATTGGGTAGACCCTAGTAGTGCTACAGATATCTAGAAACAACAAGCATTGGTAATGCATTGGTTTCACTTATGTAATGAACAAAGAGCTGTTTTTATCAATCATCGCCCGAGAGAAGGAAAGAGCTCCCTGACAGATAACACGTGCGTGGAGAGCATGTGGTGCAGCGACCAGAGCTTCTGACTCGAGAGCCGGGGACCCAGGTTCATGTCTCAGCGGTGCCGCGCAACATCCTGTATTTCTATGCAAATCACTTAACCTCTCAGGGTGAGAAATATAAATATGCTTCAAGATTAAAAGGCAAAACTTTATAGAAATATAGTTCCACCAAAGCGGATGTTAACAGTATTTTGGTGGTGGAAAACTGATAAGAAAAGCAGACGAGGAACAAGCATTGGTAAATGCAGGAAAATATGCTACAGCCAATAGAAATGGAGGAAAGGTAAGTAGCACTCACAGAAACCAATGAGAAGCCAGGAAAGAGTGGAGGCGAGATCTAAGTCCCTTTTAAGTTTATTTTAAAAACAATAGATTTCTCAAGCAAAACCTAAAGATAGTTAGATTGAGTTTAGCGCTTGATCACATTCTTCAGGGCTCATCACAGCACAGCTGCATGAGTGGCTCTCATGAGGTCTAACCAGTGTTCCTGCAGGCATGGTGTTTACTCTTAGTCATTTCCGAGACCTGTGGCACTCCGCCATCTTTAGTACTCTCCTGATTTGGGAGCCCTGTTTTCAATAGTTCAATATTTCAAGTATGGATTCTTCCTGATCTTCTATTATTGCGGACAGGTCTGTTTCTTTGCCTCCTGTGTACAAATCGCATTTTACAAGGTAATGCAATTAGGGGTGTTCTTTATGTGTGTTTATCCATAGAGTTCTGCATTATTAGCTGTTGATGAAAATTGGTCTACAGAAAAGACTGACTATTTCTACCCCTGCTTAAATGATTTCATTAGGCTGCAGTGAGTGGGGAGAATCTCATCAATCCCTTTTAATTAAAGGTCAGAAACCGCGGGCAAATTAAAATGCAAGATCCCATAAACCCCCCACTGCTGCACATCACTTTACGCTGCGAGAGTTTTGATTATGCAGGTTGTTATCGTCGGGAACACCATATCTCTCCTTCTCTAAGCCTTCGAGTGCTTAAAAATAATTGCCAATGGGACAGAAGTGTAAATTCCCCAAATACGATGAAAACCTAACAAACTTAAGAACAGTCGTTTTTCTAACTTTTTTTTAATATTAACGGAACTGGAAAAAAATATGCATCTTTAATGAGCTATAACCATAAACAAATGTTATCTTTGGTTCACAGTAGTGTATGCGGTATTTTCATATGTTCTGCTGAAAACATATTTAAAAAAATGTAAATTACCAATATGCATGTTGTATGTAATGAGGAAGCAGAATGCATAATGTGGGTTGATTTATGAAGGATTGCTCCTGACTTAAAAGCGTCTTGAACGAGAAACGATAGGCTTATTCTGGTTATTCTGGTTTAAGGCGGGCTGAAAACAGGTTCCATCATTAGTTAGTCTTACATGTGTCATGTCTGATTTAACTTGATTTTTCCCTGTTTCAAGACGGTCAGAAAATGGTATTTACCTGCCTTAAGGCCTTCATAAGATTTTTTTTCATTATGCAAAATACTTTGTAAACTAGGCTAATCACTGCTGATTTAAGACAGATTTAAGACAATGTTAAATCAGAAACCATCATTCATTATCCAGGTTACGTGTCAGTCTCATGAAGGTTATTGGGCTAAAATGACACAGCTTTTGTTAAATTTCGATAGGCAACTAAACGCATTGGTATGCTCTGTGGCCACCTCACAATGAAGAAAGGCATCCTGCAACTATGGGTGAACGAAATGTTTAGCATGCATTAGGAAGTAGTTGAAATCGACTTCGAATTTTCATCCTTTTGGTGAAATAAGAATATCTATAAAAATTGGAAGGCTGGTGCATCGAAAAAGAAGACAGATAGAATAGACAAGCAGTAAGTACATAACAGGTGTAACTATAACCTAATTTAATGGTACAATGTTTACCAACTTTGGAAGAATTAAAGACTGAGGGGCATATTAGCAAGAAGCTTGTTAACGTTATCACCGGTTTAGCGGCCTGTTTCTGCTTGGTCCCGCACATGCCCTCATGGCCTTCCACTGACCCCAGATTCACACAGATGCACTCACCTTGGACTACGACATGGATTGCCACATCCTGTTTGATGACCAATGACACAGCGGCCAGACTGCAGACTGAACCCCTCCTCTTCCACAGTACTTGTCATCCCCAGATGGACTCTGGCTGGCCCTCCACGGGCCCATTTTGTGTAATGTGTGCGGCATTACCCTGTACCGCTCTAACTGCAGAACTGCACTGGATATGCAATAAACATCCAGTGACGCACTGCTGACTCATGTCTTTTATCATTCATGTAAGTATGTGTGGATGAATATAGGGTCAGTGATTTCCCTTGCGTCAATGATGCTTATCCTGTGGGATGCCAGTCAGAGGGTGCTAAATAGCAATTTGTGTTACGGGTCCCGTGGACTTTGTTCTAGAAAGTTGTTCCTTCAGTGGTCATATGTATCTATAGGCAATATGCATCAAATAATTTAAGAAAGGTGACAGAATTATATAAAAGTGTTTACTTTATCATAGTTTTTATTTTCATTTAATTAAGTTTTTTTCATTTCAGTTTTTCATATACAAAATACATGATTCATCATAAATACATTTTTCAAACTCGAATTTTTTTACTTATTAGAACACACATTATTAGTAACACACCAGTAATAGAAAAATGATTTTTTTATACACAATTATAATAAACAATTAATTTTTAAGAAGGCCACCTGATATTTAAATACTCAACTCAATTTGCAAACATACACACATGCATACCACAACCACACTACCAAAAGGGGAAAAAAGGGAGAAACTACGTATTGATTGACAAGTTCACAAGTTGTCAAATTCTAGGGTCTCAGAAGAACTTGAGACCCCCGCACATGATCGGTCGACGCGCGTTTCGGTGGATGAACCACCTTCCTCAGGACCTTTTTTTCTCTTGTGGATCAAGGATATCAGGGGACCTAAAAAGGTTTATTTACAAGAAAAACAAAAAGTATATCTGTCACCAACTCTTCTCTTAATGATTTACAAACACAAAAACAAACACAACCATATAAAGCATTGTTTAGATCTAGCATGGCTGCTCCTCACATGACCGATAAAGGAAGAATACACTAAAGCCAATTACTCCGATACAGATGGATCATAGATGATTAATTTATTATGATGTGGATCGAAAATAATTTGAATATAAGACTCTAGTTGCATGAGAATAAAAAACAGATATTGCCCGTATTGTTTAACTGAGATCCCTTTATGCTAATTTAAAATACAGGGGGCGTTGTCATATAAACCAAAACATAGTGCTACTCACAAGAAAAGATAGGCCGATTTGAGTTCCTTGAGTGCTCAGTTGCTAGATTTTAGGACCGGATACCCGTGGACACCACAACAGAGACACACTTGCATCAACCACCTTCTTGTTCGGAATGGACTGAACCATGCCCAGAGCCCAGTCATTGTTGCAGGCCCTGCGCTGGTACGGCATATGCCAGGCCAGACCCCTCCACTTACACTCTGAGGGGAGCCTCATTGCTACCAGTCGCAGGCGTACTCGCTGGTGGTGTGCAGGTCACTGGTCTAGTTGACAGCATGTCACAGCCACTCCCTGAGGGCAGGCTTGCACGCACACCACACCCATCCGACACAGACGTCACAGGCCATGTGACCCCACACATATAAGGGGCCGACGACATCACATACCTGTCTGTCGGTGGTGACTGTATGACGGACCAGAGGCCGGCATGTGCCTACCACCATGTGGCGTTGACTGGGGTTGAACAGGGTTTGTGGCACACGCTGCATTGCGGACGGCACAGGCACCGTGCCACCGGACGGTGACTGGGGTTGAACAGGGTTTGTGGCACATGCTGCATTGCAGACGGCGCAGGCACCCCGCCCAATTGTCGGTGACTGGGGTTGAACAGGGTTTCTGGCACACACTGCATTGCGGACGGCACAGGCACCCCGCCATGGGACGGTGACTTTGGGTGCACTGAGTCATTGGCACTTTAAGCTGCTGAGCGGGTGTGCAGCCTGCGATGATACCCCGTCCCGTTGGTCCGGACTGCTCAGGATTTGTGTGCCTTGCTGGACCTCAGTGTAGGCCGAGCCAGCGGGCTGTGCAGGCCTACCGCCATGTGGCCTCACTTCCGGGATGACAAAGTTAGTGGTACCCATTAGGCTGAGCGCTGTGCAGGCTGCAATGTTGCCTGGTGCCCTGATATGTCCTATGCCATGGTGTAATCAAGACCCAGCACCAGACGGGAGACCTGGTGGCTTGCGCTGTGTGGCTGCATGGTGTGGCGGGTGCCATGTCCGCAGGTCCTGGGCTTGTGGCTTGCAGCGGCAAGTGGTGGGGCCTGCTATCTACAAGCCGGTGGCGGAAGGTGAGCAGTGATCCCCGGGTGTGCATGGGCGGGCATGCTATGATGGGCGGCGGGAGGGGCAGGGATGCCTCTGCCTGGGTGTGCATGGGCCGGCGGGTGACGTTGTCTTGTGTAAGTGTGTGTACTGTGCCAGTCATATATCTGGATTCTGTTTCAGATGACGGCTCTGACTCTGATGTGTGACCTGGTGTACTGCTATACATACCGGCAAGTGGTTGGAGACACACCGGTGGCAGCAGGTGAGCAGTGTGGCCTGGGTGCACAGGGGCAGCACTCTCTCTCTCTCCCCCTCTCTTTTTCTCTCTCTCTCCCCCTCTCTTTTTCTCTCTCTCTCTCTCTCTCTCTCTCTCTCTACCCCTCTCTTCTTCTTCTCTCTCTCTCCCCCTCTCTTCTCTTTCTCTCTGTCCGTTGATGTGCACAGGACACATCTTCTCATCATGTTTTTTGTCTTGTAGGCTTTGAACTACGGATTGACCCGAGGGGAGCCGCCATGTGTCTTCATTTCATTTCTGTGTTCATTTCAATAAAGTTTATTTGGTTGCTTTGAAAGTGAATGTGTGATGCTCATTTCTGTGACGACACATGCATGTCACCAGTTGTGATTGTGAGACATAAGGTGGAGTATTTCATACATGTTTAGGTGTAGCTGATGTGGCATGTCTTTGGTCGGGGTGCCAGGGAGGGGTGGTCCTGGGTGTGGTGTCAGTGGGTGTTGTGGCCCTCTTGGGTGTCCGTGCTGCATGTTCAGTTGCTCCATGGCATCTGTTTGTCTTCAGGTGTGGCTGTGGGCTGAGCTCCCTTTTAGGGTGCAGGCTGTGGTCCAACTTTACACCAGGTCAGAGCAGGTGTTAATTTTCTTCTGCTAACGCGCCTTATCGCGTGTTTTGTGTTCTTATCACCGATCTGGCTGGTTGTTGTGAATGTTGAGGTGTTGTGTTGTTGCGGCTTTTTGCACGGGAACGCCTACTCTGCATCTCATTTGTGATAGTTGCAGGGGGGATGTATGGCGTTGCAACGCATAATTTTACATCGCATTCCATTACAACGCGATTTTTACATCGCAGGATCCATTACAATGCATGCCTTTACAACGCATGTCATTACATTGCAGATGCTATTACAATGCATGCCATTACAACGTAAGTAAAGGTAAGTATATCTTTTAAAAAAAAATGTAATTAAGTTAATTTAATTAATTTAATTTAATTAATTTAAATTAAATAATTTTAAAAATTGTAATTAATTTAATATAATAAATTTTATTTAATTAATTTAATTTAATTAATTTTAAAATTGTAATGAATTTATATTAGTTAATTACATTTAAATAATTTAATTTAATTAAATATAAAATTGTAATTAATATAATTTAATTAATTTAATTTAATTTAATTAATTTAAAATTGTAATTACTTTATTTTAATTAATTTAATTTAATGAATTTAATTTAATTGATTCAAAAATTGTAAATAATATAATTTAATTAATTTAATTTAATTTAATTAATTTAATTTATTTAAAGTCGTTTTTAAAAAAAAACTGAACCCTAAAAATACCCCTGTACCCCAAAACCCAAACCCAGCCCTGAAACCTAAAAATACCCCTGTACCCCAAAACCCAAACCCAGCCCTAAAACCTAAAAATACCCCTGTACCCCAAAACCCAAACCCAGCCCTAAAACCTAAAAATACCCCTGTACCCCAAAACCCAAACTCAGCCCTAATACCTAAAAATACCCCTGTACCACAAAACCAAAACCCAGCCCTGAAACCTAAAAATACCCCTGTACCCCAAAACCCAAACCCAGCCCTAATACCTAAAAATACCCCTGTACACCCAAACCCAGCCCTGAAACCTAAAAATACCCCTGTACCCCAAAAACCCAAACCCAGCCCTAAAACCTAAAAATACCCCTGTACCCCAAAACCCAAACCCAGCCCTAAAACCTAAAAATACCCCTGTACCCCAAAACCCAAACCCAACCCTGAAACATAAAAATACCCCTGTACCCCAAAACCCAAACCCAGCCCTAAAACCTACAAATACCCCTGTACCCCAAAACCCAAACCCAACCCTGAAACCTAAAAATACCCCTGTACCCCAAAACCCAAACCCAGCCCTAAAACCTAAAAATACCCCTGTACCCCAAAACCCAAACCCAGCCCTAAAACCTAAAAATACCCCTGTACCCCAAAACCCAAACCCAGCCCTGAAACCTAAAAATACCCAAACACCCCATAACATATACCTCAGTACCCCAAAACATATACTCCTATACTCATACTTATTTTTAAAATTACTTAAAATAATATATTACATTTAAAATAAAAAAGACATAAATTAATATATTTATTTATCACAAACCCTCATGCTAAGCTAGTGGGGGCACATGCATCAAGCGAAATTGCATTCGCAAAGGGTGCGAATCGCAAAATTCGGCCGTTTGCGAATGCAATTCCAAGTTTTGGGATGCATTAACATTTTTGTGATTTTCGCAATTTAGGCCCATAGGAATGAATGGGGAGTTATTCCTTAATTGCGATTCTCAATTAGAGAATCACAATTAAGGAATTTTAAGAAATCGCAAATTATTTAGCGATTTCTTGATGCATTGCAGTTTGCAATTCCTTAATTGCGATTCCTTATTTTTCGCAATTAAGGAATCGCAAACTGCAATATTGATGCATGTGCCCCCAGGCCCTCTAACTCTCACCTAGAAAATCCCCTCAAAAATTATTAAAACTGATTTGCACCAATACTAGGTCACAATATTCCCACAGGATTCCTAACCCACTAAGGTTCTCCAGCACATTCTCACATCAAGAACAAAGTGGGTGGCCTTTAAGTGCTCAATTCATCGATATTGTTAACCACGCCTGGCCAATGTACACACTGGAACCTTGTTTTATCCTTCACCTTCCCGATGAACCTCATTTCCTGGAAACACGAATTTTGCCAACCAGGGAGGCCTCAAGACACAAACATACATACATCCACCTGATGGCAAACACTCACACCTGCAGGGCACAAAAGGGTTTGAACGAGATCACCCTGACTTGTTGTTCGTCTACTCTACCTCCAATACTAGACTCACGAAGAATAACAAATAAAAAATACATGTGAATTCCCTTCACAAGCAACAAAGGCCACTGGACAGGCTGCCCGCATCAAGATTTCTAGCCCTTCTTCACATGAAGGATTTCTTCTTTGTCATTCTGAAAACATTACTTTTCAGAAGTTGGCTTTGCATGAATTAATGTCCCACGCTTTGCCTACATTTTTCATGAATCCTTTCCAAGCTGCAACCTCGATTAGATGAGCCCTTAGGACACCTGCAGATTAAATGACACCGGAAAGGGAAAAAAACAGGACAGGCAATATATTGCTGTAACGCGAGGAAACCAATAAATAAACATGACTGCAAAGCAGCTTTCGACAGTCAGGTGTACCATAGCAAACATGATTTATAGGCCTGGCTCTGGCTCCTGGAAATGAGAACCAGGACCACAGCTGGCGGGAGCAGGCACGTCGTTTTGGGGATGTTTTCGTTCTTTTCTATAGCCTCGCAGTTGGCTGCATGTCCAATATGCTTGTGAAGAAATATTGCTTAGGTGAGAAATGTGGTGTGACATATGCAGGGTTTGCACATTTCTATTATGGTTGACACTTTCAGTTCTCTGTGCCATTTGTTTAGATTTGTGAAATAGATGGGCGGTGGTGTGTGTGGGCCACCTGCATGGGATGTGAAAACCTTTCATTCACATGGAGCCCAGGTGCAATTGTGGTGTTAGTTGCCAGGCATTTCAGAAGCTTCATTAGGTCTAATGGTACAAAAATTGCGGGGCCTTCTTCAGTTCCCATCCAAACGAAAGCGCATAATTTAAGACAATAGGGAAGCGCAGTAAGGCATTTTTCTGCGCTGCCTTACGCTAAAGTGAAAGATCAAGAATTAACTGTATTTAAGCAATACGTTGCATTCCTGTCCTTTCCGCCTACGCTGATGCTGTTTTGGCAGCCTAGCTGCAACGTAGGCCCCCTTGCAATGGTGCAAGGGTGCCTCCATTGTAGGCAGGATTGTTTTTGTGCAGGAAGTGATGCCTTACTTCACAAAAACAACCCAGAGAGACGTTTTTCTCTTTCCATGGGTGCGGCACAATGCAGCGCACAAGGAATGAGATCAAAAAGAGGAGCAATGAACATATTTCTCTTCTTAAGCCTCTCCTAGGGAGGCGTAAAGATTTGGTGAGAAACCATATTTATTTCCACTTACTGGAATTGCATAATTAGCTGCATCTCGAAAGAGTAGGTCTGCCCTGCTTTTAATTATGTAAAATACAAGTTGTAACATGTAAGTGGGGATCCAGTAAGTGTTGGGAATCAAGGAAGTGTGGGGACTGGGACAAAGAAGCGCATATGCCCTTCCCTTGTGATGACCCTGTTACTCGTTGCTTACTACACCATCCTTGAGGCTGTGTTGTGAGAAGGCCCACCTCTGCGTGCTATACCTGTACTGGAAAACCTGTGTCTACAGCCACAGGACTCTCTGGTGAAACTACCAAGAAATACCTCTGGGCATTGGATTGGCATGTGAAACCTTTGAAATAAAAGTTAGGAAGACTTTCAACAGACCAAAAATCATGGAGGCAATCACGCTTTTTGTCTCTTTTATGTGATATTTGATACGTTGAGCCACACTAAAGGGAAACTCTGGGCCATATTATCAAGAAAGGGAGATAGATTATCGCCGCTTTTATCGGCAGGAAACTGCCCCTAAAGCAGCGATAATGGGCTTGATAATATGCTCTTGTGAATTCCCATAGACGCCCAGGTTAACACCAGAACCTGGGCTTCTATGGAAATTCACAAGGGCATATTATCAAGCCCATTATCGCCGCTTTAGCGGCAGTTTCCTGCCGATAAAAGCAGCAATAATGTATCACTCTTTCTTGATAATATGGCCCTCTGTTCGTTATATTAAACGTGCATTTAGTTATAATGAACGCATGCAATGACAGCTTCTCCCTCCATGTTAGTTGGAACATAATTGCCCAGACTGGATCACACAGTAACTATACATACTGGGATCAGATAAAGGCAACGCTGCATAGACTTGAACAGATTTTTGTTTTGATGCCATAGCCTGATTTATGTTTAGTTTTTTACCATTCCAATTGTATTTCTGAAGAGTGAGAGACCCATTTCTGACTTCGAAGCACTCATGTACTAGGAGGTAGAAGAATTTCAATGCTATACCTCACATAAAGGAGGTTTCTGGTCTTTAGGGTTTTTTTCCAGAAACTCTTTCAGTCTAACAGGTGACAGTCATGACATCGCTTCCCTGAAAAAAAGCCCTGCCTTGCCACATCGGAGTCCTCAGACAAGCTCACCTTGCTTGACTTAATTGGTACATTATTTCCTCTAATGTACAGCTGTGCTGTAACGAAACTTGAACCCCCCCCCCCCCCACCTGCAAAGAACATGGAATGGTCCCCCCATGCACCGGACCCAGTCAGGAGCTCTCAGGCCAGGGGCCCACGCGCAGTGCTGGAGGGGGCCACCTGGAGCTCAACCCCCTCCCTCGCACTGCAGGTGCTATTGTTACGCAACTGATGTATAGTTCTTATGGAGCTCTCTGTTATAATTTTAGTGCTGAGTATTGGTAGCAAATTGTTGGTTTGACCTGGAGACAGCTTCAGTTTTGCAACATTTATGTAATCATAAGAAGTCATAAGTGAGAAAAAAAACATGTGTAAGTACATACACAGGGGGGCTTTGGCTCCACAGCCACTTTCATACATTGGTCTGTTCAGATGCATTCACATTTCCATCCCACCCAACACAAAATGTAGCATGCTTCAATGGGTCAGCCCATATGAAGAATTAACTCCCTTACATGGTTGTGGATGGCATTTGTCCGGGATCATATGTGCACATCCTCCTACACAGAAGTGCAGTACAGTGCCACCGTTTCGGCAAATAATTGTTATTATTTCCATTCTTTGGACTTTTTATTTTTGTCATGTTTGTCCATTTAAACTATGTTGTCAGTTAGGGTACTGTGGCAGCTAATCTTAACCATATTCTTATATTTATGACCCACGTAGCATATTTTTCTCTATTTTTCTATCTTTTATTTATGATGATAGAAAAACTGTATTTCTCTTCTCTTACCTTATTATTGTAATCCATGTGAATAATGCAATAACTCAGATTGATATAATAATACAAATATGTCTTCAGGTTACAGTAACTGAAAACCAATAGTGCCTTTTCTTTGCATCAGTAAGGATAATATTCTCCAGTGAAGTGCATTAAGCCAAACCAGTGCCTAATTTGTAAAATATGAAGTGCCAGGGCTCTGACCAGGAGGCCACTGTAGCTTGCACTACCCATTGCCCTTGTCATCGCCGCCAAAACAACTACTAACCATCTCTCTTGAATGTAAATGCGACAGTTGAGATTATTCCAGGTCCCTAAAGCTAAAGGAATGTCTTGGGAGGCAGGTATTAGCCATTTTAATGTATATTGTATCCCTAAACTACCACTGTTCTGCTCATATCAAAATTAGACGAGTATCGCCACCATGTGGTGGACTGTTCCAAGTATGGTGTTGACAATTAGATGCCGGTGCTGAGCTCCGGAAACCAATTAAGTGCAGGTGTTTAGCACCAGAAAGCCCCGGCTCAAATTAAGCACTGAGCCAAACATGGGTATCTGTTCAAAGTACACCGCCCTATAGGGAAGCATCCAAACAGGTCTAATATAATTATATGCAATAGTTCATTTATTTTAATATTTCAATTTTTCTTTCAAGCATGTGGCCACCACTTTTAGGAAGTGGCATGTTTCCATTTTTCATTTATTATTATTTTTGTGGTATACCCTTGCAATAAACCATAAAAAAAGTACTGAATGTACTAGGTTGCTCAGGCCAAACCAATGGGCTTTCCAATGCTTGTTATTCCAGACACGCTGCTACACTCATCCAACTTTCTTCATCCACTCCTCATGTATTCAAACTAGTCAACAGTGCGTGCCTAAAGTATCCACACTGCTGCAGATTTTAGTTTTATCTGATGTAAAGGCTAAGAATCCATTACATTCCTTTTGTGATGTTGATTATAAAGGCATTTAATAGGCCTGATAGCCACCCAACTGACTATTATATGTTTCGTATTTTTACACTGGACTATAAGTTCTTATAAAACTGAAACATTTGAAACAAATTTACATGGAATCCAAGACAACGTAAAGCTGACCACCCCGGAAATGATTATATGTAAGACATGTGCACATTGTATACACTATGCTACTATTGTCTGCCTTTTTTTGCAGTACAAACAGGGTGTTACTTTAAAGCTCCTGAGATTTTAAGGCATTTTTGCAAAAGAGTGTAAAATGCACTCCTATATATTTTCAGGTAGACTAACACTTTCAGGGACCCATTACTAAGCTACTTAGTAGTGCACATAGTAGCAATTCTGATTGAAAAAGTAAGACTTTGGGGGCCATTAGGATGGCGGGCGGACTTCCATCCACCCGCCACTCTAGCGTGCTGGGATCGACCGCCTGTGATGCGACGATCCCAGCATTATGGCGGGCGGGCGGTGCTAACAGCACCGCCCGCCACAATGCTGGGAATGCACTCCGTGTATTGTCACAAGGTGACAGGCACAGTGAGGTGCCTGCCACCATGTCCATGACAATGCAGGGAGGTAAGTGCACCCCCCACCCACCAGATTCCCTGAGGGCCCGTAAGAGAACTCCGCATGCCTTTCCGTGGCAGCAAGGCCGCCACGGAAAGGCATGTTTCCGCCCCCATACTAATATGGCTGGCAGTGTATAGCAGACTGCCACCATATTAAACCCTTTTCTGACCAGTCCACTTGTCGACAAGGCGGAAAAGTGGCGGACGGTCTTCCAGTCCGCCGCGGTACCCCTGCCATACTAATGTGGCGGGGTAAATGGGTGGCGGGCGGGGAAGGATGTAGGGCGGATCGCCACCGCGATGCGGGCGGTGGCGATCTGCCCTACGTCCAAATTACCCCCTTTGCCTTCAGAAACGGATCTAGTCACTTACAATACCGCTAGTATTATTCAATTCTCAGGAGAGTACATCTTCTTATAAAGGTGGGTATAGAGAATTTCAGGATGGTAATAACTGCAAGAGACGGTGAGCACCCGAAAATTAGCAAGATTCTGGTTAATCACAAAAACATTTTATGGATAATTTTTACCTGGTAACAGCTGCAGATCTAGGCCTGTCCAAGTAATCTAAAGTAAATCTGTTTCAGGGTGGGAACTAAGAGGGTCATCCTTACCTTTAGTGAGAGTGTGAAAAATGGAGTTTGTACTAGAGCAAAAAAAGTTGTTTAAGGAGAAACAACAAAGCAATTTTAAAAGTGCAAAGTTCGTTTGCATTCTTTGCTCTTTCAGAAATGCTGACTCATAGACTTATTTCGTGTCTCCATGCACAAAAGCTTATGCAGATCAGCACCACAAGGAAACTGCATCAAATGTATTTTCCTATTAGTGCTCCTAGAATGCATCATTGCAAATTTATGCAAATGCAGGCATAAGGCGATTGGTGTCAAATTTCAACAATTTGTCTGGTATTTTATTACAATATTGTCTTCGGTCATTGATGACAGCTCGTTTCCTTCAGTTCTTCCTTACTCTTAGTGTAATCAAGTTACTAGCAGGATAGAAGTACAACAGAAACTAAAAGTTCACACACTCTAAACAAGCGTTCAACCAGACAGGAGTTGCTTTCAATCTCTTCTGTAGGGGGCTTCGTCAGGTGGTTTGGGATGAACTCCTCCTATTGGGAACAGGTTCAGCAACGATTTGCATAAAGCGGGCCTCTGTCTAGAGGGGCACACCGGATGAGCCACCAAATGCAAAAATCCTGTGTGGCATTTGTCCTAGTGCCAACGAGGTTCGGTGTCAATTTGCAGATCATTTTGTGCTTCAGGCACAGTGCCTAGAGGCACTTCTGAAGATGCAGAGAAGCTCCAAACTGGTCTCAATCAAGTTAATTGAGTTATCACAGCAAGCAAACACTGCTCTTCAGGGCTTCATATACTTGGCCCATATTAGCAGGTCTCCTCCAGTGATCACAATGACAACATAATGTTTCTCACTACTTCTGGATGTAAGTACTCTGTAAGAACGCTTTAGTTTGCTAGATAATTAGCTAGGTAGAAGCTCTTAAGGTGTCAACTACCATGGATCCCAAAGACTGTTAAATCTGACTTCCCTACAAATGATCAATCATTCCGATTTTGTGACTAAGACAGTAGAAGTTAATAGCATGGGAATTGTGTAGGGCGTTCTAAACATCATGTGTCATTTTTTGCCCTAAATTGTGCAGACTTTAAAATACATGCTGAAAAATTGATTTTTCAGCAGTCAGCTTCAACAAAAAAATTCTGACACCTATATGTCAGGCATGAGTAAGACAGTCACCCTTGGCCTAACTCCAATCATAAATTTCGCAAGTTGAAGGAGCGGCCTTCAGAAAGCTGAGTAAGTCGAAAAGTGAGCCAGCTCTCCTTTTTGACGTTTTCGGGACCGCCCCAATGCTTAAATCTTAGGGGTTCATTCACAAAGCTTACTTGCATGTGTAAATCTAGCTCATGTGAGCTAATGTCGTTTAATTTACTGGCATGAATTCTCTTTTGACCTTACATCAAATAGGTTTTAGAGTTATAAAAAGGTTTACTCAGACAAAGATTTTTAGGAAAGTAAACCTACTACTCTGAGTACACATTTCAGAATGAAAATATTGTGAAATATTGAACATATCTTATCAGAAAGTTGTTTGTGATTATTCACAAAAAAATGTATGAGCTATTTTCACCCTGGCAACTTTCTGAGATTTACAATTGTCGTGGGCAGGAGTAAATCCCTTTCCAGTGTTCAACTGGGCAAGAAATACCCACAGAATTTGGGTAGAGAGGAATAGAAGAAGGGGTTTGTCGACAGTAAAAAATATTCTCAACGAAACAAGTTAAAATTGATTGCATTTAGGCCAAGACATTTCCCATTCCCAAATGTACCCTATGCATGATTCCAACATGTGGCAACCCGATCACAAGAATACATATGGAAACGTACAAAAGCCCTTCAGGTGTTTCATGGAAACCTGTGGCTGCCAATGGATTTGATGAGTACTCATGGAAATGTCTTTGAATTCCTAAAATTGAAGAAGGTTGTTCACATGGAAGATGGTAAAACTAAAGGTACAGACTAGTGTGTAGTTTATTAAATGCAGCAGCCATAACCAGTGACCTCACTGTCGTTCCATCTGAATAATTGTATTTAAGTGAAATGTTAATTGTTACAGGTAGTAGACCACCATATTATGTAAAGTTGCCAATATAGGGCGCCGGTATGCCAAATATGCATAGATATGGAAATCGATATTACAGCTCGGCTAGCCGTGGCTCCCCCTCTCTTCTACCATTGGTCGCCCGCGTTAGGCTCATGGTATCCATAAAGGCGCATTACCCTCACGCTATGTATGCACATGTAAACTTTGCCTTGGAAACCCTTGCTTACCCTGCTATATGCTTTCAGTATACCTTGTGAAAATCAATGAAGTATTTTGAAATGGGATTTGGAGCATTCACATTTAATTTGGACTTTTTCAACGAATCCAATAATGGTAATTTTCGCAGAATTGACATGCTGCCACTATCTGATACATTTATGTATTTGTTCTTGAAAATCCCTTGCCATTGGTCCACTCCAAAAATTCTCCTTTGCTGAGAGTCTGCTTGGTGAATCATTTCAAAATTGTTCCTGAAGTCTTACTACCACGTGCTCTATGTTGTTTTAATTTTATAACATGCAATCTGCTTTCTTTACAATTACTTGTTTTTTCTATATTTGTATATCTGTTTTTTTCACTTGCAGCCATTATTTTCCAGAACTCGATTGTGTTCTAATTTTGAATCACTATGGGCCTCATTACGATGAGACCCTGTGTCGGAAGCTTTCTGGGCCTCATCGTAGCTTTCACTTTCGACTGCCACATTATAATGCAGGCAGTTGAAACGGGAAACCTGCCAGTCAGTCCAGCTGGATGCTGACAGGCTCAAGCAGCCCGTTGCCATTCGGAGATCGGCACGTAATCCCAATGGATGCTGTCTTCTTCCTTGGGATTACCATGTATGGCTTTCCAACATGGGAAGCCTGTCGGAAAGCAAGTTTGGGGGCTCCTAGCAGTGCCCCCTTCTCCCTGCGGCCTCCGGTTGGGGCCGAGGGGGTACCTATGGTTGTCCCCCTTTTAATCCCTGACCGCGTGGTAGGCACCTTGAGGTGCCTACCACGCGGTGCACAAATTAACAGAATCTCCCATTTCTCTATGGGAGCCTGTGCTATGGCTGGTTTAAAGCCGCAGCACAGGCTCCCATAGAGAAATGGGAATATGCGACCACACAATCTGAGGTCCCATTGTGATTGTGGTGTCGGTCGAAAGCAACTCCGACTGACATCGTAATCGAGCCTTTTGTGTCCCTGTTCTCAGTCAATTTAGATTAAGATGATAATCCTGAAGCACAAGGGTACTGTGTTGGTAGGTTTCCATGTTAGTTCTGTGCTCCATTAGTCTTGATTGGAGCTTTAGGTTTCGCATTCCTATTCAATACAGAACAATTTTGAGATGCATATCAATGCTTAATTTGTGAAAGTGTAAATGCTAAGGCCGAAAGTATTTTTCAGGAGAACATTGTGTTTCACTGTGCCCTGTGCCTATTGTTTCTGCCAGCACTGGCAAAAACTAACCGTTATAAAACTATAACATTTTGACCATTCCAGGTTACTTAATTCAGTATATATGGCCTGGATCCTCTGCTTTTTTTACATTTGTAACATTTGTTAAATATAAACCCATTGTTGATGAGCTCTGCTCAAAAACAGGCAGACAGCGCCACCAGGAGGTAGACTTTAATAAATAAGTACTGGTGTTGACAATAAGTGCCAGTGCTAAATACTAGCATACACCAGCACAAATGAAGCACTGGGTGTAATTAAAGGGCATCACCCAAAACTGGTAGATATTGTGTCCACCCAACCTTCATATTTCTTGGCTCCATTTAGAGGGTAGGACAAAATAATAATGCCCACTAATGCAGCTATTTGACAGCTGGATTTTCCGAACTTTCCAACTTCAGACGTGCTCCTGTTACATCATTATAGGTAAAAACATTGGTTTAGAGCCTGTAAGAAATTAGTTGAGAGTGGTAGAAGATCTACTAAAATAACTAATACAATCCTTGTCAGGGTGAACCACAAAAGTCCCTAAATTAACCTATGTTTAAACCTCTGATAAATAGCATAAAGCAGTCAGCCTTATGTGCAAAACGTTTATGCAACAGTAATATAGTAACAACACAACACAGGAATAATCCCAAACCACTTTAGAAAAATAGAGTAAAATGTAATAAATACAATTATACCAAAACAACAAAATTCCAATCAGTAGAACCAATGCGCCAAGAAGCGGAAAGTGCCACTTGCGGTTATCTAGTCACCCTAGACCAGGGGGAAAGTCACAAATTCAGGCTAACCGCAATGGAGCATGGGCCAGATACAGGTATCAGGTTATTCCCACTGAAGAGTTCCATTCATGTTTAAGGGGACAGCGAGGAGTAGACTTTTTGCTCGAAAAACAGGATTGGTTTTGCAGACATTCTTTGCTGTAGCATGAAGAGCCAGTTGATGCTGGAGCATCGCATTGGTTCATCACTGTTGATGGTCACTTTTGGTTGGGTCATCACGGATAGTGGCTGTCGACGAAGTCAAGTCAAGTCAAGTCAATTAATTTATATAGCGCGCTACATACCCAGAGGGTCTCAAGGCGCTTGAAGAAGGGTGGGGAATTACATGTCGAATATCCAGGTTTTAAGTTGCTTTCTGAATGCTAGGTGGTTCTGAGTGAGGCGAAGGTGAATGGGAAGTAAGTTCCAGGTTTTAGTCGCCAGGTAGGAGAAGGATTTTCCTCCCATGGTGGTTTTGTTGATGCGAGGTACAGCAGCAAGGACTTGGTTGGAAGAGCGTAGCTGGCGGGAGGGGGTGTAGAAGGAAATTCGTGTGTTGAGGCATTCGGGTCCAAGTTCGTAAAGTGCTTTGTGTGCGTGGGTTAGGAGGCGGAATGTTATCCTCTTATTGACGGGGAGCCAGTGGAGGTTATTCAGGTGACCAGAAATGTGGTCTTTACGCGGGATGTCTAATATGAGTCTGGCTGATGCGTTCTGGATGCGTTGGAGTTTTTTCTGAAGTTTTGCGGTGGTACCGGCGTATAGGGTGTTTCCGTAGTCCAGGCGGCTTGTAACCAGTGCGTGGGTGACCGTTTTCCTAGTTTCGGTGGGGATCCAGCGAAATGTTTTTTTTGAGCATGCGAAGAATGTTGAAGCAAGATGATGAGACGGCGTTGACTTGTCTGGTCATCGAGAGTGAGGAGTCCAGGATGACGCCCAGGTTCCGTGCGTGGTCCGTCGGGATGGGTGCTTTTCCAAGGGCCTCTGGCCACCAAGAGTTCAAGAGTTGTCCCAGGCGGAGGGGGAGGTACCTAAGATAAGGACTTCTGTTTTGTCTGAATTCAGTTTCAGACGGCTGTGCTTCATCCACTCGGCTACTTCTTTCATTCCTTCATGTAGGTTGGTTTTGGCGGTGTTGGGGTCTTTGGTAAGTGAGAGGATCAGTTGAGTGTCATCAGCGTAGGAGATGATGTTGAGGTTGTGCTGGCGTCCGATAGCCGCGAGGGGGCTCATGTATACGTTGAAGAGGGTGGGGCTGAGTGAAGATCCTTGTGGCACGCCGCAAATGACTTCAGTGGCCTCTGACTTGAATGGTGGGAGGTGGACTCTCTGAGTTCTTCCGGCAAGGAACGAGGTGATCCATTCCAGTGCTTTTCCTTGGATTCCGATGTTTCTGAGGCGTTGTAACAGAGTGCTATGACAGACTGTGTCGAAGGCTGCGGAGAGGTCGAGGAGGATGAGGGCGGCTGTGTCTCCATTGTCCAGTAGAGTTCGAATGTCGTCTGTTGCTGCGATGAGTGCGGTCTCAGTGCTGTGTTTGGCTCGGAAGCCGGACTATGAGGAGTCGAGGGATTTGTTGGTTTCGAGGAAGGCGGCGAGCTGGTTGTTGACAGCTTTCTCGATGACTTTGGACGGGAATGGAAGGAGCGAGATGGGGCGGTAGTTTTTGAGTTCGATGGGGTCAGCTGTGGGTTTTTTCAGAAGGGCGCTGAGTTCGGCGTGTTTCCAGCTTTCCGGGAAGGTGGCGGAGTTGAGGGAGCAGTTGATGACGTCTCGGAGGTGTGGTGCTATGATGGAGTCTGCTTTGTTGAAGATGTGGTGAGGGCATGGGTCTGTTGGGGATCCTGAGTGGATGGAGTTCATCAGGCGGATGATGTCCTCAGTGGAGATTGGGTTCCAGTCATTAAGGATGTTCAAGGGGGGTGGAGGTACGGCAGAAGGTTGGGTGGGTTGGTCTCCTGGTTGGTTGTCGAAGCTGTTGTGGATGTCTGCGATTTTGTCGTGGAAGAACGAAGCTAGGGAGTCGCAAAGGGTTTGAGAGGGAGTGATGTCGTTGGAGTTGGCAGTAGGGTTGGTGAACTCTTTGACGATGTTGAATAATTCCTTGCTGTTGTGGGCGTTGTTGTCTAGTCGGTCTTTGAATGCGGCTTTCTTGGCAGTCCGGATCAGTTGGTGGTGTATGCGGGTGGCGTTTTTGAAGGCGTCCCTGGTGCTGGTGTTTGGGTCTTTTTTTCCAGGCTTTCTCAAGGGAGGGACAGAGTTTCTTGGATTTCTTAAGATCATCGTTGAACCAGGGGGCGTTTTTGCTGCCAAGCTTGATTTGACGTTTTTTCAGAGGTGCTAGGTAGTCGGCGCTGTTGGTTAGCCATTGGGTGAGGTTAATGGCTGCTTGGTTGGGGTTCGAAGAGTGGGCAGGGGGGTTTTGAGGAAGCGATGAGGAGATCCGGTTGATGGTGATTTTGTTCCAGTTTCTTCGCAGAGTAGGTTGAGGATGGTTGTGGGTTGTGGTCTTTTTGTAGACAAAGTGAACGCAGCTGTGGTCCGTCCAATGGAGAGCTGTGGTGTGACTGAAGGAGATATGTTTGCTGGAGGTGAAGATAGGGTCGAGTGTGTGACCTGCGTAGTGAGTGGGGGTATTAAATAGTTGTTTGAGTCCGAGGTTGGCGAGATTGTCCAGAAGGGTGGTGGCGTTGCTGTCGTTGCTCTTTTCCAGGTGGAAAATGAGGTCTCCCAATAGAATGTAGTCCTCGGAGGGGAGGGCGTGTGGGGTGATAAAGTCAGTGATATCTTCATTGAATTGTGCACGGGGTCCTGGTGGCCAGTATAGGAGGGTGCCTCTGAGTGTGGTCTTGGGGTCGGTGTGGATCTGGAAGTGAAGGTGTTCGGCGCTAGCGAGGTTGACGTCTGAGCTGGTTGAGATGCGGATGGAATTCTTATGGACGATAGTGATGCCTCCTCCTGTTTGGTAGGTGCGGTCTTTTCGGATGATCTTGTAGCCTTACGGGATGGCAATGGTGATGTCTGGGGCTGAGGATGCGTTCATCCATGTTTCTGTTAGGAAGGCGACGTCCGGATAGATGGTGTCTAGTAGATTCCAAAGGTCGATGGCGTGTCTGTGGACCGAGCGGGTGTTGAGCAGGATGCATCTTAGGTGGTTGGTGTCAGATCTCTGTTTGGTGTTAGTGGATGAGGAGTTGGTCTTGGTGCCGTCATACTTGCAGGAGTTGCATGTGAAGGGTCCATGGGTGTGTCCAGGAGCGGCTTGGGCGCAGTTGGAGAGTCGACCGGGGTTTAGGGCTAAGAGGGTGGAAGCGTCGTATGTAATGCGGGTGGGGTGGGTGGGACGGGGGCCGTGGGGTCGGGAGTAGACGGGCTTACCTTTGGCGCACCTTCGGCGCGAATGGGGCGCGACCGCTGCGCGTGAACGCTGCGCGCAAAGGCATCTGTCATATGTGGATGAAGGTGAGGGGAGGGGCAAGGGCGGGGCAGCTGGGAGGCGGGGTCGTGGTGGGGAACTGGGCTGGGCTGGGGGTTAAACAACAAACAACAAAATGGCTGCGAGCCAAGAGTCTACCACAACAGATGAGGGCACAACCTGAGTTAGGCTAGGGAAAGGGCAATGGCGCCAGCACAATCAAGGCAAAATCGATTCCACAGTTTAAAGGCACAAGGCGAAAATTATACAACACTCTGGCACACGTGGAAATGGCAGTAGTGCGAGCAGAGCGCTACTTCAGTCAACAGTCACGCACAAAGTAAAGCGTCAGTAGTGCTATCAGAGCGGGAGCCAAGTTGACTCTGCAGTAATGCGAGCAGCTGAGATGTGAGCAGAGCGGGCACAGAAGCGCTACTCCAGTTAAACAATCATGCGTATAGTAAAGCGGCAGTAGTGCGAGCAGAGCGGGAGCCAAAATAAAGCAGCACTAATGCGAGCAGCTGAGACGTGAGCCGAGCGGGCAAAAATTAGGTCTGCAGTGATGCGAGGGCTAATAAATAAGATTTCAGCACAATACCAGCTTCTGGGTCTGGGACAGGTCGGGGAGCAGCGCAGGGAGCGACCGCTTCTGGCGCAAACCAACGCAAACGCAAACACAAACGCAAACCAACGCAAACCTCCAGCATCTGCTGGAGGTTTGCATTGTTGGCCGTCACAGGCAATTAATTCTAGGTGAGAAGAGGTCACTTCATGGTCACAATGAGCACAGACTTCAGGATTTTGACATTTTTGTGTGAAGGAGTTCTAACTGATGCCAGACAATGGTCCAGGACCTTGGGGGCAAGTCTTCAGGATTTGGACTCACTGCTGGGGTTGGAGAGAGCAGGCACAGACTTCCAGTCTGTCCTGGAGCTCTAATCAAGGGCGCTCTGGCCAATCCTGAAGCTTCTCCCATGCGACAGCAGCTTCGGGATTGGCTGCAGAGCAGACTGGGAGCCTGTGCCAGAAGAAGAGGAGCAGAGGAGCGTGACGAAGAAGGTAAGTTTTTAAAATTATTATTAATTAAAATGTTCCCACCCTCTCTGTGCTACTCTTATGACCCCCTCACCTTCCCCAGCCCGCCTCACCACTTGTAGTAAACACCGTCCGCTGCTGAGTATATCAGTTGTCCCTATAATGATCAAATTGGAATGGAATGTTGGAGAACACTCATATTTCACAAGGGTAGGCTTGATGAGTTCACTGACACAGATTTCTCGCTCACTTAGGTGGTTGTACAACAGAGTACAAGACGTGGTTGTACACAAGATATATTTAAAACAGATTGATGCTTAGGAGCCAACTTTAGGTTTTCTTTGAATAAAATGAAGCCATTGTATTGCAACAATTATGCAAATGACTGGTATTTAATTTAATAACCGTGCAGTGCAGTTGGCATTAACAGATTCTGAAATGCAGGGAAAGCCTCGGAGGTCTGCCCTGGCATGAAGTAATTTTATTGTGACGAAATGCTTTTTCACAAGTTTTGTATGCCTTTTTGGCAGGGTCTGCAATCCTCTAAGAAGGCTGATCAGTCTGGTGAGAGGATTCAAAGCCCTGATTTCCTTTCCAGTATTTTGTGCTTCATTTGTTAAAGAGCAGGGGCCAACCATCTGCTCAGAGGAGTTTATATTTGGGATTTTCTAAATGAAGATAGTGAAGCCAACATTTCTGCACATTTCTCAGGAAAACGTTGCCAGAGATTCAGAGCTGCTGCAGTATATGCTCTTAAGAGAGGCTGCAGCCATAAGAAATGAGCTTCTAAGGTTAGCTTCGCTAACTAAAATTTAAGAAAAAAATGAGATGGGGATATGTGTAAGGATGAAAGTCCTTGACGCACAGTGCAGCTCTGCCATCCCTGTTATTTCCTTATTCTACCCGAAGAGCACCCTATATTTGAATGTTTTCTACAGCTTGTGGATGTACTAATCCCAAGGGACCCCTCGAACTGCAAACTGGTGCTCCCCTTTTGATGTGCACTGAAAGGGGGAGCCATAAATATGTGCCCCCACACTATGATTAACGCGGTGGGTGGGCTTAGTCTTCCTTGGACGTTCTGGCAGGTAGTTGCTTATCAACGTTTTTGGGATATCCAATCTTTGGGGTAAATGCAAGGGAGAAACCTACTGGCTTCCCATTTAAATGGAAGTCAAGGCTCTTGGGGAATACTGGGGCCCCTAAGTGTATTTTCTATTTTTCAAATATAAAGTTCACAAACACTGTCTGTAGAGTCATCATTAGCATAGTGCTGTGCAAACATTAGAACAAATGGGTATGGTAAATGTTTATAAAACATACATGTGCCCCTGTCGCGATGACTAATGGAAGATGATCAGAAACATTTATCTTTGCATAAGAACGGCATTCACGAGATGGAGGAAGGGTGGTGTTGATGGGGGACAACCCCTTCTTCTTCTACCCTTTTGATTTCTGTAAGAGGGCCTATATAGGGGGAATTGAGAGGCCCCCCGCGCCTAGGGGAGGGGGGCCTTTAGTGGCATTACGGGCGAGAGGCGGTGAGGAAGAGGCTGGGCCAGCAGTAGTCATGTGGTCAAGGGGAGTGGGAGGGGTTAGCAGGAAATGCGAGGAGGTAGGACGTTCTTACTGCGTCACCTAGGTACGCAGGCGACCCCTCCCCAGGGAAAGGCATAAGAGCACTGACCAGGGAGAAGCCCTCTTTGTCCTCTTGCCTCGGGCGCTGCGGGTCACAGCTAAAAAGAAATTGACCACCCACCCATCCCTGTTGTTAAAGGTAGAACTGGCGGGGTCCCGGCCAAGAAAAATGTTGAGGACTCCTTTTTGGCGGGGACTGGCTCATTGTGGAACAAGGAGGGCAGTCAATGGGGCTCCGGGCTGGCGGGAGAGGGAGCCGTCCTGCTGGTGGTCCTGGACTCTCCGGCCCTACCCGAGATGCAGGTGCTTGGAAGAAGCAATTTGGGGAAAGCTGGGGCGCAAGGAAAGGTTCAAAGCAGTACCAGGTGGCCGCGTCTAGGGGGTAGACGACGGGTAGTTACCTGGAATGGATTGGAAGCAATGGAGATGGGTTATGGCCTGCTGGTACAACCCACATCCAAGGTGGATCAGGAAATCCTGAATTGTAAATACAATTGTAACCTGTGGTGAAAACGAATACTGCACGACCCTATGTTTATCAATGTGTGTTGGATTGTTTTAATAAAGTTGGTCTAATGTTGACAATGCATCAACAAATAAAGAGGGCGTTATCTGAGAGAATTAATAAAGATTACGCAGTGAAGACCAGTCACTTTGTATGGTGCCTTTTGTGGGGGGCAAGGTTTGGTGGGACGAATTGCACATTATATGCCTACTATCACCTAGCTTCACACTGGGGCAGCCTCTGTCTTGGCCTCTGCATACAAGCAGATGCAAATGCGCTGAACTCTGGGAAGAGCATCCTCCTAGTCCCCTCTCTGAGGAGAAAAAGGATGGCCCAGCTTTGTTGTCCGGACATCCGAGCTAGAAGGATGCATTGGACACTTCTTTCCAACTGTCTGCTATGGAGATATAAACTGCAGCTACCCAGGAGCTCACTGATCACCTTTTGAACTTAGACCTGCACAGATCCTATTTCTGCCAGAATATCCAAGAGTGTGGAGCTGCAGGTTGCCCACTCCCTCTTGTCAAGGAGTAAGTGTGACAGTCCGGATGGATAGCACTGGTGATGCTGCTGTTTTACCTGTGCGTAATGCCCTAGCCAGCCCAAGGAGACCAGAGGACTGAGGCTGTGTCTTGAAGCCTGCTCTATCCCTCACCAAGAGACAGGCACCAATAACTTCACACTGGAGTGTTAACAATGAGCCAGTATTCGTAGAAAGATGATGTGGTTCAATATCCTCCTTTCTAAAAGGCAGGGTCAACGAAATTTCAGAGCACTAAAATGGTTTTGTTCGAGTGATGATGACACCTTATCAATTTCTCAAAGTTAATGCCCTACTACTGTCCTTAGCAAAACGCATAACAATTAATCCACATGTATTGCCCTTCTGTCTACTGGCTCACTGCACGGTCCGCTTTCCCTTGTCAGCATTCTCTCATCATGAGACAGATATGTCTTGTACAAGATGGCGTCTCAGCAGCTTGACCGGCTCTAACAGGTTCAAAATGGCTCTGGGAGTGCACTGCTTGCCTCCATTCTGGGTCTGGACCCTAAGCATAGTGGCGAACAATAATGTCCCTCCCCGCATATTCAAATGTTATGAATGCACCGATCATGCAATGAATCAACAGGGAACCTAGAGCGAAACAAGCAGTTTCAGAGTTTTTAGAGAGCAAAGCACAAGATTGAAATGTTGAGACTTGTAGCATATGGCGAATAAAACATCTTTTAAGAGGATATCTCTCTTAGATCATATATCAACAAAATACAGACTCAAATAAATACCTATTTATTTATAAGCCAAATTTTTATTTCATACATCATTTTTGTTTCATTTCACTATAGAATTGGACTTGGAATTTTTTTCAGGGGCAAAGACTACCTTAAGAGTGAATGAATGAATGAAAATGTTTTGTATGTCCATGGGCAATGTCACATGAAAGCAGAGATCAAGGATCAACTCTATGGATGGAGGAAGATGCTAGCTTTCTTCTGGAACCTAGGAGGCACAACAATGTTGTTATAAATAAATAAATACATAACAATGTATTGCCCCTTGAGAGCTAGTGGGCTCCCAAAACAACAAACAATATTTCCCCCAAAGCCTTGGCTAGTGTGTTCTTACGCCCCAGCTCTTCTGGTGACCACTGGGCAACCGTGGACACACGTCCTATTTGACATGTTTTTATCTCAGAACTGCAGAAGCACATTGTTTCATCCTTCAAGAGGTTGTGTGAGGGAAGCGAATCATTTCTTCACAACTGTGCACATTCCACCGAGCTCGCCTGGGCATTAAACTCCAGCGCCGTGTGATAATTGCCGGGTGAATTGTAACACTAAGTGCATCAGTAAGTAAAGAAACATTCACTTAAGGAGGACACAAGAAGGGAGGGCCTTTCCACCCCGGCCCCTTAAATGTACTTAATTAGCGTTTTCCATCCTCTGGGGGGCAAAAATAATGAGGCGATAACAATTTTCTCCAGTGAATACTAATAAGCCCGCTGAATGGTAACAAATTACTGCTGGCGGAGTAAAGCAACTCCCCCCAGCTTCCGGGAAATGAGCAAGGCTCCTGTCGACGTTCATCTTCGTGACGAGGGAGAGAGAGGAATTGATTTTGTTGCTGAAGCAAATGCTAATCATCTCTGCATGGGAACTACATATTTCCCTGCAGTATCTCTCTGGCACTGCATTATCTACAACGAAGAGCTTCTCTTTGGGAGCGTGCACTTTCCATTTCGAATAGTTAATGGGATTGCATCCGCCATGCTCTAAACTCATTAGCCACTCCATATATTGCGCCGAAATGATGTGTACTGCGCATACGTCATTGATCGAGCAGAAATGTAACTTTCCTCTTTGATTCAGTGCTTAATTTGTAAAAAAACAAGTGTCAGGGCCCTAGTCAGTAGGCCACTACAGCTTGCTCCACCCATGGCCCTTGGTAGCGCTGCCGATGACAGCAACAACACAACGACTACCCATCTTACTCCTACAAGAGTGACAATCAGACCATTCCATGCCCCAAAAGCTATAAGAATGCTTGAATGGCAGATATTTGTCATTTGTAAAGTATACTGAATTAATAAACAATTGTTTTGTGCTCATTTCTAAATTAGACAGACACTGCCACCATGCGGCAGACTGTCATAAGTGCCGGTGTTGACAATTAAGTGCTGTGCCGAGCACCGGAAAACACCAGACCAAATTAAGCACTGCTTTGATGACATCTGTAGATTCGACCCTTGAAATACCACCTCTGTTTCATGATACCCCAAGAAAAAACACAAGGGGCCTAATTTACAAGCCCTGTGAGCTGCCGGGACATCACTTCTATTGACGTTCCGGCGGCACACTGTGCAGTGCCATATATACAAGGCCACATAAAGCCACTGTGCGTGGCTTTTCATGGCCTTGCATATATGGTGTGAGGCAACGCTGCGCAAGTCTCTGAGTTACCTCACGTTGAGTTGGGGAGGGGTGCCATGGGTGTTACAGCGGGTATTCCCACGTAACACCCATGGCATTTGACACATTCACAGATTTACAACAAGTTGTAAACCTAGAAATACGTCAAAAGCCTACGCGTCTCAGGGGAGGCGCAACAAGGAGAAATAGCATTATTTCTCCTCGTTTTTCCTCTTTCTATGTGTGCAGCATTCAGAAGCACACATAGAAGGAGGAAATCACCTCCAATGATTGTATTTGTGTAGGAAGGGGTCCCTTCTTACACAAAAACAATCATTCCCACAACCCGACATACTTGCACCATGGTGCAAGGGTACCTGCTTTGACTCACAGCAGCCAATTGTGTGCCAGTGCAGTGGAAGAGGAAACGAATGCGCTGTATCTTATTCCTTACTTTTTCTTTTGATGTATGGCAGTACAGTAAGAAAGCTTGCAGTGCTGCCTTACACCAAAAGCTTGTAAATGAGGCCCAAAATATGTTGTAGGACGGCGAAGTGAGTCATATACTTGATGTTAACAACTATCTTAATCTAAAGATCACAATTTTGAAACCTGGCAAAGGCAACTCAGCATCTGTCCTCCTGGAGTTGGTAAATCGAACATCATTAAATTGGATTCTACTTACACAAGCCATTTATAGCACTTAAAGGAGGCCACGCTGCTGTATAATATCTACTTATAGATAGCTTCTCTTAACACTTTCCCGACTCCTGTCTGCCTTCATCGTCAGACTGACTTCTAAATTTAGAATAAACAGAATGTCTGGAAAGTTATCAAGTTTATAGATAAAGCGGTAAAAATGTGCATTTACTAAATTAACAAATGTGGGCAGGGTGTAACTGTTGCTAAAGGAATAAGTTGCTTGTTAGAAATGGGTGTCTATAATTGGCAGAGGTATGCACCTTTGTCCAAGTAAGGACCCTTGCTTTTAGTCAGAGTTAGGGAGTTACACACTTTAGATAACCCCTCCTCACCCCCTTGATAGCTTGACATGAGCAGACAGGCTTATCCCAAAGGCAATGTGTAAAGTATTTGTACCCGAGCACACAGTAAAACCACAAATGGGCACCACACCAGTTTAGAAAAATAAAATATCTTTATCTAAACCAAACACGGCCCAAACAACAAAAATCCAACATACATGTATCAAAATATGGCTTTTCTAACAGTTACATCAAATATAGCACTTGTAGAAACAAATAACTCTACCTGAGGCTATTACTACGTTGTAACAGGAATAAATCCAAAGTACAATGCCAACCGTGAAGTGTGCGACGTCGGGCAGGGTGTCAAACGGACCCCCAAACAACAGTGATTGATTGATTTGATTTGATTTTAGGTTTTCTACAGTGCGCAGCTACCCTGGGGCATCCCGGCGCTAAAAAGACCACGGTACTGAGGTAAGGAAGGGTCAGGAAGACAAGCTCAGGGGAAAAGTAGGGTTTTTAGGCGTTTCCTAAACCTGAGGTGGTTATGTTCTTGCCTCAGGGAGAGAGGAAGGGCATTCCAAAGTCTGGGAGCATTATAGGAGAACAGGCGACCGCCTGTTCTGGCCTTCCTAATTCTAGGGACATTGGCGAGGGAAAGAGAGTTGGATCTTAATTGTCGACTTGAATGCTGTTGAGTCACGAGTGTCCTAAGAATGGGAGGGCCTTCGTTGTGCATAATTCTATGAGTAATGCACAGGGTCTTAAAATTGACCCTCTCTTTTACTGGCAACCAGTGCAGGCTTCTGAGAGCTGGTTTGGCCGAATTCCTCGCTGAGGTTCCTGTGAGGATTCTAGCCGCCGCATTCTGTGCGCATTGAAGTCTATGGACAACCGAGGCTGGGGCCCCCAGATACAGGACATTTCCATAGTCCAATCTGGGGTTCACAAGCCCCTGCATCAGGAGTTTCCTGGACTGGAGCGGGAGTAGATGTAAAATCTTTCGAGCCATCTTTATCAGGCCGAAACAGGTTCCCGCCGTTTTCCTCGCCTGAATTTTGAAACTTAGATCCTGGTCAAGCCATATCCCTAAGCTCTTGACTTCGGATTTGGGAATAGGTGGCGTTCCCATGCATGGTGGCCAAGGGAGGGATGTGGGGATTTTGTTGCGGGTTCCCAGTACCTTGGGAATGAAGTTTATGGATGATGCACGGCGTTGTGGAGTTGAGAAATCTGTGCTGAGGTGAAGCTGGCTCCCTGGTTGCCACTAGGGAGGTGAGGCGTTGAGTCTGGTAAGAGGTGAGGTGTAGAATCCAGGACAGGAAAATTTAGGCAGCATCGGGGTGAGGTGTCGGTTCTGGTGAGAAAATAAAAAAATTGAAGAGTTTGTGAGGTCTCCCACACCAGTTATCGGTTCTGTG
This sequence comes from Lissotriton vulgaris, assembly GCF_964263255.1. NCBI lineage: Eukaryota > Metazoa > Chordata > Amphibia > Caudata > Salamandridae > Lissotriton > Lissotriton vulgaris. The sequence continues at coordinate 1,722,090,522 of NC_141689.1, forward strand.
ATACTGTGATGCTAGCACTGGCTGTGTAGGCGTTGGTGCAAGCTCTGGTGTCAGGAAGGCTGATAACTACAGGTGTCGAAGGGCGTCGGGGCAGCGGTGCAGGCGGGCAGTGCATTGTGCACTTCCGGAGCCTGGCCCCCGGTCTCGGTACTGGTTGCGGCATCACTAGTAGCATCGCTGACAGCATCAGAGTTGTTTTTCTTGCTTTGTAGCACCAACCAGACAATCCTCAGTGCACAGGAACTGGAATTGGCGCCCTTTTGAAAGCAGGTGTCCACAGAGGAGTCTAGGTGCTGATCAGTGGGTTGCAGGTAAAGACTTTGTGGCCAGCACACATAGGCCCTTTGAAATTCTTCTTCAAGAAGGTTCACAGCAAAGTTCCAGTCTTTGTACTCTCTTAGGCAGAAGCAGCAACTGCAGGCCAACCCAGCAAAGCAATACAGCAATGGGGCAGAACTCCTTTTTACAGCTCTCCAGCTCTTACCCTAGGCAGATGTTCCTTGGCAGAAGTGATCTAATTCTCTGGGGTTTAAGATCCAATACTTATACCTCATTTTCTCTTTGTTCCCTTTGTGACAAGAGTATGTGAGCCCAGTCCAAACCAGTTCGGCCCTCTCTAGTGCAGCATGACCACCGGAGGTGGAGACAACATTGTGCATAGGAGACACAGCATATTCAGGTGCAAGTGCAACTCCTCCCACCGCTCTTAATGCAGCCACGGTTTAATCAGCTTAATGAGCCACCCAGGAAAGGCAGAACACACCTCACGCCCTTTGTGGCTGTCTACAAGTGGCATTTTCAAACACACAATTTAAAAACCATCTCGCCAAAATGATGTGTTATCAATCAATCAATCAAGAATTTGTAGAGCGCACTACTTACCAGTGAGGTTCTCAAGGCGCTGAGAGAAAAAAGGGGGGGCGCTACTGCTCCAACAGCCAGGTCTTGAGTAGCCTCCTGAAAGTCAGCAGGTCTTGGGTCTGTCGTAGGCTCAGTGGGAGGGTGTTCCAGGTCTTGGCAGCGGGGTGGGAGATGGATCAGCCGCTGGTGGTTGTTCTTCGGATGTGAGGGACGGTGGTGAGGGCGAGGTCGGCGGAAATCTGAGTTCAGATAGCCTAAAGTCCATTTCTCTATCTTGTCCCAATGGAAAGTTATACTTGCAAGAGGTTACAAAGCAACTTCCATGTTAGACTATGGGATAGATAGACTTTCAATAGTGAAAACTTAAATTGGCAGTATTTCACTATCAAGACATGTAAAACACACCAACACATGTCCTACCTTTTGCATACACTGAACCCTGCCCATGGGGGTACCTTGGGCCTACCTGAGGGGTGCCTTACATGTAGGAAAAAGGAAAGTTGGGTCCTGGCAAGTGGGTGCACTTACCAGGCCAACATGGCAGTTAAAACCGCAAGCAGACACTGCAGGTCTGAGATACATTTACAGGGATACTCATGTGGGTGGCACAATCAGTGCTGCAAGCCCACTAGTAGCATTTGTTTTACAGGCCCTGGCACAGTCAGTGCACGTTACTAAGGGCTTACCAGTAAATCAAATATGCCAATAATGGATTACCAATCATAATACAAATTTACACAGGGAGCACTTGCGCTTTGGCACTGATGAGCAGTGGCAAAGTGATCAAAGCATCTAAGACAGCAAAAATGAATTCCATCCCACAGTAAGAAGTGCAAGAGATAGAGGCAAAAAGTCTTGGGAAACCACACCAAGCATGCCAAGTCTAAAAACGCTATTAATTTATATGCCAGCCTCAACAAAATTGTAACGTCATAAACACTAAAGATAATGAACTTATAGTAACACATAGCTGCCAAGATTTCAGATTGCTATGTGTGACATTTTCATAATTTCACTGTACGTATGAGTGTCATTTAATGACTATGAATGACACTTTCTCAGGAGCAAAATCAAACAAAGATGATGGGGGAAACCTATAAATATCAGAAATTACACCCATTTCATCAACAAGAAACTCTAAAAGGAGTTTAAAACTGCCGCAAGCAACAGAAATGGAAGGGCACTAACTTCACAGAGGTGCCTCGTAGTGATAAATGGATTCCAAATTGCCGATGATATTTAATCGGGTTATTGAAGTAAAAGAGCTTGTGAAGACGTGCATCACAGCTGTAGACCTCGGACCCCAACTAACGAACAGCCAAAGTTCTAGACTGCTGAGCACATCTAGTACAGAACTGTGAGCAGAGCTTTAACTTACAAGCTCAGAATGATGATGCAGCTCTGACTAAATAAAATAAAATTAGGGGATAAATACTTTGGCACTCTTGTGAGTGATAGAGCAAGCACCACAACGGTATGGGCCAGCTTAGCCACAATGAGTCTTGCAGCAGCCACGGTCTGGTCATCCCATACACCTTACATGCAGCTGATTTCTTTGACAACTGTTTTTAGGTCACTGTGTAGATTAGAATTTCAATTTATGAATTGCAAGTAACAAAAGGATCTCTGTGACAAAAGCAGTAACCCCCTGTGCTACCCACATAAAGTACTGTTTTGTGAAATGCAGAATACACGCTCTTTGCAGCAGGCATGTTAACCCTCTGTGCGACAGGTGAGTCAAAACTTGCACGAGACAAAACTCTGCTCTCTCTCCAGCAGAAGCATGATTAATCGCCACATTATCTTCCACTTACCAACAAAGTCACTGGCAGTGACTGTGTAAATAGTTCCTACTCCTTAGCCTGGTGACTGTAGTTGTAGGCTGTGGGGTCACTCAGACCAGACAGGTGCTCTGACAGTGTTGTGATGTGCTGAAGACAAGACTGCCCCATCTGTAGCTGTAGATTGTAGTCAGGGTGGGAGGCCATGGCGTGGCACACTGTCTTCAGAGCTGTGCCCTATGCTTTTAGACACAGGGCGCCTGTTCTCATCATGACTGGCACAGTCACCAGCGAACCCCCACGACCAGGGGAGGCAAGCGCTGTCATGGAGGTCATAGAGGTTTAATAATTATTAATTCTGCTGGCGGCAGAAGCAATTCCTGACCGTGGCAGGAATTTGAAATTAAAACATCCTGCTGCCACTCAGCCTGCACCGACCAGAAGCCTTTCAGTGAAAGTGCATACATGTGAAGTGGATGCTAAAGTCCTGTGAGGGCTGGAAGACAGGAGTGTCCCTCATGTAGATAGCAGTTCTGTCTCACCCGAGCTGTTAGCTGTCAAGAGTGCACATGCAGTGGCCCATGCCAGCCACAACAGAGACCTGTAGGACTGGTAAAAACTATGATGTTCGGGGGCTGGTGCCATGATTAAGGTGGCAGAGACAAAATCTGTTCAGCATGCGCTTGGGGCCCAGCACACATGTTCTCAGGCCGGTCCTGGCCACAGCAGACAACTGGTTTGACATCAGGCCATCCCCGCCCACTGCAACGATTCCCGCTGCACGGGTCTGGCTGCAACTCAGTGCTGCTGGACTGCACTACAGCAGGCTGCCTGTGAGGCACCATCACTGAGGCAGCAGTCCAGACTGGGATGGGGCTCGCTGCGCGTCAAAAGACTGGAGTGTCTATTTCATTGCTGCACAGTCGGACTGAGTCAGTCAACAAGATCACCATGTGAGCAGCTGTGGCTGGGTGCACTTCAGTCTGCTGCGCAGCCCGCTCACGCAGGGCTGGCCCGCCCCGCCGATGTGGGAGGGGAGTGAGTCTGTACTCTCCTGACTGTCTCTCTCGGCAGCAGCCTTTGGCCATTTTAAAGACATCACGTCACAGTGAATCTGAATGCATTGCCGTAGTGGTGAATCTTGTTACATTGTAGCCTTTCAGCCTGCCTAAGCCAGTCCAGTGGTGAGCTGAGCCAGCCCCCCTCCAAACCTACCACAAGCAGCCCGACGGCCCGCTGCACCCTGGCTTTCTGACAGTGCACTTAACAGCACTCCGGCTTCAAAGTTTGGGGAGCGATTAACCCCCGCACTCTGCCCCATTCCCACATGTATACCACCTTTGCCCATACTGTATTCCTTATCCGGACAAGAAAAAGCCAACGTACACATTCGTCACATAGTGGTCATTTGTTGGCCGCAGTTTATTAGGAATACAAATAAACAGGTATATACTTTGCATATTTTGCATGTCATGTCCTGACAAAACTTCCTTGTTATTGTCTCTTGGCCCTTCTGGGTCGTTCTCTTTGGTAGGTTGGTTTTTGCGCTCACTTTGCGCGGGGAGGGGGTAGCTTCTGTCCCGGAGTTAGGCCCCCTCGCTACCTTGTCTGACTCTTGTTGTGCCCTGCCTTCAGGCGGGGTCTGGGCTGCGAGCGCCGTCTCCGTTTGCTACCCCCCCCCATCATTGGTAGGCCAATTTCCTTCCCAGCCGTGAGGCATCCCAGAGTGAGTGGTCCTACACCCCTGTCCTTAGGCCAACTCACCCAGCCGTGAGGCATCTGAAGGTGAGTGGACCTATTCTGGCACACCGCCCTCCGGTGTGCCTCCGTACCAACCGATATCAGCGTAGTTCTTCGCCCTGCGTTGCCTGTTCCTCAGCCCTGCGACATAGCTGTTCCTTAGGTGTGGGTGGGTGGGACAAGAATTTGCGCTTCGCCGCTGGTGCTGCTCCCCCGCTCCGATAAGATAGGAGCTTGCCTGGGGGAGCAGCGCTTATATGCCTCCCGCATTTGCCTTCCAGGCCATGTAAGCCCCCATGCCCATTGGAGAGTTCGAAGCCTGCCTTGGCCTCCATTGGCCGGGGGTGCCGGTGCCTCTTCGGCAGCCGCCGCGGGGGAAGGGGCCGGGCATTTCCTTATTCCTTGTCGCTTTGCGCGCCAAAAGGCGGCCCCCCACCAGCTTGTTTGTGTCCAGGGGCGCAGCGCTGGTTATGGCGCCGGCTCTCGAGACCCCTACGGGCGCAGCCTCTGCATTAACCCCCGCACTCTGCCCCATTCCCACATGTATACCACCTTTGCCCATACTGTATTCCTTATCCGGACAAGAAAAAGCCAACGTACACATTCGTCACATAGTGGTCATTTGTTGGCCGCAGTTTATTAGGAATACAAATAAACAGGTATATACTTTGCATATTTTGCATGTCATGTCCTGACAAAACTTCCTTGTTATTGTCTCTTGGCCCTTCTGGGTCGTTCTCTTTGGTAGGTTGGTTTTTGCGCTCACTTTGCGCGGGGAGGGGGTAGCTTCTGTCCCGGAGTTAGGCCCCCTCGCTACCTTGTCTGACTCTTGTTGTGCCCTGCCTTCAGGCGGGGTCTGGGCTGCGAGCGCCGTCTCCGTTTGCTACCCCCCCCATCATTGGTAGGCCAATTTCCTTCCCAGCCGTGAGGCATCCCAGAGTGAGTGGTCCTACACCCCTGTCCTTAGGCCAACTCACCCAGCCGTGAGGCATCTGAAGGTGAGTGGACCTATTCTGGCACACCGCCCTCCGGTGTGCCTCCGTACCAACCGATATCAGCGTAGTTCTTCGCCACGCCGTCTGGGAGGCTTCCGTCTCCCCGCGGCTCCCCCCAACTACGTCCTGATCTTCCTTGTTTGTACCCTGCCAAGACCATCGCCCCCTCACAGGTTGGCCCAATTTGGGCATCCACCCTCTCTCTTCCTTACAAGGCTGTCTTCTTCCGTTTTCTCCCACGGTGCACCCCTGTGAGGCTTCCCGGGGGGCCTGCCGGAGCATGGCCTCCACTTTTTCCCAAGCTGGTAGGCTGCCCTTGTCTTCTCTCCTGCCCGTATAATGAGCATACTCACCTCTACTGTTGAGACCACCCCAGCTCGCACTCTTACCCTTGTCCCCGGGGGCCAGGACACTGCCAGCCAGCTTCTGGGCCTGTTCTATTGAGGTGCTGCGATCATTTCCATTCGGTCAATGCTGTATTGGTAAATATTTGCTCAACTTTGTAGCCGCCTGCTCCATTGCACTCTTGCCCAAAGGTTTGTTTATTTATTCATTTATTTTTACGCTTTTGAATTGCCTTTGCTTATTCTAGTGTCCAATCTATGCCCTCAATCGCGCCTTGCCTTGTGCCCTGTTGAACTTGCCTTCCCTTTGTGGTCTGCGTTGTTCATGGTCCTTGCAGCAGGGGGGGGGGGGGGTTCGGCAGCCTGGCTCTTAACCAAAATTAAACTAACCTCGGCGCTGAACGGCTATCTGATGCCCCGACCGCAGGTCTGCAGTGCCCTGAGGCCACCAAGCATAACATCGATCAAAACTGTTAACTGCCCATGCTTTTCATCTGATGAGGCTCCCCCAGATACCTGCTGCAGGATAACAGGCTGGCGCCCTACCTTGGGTCAGCTGGTTTTTGCCATGCTTGATGCACTGTGTCTCCCATCAACCTCCTACCCCAGGCTTATGTGTCTGGCTATTTCCGGTCGGACCGCGTGCTTCAACCCCTTTGGCCCTCTTGGTGGACAGTAGAAATCCGGACTCTTTACCAGCAATGTGGAGCTCCCTACCAATTGCACGCCAATGTGGTCATTCTGTGTATTCCTGTGCTCCCTGGCGACCATTTCTGGCTTCGCCCTGCTAAGGATTGTGGTATATACATCTGTTTTCAAAACCTTCACGGACACCATGAGTAGGTGTTTCGGTCCCCGTTCCACAAGTTAAGGACCACTGTTCTTGAGTGTGAGTGCTGTTTGGCCTCCTCCAACTCTGAGGGTACAGAAAAACTTGATACAGTATGCCCAAGTACTTTATGCCTTATAATACCAGGACAGCAAGCCAGACACAAATTGCATTGCTGGGGGATTGGCTAGAGCAAGGAGCAGTGTAACTATATTGTAAATGCAATGTGAAATCGGGGAGTTATGCAGAAAAAGAGAACATTATGGTACCATACGAATGATTGTATTCCCGTGCTCCCTGGCGCCATTTCTGCCTTTGCCCTGTTAAGGATTGTGGCCATAGGGAAGCAGCTGTTTGAATGAGACTTGTGGTCAGCATCTAGCAGACTTTCACACTTCTGTCGATTCCGATTTCTCTAAACAACGTAAACTATTGCCACACTAATCATGGTCCTGGGCACACTGATTTGTGGACGTCCCATTCCGACCTCTGACCCCCAGGCGTATTCCTTGCCAGTGGGCAACAGTGGGGTCACTGAGGCATGGTCCCGTCATACCCTGAATTGCTTTCACTGGGGGACTGCCTCTATTTAACTTTCGTGGTAGCAAACAACAAGTGGCGAGGGTAAGCAAAATACCAGAAACCTTTAGCTTTCTCTAGATTCCCGTCCATAGAAATTGTCTTCCCCGAGCCCTTGTAGACAATAATATTTTTCAAATATTGTTTCTTAGTGATAGGAACCCAAAGGCCCTGCAGCTTGGTGCTTACTCCATGTTCGAGGACAGTCAATGTTTCCGCACCTGGGCTAATGTGCTGCTTAATTAAATACATACCCGGTCCCCAAGGTGAGACCAGTTCCATTAGCGCTGCTTGCTTTTCTCGCCATTGCAAGTCACTGAGTAGATATAATGTGGATTTCGACGTCTACGCCTTACTATGGATCAATTTAATGCTTTGCCTAAAGATTCTCGCTCCAGGGATAGAAATGTCTGCACACTAGTATTTCTTTGCGATTTCACCAAGTAGACCTTTTTAAAGAGTGCCGAAAATCTGCCGTAGCCTATTTAGTTAAAAAATGAAAGCATCGCAGGTTAGAGACAACACACTTTCGATACGCTATATATGGCACGGGTAGCAAAGTCGCCCCAATGCAATGACTGCTCAGCCTATGCGCCATAAACACGCCATATTTTGCACAAAAAAAAAATTAAAAAATAATTACTCTGAATCAAAAACGCTGCTTCGATGCGCGTGAATGGGTTTTTTTTTTTTTTTTTTTAGTTTTAACAGTCACTGACCTGAAGGTATTGGAATGCTTTACCCGGGCACCTTGTTTACGTTACGCGTTCTGGCACAGTGGAGTCAAGAGGTTTGTTTGCGGGCAAAACCAGGTACAAAAAGGGGGCCTGGTGATGGTGTAGCTCCCCCGGCCGTAACCCCTTACCGGGCTGCGAATTAGAAGCGGATGCATGGAAAAGGCACCTCCAAGTCTAACTCACACCCTTGCCTTCGTTTGAAGGAAGACCTCCCATTACTGGAAAGTCTTTTGGCCAGGAGTATGGTCTTCCTCCCCAGTGTGTTCTGGTAGTTTAAATGTTTAGTAATATCCCAATACCTGTGTATGGTACCCTTTTGGAACTTGCACACGTCACTTTTGTTTTATAACACACTGTTCGCTACCTCACACATTTTGTTTGTTTTAGATACTTGCACAAGTGCCTCCATTGCCTACGTAACGTTTGTTCTTGTGATGGAGTGTCTGCCATTAATTGCAGTATTATTCTTTGACTTGTTTTTTTGTACATCTTTGTAACCTGCACCCATTCACTTTTTTCTCCTGTAATGCACCGATTGCTACCTCATGTATCTTGGTTGCTCACTAGTGTCACTTTTGATCCATGTAACTTATTGTTTGCATTTGTATTTTGTTCCTGTATTTCATTATTGGTCCTTATGTGAAGCGCTCTGACACCTTCGGGTAAAGTCCGCGCTATATAAAATTGCATAAATAAATAAATAAATGCATACATCTGCATGTGCTGATCCCGTATCCTAGCAGTAGCAGTTATAAGCCTATCCGGCCTTCGCAACCCTGAATTTACAAAGGGAATGTAACCATTCACTTAGTGCCACGGGAGATCTTACATACTATACCCTTCTCTCCCAATATGTAACAAGGTGTTTTCTATTCCTGTGGCATATGTCTCCTCGATTAACAGATATAAAAGATCTGCCTTCAGCTAAAACAGAAAAAAGGCCCCCTTACCCGACAAAATGTGGTGGCGGTTGAGTCGAACATGGTTGAAAGGCGTCATGGAAGGAGAGGCCCAGAAACGGGCCTTCATTCTTGTCTGCCACTTAGCCTGACTCGTCCCTTTGAATGTTAGACTTGAGCTGGCACACACCAGTAAAAACCTTTCCCTGAGGTGCCCACAATGCAGCGCGCTCTTTTTGCTGGGAGAACATATGTGCCTGCTGTTTCTTACGGCAGCCGTCAACCCCTCTGCCTGGCGCTTTTTTTTTGCGTTTTCAATTCTAACCAGAATAAACATAACCAGTACTGAAATTTACCTTTAACTAATGATTCTCCCCTTACTCCTTAAAGGTTAGCTTTGAGCAACTCATTTTTCTTTATTGTTTGCCTCGTGCACTTCATCAAATTGGTGGATTAGGCGGCTGAATTGGGCGGGTTGGCGTCTAGTGTGCTGCATGCTGACCCATTACATTGCTTAGCCATGCTACTTGATTAATCACGGTGAACGACCCTGGCCTCACACCTTAGCCAGTCGTATGTGTCTTGTTGTTTTCCTCGTAACTCCCCAAGGCCATCCTTTTATTTATTTATTTTTTGACATGCTGTGTTTCGGATCGGAGACCCTCAACTCGCTCTCTGGTGGGCGTTTCTACCTTGAAACCCGTGGGGGATGCCCCCCTCGCCCAGTGATCCTCTTGAAGGTGACATTTCACTTGACTTATTTAAACCTGGCAACCCTCTCCTTCCTGTCCTACACTCGGGCAGATTTGCTAAGCTTTCCGCCGACTCCGTTGTTGAGCGCTAGATGGCCATCACCCTGCCATGCTATAAGGTGCATCTACCTAGCCACAAACTCGGACGATATTGGTGCATTCTTCGCCAGCGCCAGCTTTCCGTATTTCAGGCGAATGCAGGCCATGGCAGCTGTAAGTCGCGGCTATGTGTGCCCGCTCTGCTGAGCTCCCTTTGTTTCAGTGGCGCTGCCGCCCGCCCAGACTGGCCCAATTGTCCTCTCTGAGCCTTTTTATACTCAAACACAGCCGGGCAAGCAAGTGACTACACTAATGTTCTACTTATCTACTGCAAGTTTCCTTTCTACGGTACCCCTTTCCTGCACAATCAATAGAGCTAGCCCCTCGCTTTTGACCCGCACGAAATACTGTATGTAATGGCCGTTTTAAGCTATGCTGCCCCCCGTCTGCTGAGCTTACCTCAGTTACACTGCTTCGGGGGCACCGCCGCCCGCACCGACCTGCATCATTTCCTGCACACTGCCCTTCATGCTGCCGGTGCTGGAAGTTGTGAATTTCTGAGCGTTTCTTAGCGCCTGCCCAAGACGTCCTGCTTCTCCCAGTGGCAGTGGGCAATCATCACTGCAGTTGCCCTGCCTTCGTTCCCCCTCTGAGGCATGCCGTACAGCTGCCCTGGATCGCTTCTTTGTGTGCACTGCCGTTCTGGCCTAGGATGCATTCGGGTCGCCGTTCTGGCACCCTGCTCCGCCTCGGTCGCCTTCCAACAGCTGGTGGTTGATCACGAACTTCTGGATCCCTGTTTCCGCAAGGTGCCGCCTAGCTCTGATGTCGTCCTGCTGCTTGCTCTGTCCTGCAAGTCGGAGGGGTACCTTCGCTTCTGCTCAGTCGTTTCCTGCGAGTCCTTTCCCCTTTTGAGGCTGCCTGGCGAGGTCGATGTACGACCAGAGCTATCTATTTTAGAGCTGGGAAAACCAAGTTTGACCTCGGAGTCGTCCTGCTCCTCGCTCCCGCTGGTGAGGCTGGGCGGGGAGCTCCAGGCCGTCTTTCACGGTCTCGCAAATGGAACGGGTGGAACACCCCTTGTTCCTCTTCGGGCAGCAGCGGCCGGTTCCTCCGTTGTAGTGGGGCTTCGCCTTCAACACATGGAACCCTCGGATATAAATGGAACCCTCAACAAGAATTTGCGCTTCGCCGCTGGTGCTGCTCCCCCGCTCCGATAAGATAGGAGCTTGCCTGGGGGAGCAGCGCTTATATGCCTCCCGCATTTGCCTTCCAGGCCATGTAAGCCCCCATGCCCATTGGAGAGTTCGAAGCCTGCCTTGGCCTCTATTGGCCGGGGGTGCCGGTGCCTCTTCGGCGGCCGCCGCGGGGGAAGGGGCCGGGCATTTCCTTATTTCTTGTCGCTTTGCGCGCCAAAAGGCGGCCCCCCACCAGCTTGTTTGTGTCCAGGGGCGCAGCGCTGGTTATGGCGCCGGCTCTCGAGCCCCCTACGGGCGCAGCCTCTGCATAAATGCGTGACTTTGAATTTCAGTGCAGTGATGCGGATCATCACACTGAAATGCGTTTTGCGTGGTACTTGGCAGGGCTGGTAATACATAGCAATAGTAATTATAGTAACAGGGTGTACTAAAACTGCAGCAGCAAAAAAAGGCAATACAATGGGGAGAATGAGGAGTAACCAAAAACACAAGTGTAAAAACAATAATGAGAGCAGAACAAGCAGTACTTTATAGGGAAAGCAACAGGTTGACCAGTACTTGATCACCTCAAGGTTTATTAACCGGAGGAAGTGATGCTAAGGTAACACGTTCTTCAACTCTTTTGAAAGATCACATGATGAGTTAGTCCTAATGGCTGGAGCAGTGGTGTCCATTCCACGGGGCACTTCCAGAGAAGGACTGATGTAGCCTTAAGCGGTAGAGCTTCATGGGACCCACAGACCAATGATGGGCAAAGAGAAACCAAACTTCTTAATTGTTATCTCACTTTTTGTATTTGTTTTATCCATGTACCATTCAGGCAGCTTATTGCATATTTGTAGTCTGTCCCCCCTAGCACATATTACTTTAAGCCTAGAATTATGCCCCAAAATAGTTTGTCTAGAATTGTGATAGGTTTAGTAAATTTACTTCAGGTATTAATTCAGTGTAAATCCGACAGTGTCTAATTTGTTCAGGAGAACCTGCGATGTTTTAACTATAACCAACCCATATCAAGGTCAAATAATATAAATCATCTTTCTCTTGGTCAACAGAGGGCTATTGTGCTTCTTTCGGAATAGTAGCACGTCGTAGCACTTGCATTTTCTTCAGCATCCTAAAGAAGCCTACACAGGAGGAGAAGTGTGGCTCAGGGGTTAGAGGCGGCAGACCTGGAGCTTGAGTTCGGCCCGGGACCAGGGTTCAATTCCCCGCCTCGGCGGGTCTTGGGCTCAAAAATTCCACGGACTTGTTAATTCTCGCTCCGGTGCCTTCTTGACTCACGGGTTCACACTCTGCGACTCTGGGCAATAGCTTGCTTAATCTCCACAACGGCCCCTCGCGGTGGGATGCCTGACTTTCACCTTGTGGATACCCTGCCAGGGTTATCTCACAGGGGAATACTAGGACGGGTTCCCTAAGCAAGCGCTGAGATGCCCCAGGGTAAGTCGTGTGCTATATAAGTCTCATTCATTTCATTTCATTCTCCAGGAAGAAGTCACTGATGAAGCATGCACTTTACCACAGGCTTGTAACATAGCATATCTCTAAGCACTCTTTAGATTGTATTTAGAGGTATTTCGCCCATTTCTAAAAGTCCTCCTCATTCATTATATGATTTAAAAAACTGTGCCCAATGCTTACTACCATGTCAGCGCTTTTTACTTGGATTTTGTAAAGCCGCAGACATTAACTTTCTGGTTAAAATGCAGCTTTGTGATCTCTCTGACCTCTCCCTGCCATGGCCACACCCTCAAGATCAACGAAAAGTTCATACCTAGTGGAAACATTTCCGACAAAGGATTCACCATCAAAATCAACAAAAGCAGTTTTACATTTGTTACAATGCTAAAAAAATAATAAGTGCTTGTCTTTTAGGTGTAGTGCAATGTTGCAAGCACCCCCTTGTCATGAAACGTTGGTCTGCTCATTGGTTATGCACAGAAAAATCATCCCCCCTTCTTCTGTTGGTATGGTTCAGGCGACGACGTTGTAAGACTCCCACCATATCCCAGGAATGCGCGGCCTGTAACCTGAATGGGGGGTGGCTCGGGCAGTTACCGAAGGATGAATGATGCCCGCGGGCTTTGTGCTCTCTGTTGGTTAAACACGGCCTGCAGAGCGGCTTGACAGCCGCACATTCATCGCAGCGCCATTGACCAGGCTCTTCGGGCTGCCGCACATCAGATTGCTTACAAGGCACAATTCTTCTTTTGAGCCGCACTGAACACAATGGCGCCGGGATGCACCCTTGAGTGATAAAATACAAACGGCAGCACAATCCGGCTTGCTTTACCGCCGTTCTTCATGCGGCGCTTCACTTCATTAGAGCGCACTGACGTAGGCCATGAAAGCGGAAGGTCACGAGCCTCCGTTTCATGGCCAGCTGTGGTGACTTCATGAAATGCTGCCGGGTCAGGCCAGTTAGCCACAAATCTCCGTTACTATGTACATTGATAGTGTTTGCTACTGTTTGTGCTCTTCCCTGTGATGCTGAGTGCATTTTTCTGTTTCATTTGCCTCTGCTTCCATTTGTTGGCTGAAAGCTCTTGTGATCTGAATTGATTCTACACACAAACATGCAACACGGTGCATAACACGTGAGCCAAGAGCAGTCCGAATAGTGATCGAATCCACCATTGACCACATACCGTGAGAGTGCAGGTCGCATCAATCTGGCCCGTTATTCCTTCTGGAGTTTTCCATACTGAGGGCTTTTATATAATGTTGGGAGGCAGAAATACCCCCAATTCCATGTTTTGTGAAATAGCTTGTTTTGGGGAAAGACGCGGCAATCGGTGTTTCGATTCCGATTTCTATACTTTTTCCATGAGGGTTTCAACCGCATATTTCAGAAGCAGGGGTCCCGAGCTGAAATCCTGGACATTGTAATCTTCGGGTGTCTGGTAAATTCCCGTATCGGCCCCATCAGTATTACTGGTGACAATCGGAATGAGGCCCTTACGGGTGACGGGTCTGCGAAGGAAAGACCCCTGTACTGTTGCACCAATGAGAGTTTTATATTTCACGGCGTTACACTAATGTCCTGCTAGAGAGAGAGAGATCAGACTTTTGACTAGTGGCAGTTTTCTCTTGCCATAAAGTAGCGCAGAGGGTTAATATGCCTGCTGCAAAGAACTCTTACCATGCAGATCACATATCTGTATTTTATGTGGACAGCTGGGTAGATTACTGCTTTTGTCACAGAGATCCTTGTGTTACTGCAGTACATGAGATAAATCACTAATATAGAACGGTGCCTGTTACGAATGTAATCAAAGAGCTGCATGCAAACTGCATAACATAGGTTAGGAGGTTATGCTTCCCACCCCAGTCTTTCATTATCAGTTCTTAATGTGCTGAAAAGGGGTGGTTTATGTAGAGATACATTCTTATTAGTAAAGTCAGACTTTACCAGTGCTTTACAATAAATTAAATGTATGTGAGAGAATGTCTATGGAGAGATGAGAGGCACCTTTGCCCGTTGGTCAAGAGTGAATCCGAGGAGGAGGTCATGGGGTTGGGGATGCTAAAAATGATTGTTGTGCCGGGCACTAACGGCGCTAAAGCCGACCCTCCCCATGGTTTCAAGTGATGCTACGAGGAACTAGCATGCAAAGGTGAGGTCGGCAACAGTTTTAGCAAACTTGCAGTTAAAAACCCGAGGCAGAAACTAAAGTTAGCATAACATATGTTATTGTTTTAGCTTGTGGAACTCAAATACAACATATATGTTATTTACTTTAATGTATCATTCATGAAACCAATTAGACTTTATAAAGATCATAGTTGACGCTTTAGATCAATATAAACAAAAATAAAAAAGTCAAGGCTGGTTGCACAGTTGGCCTTCGCTCAGTTAGAGCCCCAACCAATTCGGTGTCCCTCCTCCACCGTTTCTTGCAAGATATTCCTTTAAAACCTCTTCTATGCTCATGACGAGCTCAGCTCTTCATGAGGCATAGTGCAGCTGCACTCATGACGAGCTGAGCTCGTCACGGCCGTTGGAACGTTCGCACGCGGGGATAATTACCCCGCTGTGCTGAACGTTCGAAAACGGGTGTGGTTGTGACGAGCTCTGCTCGTCATGAGTGCAGCTGCCCTGTGCCTCATGACGAGCCAAGCTCGTCACAAGCACAGCGGCGCCGCGTGCGGCCCCCTCCCCCCGCACAGGGGGGGGGGGAAACACCCCGCAGAGAAGGGGTTAACCCTTGCTCTTGTGACTGTCATACAACTTCCTTTCTCCGTGAGGCCCAGATTTACTAACACTTTGCACTGGGTTTGAATTACATTTGTAAACCTGTGCAGGGTGTTGGGGTCAGATTTGCTTTGGTATGTATGCCAAAGTAGCACCGGGTTGTACTTTGCACTACTTTGTGCTACTTCCTGTCAAGGGCGGGTTTCATGGGAGGTACCTTGGCAGTCCCATGCAACCACTCATGGGTTTGATGCAAACCCTCATTGACAACATTCATACGCAGGCTTTTGCCCCAAACTTTTACCCCCTCCTCGAGGTAGGGGTACAGAGGAAAAATTATTTTATTTCTCCTTACTTTTTCAACTTTACATTTGTGCTGCATTGTACAACACACGTACAAAGTAGAAAAAGTCTTAAAGGCTAGTTTTTGTGCTAGATTGGTTCCCCTTCCAGTACAAAACCTATGCTCTGTACACCGTACAGGCCGGTACAATATGGCACAAGGATATGTGTGTTGCCTCATGGCAGTCAAAAATGTGTCGGAGTGGGCAGGGGGAGGAAAAAATACACTCTCTCTTATACATATGGTGGAATTTTATCTCTCCCCCTTTGATGCTGTTATTCATAGCTGAGCATCTTTAATAGCACGCTGCCTTGTGTCAATGACTAAATCTGGGACCGAGTCTTTTGTGCAGGGCTATATGACAAACAAATTGTTTGCAACATACATGACCAGTGTTTAGGCAAACGTTTCTTTAAAGTCATGACGGAGAGCGATTGCTGCATGACCTGCATGCAGACAGCACCATCATACCAAGTGTGAGGGTCCCTCGAGAAACCTTTCAATTTCAAAAAGACTTCAGAACTGTGAGCCTAGGACTTGAATCTTTTCACCTGCTCAAACGATTTGTTTCTGAACAAATCACTTTTCTTCCCTCCACCACACTTTCGTTGGCGAAACATCGGTAGCTCTGAGTGGGAATTCAGATCACAAAGTGGGTTGCATAAAAAGTTAATTTAATCGCGTTTTCAATCCCCCCTCTTTGGGTTACTCGTCTTTTACTATTTTGCATAGACTGCATTGCTAGGCAACGTAAAAAAGTTTTATATGCAAGCGTACATCTCTGGGTCAATCTCTGGCCCTTGCATAAGAGCCCATGGGTGCCTCCTATGTATTATAAAGCATATTGTTACATAATATATTCTAAAAAATATCTTAAAATGGTAAATTTTAAATTTGCTTCAAGAATTCTTGTAGGTCACGCGCAAGCACAAGACCCAGTAATGTCTAGTGCCTTGGCCACACACCTCACAAAAAGAATCAAATTTCTGCTAAAAAAGAGGCAGTTTGTAGCACAGCCCGCCCAGGCACCTTCGTATCTGCTTAAGAAAATACTCCACCAAAAATGTCTTAGTTGGACCAGCGAGCGTGTTTCAGAAAATGGCTTTGTGACCTCTGGATAGAACATTGCTGGGTCCGCCATTGTGCTGGCAATTCTATTGAATAACCTCTTTCTCTACATTTAGCAGCCCAGGGCAACTAAACATGAAAGTGTTCTTTCAAGTGATAAAACGAAGGGCAGACGAGCCCCTACCGTACATTTGCCTAGTAATATTCGAGACAGACCATACTGGAATTCAGAAAAGGCTGTACAGGAAGGCAATTAATGCAATGATAATATTTATAGATGATTATTTTTACACTTGGCATACATTGGACTAACATTAACCAAGTGCAGTATATAACACTTATACAATGATAAAAATGCATTTGAATTCATACAGTTATTCACTGATTCTTCTGAAAAGTTAGACTCAAATAGTCAAAAAATGATTTGCATCCACAGTAAAGCACATTTAAAGGAGTTAGAGGAGCGCAGGGGCAGAGGCAGAGCAAAACCACGTCATTTTTATTGTGAAATTACACAAAAGTCTGTGACGATGTCACATAATTACACTTATCTTGGCAAAAAACGATTTCCAAGTATCTTGCTTCACTTCTTTCTACCTGAGTGCGCATCTCATTAAAAAAAAGTCTCACAGGATCAATGTAGGGGACTGGTTCAAAAAGAAAAAATCTCCCTTACCTAGGGTGAAGGCAGATAGGGCTCTGGTGCACATCAGCTAAAAAAGCATTGATTCTAATGTTTTGGACTGAATCAATATTTTAGGATTTGTGAGTATATGTGCATTAATGTTTTCAAAAGAAGTTCTCAATGTGAAGCTCTGCTTAGTCGGTCTTTAGCCAGACTTACTTTCGTCTCTCCTGTCTTCTCTTACCGCTTCCCCCCTCTATTTATATCTGTACTTCTCCCCTCTCTCAATGTATTGAGACTGAACTTTTTTGTCTGATGCCCGATGGAGCTACCTGGTTTAGCTATAGGGGAGATGGGCCATGGATTCCCTCCTTGGTCGTCACCTACCCAGTCGGCCTTTAGACAGATTTCATTTAGTCTATCCTTGTTGTCTCTTCCCATATCTCCCTGTTCCCTCCCCTCTATGCTCCATTTATTTTGCCCTCCATGTTATTTAATGTTTTTCATTGAGACCTAGCTATTTGGCCAAAGCCCGGTGGAGCTACATGATAGCTGGGTTTTGGGATTTCCCCCTCGACCGTCACCTACCCAGCCGGTCTCTGGACAGACTTTCCTTCGTCTTTCTGCCGTATCGCCCTCCCATTCTGTATTTCTGCAATCCTCTTCCCTCGACACTTGGGACCGAACTACTTTGTCTGATGCCCGATGGAGCTACCTGGTTTAGCTATAGGGGAGATGGACCGTGGATTCCCTCCTTGGTCGTCACCGACCCAGGCGGATTTTAGACAGACTTCCTCTCGTCTCTAGGGTTGTCCCTTCCTTATCCTCATGTTTTCACCTCACCTACCCCCCACTTCCTTTCTCTCTCCTTTCTCTTCTCTCCTAATGTATTGCTGATTGTCTGATGTAATGTTGTAATTGTTGATCTTTTTCTGTTACACTGTTAAACCACATTGTTGCACTTCCTTTAATCCCTCCTGTCATCTCCTCCCGCATCCTCCCTCTATTTATGTCTCTCCTTCTCCCCTCTCTCAAAGTATTGAGACAGAACTTTTTTGTCTGATGCCCGAGGGAGCTCCCTGGTTTAGCTATAGGTGAGATGGGCCGTGGATTCCTCCTGGGTCCTCACCTACCCAGTCGGTCTTTAGTCGGTCTTTAGACAGACTTTCTTTTTGTCTCTCTTTATTGTCTTTTCCCTTATCCTCTCTTTCTCACCTCCCCTGCCCCCTCCACTACTTTTCTCTCTCCTCTCTCTCCTCTCCTAATTGTATTGCCTATTTTTCTGGGATTTATTGTGTAATTGTTGAACTTTTTCTGTTACATTGTTGATTCTCATGTAAAGCGCTCTGATACCTCCGGGTCTAGCCAGCGCTATATAAAACTCTTTCGGGTTCACGCCCGATCTGCAGACTGCAAAATCTGACTTCAAGAGTATCGAGCGTAAATGGCGGGTGGACTTTTGCCCACAGATGAAGATAACCTATAGGGAGGCACAGAGGAAGTACCAAACTATGGTGCGAGGAGCTAAAGCCACCCACTATAAAAATCGTATCGGGGAGGCAGAAAACTCCTCGAAAGAACTCTTTAAGATTTTTAAGGAGAGTTCTTTGGTAGCGAGCTCTAATGCCCCAGATAACGATTCGGTGGCGGAGTGCAACAGAGTAGCATAATACTTTGCAGGAAAGGTTAGGGATATTTATGCTTCCTTTTAAAAAAAACCTGAAAGTGGGTTAAGTTTTGTGGAAGGGACTGGGACAAGTAATGCAGAAAATTGTCTGGAGTATTTTACAGTCCCGCCCCCGGAGGTGCTACGCAGCATCTGTCAAGGGGTTAAATCTGGCTCCCCTTGGGACCCAGCACCCCCTAGGGTGTTGGGAGAGAGCCTGTTGGTTCTAGAACCTTACATCAGGCATGTACTTCAGACTTCGTTTGTCTCCCAAACGCTTCCGGGAGACTGGAAGAAAGCGGTAGTTCTTCCTATAAAGAAGAAACCCAATGTGAGCCATGACGTGCTTGAGAACCTGAGGCCAATCTCTTTACCACCATACCTAGCCAAGGTGGCTGAGAAAGTGGCAAACTCTCAACTGATGGCACACTTAGAGAAGGCTAACATCCTGCACTCCTCCGAATCGGGCCAGACGGCCCTTCTGAGAGCGACTTAGACCTTAAGACGAGGGGCATATGCCGGACACCCCATGGCACTGGTGATGCTAGACCTCAGTGCGGCGTTTGACACTGTAGCTCATTCCATCTTGCTGCAGTGTCTAAACAGGGCGGGTGTTACGGGTTCCGCTCTGGGGTGGCTGAAATCCTTTCTTACAGGCCGAAGCTTTCAGGTTTAACGGTGCTCCTTTAGATCCACAGAGGTGGCGTTGGAACAGGGGGTGCCTCAGGGCTCTACCCTGAGTCCAACTCTATTTAACTTATACATGGCCCCCCTGGCTGAAGTGGTGCAAGCGTATGGAGTGGAGTCAGTCTCCTACGCCGATGACACCCAACTGTTGATCTCTCTGTCTCAAGCACCTTTAACTGCGACATCCAATTTTAAGGCCTGTATGCAGGCTCTGGCCTTATGGATGAACTTGCATTGTTTAAAGTTAAACGGCTCCAAGACCGAGGTACTGGTGGTCGGCGGATCTAACCTGAGCTGGACACCGGACTGGTGGCCACCATGTTTGGGTCCAACTCCCATTCCTTGTAAGGAGGCAAAGAATCTGGGGATATGGGTTGACCCCACACTATCCTACGAGGGCCACATTCGTCGCCTAGTGGGAAAGTGTTTTGGGGTGTTAAAGACACTCAATCACACCTTAGATCTACTTCCTCTTAAAGCCAGACGCACCATGACCCAGGCACATGTGATGTCCCGTATGGACTAAGGGAATGTCCTGTTTTTAGGCGCCACGGAAAAAAGTATGGGGCGCCTGCAAGTTCTTCAAAATGCGTCCGCTCGTTTTGTCCTGAGACTTCCCAAAAGAGCAGCCTCCAAACCTGCTGTTGCGGCTCTACACTGGCTGCCGGTCAAGAAGAGAGTTATGTATAAATCTCTCCTAAGATGCCATCGTATATTATGACATAAAGCTCCATCCTATCTCCAAGACCTGATACATGGGTATGAGCCTAGTAGAGCTTTACGCTCAGAAGGCATGGGCCAGTTGATGATTCCCTGTGTAAAAAGTGTCAAACTGGGAGGTCGATCTTTTAGAGTCGGAGCGGCTCTAAACTGAAACAGACTCCCGATGTGCCTCAGACTTGAAAGATCGGAGGCCAAGTTCAGAAGTCTTCTAAAAACTTACTTGTATAACTTATAAAGCAGAGCTGTGGGCGGGGGAGATGTCTATGTTGCTTGCGGTTTTCTCTCCACAGCGCGGGGGCACGCCGGGATGGCGTCACCAGGCGCTTTAAAAACGACTTTATTATTATTATTATTATATAAATAAAATAAATCACAGCGATAAAAGAAGAACACTGGGTCCCTCTCCGAGTCCGTTCATCATCAAGGCCAGGCCATCATCACCTGCATCTCGTTCAGAGATTATACACTGTCTCAACAGGTAAAAACACTAACCACCTCTGGTGGACAGCGTCGCACATGAAGTCAGTACGTTGCCAAAATAGAGGCCAAAAGATGGAAGAAGTAAGAAAAAAGAAAAAAACCCTTTCCATCTAGGTAAATAGAATCTGGAAAGGCATTCTCTTTAACATCAGAACTGTCCAACACTCCTGCAAGTAAGGAAGTAAATGAAGACCCACCTCGTTGAGGTTCATTACCGTACACACCCTATGCACAATACGCATTAAAACTCTTGCTGGCCCCATTATATAATTCTATTGCATTCGGGCTGTGAGCGGTGTTTAGACCTAGTTTCTTTCCAGGTAGACTCAATCTTTGTAAGTTCTTACACATAATACGTGTACATACATACATATTATACAGGCACACTGGAACTATGTGGCAATGGAGGACAACATTATGCACAGGGTTGGCTAAATTATGAGACGAGGAAAGGAAAATTATGTGGCACAATGCAGTACATTCTGTGGTAGAATTATTTAGTTATTTTGTCATTTTACTACAAGTTAATACTGTATGGGCATAATTTTCACCTCATTAGTAGCCATTTAACACCTGAGTACAGCAACTGAAAGGTGACAGTTAACCTTCCAAATGGTCTGCCACTTCATAACACTGTGTTGGTGCATATTTTTGTTTAGTTCTTTATGAACCATTTGAGCTAGAAACAAAATCTAATGCTTGCCTAAAACAAAAATTCAGAAGATGGTGGATTATGTGCCAAGTGGGGAAATTGCGACGGAGAACACTACTGCTGAAGATTCACATAAAACCAGTGTCCACAATAATTACATACAAGTGGTGATGCTGTCACTATTTTATGTGTTCCACAACATTTACATTCATTTGCACCACATGTACACATATATCGAGTGTGATTTTCATGTTAAAATTGACCATAGTTAGTGTAGGACTCGATTTAAAAATTGATCATGTGAAATTAAATGTTTCTCTGTCTGCTGTGTATTTCTTTCTTCCTCTTATTTCAGGAGCCAAGCTACAACAGTATGAGTTTGTTAAAATTGTGTTATTGTTTTAGTTCTGTGTGGATGTTTATACTCATGCTTTTCATGGGCAGGTGAATAATGATGAACCGCTGAACCTGCACGTAGAACACGCCGACCTCAATGCATCAACCTACTACAGAATAGCTCTTGAAGATCAACCAGCAGAGACTTCCATTGTGTGATGGCTCAGAATGAGGATGAAACTGGCTTATTGAAGAGAGTATGTTAATGATGGTTTTTGTTAATCGGAACCGTTGGGTGCTAGTTTTCTGGGAAGATCACTGCTTTTAATTGTGCATTACTAAGTTAGTTAGACTTAGAGGCCCTTTCCACTATCCTCAGAAGAGCCATTACCTCCTCGTTAGTCTTCCTCGCCACATGACTTACATAGTGAGCTTCAGCTCCACGACAGAACCCTCCAAAGTAAAAAAAGCCTCCCACCCCCTCCCAACATGGCCGACCGGTCAGGGAGGGGGGGAGGGAACTCATGTGGTGAGGAAGACTATACTCGGAGTAATGAAGATTACCGGTAAGTAACCGGGGCATTTCCTTTGCTCACTTACTTGATTAAAGCTTCATTTGATATTCCCTTTTAGAGGCTTTATTTGCTGACACCTCCAGCCTTATTTCTTCTCACAAATTTCCTGATTTCATCTAGTTTAGCATATTATAGAACTTGCTATTTTGGATTTATTTGAATCATACTAACTGATATATTCATGTTTTGACCTCTGATTGTTGACAATATTTGAATTTGCAACTTTGTTAATCAGCTAAAAACCTTTATGGTTTTAAAATCTACAAGTCTCTGTCATCACTGTAGAGCCTAATGTGTTTCACTGGAGCATATTGCATTAGATTTACTGATGTCACGCATCTGTCTAGGAATAAAGATCCATTCGCTTGACTGCAGCTTGTGCTTGAGTTTGCCCCAACGATCTGCATGGAACCCTTCCCTCTGCAATGTAAGAGGCAACAACATATGTGGAAATATTATCACACCATTTTTGGGATACCTGTCTTCATCACAATCACTTTCATGTTTAAGCTCGTGCATCTAAAGCGATGAAGTTATTATTTATATTTTTGTATTTTATTATTTAGTTATAATTCTTAAAATATCTATATGATTTAAAAATCTAATATGCTACAAAGTAGCTGAGTAAAGTTTGTTAATGAATCTATCATCAAATGACATTATCTACAATGTACCTGATAATCTGTCTGATGTACATTCTGCAGACAGTAGCACTATTTATGTTGCGGGCGATGAGGGGTGTTTCGAAGGCAAGTCCACTTCAGTGAAAGGAGGGAAATCTAGTCAAATAATATTTGTTATATTTACTTTAGTTGTTTTATAATGTAATCAGCTGGGGGACCTCTTTCACCTCTGGCAATTTGTTACTAAGCACGCCATCTTCCTTGATTATCTCAAGCAGGACCCATTTTCCAAAACTGCTTGATATTCAAGCTGCACGTCTGTCACCAGATTGCTCGGTGTGTACTTTTCTCCTTTATCCGATTTCTTTCACGTCTGACATTTGTGAGTCGTGGAAGCTGACTTTCTTAGCATGCTGCACTGCTAAGCTCCCTCACCTTTCCATCACATTGACAGACAGATTGCTACACACTGTTCACATTTTAAGCACTAACATGGGAACAGCAGTCCTGTGGGCGAAACTGCAAGAGATGGGAAGTGCAGGGCAGCTCCTGTACAACATTTTCTTGCAAGCCACAATTCCAAGCCAATGTATGGACCCGAAGCCGCGAAGGCCAAATCCTGCATTAAATGGCATTTACTGCAAATTAATGACCAGTTCAGATGTCTGAATACCCTCACAGGTGACAAGCAGTGCTCTAGAAACGAACGGATTGATTGATTCTCTTCCTTAACTACTAAGCATTAAGGGGCCTATTTATGCAGCCAATTATGCCTCGCTTACACCACGCAATGTGGTGCAAGAGCGACGCAAACATTAAGAACGATTTTTTAAGCCATGCTTTGCGTGGCTCTCAGTGGCTCTAAAATCAGGAGAGCAAATTGCTGTGTTGCATTACTCTGGCCTGGGAGACGTTCCAAGGGCGTTGGTATCACACGCAACTCTTGGAGAAGTGTGGGTCACCGGTTAGAGGCGACAGACCCAGAAGCAGAGGTTGGCCCGGGACCAGGGTTTAATTCCTGACGCGGCAGGGTACGGAACCAATGTCAGCGGGCTCGATGAATCTCACCTCGGTGCCTCTCTAACCATGGGTCCCACGCTGCAACTCTGGGCAATAGCTTGCTTAATCTCCACAACGGCCCCCTCGCTGCCAGGGATGCCTGGCTTCACCTTGGGGGTGCCCAATAGGGAGCATCTCACAGGGAAAGCCAGGACGGGTTCCCCAGCGGTACACAGCGCCAAGAAACCCCAGCGTGAACGTGCGCTCTACAAATTCATGCTAACATAACTCTCATGGATTTTGATGCATCCCCAGATCTACAAGAACTTGTAAACCTAGGTATGTGTCAAAATCTTACATATTCCCAGGGGAGGCGTAACGAGGAGAAACATCTCTATTTCTTCCTCTTTTTATGCGTGCAGCACACATAGAAAGAGGGACATGCCCAGTGGGATTGTTTCTGTGCAGGAGGTTTTCCTTCCTGCACAAAAACAATCCTGCAAGCACAGCAGGCTCTCACGGTGCAAGGGTGCCTGCGTTGGCGCTAGTCACCCCATAGGCAGATTCCTGCCCTTTCCCTGTCAGGAAGTGAAGGGCAGCAAGGTGACTTGCTGTGCGGCACTTCATGACAAAGCTCATAAACGAGCCCCTAAATGTACAACTTTTAAAAAAGAACTTTCACACGTTCCCCAAGCACAACAAATACCACCCAAAAGTACAAAGCATCCTTGTGCAGATCCACTCAAATAAAATTTTTTAGCTGGTATGAGCATCATGTTGGGCTTTGAATTGATTCTTGCTTTAGAGTAGTCTAAAACCAAGGAAAGGTTTTAATGTGCACATACTTAATTTATCAGTGAGTCACAAATGCATAATGTATGTGCATAATTGTAATATATTTATTGCACAATGTGTACAAGGGCCGCATAACAAAAAATCAGATGGGATTAGAAAAGTGGGTTTATAACAGGCACTGTCAGATGAACTGCTATGCAAGTGACATACAGGTTTATTTAAAATTAACAAATAATTGTTTTTTAAACATTCATAAAAATCTAGGAGTCCCCCATCTTACACCTGAATGAAATTGACATTTGTAGTGGAAAGAAAGTAGAAAGTGACTCAATCAGTCCAATATTTTGTTGGGAGGGAGGGACCTGGAAAGTTTTGTTGGTGAAAAAATAGTGTTTTTCGAAAAATTTATTGTGAGCACACTTATGACATATATGCACCACACATGCATTTCATGGGAAGGAACATTCAGAAATGTTCCCACCAAAGCACTTCACTCCCCCCACCTTCCCTGGCATTTATCTCCCAATGAAAATGCCAACATTGAGGCCAAACTCTGTGACTTCAACCAGACCCTCCAGGCAACAGATGATGACCATTATCTATTCAAGCTTCATACCATGAAGGTGAAGCTCGCTTGACTGTGAAACACGTACGACCTTCCTGACAACAAACGTACTATCTGGAGAGATGGGAAGACAACGCAACGATCACTGATACCTCACGATCTGCTGAAACCGAACAATCTCACACAGACTACAAGGAGACCAACCCCACCTAATAAATGAGAAGCAGACAACTATTTAACCCGTTCGGCGCTTATGACGGAACCGTTCCGTCACGCGCCTCGGGTGAGCTGTGCTAGTGACGGAACGATTCCGTCACGGCCCGCTCGACGCACCTGCGCGACGCTGATTTCGCACCAGCGCGACGCGTTCTATTGAGCGGGCGCATTCGTGATGGAACCGTTCCGTCACTAGCACAGCTCACCCGAGGCGCGTGACGGAGCGGTTCCGTCACAAGCGCAGGTGAGCCGTGCGACCCCCCCACCCCCTAGCACTGCGGCGGAATTGAAGGGGTTAAAACTCAAAAGCAGTGTTTGAATTCATCTCCAGATATCCCAATCCAATGGAAAATCTATGGCAAGCAACATTAAGATCAATAACATATAACAGAACAGAAGTACCTGGTACTGCCATGGCAATCCCACCCCCCAACACAGTGCAATGGGCTGAGAAGTATTTTCTGGCCACTCGATAGACCTTGTACTCAATATTCCTACCCCTCGACAGGTCACTGGGCATGTATTCAGTAATGTTCAGTGAATGTAGGATGCATGGCCTGCCCTTTGTTCATGACCTACACATAGGTTTGTGAACACAGGACCTATAATCCGAACATCATTCGCCATGGCATCAATGTCATGTGATGTGATCTCTATTTGCAGGAATTGGCTTCTGGCCAGTCTAAAGATAGATCCCCTTTCCTTCAAAAGCCAACAGCACAGATCCATCAAGTTCTGGTTCTGGGTCATATATTCAAGCCACATACTAAACACCCATTCATCTACGGATCATTGGGTATTTGCAGTGTATTCTGGGCCATAGACCTCTTTTCAGCACGAACTACCACAGTTGTCTTCACACCAATCCCTGATGTTACATATGGTGCCATTTGTTATGGCATCTATGACATCATGCATTAAAACATGAGCCATTTAGAAGAAGAAAATATGGTGGCAATGCATACCATAAGCAGTGAATGTAAGTGTTTTTTCAGTTTTGCATCATGCCAATAGACTTGCTTCAAGAGACATTCCTAGTGGATTTTCAAAGTTTTTTAAAAATAAAAAAAATGATTTTCTTTGTTGAGTAGACAACCATAACTGTCATTTAAAAATGGATGTATGACGTTACAACGCATACTTTTACAACGCCTACCTTTACAACGCGGTTTTTACCACGCATACCATTACAACGCATAATGCTTTTAGGCGCTGGATAGTGAATAGTTTAATTTACTATTCCAACTCCAGTCCCCGTGGATAGTAGGGAAGGTTATTGGATAGTAAATTAACCTATTCCCTATCCTAGAGCGCCCCCCAGCGCAATGCGTTGTAATAGTTTGCGTGGTAAAAGTTGCGTTGCTATGGTAGGTCGTTGTAAAAGTTGCGTTGTAACGGTTGTATACCTTTAAAAATATTTATATTTTTTAGATGTTTGAAATATGTACAATACTTTGGCTCCCTGGGAAAGCAAGAAACCACTGAACAGTTTTAAAATATGCACAGCAATATTGCTTGGAGGACATGGCCTGTGGCTCTGATCTGAGCTTAGCTCCTGTGCCCTAGGAACCTGCTGCAAACCGGGCATGTCATGGCTTTGTCCATGTCCTGCAACTAACCGTTGTGTGCCACAACTTGTTGAGCATAACCTTTGACCCGGCACAGTAGATTCTTGGTATAGAACGTCCTCTGGTCACTGCCCTCAGTGTCCACCCTTGCACTGCAGACCTCCTTTTTTTTTTCAATCTGCAGATCTCAAAATCTCAAAAGACATTCAAATTGAAATGAGGGGCCGAAGCAGATCACTGGAATGGCGGGTCCCCATTTGGAACTATGGATACTAACATGCTAAATATGTATTTAAAAAAAATAAATCTTGGAGGGCAGGGTGATCACCCACATCTTTACTTGGGTGAGACAATGATCTCCATACCCAAATATACCTAACATTTATTTTTGTGCCATGTGCGATCCAGGAATTTTTGCAGGTACTTCACATAGCGAAATGCCAGTCACAAGATGGTTTCCAATTTGGATCCCAGGATACTATACATATTACAATACCAAATACATTTTCTTTTCAATGTTAAGAGCAGTCTGTGCTTTTCTGTCATTCCTCACATCCTCCCTGGGTTAGGGGATAATCCCAGAGCTACCTTATACTTTTCATTTTTATTTTCTGTGAGGTGGGGTCTGTGACTAGTCTCAGATCCCTTGGGTTATTGCAAGCAGGCTGAAAACAAATCCAATCATCTCTAGCTAATCACATCGCTTGTGTCTACATATCTGTCCAGGATCCACAATTATCAAAAGAGCATAAGGGAATAAAATGCTGGAGGATGGTTGGTTGGATGGATGCATAAGAGTACGTGGAGAAGGGTATGATAGATACAGGGATGTAATGGAAGATGCACAAATGAATTCATGGATGGAATTCAGCGAAGATGCCAACAGTTTCAGAGGACAGACGAGGACATAGCAGCTGATGGAGCACACACCAGCTCTCTAGTAACACACAGGAAAATGCTCTGAGCCTAATCTCCTCCTTAAAATGGTAACTACAGTATCAGGTGCTTCCTAAAAAGGCATTAGGCACACAATCTGACCATAGACACAGCTTAAACACACTACATAAAGTAAGGATGTAGCCATTCCTAAGGTAGACACCAAGCATAAAGCAGTGAGCACTGGAATGAAATGCACCATTTTGGAAGAACATTACATAAAAGAAACAGGTGACATATGATGCCCGCTCTTCATCACTTGTGCATTGAAAATACACTATAGGCTAATGAAGACATGGATAACCAATTGAAAATAATTTACACAACACATTAAGAAAAAGTGAATTTTGTGCGCCAGTGAAGGATTAATCTTCAATCCCCAAAAACCAGCTGGTTTGGAGGATCACTTAGCATTTGGCAGAGTGGGAGAATCTTCATAAGGTGCAGTTTGCTTGCCTTATCAGACTTGCAGTTCCTCATCTCGTTTATAGGGGGGGAGGGGGACTGCACAGCGGTCACTGGAGTAAACTTATCTAGCTCCACCAGTGGAAACTGTTGATCTGGTGGACTGTGGGCCACTGGGCTGCCAGGTCACAGTGACATTCAGCCTGCTATATTTGGGAGAGGATCACTGTCTCTAGAGTTCCTTGCCCAGGATCACCATGTGAGGAAAGGTGTCCTGCGCAGGGAAATCAATGACCCCAAAGGGCAGGGAGAGAACTCCCTGCGCTTCAGATCTTCAGGGTGAGCTTGGTTTAGGAAAACTCACATATATTCAGCATTGGCCAAAACAACACGGCACTCACTTGACAAACTCTTCAGCTTTCAGAGTATCTGCTGCACTACCAGTTGCTCTGAAGGCAGAAGCGTATTTCTCAACAGGGCGCGTGATCCCCCACTGGGGCGGTGCAGTCCAGAGCTTCTGCTGACCCCTTGAAGACGCGTTGAAGTTACAGAGGTTTATTTCCAGACGGCAACAATCTGGTTGGTCCTACTACTGACTCCCATTTGCAACAGATAGTTAAAAACTCCTCTGCAATTAATCCAAAGCCATCAGATCTCTACCAATGTCAATGACAATGTTAATTAAAGAAGCATATCTCTTATATTTGTTGAATACAGCTTGAAACAATTCCAAAAAGTGTGACAGAAAAAAGGACAGATATATTATTATCAGATATACATTTTATACAACATCACTTTGATGGGCGGCTAGACAATGAAATCACTTCACTGCTACCTATTATGAATAACAAATCCACCGGAAGCAGCATTTGAATAGTGCACATTCAGCATTGGTAAGTCCTGCTAATTTCATTCTCTTATTCCCCTACCACTTCTAGGCCTCAAATTCATTTCTCTTCCTGCCTTCTATGAATCCTCTAGTGCAACAGTTTCGGTCTAACATTACCACAGTGAAGAGAGACAACTGTATGTACTTAGGGTACAACTATAGACACATAAGGCTCTAATCACAACGTTTTGCCTATGAGTAGGGGTCACTTATTCTTGTAATTCTCCAAGTTTACTCCTCAGATTCTGTAGTAAACGCAAGTCAGACTTACATCCAAAACTTTGTGAAGTGGCCTCACTGTGTTTTTAGCACATGTCTGACATGTCTGACAATGTGCAGCCACACAGTTTCACATCACTGAAAGTGACATCATTCATCCTTTGCCCCAATAATATCTGAGAAAGTGGTATTGCATGATCACTGACAAAAGTGTCACAAATGTCACCACAAGACATGATGCCATGCAGCCTGCAACCTTTAAGACATCACAGAAAGTGACAACATGGAAGTGAAATGAAACTGGAAAACATAGCTAACCTCTAGCACATTCAAATAATCCTTGACCAAATTTAAATACACACGAAATCGATCCCATGCATATTGTGCCAGGATCAGACAATAGATGCTACAAGGGACTTATTTGAAGCTAATTTGCATTCATTTATGAGTCGTACAAATGTAACGCACTCTTGTGTATCCACAGGATAACCGTCTTATATCAACTGTAATTAATATTAACGGAAGGCAAAAAGAACATATAGAGCAAGAATCGTATTTAGTATTCAAAAAATTCTTTATACTGCAACAAAAGTAGGGAGACAAATACAAATGAAATAGGGCAGAGCAGTCATGAACAGAGATAAATCAAATTTTCACTACAGTTCATAACAAAAAACATCAACTCCAGATATTCAAAAAACACAACCAAAATTAATTAATAAACAAGGTTGTGGATAGGTGACAGAGCAACGTAACAGGAGATGATGGAGTGTCGACGTTTCGGTCTAGGTAGCAGTCGTCAGATAGACCATCATCAGGACGGTGTTTTTCTATGCAGGAAAAACTCCCTTGAATCCTAGGTTGGACCTTATGTGGGCACGAAAGCGGCAGTAGCGAAGGCAACAGCAATAGCGTGTGGCAAGGGTGTCCTACACGGAGCCTCAACTTGAAATTAGGCAAAGCACACTATGATTAATAGTTGGATTTCACGTGAAGGCGTCGTCCTCAGTTGTTCCAAACAACTGAGGACGACGCGCCCATATGCCGGTTCACACTAGCGAAAGAACTTCTGACTTTAAGCCTTCACGTGAAATCCAACTATTAATCATAGTGTGCTTTGCCTAATTTCAAGTTGAGGCTCCGTGTAGGACACCCTTGCCACACGCTATTGCTGTTGCCTTCGCTACTGCCGCTTTCGTGCCCACATAAGGTCCAACCTAGGATTCAAGGGAGTTTTTCCTGCATAGAAAAACACCGTCCTGATGATGGTCTATCTGACGACTGCTACCTAGACCGAAACGTCGACACTCCATCATCTCCTGTTACGTTGCTCTGTCACCTATCCACAACCTTGTTTATTAATTAATTTTGGTTGTGTTTTTTGAATATCTGGAGTTGATGTTTTTTGTTATGAACTGTAGTGAAAATTTGATTTATCTCTGTTCATGACTGCTCTGCCCTATTTCATTTGTATTTGTCTCCCTACTTTTGTTGCAGTATAAAGAATTTTTTGAATACTAAATACGATTCTTGCTCTATATGTTCTTTTTGCCTTCCGTTAATATTAATTACAGTTGATATAAGACGGTTATCCTGTGGATACACAAGAGTGCGTTACATTTGTACGACTCATAAATGAATGCAAATTAGCTTCAAATAAGTCCCTTGTAGCATCTCTTGACTTAAACTACTTTGTGCCCAAGCCTACAAGGGTTTATTGGGTTTCCCTTGCCTTTAACAGGATCAGACAATGTCCTCAGATAAAACATCATGAAAAAATGGATCTTTATAATGTGACAGCGAAGTTGGTACATAGTGTTCTACAACGGTTATTCTGCCAGTTAAATTGAAAGTATCACTTAATGTCAAATTACTAGTGCCAGTCACCAGCTAAATTACTTGTGTATATAAGTGGGCTATGTCACTTGTAGAAATTGAGAGATCCATATATTATACCCACTTCCTGAGCTATAATTGTTTTTAACTCTGTCTTTCTGAATTATAGGCCAGAGCTGCAGGCAAGAAATTATATTAAGGAAGAGGCTTTAAAAACTGTTATAGCCAGAGGCATAAGGGATACAGTGCTACTATAGAATTCTACCTACTGAGCGTATAATAATGTAAACTAAACCAGGACAAACAGAAAGACAAATGCTGGAATATTATAATAGAAGGTCTCTACTGGCCATTATTGGACCTGAGTCGCTCCATTGTCTTTGATGGACCTTTCAACATTCCATTGTTGTAGTAAAGCCTTATAGCCCACTGCAAAGGCCCTGAACCGGAGTCATAACGAGGAAGAGAGCCTTTGACAACCAGTAGAGCCTGAGGCAGAAGGGCTATAAGGCTATTAGAATATTCACCCTCTGAGAGTAGAATGTTCTAAATTAAAAAGGGAGAAACAGGAAGACAAACATTGGAATAATGGAGCTACGGGCGTATACTGCCGTTATAAGCCCGGAGCTACTCCATTGTTTTCAACTGAACTCTCATCATTCAAGTGTCAAATTATAGCCTTATAGCGCCTCAGCCAAGGGCTATACCGGTTCATAAAGACCCTAAACCTGGCTCAGGCCTATAATGAGGGAGCGGGCCTTTAATAGCCGTCATAGCCCAAGGCAGAAGGGATATAAGGCTATTAGAATATTTCACCCACTGAGAGACTGTTCTATATTAAAAAGGGAGAAAGATAAAGACAAGCATTGGAATGTGAGAGTAGAAGGCTTATATGAGCCATTATAAGCCCGGAGCTACCCCATTGTCTTCAAAAGAGGTCTCAACATTCCGATGGTCTAATGGAAGTTAATACTATTCTGAAGAATGTCAAACTCTCCTTCCAGCAACCTTCCATGTAGTGATTCCCTCAGTTGTCAAAGGATGTTTGTCAGGGATCAAGTACCTAAAGAATGTCACACGCAATAGAAACCAGATAGGAAAGAAAGTGGTTCACGCATTGATCCCCTCACACCTGAACTAATGTAAACTGATCTATGCAAGAATAATTGATGGCTTACCCATCAGATCACAAACAATGCAAGCCAGTGCTGATCACTAGGGGATGGGAGAGAAGGGCAGCTGCAATTTTACTACACACATAATTGTCTTCCAGTGACTGCATATAAAACAGAGACACAGTAAAAAAAGTTGTCACTATTATTTAGCGCTGTCCAGAAAAAAGTAGTATGTCCAAGAATGATTTCTATGCTGCTGCTAAGTAAGCTCAAGGCGAATTTCAGGGAAACTTTCTACCTTTCAAGACTTTTACAACTCCTCCAGAGGGTGATTTTGACAGATGGATTGTGAGCAAATGTGCTTTTTCAACTGACTGCCAGTGAATAAGGCAGTACAAAAGGGGGTGGTGATGGACGGAGCATCTGAATCATTCAAACACTCACACCCTGTCAAAAGATCTGGGCTTAATCCATCACCGTTCTTTAGCCCACTCTGCCACCCCAGTTCAGACATGGCTATATACAAATCAGTCTGACCCTGTGCCTCAAGGGAACAGTCCAGCCCGAACTGCCAAGCCATGTCTTCCCTGGACCGGAAACAAGCTTCAGAGGACCCGTTTCTGGCATTCCAGCCGTCTTCAGCCCGGCTTGCTTGAACCCAGTGGCAAAGTGAGCAAGGGACTCACGTCTGAGCTTACCCTGCCACATTTATGGCGGCCAAAAGGGGTACAAAAGGGGGTGGTGATGAACGGAGTATCTGAATCAATCAAACACTCACACCCAGTGAATAAGGCAGGCACAGTCTCAAGAAGATCTGAAGATTTTACTGTTCAAGAATAGCATCTGTATCAAAATTAATGTGTGGGATCTATTTGTTTAAAGACCAGTACTACTCTTCTAGTGGAGTGTGATGCAAACACATCTGCTAAAACAAGTTCTGGGAGTAAATTCCAAATGTGTCATCCTTCATTCATACCTAGAGACTTACTGCCACCCGTGGTGAACTTTATGGTCATTAGGAGACAACCCAGCACAATTCTTCTCATTGAAGCCAAAGGCCTACAAAAGGGCGCGTCTTTAATTACCAGCTCATTGTAGTCGACTATAAGGAAAGTGGAAGACCAGTCAATCCAAACTGTTCCCTGACTCAGCGAGGCTTCCTTGTAACTATGTACTAAATTCCATTGACAAATGGAGCATAATGCACTGTGGCTGTCACAAACTGATGATACTCGTTAAGCCCATGCACACCACGCTCAGAATACTGCCGGGACCGTACCCACCTGCTTCCAAGGTGTTGTTTTCTCTTGAAGAGCTGTTGCGGGCAGCCCACCAGCCCTTTTTGCAACTGTTTAGTGTGTCTGGGCTAAATTGCAGTGAGCGAGTCCAAGCAGAGCACTTATTCCAAATGGCACAGTGTACAACCCCACTGTCACAGTTTAGACAGTTGCAAGGGGAGGAAACTTGAGGGATGGTCCCTGATCTGCAGCCTTGTGACGCCATAGTGCCTACATCCACTCAAAACACTAAACTCTTTCCACTGTCTCTACTTGCTGCAGCTATGGAACATATCTACATTGAAAGGCAGTGTCATTTGAGGCGTTGGCTTTGAATACCGACATGAGGGGAAATACTCCCCTGCATACTAGGCGCTGCAAATAGGATTAAGCCTCAGTTATAACCCCTGACCACCTCAAATTGACCATCATTGCCACTCTGGATGCTGTCTGCAAGCAATACATAAGCACTACATGCAACACATGGCCTAAGATACTTCTAAAGGAACTTCAACAAAAATGTAAAAAGAAAAAACCCTAATGGCAAATATCAAATTCACTCTATTTGAGAGGAAATGCTCATAATGCACATTAAAATGGGTCGCCCCTTATTTTAAATGTTTTTAGGTTCTGCTTCCCTGTGAAAAACTTTTCTTTTTTGTTTTACTTTTCTGGTAACCAGTTTTCTTACTTAAGACTGTCCTTCATTTTGAGAATCACATAGTATAAAAGGTATGAAATTCAGGCTGCACATCCACTGGCTCAAAACAGATTTAAAGTAAGCGATTACAGATCCCTGTTGGTGGAAAATGAAGGAAAATGTAGCCTTTACGTTGCACCTTTTTTATTATAATAGATCTGACAATACCCATCTTGTCCACCTCAGGTGTCATTTCCACGTAAAGGCCTTAGACTGCTAAACCTGGTAGCATTTAACATAGCAACAGCATGGAAAACACTTTTCTGCTTAGTATAAACATCTCTTAATTTGAGCCGGTGGTTTTGAGTGCTTAGCACCGGCACTTAATTGTCAACACCTGAACTTGTGACAGCCTGCCGTAAGGTAGTGCTGTCTGGCTAATTTAGGGGTCGATTAGGATGGCGGAAGGACCGCCACTGCTGGGCCGTTGGTGGCAACCGCTGACCCTACAGTGGCGTTCCTTCCGTATTAACTGTTTTTCCCTTTTTATAAAATAAAAAATGTATTTATTTGAATAAAATATAGATTTCTAATGATACAAATTTGTGGGTGTTTATATATTGGTTTGTGTTAATTTGATAAGTCCACTATTTTATAGTGTTTCCTATATGTTTTTCTCACATAGGTCCTTCCGCCATCATACAGCGATTATCCCACCACCGATGGTGGTGGGAACCACGGCAGATGCAAAAGACCACCCACCATGGACTCACTAAAGGCAATCCTTCTGATTGCCTGGCAGATGGTGCATGGAGCATCAAATGGTGGCAGTGCCCAGCAGGCACCGTCCACCAAAATATGATGATGTTTCTGAAAGGCCTTTCCATGGCGGCAATGCCGCCATGGAAAGGCTTGAGGAGATTTGTAGCGGGGGCCTGTTTGGGGCCCCCCTATTGTAGGGGGTGGTGAGGGTGCACTTGGGGAGGGTACCCATGGTACCCCCTTACATTTCACAGCACTACATGGCAGACACCGTGTGGTGCCTGCCACGTAGTGCTGTGAAATGCGCAACTTGCCATTTGCACTTCACTGTGGGTGCTGCTTTTAGCAGCACCCGCCACAATGTTAAACATAAGAATGTGTTCGCCATGGTGGCGCACGCACCCTGATTTGTGGTGTGTGGGACCGCCGCATGTATGGCAGACGGTCCCGGTCTACACAGGGATGACGAACGGACTTCAGTCCGTCCGCCATCCTAATGAGCCCCTAAGAGATGACCACAACAACAGCTAATTATTAATTCAATATACATTAAAAATGACTATTACCTGCCACCCAAGCCATTCTTATAGCTTATAGCTCTGTGGGCGTGAAATAGACTGACTTGCCACACTCTTATAAGTGTAATGGTTAGTAGTTGTGTTTTTACTATCATTGGTAGAATTGCAGGGTCAGTGTGTTGTGCAAACTGGAGTGGCCTCCTAGCGAGAGCCCTGGCACTTACTTTTTCACAAATTAAGCACTGAGTATAAGGAATTGTCTGAACATCCTATTTAATGGCATCTCTGTTCTTTTTATTGAGAGGATAAACATAAAACAGAGTTTGTTGACTTCAGAATGCAGAATATGTGCCAAGCATAGCAGTGCGAGTGAACTGCTGTTTCATGAAAAATGAGGTCAGCTGTCAGTGAACAAGGCCGGAACTTCTTACAAAGCTACTTGCATACAGCATCCTTAAGGAAAGAAACCCGCTTTTCAAATTTGTGCGCTTGTGTGTTCCTTCTGATTCTTTCAGTCACAGCACCATGGGGAGCGCCATTTTCTCAACTCTAATGTGACAGCATTTCTGCACAAGTCTGCTTTTCGATAACACTTTTTTTAGCTTCTAGAAATTATTCCTTCCTCATTCATTCAATTTAACATTCTGCAGCAAAGGAATTCCTTTGGTATTAGTGCTAATGGAGATGCATTGCATCTGACAGGGCCATCAGCGTGGTTAATAAAATGCATTAAGCGTAAATAGATTAGGCATCTGAAAGTCGCCTCCTTTCAGATCCAGCGGTTTCGCGAAATGACCGCATTTAAATAATTGTGATTTCTAAATCTTTGAGGGTATGGATTTTGAGCTTATTTTGGAATCATTAAAAGTGACCTCATTTTACATAATTCCAGTATTTTTCGTCTAAAATGTAAGCCTCTTCACTCTTTCCCTTTCAGCAACTAAATACACTGCAGTATTTTTATCATCAGTTCATATTTCACTATACTAATTCAACACCAATCGTTTAAGGGTTCCGAGTAGTGTGCAACCCGCCGAAAAAGTGCTTTGATGCCTTGTCAGGAGGGTGCACAGACATAATATCGAGTTGGGAATATCGAAGTCCCATAATATTGAGTTGGAAATATCGAAGTGACAGAATATCGACTGCAAGAGTATCGTGGACCAGAATATCAACTTTAAGGTAAGAAATATTGTTTTGGTAATATCGAAGTCAGTAATATTATTTGTAAAAATATTGTTGTTAATAATATCGATCTTTATATTAGTGTTGTGTATTTTAGTATGCATTTTAAATGTATGTGTTCTATATTTTTGTTCAAGTATTGTATTTATTTTTATATATGTATTACATTTTTTGTAGTTATTTATTTCTTTTTTATAGTAAAATTTGCGGTTTAGTTCCGTAGCGTGTTGTGGGTTTATAGAGGAATAGGGTGGGAAGTAATTTAATTATAATGAATTAATGAATATTTTTTTCATTTATTAATATTTATATATTTAATATTGTATATTGTTAATTGTGGTAATTAATTTATTATCAACTAGTTATTATTGGTTGTTAAATATTAATTATTTGGTAAATATCTTAATTGTGTTATTTTTTAGGAGCAGGTTGTGAGTTTTTAGGGGAATAGGGTGGAAAGTAATTTAATTATAATTAATTAATTAATATTTGTAATGAATTAATATTTATATATGTAATATTTTATATTGTTAATTGTATACTTTTTTATTAATGAATAGTTATTAGTTGTTTGTTTCTTATTAATAATTAATTAGTACATATTTAAATTGTGTTATTTTTTTAGGAGCAGGTTGTGGGTTTATAGGGGAGGAGGGTGGGAAGTAATTTAATAATAATTAATGTATCTATATTTTTAATTATTTAATATCTATGTATTTAAAATGTTATATTGTGAATTGTGGGAAATAATATATTGTTAATTATGTATTAATTGTTTATTATTAATGTTTAATTAATTATTTATTATGTTATTTGTGTGATTTTTTAAGAGTGGGTTGTGGGTTGACAGGGGAGTAGGCTGAAAAGTAATTTAATTTCAATATACATTTTTTTTTATTAGAAAATGTATTTTGAGCAGGTTTATACTGTTAATTGTGTGAATTAAATTATTATTGATTGTTTTTATATTGCTTGTTAATATTAATTAATTCAATAATTAATTAATATTATGTTAATAGAGTTATGTATTACAACATTGGTGATGTCATTTATAGGGGAATATGGTGGGAGGCAAAACCTTTTAATTTAATTAATTGTTTGTTAATTAATTTTAAATATTTTGCTTGAGTGGGAATAGGAAATTATTCCCCTATGCAATCCAACACTTTCCCTACTGTTGCACTTGCTGGAGTGGGAATAGTAAATTATTCCTCTCTGGTATCCAACACTTTTACTACTGTTGCACTTGCTGGAGTGGTAATAGTCATTGTTACCCCTCCGCTAGCCAACACTTTCTCTGCTGTTGCACTCCCTGGAGTAGGAATAGTAAATTATTCCCCTCCGCTATCCAACATTTTCCATACTGTCCTGCTGGAGTGAGAATAGTAAATGATTCCCCTCTGCTATCCAACACTTTCCCTACTGTTCTACTTGCTGGAGTGGGAATAGTAAATTATTCCCCTCTGCTATCCAAAACTTTCCCTACTGTTGTACTCGCTGAAGTGGGAATAATACTTTTTACCCCTCCGCTATCCAACATTTTCCCTACTGGAGTGAGAATAGTAAGTTATTCAACTCCGCTATCCAACACTTTCCCTACAGTTCTACCTGCTGGAGTGGGAATAGTAAATTATTTCTCTCTGCTATCTAACACTTTCCTACTTGTTGTACTTGCTGGAGGGGGAATAGTAAAGTATTCCCATTCGCTATCCAACACTGTCCCTACTGTTGCTTTCCCTGGAGTGGGAATAGTAATATTTACCCCTACGCTATCCAACACATTCCATAATGTTGCACCCCATGGAGTGGGAATAGTAAATTATTCCCCTATGCTATCCAACACTTTCCCTACTGTAGCACTTGCTGGAGTGGAAATAGTAATTTTATTCCCTTCGCTATCCAACACTTTCACCACTGTTGCACTATCCGGAGTGGGAATAGTAATTTTTACCCCTCCACTATCCAACACTTTCTCTACTAAAGCACTCTCTGGAGTGGGAATAGTAAATTATTCCCATCCGCTATCCTAAACTTCCGCTACTGTGCACTCATTGGAGTGGGAATAGTAATATTTACCCCTCCTCTATCCAACATTTTCCCTACTGTTGAACTCCCTAGAGTGGGAATAGTAATTGTATCCCCTCCGCTATCCAATACTTTCCCTACAGTTCTACCTGCTCGAGTGGGAATAATACATTATTCCCCTACGCTATCCAACACTTTCCTTATTGTTGCACTCCCTGGAGCGGTAATAGTAAATTATTCCCCCTCTGCTATCCAATATCTTCCCTACTGTTGCTGTTAATGTAGTGTAAAATGTAATTGTAAAAGAATAAAAATATTTTACTATTTTAATTTATTATATATATTGTTAGAATTGGGGGTCTCTAGTTGGCAGAGGTAGGTACCACTGACCAAATAGGGACCCTTGCTTCTAGTCAGGGCAAGGAGGAAACCCTCTGAGATAACCCCTGCTCACCCTCTAGGTAGCTTGGCACGAGCAGTCAAGGCTAATCAGAGGGCAATGTGTAAAGTATTTGTACCAACACTCACAGTAACACAGTGAAAACACCCCAAACTGACTCCACAACAGTTTAGAAAAATAAAGGTATTTAATCTAAAGTACACAAGACCAAAACGACAAAAATCCAACATACAAAGTTCAAGAATATGGTTTCAAAGGAGTTCTTAAGGTTGCGATAAAAGTTCTTTCGGTTGCGATAAAATATTCCACAGTTGCGTGAAAAGTTCACATTTGCGTCACATTTAACTCACAGTACCTTTAATTGCGACAAAGTTCCAAAAGCAGAAGCTGGTGCGGTGGAAAACAAGCGATGCGTTGCTCCAGAGACCCTGGGGAGGCGATGCGACAGCCCCGCTGTAGCAGCAGGCGTGTTGCGACGAATCCGGTCTGTATGGGGAGGAAGGCTACTTGTCTGGATTCTGGTGCGTAGGTTCCGTAGGAAGTTTGTTCTCGCAAAGGCACGATGCGTTGATCTCGTAGGGGCTGCGACGATCTCCGGGGCAACGATGCGCGATCCAGCGGTGATCCTTTATCTTGCAGCTCCTCGATGCGATGATTTCGGCGATGACCCTCGCAGCGACGTGATGCAGTCCGCAAGCAGGCGGTGCGGTGATCTCACCCAGCGACGACAGGCTCTGCGACGACACTCGTAGCGATGTTCGGATTCCTGCACCGTTCGGGTGCATCCCCCAAATGAATGATGCGACGGCTCTGACAGCGGCAACAGGCGCTGCGACGATCTCGACCATCGTAGCGGCGGGAATCTTCTCGCACTGTCAGGGATGCGCTCCGCAGCGAGCGATGCAATAACTTTTCTTTAGTAACGTCTCTCAAGCTTAGTTTCCAGCTTCCCAACACAGGTAAATTCCAGAGGCACCACACATGGGCCAAGCACTCCACGAAGGACAGAACTCTCTCAGTAGAGCTCAGGGGAAGCTGGGGGTGAATTCTTTTTGTTCCTGGGACTTCAGAACAGGGATCCAGCTCTTCTCAGGCCCTTGGAGATTCCTTCAAGCAAGGGGACACAGCACAGCAAAGTCCTTCCCCTCTCCTTGGCAGCAAAGCAACAGCAGGGCAATCCAGCAGAGCAACAGCTGGACAATCTTCCTTCTTCAGTTTCAGCTTTCTCCTTGGCAGAGGTTCCTTCTTGATTCCAGGATGATCTAATTTTCTGTTGTCAGGGGTCCTGTACTTATACCCCTAAAAGTATTTGTTCTCTTTGTGCAAGTGGGCCCTGAGCCCGGTCTGAACCAGTTCTGGGTGTTTCTTGAGCACTTTGTTTTCCTGGCTTTTCCTTTCCTTTCAGAGTGAGGGGCAGGGTTGTCAGCCACCCAGCAGGAGTTGGAGCCAGCATTGTGGAAGGCAGGCACAGCCCTATTCAGGCCCAGGTGCTATCTCCTCCCACCACTCAAGTTGCAAATGCAGTCATTCAGTCTAGGGCTGACTCAGCCAGCCTCCTGGGGAATCCCCAGCAACTGTCACTCTCAAACCAGACAGTCAATACACAAACAGGCCAAGGCACACAGAAGGGTCAGACAAGAGAGCAGCAACTTTCTAAAAGTGCTGTTCTTAAACACAGGATTTAAAAACAACCTTTAAAAAACAACCTTTCCTAAAAGATGTGTTATTAAATTCTGAGTTCAGGGATACTAGACTCTTATGTCCTATCTTGTTCCTATGGGAAGAAATGCTTGTAGCCACTGTAACCCCATGTTAACCTATGGAGCAAGATAGCCTTACAATAGTGAAACACGAAAATGGCTGTAATTCACTACCAGAGCATGTCACCTGCACCAGTACATGCTCTACCTTTCACATACACTGCACCCTGCCCAGGGGGTACCTTGGGCCTTCCATAGGGATGACCAATGTGCACAAAAAGTGAATGGTTAGGCCTGGTCAGTGGGGACACTGACCAGGAGGACATGGCAGTTCACAGACTGCACACAGGCACTGTGGTGGCAGGCCTGAGACACCATTTTAGGGCTACTCATGTGGGTGGCACAATCAGTGCTGCAGGCTCACTAGTAGCATTTGTCATCACAAGCCTTGGCACACCCAGTGCACTTTACTAGGGACTTCATGGTGATACAAATATGCCAATCATGTACATCCAATCATAATAACAATTTACACAGGGAGCACTTACACTCTGGCACTGATCAGCAGTGGCAGAGTGTCCAAAGCATCTAAACCAGCTAAAACAAAATCCAGCACATCATCAAAAATACAGGAGGTAGAGGCCAAAAAGACAGGGGAAACCACGCCAAAGATGCCAGGTCTAACACGCGACCCCTCCAGCTGAAAGTGGGGGGAACTGCCCACCCTCTTGGGAGTTCCCTTCACTAAGGCGGATAAATCTGGACAGACCATCAGCGTTGGCGTGTTCTGTACCAGGGCGGTGTTCCACCGTAAAGTCCATTCCCTGTAGGGAGATGGACCACCTCAACAGTTTTGGGTTCTCCCCCCTCATCTGCATCAACCTCCTGAGGGGCCTGTGGTCGGTCTGAACACGGAAGTGAGTCCCAAACAGGTAGGGCCTCAGCTTCTTCAGGGCCCAGACCACAGCAAAAGCTTCCCTTTCAATCGCACTCCACTTCTGTTCCCCGGGGAGTAGTCTCCTTCTAATGAAACCCACAGGCTGGTCCCCGTCCTCCTCTGTGATCTTTGAGAGTGCTGCTCCCACACCATGCTCTGAAGCGTTTGTCTGCACTATGAACTCACTGGAGAAATCAGGTACCTTGAAAAGTGCTGAATTCCTCCAGCCTGGTCAGTACCTGGTTAACCAGTCTCTGGAAGGTGGCAGGGGCATTCTTCAACCCAAAGGGCATGACTCGGAACTGGAAGTGCCCTTCTGGCGTTGAGAATGCGGACCTCTCTTTGGCCCCATCAGTTAAGGCAATCTGCCAGTACCCAGAAGTCAAATCAAAGGTACTGAGGTACTGGGCAGCTCCGAACCGATCCACAAGCTCATTATCTCTGGGGATGGGGTGTGCGTCAGTCTTCGTGACCGCATTGCGCCCACAGTAGTCCAGGCAAAACCTGAGTTCTGGAGTAGCACCTGGCGCAGCAGCTTTTGGCACTAAGACCACTGGGCTAGCCCAGGGGCTGCTGGAGGGCTCAATCACCCCTAGCGCCAACATCTTGGAAACCTCTTCCTTGATGCTGGCCCTGACCTTGTCAGCTACCCTGTAAAACTTTTGTTTCACAGGTAAACTATCTCCAGTGTCCACATCATGGACGCACCAATTGGTGATACCTGGGGTCAGGGAGAACAGGGGGGCAAACTGACCCAGCACTTGGCGACAGTCCCTCTGCTGTTCTGGGGTCAGGGTGGGCGAGAGGACCACACCATCCACTGACCCGTCTTGCTCCTTAGCTGCCAGGAGGTCAGGGAGAGGATCACTATCCTCTTCCCATACAGCATCTGTAGCCATGAGCATTTTTACTTCAGACCTCTCAAAGTGTGGCTTGAGGCGGTTCACTTGTAAGACTCTCAGGGGTTGCCTGGGGGTCCTCAAGTTAACCAGGTAGGTTACTTCACTTTTCCTTTCCACCACTTCATATGGCCCCGTCCACTTGTCTTGTAGCGAGCAAGGCTCCACTGGCGCCATCACCCACACATTCTGCCCAGGTTAAAATTTGAGTGGTATTCTGGTCATACCATCTTTTCATTTCTTCCTGGCTAGACTCCAAGTTCTCCTGTGCGAGCTTCCTGAAGCGCTGTGTCTGGTTGCGAATGGCCAACACATAGCTGAATACATCCTGGGGGTCTTCCCACTGGATTTCTCCCACCCCTCCTTCACCAGTGTGAGAGGTACTCTAACAGGGTGGCCATACAGAAGTTCAAAGGGACTGAACCCTAAGGACTTTCTGAGGCACCTCCCTGTAGGCAAACAACAGGCATGGTAACAAGACGTCCCACTTCCGTCTCATGGGCTCTTCTAGGCCCATAATCATACCCTTCAGGGTGAGGTGGAACCTTTCAACCAACCCATTTCCTTGAGGGTGGTAAGGAGTGGTGAACTTATAAGTTACCCCACACTCCTCCCACAGAGACTTCATGTACCTAGGGATGAAGTTGGTAATTAATGTGTCCTCATGTAATCCAACTGGTGCTCCCGTAAAGTGCTCTGATACCCAATACCTTCAGGTCAAGTTCGCGCTATATAAAACTAAAAAAAAAAGTTAATCCACATTAAAAAAAAATATATATTTCTAGAAACGACTCTTAAGGTTGCAGAACTGGAACCCTGCAGAAAAAAACGGCAAATAACTTAGGTACAATCCCTGAAGCAAGAGCCTGGTGGACTGGCTGCAGGTCATGTGCATTGACAATATCCGCATGATTTGTTAGGCATAGGGCCACAGTGTGGTTTGGATAATAGTAAATGGGTGTTGGACCAAGTCACATGCCTGGCACTGAGGTCAACATCCCTAGCATAGACAGTGGTGTAACATA
Source organism: Lissotriton vulgaris (assembly GCF_964263255.1). Lineage (NCBI taxonomy): Eukaryota > Metazoa > Chordata > Amphibia > Caudata > Salamandridae > Lissotriton > Lissotriton vulgaris. Next base: position 1,722,134,164 of record NC_141689.1, read on the forward strand.
GGCCACCACAGCCTCCACGGTGCAAGGGGCCCGAGCTCCAGGAGTCCCCCCCAACACAGTACCCTCGCCTGACAGCTCTAGACTGAGTCCTGAGAGGGGCCCCTTCCTGTATTTTGCAGGGGCCCCCATTCAGGTTTTGTTACACCACTGAACAAAGAGATTAAGCAAGTGCACATAGAGTAGACTGCCGGAGAGGTTGGGTGCAGGGCTTACCCACAAACCAAGTCCTATTACCAACCCTTGCTGCACATAGCAATGCCATTGTCCTCATAAGTAGTCCGGGCAGCATGACGGTCTGAATAGCAGGAAAGAGTATAGTTCATAATGGATTGGGCAGAGTGCCTGACCTGAGCCCAAGTACTGTGGTCAACACCTAATGCACATGGCTAAAGCTTGATTGTAGAGGTAGCTGTGTGGCATTGGAGGTTGGGTGCAGGGACTGATTGAAGGCCTCGTCTTTCAGTGGACCCCTGTGATGCATAGTGTAAATAAATTCCCAGCTGCGGTTTTTGAATTGTGGGACGTGTGCAGGGCCAGGCTGCTGAGCAAGTTTAATTCAGTAATGAATGTCTTCTAAAAATTGAGTCACGCTGACAAATGTAAACCATAGAGCCCTCACAATAGAATTTTCCTGTTGTCCAAGATGGCGCAGAGGACGGCACACCAAATGACACAGCATGTGTCTTCATCATACCATGAAATACATTACAACCCATGCATTCACCTTATTTTATAGTACATACAAACATAATACGTTCTTGTAGACATTTATGACCATACTGTCAGTTTTAATATAAGCATGTAGTCACGCTGTATTATTTACGACTCCCTCCTGTGCCTGAGTCAAAATTCCAAAACTCCCCCAGTTGGTCTTACTACTGGCCCAGCATTTACTGTTCTTCTCCTCTTAAATTTATAAACTTGATCTAAAATATCATTAACTTTTTGGCTCTGCAGACAAAGTTGGCACTTACCTTTACATCATTGACATTCATTCTTGTTCCCTCCTTCCCTACAAAGATGTCATCAATGTCCACCAGCATGTATCGATCAAGCGACAATGTCAGCCTTCTCCTTGTCAAGAAAGAGATGGCATCAATAAATATCAGCTTGTGCAGCCAAAAGTTTAGGTTGTTTACAAAGAAAACCCTCTGAATCCCATCCTGGAGTCCAACATCATGAATGACGGTTGCATGGATAGCAGCTTTAGGAATGGGAAGCGGAAGGTTTTCCGAGGGCTTTACTTTGGTGAATACCACAGGTTGATACGCTGAATGATTAATCTGGTAAACCGTCCAGTCGTTGCCAGGTAACGAGCCCCTGTCCAGATTGGAGGATTTGGTAATATGAAGCAACGGGGACTGCGGGTTAACGCAGCAGTTCTTGACACCCACATTGCTATGCAGAGAAAACGAAAAGCCTTTCAGTTGTGAGCCCTGGACGCTGTTCTCACTTGCCTTGTGAAACCCAATAACACCCACACCAAACTGCAGACAGTACTTATCCAAGAGTTCTTTGTTCCATGAATCCATATTTGCATACTTTTGCATATTTTCAAAGATAATCAGTGCATATCTTCCTCTGTGCTTTTCGGTGAGGACCAGTAGATCAGCTTTTCCAGACGCAATCTCTGTATGGTACTGGAACCGACTGGATTCTAGAATTGCGATGATATCTTGCCCAAGCTGCGAGTATTGGCTCTCTACAAAGACCAGCACCACAGAGTCGGTTCTAAAAGCAGCAGCTGGATTGACTGTGTGGATATCCATCAGTCTATAGGGCAAGAGCGGAAGATCTCCGCAATCCACGTCTGACGAAACCTCAGAAATCTCATTTTCCTGTTTGTATCCATTGTATAAATAGTACGCCGATATAAGGATGCTCACCATACAAAAGGTGGCAAGCAGGAAAATGGTCCTTTGGAAGTGTCTGTGAAGTTTCATGATAAAACTCATGCTGCGTTCTTGGCTTCAATTTTTCCCAACACCAGATGGATGAAAATTGAATTTAGTACCTTTCTCCAATTATGCTGTAGTGATTTATGTAACCATTGCAGCACATCTATCCTTCTTCTGAGACTTTCAGAGAAAGTAAGATCTGAAAAAGAAGAAAATCTGTTTAATGTTTATGCTGTGTACTTGTGTCAAAGAGAACAGCATCGTTATATAACAGGAAATAACACCCCTTCTAATGCTGAATTCCAATCACTTCTCACAAGTACTTGCCAGGCACTGCCACTGCAGTCATGGAGGGTTTGAGGTTAGCTATATCATGCGCTTGCTGAAAAAATGTGCCACTTGCACGGGCGGCTCCTCCACAATGGCGGAAAAGAATCGCCCCACTGGCTCAGAGCCAACAGGTGAAAAATAAACAATATTCTTTCATCATTTTATTATTCAACTGCTGACTGAGCCAGCGGGCGCAGGGAGGGGTGGGGCCAGGGCAATGGAAGGTGGGAGGAAGACTGGTTACAGTAGCGGCCCGTGTTTGGAGTGCTGCCGGGCGGTGACGTGGGGTGGCGGAGGGGCATGGTGGGGGGTAGTAAACTCCGGAATACCCCTGCACACAGGTAAGTACACAAACAAATAAAGAAAACACATTTTGTTGAAAGTCCTGTATCGAATTTGGCGATGCAGCGTGCGCAACAAAATTAGTTTACTTTAGTTGTTTGTGTACTTACCTGTGTGCAGCCGTATTCCGGAGTTTACTTCCCCCCACCCTGCCCCTCCCCCGCCCCATGTCAGTGCCCGGCAGCGCTTCCACCACGGGCTGCTACTGCTGGTTTATGTATTTCTAAGTGCACTTGTGTTTTTGGCCGGCCGTCTTAGGCGGGCCAAACACACATGCACAATTAGGTTTCTCCAATCGGGCTCTATTGAACAGCCAGGCTGGAGAAACAGCACAAACTCCTATGCCTGGGTGGAGCATAAAACGAGCCTGATCAGGCCAATCCATGCGCTGCTCTTATAGCAAGAGAGCAGCACGGAGATTGCACTGGAAGCAAGTGATGCTGCCCCAGTGCCTGCCGGGACAAGGAAGAACATTGAGGCGAGACGCGACACTGGAAGCTTCAGGTAAATTCCTTTTATTTAAAATTATTATTACCCCCCCTACTTCCCGCCTGCGCTACCCCCACCCCCACCTCCACCAACCCCACCGCCTTTTCTTTGTGGCAGTCACCACTGGCCACTTGTGTAGGAAGCACAACTATAAAATAGTGCTTGGTTTGTGTTCCCTGGTATTTTGGTGTTACCAAAAGCATGCTCCTTTGCTTACAAGGGCCCATGGCCGCTGGAATTATGCTACAATGGAGAACCAATTTATATGTCACGGGTGAGTAATTATGCAGCAAGAAAAGGAAAATGATGGGGCATAGTGTGGCACATATTGTGACTGTATAATTTCGCTATTTATGTCTTTTTAGAGGCTGGGTGCAGGGATTGACTGCGGGTCTCGTCCTGTAGCGAACCCCTGCGGTTCATAGTGGAAAGAAATTCGCAGCTGGGGTTTTAGCATAGTGTGCCGAGTGCAGGGCCAGGCTGCTGAACAAGTTTAACTTAGTAATGAATGTCTTCTAAGAATGGGGTCATGCTGACAAATGTAAACCATAGAACCCTCACAATAGAATCTTCCAGCGGTCCATCATGACGCAGAGGACGGCACACCAAGATGGCGGAGCATGTGTCTTCATTATACCATGAAATTACTTTTCAACCCATGCATTCACCTTATTTTATTGTACATACAACCATAATACATTCATGTAGTGACATACATTAGTGACAGTGTAGCACCAGGATATAGTAATCCTTTACAAAGGACCTGCTACTACATGGCACCATGTGTAGAATGTATTAATAAACTTAGGTATGTTTGAGACAGAAATATATTTTACATTTCCTAACTATGCAAAAATAGGTACATGTATTATTATGTGGAAAACACTGCGGCCGCGGAATCGTACACTTCCAGAGTTACTGCACACAAACAATCTATAAAGCTGCTTGCATGAGTGCAGAGTTCACATATGCAAAATCTAATGAGGCATTCCCTCACTTACATGTGGGCATACCCGATATAAAAGCGGCAACCCCATGTCAACCATGAACAACCCCCTGAACAGGCATTTTTAAGCATAAAGACCCCTCAAGTACCCTCTAACGCCTATGAGAATAGGCATTAAGAATTCTTCCTAAGAAATTGTGCACCACACGAAGGGTTTCTGTTCTCTTCCACTAGCAGGGCTGGAGTTCTCTTCTGTCTCTGGAGGAATTCTGTATATTCTCAAGGAGAGGGGGGAAAACATGTTGTTCCCTGACACTGTGCCCCGCTATGTATGTGTTCATGCACTTTTACAGTGTTGTGCTGTGTCTGGTGGGCTGCACTCTCTGTACAATGATGCAATGCAAGGTCTGGGAGTAAGCACTGTTACCAGACCATTGTCTGCTAATGTATACTCAAACTGAAGGCCTGCATCGCCCTATGTAATATGGCCTCAGATAAGATAAATACATCTCAACAATTATAAAATATAGGTTTTTATATTTTTATTGATGTCTACTTTCACTGGTTGGGGAATTAATACAATAGACTGTTGCAAAAACGCAACATTAGCTATAGGTATAAAAGCGCATGGGAAATGTGCAAAAGTACACCCTAGCAAACCCACAGAAATTAGTGTTTAAAGCTGAATTATATTGCGATGAAACCTGTTCCCCATATCAATTAATCTTTAGGTCTCGACTACAGACAACTTTAACTACCTACTGGCAATAACTATTTTTTCCATTATACATATGGCTTTGGGTCGGCCACTTGCTCATGATTGGATGGCTTTGTAGTCTATCTCCCTTCGCTACTCCTCTTTCAATAGCTTTCTTCTGTATTACTCGGTATTCATATTTATTTCCACCCCAGGAGCATTTCACTCTCACAGTGTTGTAATTGATAGCTTGGCAACTTTTTCACACTTTGTGAGAAATCTTTTGATAGTTTCATTTACCGTTCTAACATAGGCACATGACCGTGGCGGGAAACGGAACTCCGTTTGTTCCAGGACCGCAGAGACGAGATACAGCTTTCTAACAGAATCATGATCTTGACCTACGCCAACACCAGACCCTTGCCTTGAAAAAGCCCACGGCCTATAGGCCAACAGGGCGAAACATGTGTTGGCTGTTCTTTATCCACAGATGTAACATGAAATAAAAACTACGCACTTAAGACTTTCAAAGAACGTCTGTATTTCATTTTCGGATCACTTCTGACAAAACGTGAGGGCACAGTCCTCCACTTTTTCTCGATCTAACATAGGTGTCTCCCATCTTAGAACAGAAGATATAAATGGCCACTAGTGTCATGCTGCAGTGTCAGGTACACATAACTACACACGTATCATGACTAATTTCTGTGCCTGTATGAATGTATGAATGAGCGTATGGCTACTCCAAGGAGTGTCGCAGCACTGCTCCGAAAGTGAACCAACCAATTATTATAGGTTTGAGGCAAAGAGATGAGTTTTCAATATTTCCCAATGTATCAGGAGTTCATTCTAGACCCTGCTCGCAAGGATAGAGAAGGAACAACCACTAGCTCTCACCAAGTGGAACTTTGGAGTCTGAACTAACAGAGACAATGCTGACCTCAAACCTCTAGGGGGGATATAGTGGGAGATTCTCTTTATCAAGGAAGAAGGGACTTGACTGTAGAGTCCAGAGTGCATAAAAATCATAGCTTTAAGCAATGTCATTTGTTTAATAGGTAACCAATGCAAGTCATTCAGCATGGTGGAGATACAGTCCCTTCTTGACAGGTCCATTATGAGTCAGACAACTGCATTTTGAGCAATCTGTAATTTATGGATTAAAAAATCAGACAGGGCAATGTAAAGGCAGCTAGAGTAATCCAATCTGGAGGTGATCAACACATGGATAACTGTGCTCCAAGTTTCATCTGGAAGGGAATCCAGGAATTTCCACAAGGATTGTAAGAGACCAGAACAGGTCCCAAACACTGATACTGAGTGTCAAAATATAATTTTTCATCAATTCTAAGACTCAGGATTTAGCTGATTTTACTGTGGTGGTCGCTTTAAAGCTAAGGCTTTTAGCCGTCCTTTCAGGGTCCCTCAGGAATCCACGCTAAGCCCCACTTTTTTCAATCTGTATGTCACCCCCACTCACTGAGCTCATACGTTCGTGCAGCTTTCAAGAACTTTCTTATGCGGATTACAGTCGGACTATGGTAGCTATCTCCAACGACCTGCCACTAGTGGCCAACAGATTTAATCTCTGCATGACCAGAATAAACATTTTGATGAAGGAAAATGTTCTTAAACTGAACACTGAGAAAACTGAGGTGCTTGTGTTTTGGGGGGGGGGGGGGTGGCAAGAATCCATCTGGACTGGCAGATGGAGGCCAGAAGAATGCAGCCCATCACCCACTCCAGTTAAATCTGCAAAAATTCTTGTTGTGATGTTTGATACCCTTTTGAATGTTGAGTTGCAGGTCAATCGGACCTCTGGCATCTGTTTCTATATTATTGAGACTCTCAGAAAGATCTTTCCTTTTATTTCTGTTGAACTACAGCATGTGATGGTCATTGCTTTAGTTTAATCTGGATTTGACTACTGCTGTGCCCTTTATTTGAATATCAAGTCCTCCTCATTGAACAACCTGCAAGGGATTCAAAATGCTGCTACACACATTATTCTTGCTATCCCTAAGCATGCGTTGGTTAGAGAGGGTATCAAGACGCTGCATTGGCTACCTCTTCTGGAGTGCATCTTCTATAATGCTATATGCATAGTCTTTCAAGCCCTCCAACATAAAGGGTCTAAACATTTCTTGGCCCTGTTTAACTGGTACATACATATATAAATCCCTGGCAGGTCACTTAGATCCTCTTCTGGTAGGAAAGTCAGTATCCATAGATTTCAAACAGCTAAACAGGGCGGCCGCTCTTTCTCCGGTGCTGCCTCCAGGCTTTGGAATTCCCTGCCTGCCCATATTACCAATATGGATTTTTTTACTTTGTTTAAGAATTCACTGAAAACTTGGCTTTTTCATTGATGGGGGAGGAAGAGAAGGAATATCTTGTCGCCAACTAAAATTGGTCCACAGATCTCTTGCTTTGCCAAAAAGGGGACCATCAGTCTTGTCAGTATTACATTGCAGGCAGTTTCTCTGCATCAAAGTAAAACATTCTTCAAGCAAGCGGCAAAGGAAACAGGTTTGAATGATCAAAAGTAAGGAGCAACTGAGTATCATCCACATACAAAATTATAGCTTTTCCATGAGATTCAAAGAGGGAAGCTAACGGGCCCAAATAAATGTTAAATTGGGTAGTACCCTGTGAACATCTGAGTGTGATATTCTTCTTTGAGGAGACATGGGGGCATCCAAATCTCTTGAGAGCTCCCTTTGAGGAAAGACTTGATCCAAAGCCATGCATGGTGGTCTAGGTAAATATCTGACAGCCGTTGTAATAGCACCTGATGGGAGACGGTGTTAAACACTGCAGATAAATCCAACAGTAGAAGAGCCACATTTTTGCCCACGTGAAGTGCACATTTGATAGTTTTTGTAATTTCTAAGAGGATAGACTCTAAGCTGTGTTAAGGACGGAAATCCGACTGGATATAATGAAGAGGTTTATTGGGTTCCAAATAGTTGGATAATTGGATATTGACTACTTTCTCCAATATTTTCGAAGCAACGAAATTGGTTGATAATTGAAGAAACAGAATTGATCCACAGAAGGTTTTTTCAGGAGAGGAATTCAATTGGCATTTTTCCAGCAGGCAGGAACAGAGGCAACCTCTAGAGACTGATTTAAAAGCTCAGTTATTACTGGGGCAATTGAGGTAGCAAAAAGCACAGGTGCTAAAGCATTTGAATGACTGCCAGGGCAATAGTGAAGAAACAGCCAATAAGATCTTTGTCAGAGGGATCGGATGAAAGTTATTCGGAAAGCGAGAATCTGTAGAAATTGGTAGCAAGTCCTTCATTATCGTAGGCTTACTGGCTTTGTTGATGATAGCATACCCGCCATTAATATTGTTGGACCTGGCCCATTTTGCAGGGTTATCCCCAAACTTTTTGCCTTCTTCCTCTTATTTTTTCTGACCTGTTTGTGTTGCCTTTAGAACTCTGGGCACTTTACCACTGCTAATCAGTGCTGAAGTGCATATGCTCCCTGTGTAAATTGTAACAGCGATTGGTTTATCAATGTTTGGCATATTTGATTTACTAGTAAGACCCTAGTGCAGAGCACTGTGTGTGGCCTGTAAATCAAATGTTACTAGTGGGCCTGCAGCACTGATTTGACACCCACACAAGTAACCCTGCAAACATGTCTCAGACTTGCCACTGTAGTGACAGCAAGTGCAGTTTTAAACTGCCGTGGTGACCTAGCTAGTGCACCCACTTGCCTGGTCCAAACCTTCCCTTTTATTACATGTAAGACACCCCTAACAGGGGCAGCTCCTCCACTATGGCAGAGCAGCGTCGCTCCATTGCTTTTAAGCAGTGGGACGCAGAAACCTAAAATGATAATAATTTTGCGTTATTATAATTTTCCTGCTGCTTTGCGGGCTGGTGAGTGGGCTGCTCTGCTCTTTAACCAGTGTTACAGCCAACAAATGATGGACAGAATGCTGACAATGCAAACATTCTCCCCAGTCAAAAGATCTGGGTTAAATCCATTGTTCTTTTTCCCACTGCGCCACCCCAGTTTGGACCCAGCCATATGCAAAAGCATCCTGGGACCGGTTTCAGGGTATGTCACCCTTCTTCAGCCAGGCTAGCTTCAATCCTGTGGCGGCACAGTGAGCATGGGACCCACGGCTGGGCATACCTATCCCACTTAGGGCGAAAAGTGTTACAGCAAACAAATGATGGCCAGAATGCTGACAATGCAAACATTCTCCCCCAGTCAAACGATCTGGGTTAAATCCATTGTTCTTTTGCCCACTATGCCACCCCAGTTTGGACCCAGCCATATGCAAATCAGTCTTGACCCTGTGCCAGGGACATGTTTTATAACACAACGCGTTTTAAAGACTGTGAGTCTGATTCAGAGTTTAGCAGTACATACTCTGCCTCAAACGTGATGGATATCCGATCTGTGCTATTACATGTGCATGTTATCCTAACGCATGTAATAAGGTGCACGGCCGGACTGGGAAGCGAAACAGGCCCTGGAAAACTGCTCAGCCAGACACTCCCCCCCTAGGGGTGGGGGTGGGCGGCTGAGCTGTTTGCTAGAGGCGGTTTAGGCCAATTTTGTTACAGATGGCCGATGTTGCCGGTCGGCGGTAACACAAACACCACCCAAGGGCCCAAAAGTTGCCTCCACCCTGGCGGCCCAGCAGGAAAACACCTGGTGCCCACGACGGCCAGTCTGGGTCTGATAAGGTGGACATTATATCCGTTAGATTTTTGACAGAGTACCCATCCGACAGACTCTAAACCAGGACCTGTGACCCTTGTGTTTTTCTCCATACCAATATTAAAATGGCTGTCTCATATACACCTAAGGAATGCCTACCTCCTATTAACCTAAGGAATGCCTCTTTAATGTATTTGAATGTTCACCTTTTATTCGATGTTTTCATCTTTCATTTTCTGTTGTTTGTTTCCATGACAAATTCTCTGCCAGGCACACTGACGCTTAGGTTTGCAGTCAAAACAGAATGTGTCTTGAATATTAAAGTAATTCCGTTCTTTAATTTGAGCTCACATTGTTTTCTTGCCTTTAATTAGAGTCCATGTCATAGAGCTGTATTTTCATAATCAGATGTACAAATTCAAGATTCACTTTTAAGCTGCTGGTAGGTTTTTTGAACTGTTGTTGTTGCCAAGCAGATGATGTTTTGCTCTTATGAAGCACTGTCCAAAATAACACATTTTCTTTAAAAAATAGATTTTGGATCGAGATGCAGACAACTAGGATGTATGTGTATTATGTGCAAATTTTGGGGGGGAGGATATGATCAACACTTTATGCTGGTTTCCATCACAAATGTGATGCAAAACCACACAAAGTGTTGATTTGGGGATTTACTTTCCAGTGGAAAACATATACTGTGCTAGAAAGTCACCCCAAAGTATCAAAAAGTAGTGCTCCTTTATGCTAAGGAAGCGTACCATGAATTTTGACCCAAATGTTGGTTTAGCATCACACACACACACACCTACACACACACCCACACACACGCACACACACACTTTTACTACTGTGCAAGTTCACGGGTGTGTTCTTCAATGCAAGCCAGCCTAAAGTGCCAAAGCAGGGAGGGGGGGAGAGCAGTGTCATATCTTAGTAGATATGGCGGCTGTTCTACTCTCTTCTTTCACACAACACCGCACTTTAATTCTGTTGCTGCTGCACTGCTTATAAAAAGTAAATCTGGCTCTTTGATTTTGCTCAAAATCATCCCTTTAAGGCCATAAGAATGTCAGTTTGAGAGTAAAAGCAGACATGCGCACACTGTGGCAAAACAGCATGTTGCACTGAGCGTGAATGATTTCTACAGAGCAGCAACGTGCACACGTGCAAAGCACTGTAACATGTGCATTTATACAGTAATCTGAAAATTCCAAGGTTCTTGAGCCAATGCGCACTGCCTCATAAGTAAACCTGAGCCATTGAAGTAAAAATAATAGCAGGTCGTGCTATCAGTATAATTCACATGTGTTTATCAACATGTTTGATCTGCTTTGCACATCCCACCCCTTAGTCAACCCTTAGCCCTTAAATAATGTAAAGCAACGAATGGCTTGTGGATTTCCTGTAAGTCATAACTGTACTTCTTCTACATGCAATGCAATGTAAATTTGAAATTGACAAAAAAAAAATGCATGAACTTGAGCCTGCTGCTTCGTATATTATTTAACAAAAATGAGTAGGAATGTTTGTGTGCTTTTAGTCTTTCTGACATGCTGTGTGGATAAAACCCTTGCAGAAACACCCAGCATTTATTTAGGAACAAGCGCTCCTCGTTTAATGAATGCTCACTGTACTGATGCCCAAAGACATTACTTTTCTGAATCAGCACTGTATGTTATTTTGAATATATATTGATAACCGTGCGCCGATTACTTCTTTTGGCCTCATCTTCATTGTGAACCAATATGGGACCTATTTGCATTTCCCCTTTTAGGATTGCAGATTATAGACTGTAGACGACACTGGCTGGGCTCTATGAACTTTCCACTATCTGACACTAATTTACGTTGGAGATACAGAAGTGGCTCACAGGGCCATGCAGTATTGTTGAAGAAATGAAGAGAAATAGAAAAGTTGACAAATAGAGGATATTTTATGGTCTTTTTCATTGCAACTTTGTGGGTGCAAAAGAACAGGAGTTAATGCTAACATATATTGAGAGAGCAAAATGGTTGAAATCGGTATGCTTGTTGATAGGGGTAAGAGATTTTAGAGTTGCTCTTCGTATCCTTTTAACTGATACAAGCTCCCTAGCTGTTGTATGCGGAGTTGCTAAATACCTATCAAGTGCATGGTATATCCGCTCTAAGTCGCTAAACTATAAAAATGTTTAGAGCCTGCAGGAATAGAATCCTTGTTTGTACATTACTGTTATCAATTGAGAGATCTCTTAAAAATCTTATTTTTAACTGTATATATGTATTTTTATTGTTTTTAATGTGTCTTTTCACTGTATGAAATAGCTACAAATCGCTCTTTTTAATCTCTATTTTTACTCTCTTGTCACAATATATGTTTGTTTGTACTTTCATGATATTTTATATCGAATAAAGTATAATAAAAAAAAAGCTAACATATATTTTCATTCAAAATACATTTAAGTTTATCTTGAACTGCAAAAGAGGTAATATTTAGAAATGGAGTTAAACTGACCATTCTCAAATAGTTTTTTAAACTTATGAAGTGCATTCTGCCACAGATATACACACCGGGAAAGAAATTGATTTGATGCAGATGTGAAGAATATGCAAAATTACACCTAAATGCTAACTTCACAGCTGACTCAAACTGTGCTACGAGGACAGGCAAATGCAATGTCTGTGATATAGGTTGTGGCTCTTACCTGTAATCATCAACCCTAATTTATTTTCAAAAGAGAAGTTTACTCTCAGGCTCAGCCCATGTCTCTGTCTTAAGTAAGTCTGTTGGAAAAGTGACCACGTAAAGCAGCAACCACAAGGTACATAAATGCAGAGAAAAAATAAAATGGGCCCTCTAATTGGCATTTACGGCTAGGTCTTCATTGATAAGGCAGTGCATATTCTGTAGTAAGTGACCACCACTTTGTCAGGGGCACCCCTGTGCTAGTGCCAGATTAATTATTTGCAGTAAAGGACAACTGTGAAAACAGACTATGTGTAGTCTTTTTACCATAGCTACGAGTTCTAAACCAATGCCTACTAGAAAGCCGCCATCGATACTCATTGATTTTCATTTATCAGTGTTTCTTAGATGCGCACTTCATTCTCTTGTTTTTGAGCATGTTACATTTTTTTAACTTTACACACAAACGGTGTCTTTTTTTAAATCAACACAGGTTTTCTTTGAAAATCAGTACACATTTTTCTTTCAAGTATGTACCATGTAATCCAACATTTTCAAACGTGACAATTCACTTTCTTTAACGCCCAAACTGTAGGCATATTTTTAGAATATTTTGAGCCCTGTACAGGCCCACAGAAAGCCGACACAGCGGAAGAAGCTGAAAAGCGGCAGGCACGTGTCCAAGCAGATGCAAGGGATCCCAGTTTGGCAGCACTGAAAGCATATGAATCGTTCACTGTTCTAATTCCGCTCCGAAACTGGCAAATTGTGAGATTTGGGTTCCAAATATTTCATAAATTCCTGTTACACATTTTTCAGATTTCATGATGTACTCATTACAGAACACACACAAAGTTAGAAATGCCACCCTGACTTTAAGGTGACGTCAGATAGTGTTTTACGTGGAACACATGGTGGTTGGAAAAATAGCACACATAAATGGGGGTAATAAAAATCATTTGATGGTAATTTGTGAATTATTTTCCCCATAAATCTCTTTTGCATCTGGTTGTGCATGCAGAAATGGTTGTATACATGGTGGAAATTGTTGCAGTATAGGCATACAAGAATGAAAACGGGAACCCTTGGCAATTTCACTGAGTGCAGGGGTGGGAAAAATGTCAGATAAGAAAATGGAACATATTCAATTTCCTGAAAAGCATTCGTATTATGCGAATTACGATTTGCTCTGTTCTCTGAGTGAAAATGATATAAATGGAATACCTGGACATACTAAAGTCACACAAGATACCTACTTATTGTATTTTCCATACCATTTTTAAAGCCATGTGATGAGAATTGCGAGCCGTGGATGTGGATGTGGAAAAAATCTAGGCCCAGATGTTTTAATCTTTCACATAACACAAAGGCAGAGATAAACTGTGCCATATTTGAAAAGATATGGCTCTGTTCAGCTCTCCCTGAACTGCCATACTTGTGCCTAATGCCAGCGCGTGCACCATCATTTATTATAGACACTGGTTTCTTTTTTTGCACAAAAACACGATATTTCTCCTTCTTATGCCAAGGTCAGGTATGCAAACCAATTTAGTGCAAACCCAGGTTTATGAATTCAGTAATGCCGAGTTTGTGTCAAAATACAAGGGCAGATGCACAAGAACACTCATGTGCCATAAATGTAACGCCTTCCCGATGCAGAGTAACACAAGGCAGTGCTACGTGTTGCCTTGCATAATTTTTTTTTTGCAAAGCCATAAAGATCCATCTAAATTGGGCTTTGTGTGGATTTCTAGATCCTGAAATACATTTTACATTGTGGCTGCAGCAAGTGGTGCACTCATAGTGCAAAATGTTAGAAAATTTGGGCCCTAGTTCCAGAGTTACTACAAAACATTATTCTGCACAGACTTGTCTTCCACTGGTAAATAAAATTGTGAACAAAGCACACGCAGTATAGAAATAAAAAATAAAACAAAATACGTGAAAAGCATTCAAGTATAATCATGTTCCTATGAGAAAAAATATTTGCCTGCACATAGTATAGAAATTGGAATTATGCACAATTGTAAGGGAAGAATAAAAGCACACATGGAATTAAGATGTGTCCCTATACAAAAAGCATAAATAAAAAATAAGCACAGGGCGCATGCCAGGGTGCTAGAAGTGTAGAACCCGCTGCCACAGTAACAATGCATTGATGGTAAGCCGCTTGCTAAGGTTGTGTTTATAGATACCACTTCATGAGAGAGACCCTGGATCAAACTGTATCATCAGAGGGGATAACGCTTAAGATTAGCTGTTTGAGTTTTATTGTGCTTAGGCGGGTATAAGCTTGTTTTCTTTGCCCATAATATTTGTGGCAACTAATGGAGAATGACCCCGGGCCCTGGAGACTAAAACATTCCTAAAGTGAACCGTGCTCTCCCCTGACAGGAATGTGGAATTAAGTGCCATGGTTTGGCGCTATTTATAGAGCAGGATAATAAAATATTGGAAACTCCTGTGCGTTGTTGTCCCAGTATTACCCAAAGAATGCCCTGTGGGGAAACCTGCTGCTGGCTGCAGATTAAGAGATCACATCTATTTTTATGCATTGCACCTTTGCCAGAGCACAGAGAGCAAAATGTTATCCTAGAACTGAACGCAGTGACGCGAGGGCCACTATCAAGAACCGAATCTGTGCCAGTGCGAATTGGAGCTGAGAGCACGTTTTCTAAAGGAATTGTTCTGTTTAGCGTCAGGGTTGGACTGAGACAGAAAATAAACCCAGGCACCAAAACAAAAGTGCCCCCAATTAGCGAATTTGATAGGTAAAAGTGGCTCCCACTTGTATAACCAGACAGTTTCGAACTTGTATAGACAAACTTATATGTGTTTTGAAAAATAGGCCGACTGCATGCGTTTGTGCTTGCTGCAGGCAATGTTTGTGCTAATATCATGGAAATCAGTGGTATAAACTGTCCCACCAGACCATAAAACAGGCACATAAACAGCACACACACTTGCCTGTGACACTAGGACTCTGGAAACATCCTGATTGCCCTTTAGCAGCGCATAATTTGAGCTGGTGGGTTCCCTTGCTCAGCACCAGCACTTAATAATCAACTGCAAAAATAGCAATTGATGGACAGAATGCAGAACAATGTCATACACTCACCACAGTACAGAGATCTGGGCCTAAATCCATAGTTTTTTTGCCCACCATGCCATTCCAGTTTGAACCCTGCCCTATGCAAATCAGTCTTAAGCCTGTGCCCAATGGGAACCGTCCAGCCTGAACTGCCAGGCAAGGTCCTCCCTGGACTGGAAACAAGCATCATAGGACTGGTTTCAGGGTTTCACCCCTCATCAGCCAGGAAACCTTGACTCCAGTGGCATGGAGAGCACTGGACCCACATCTGGGCATACCATTCCCACTTGTGGAGACAAATGCAAAAACAACAATAGATGGACAGAATGCAGAACAATGTCATTAATTCACCCCAGTACAGAGATTTGGGCCTAAATCCATCGTTTTTTTGCTCACCATGCCATTCCAGTTTGAACCCAGCCATAGGTAAATCAGTATTGACCCTGTGCCCATTGGGAACAATCCAGCCCAAACTCTCCTTGTGTTTGCTTTGTTAGCCCTAAATTGGCAGAGTATGCCTAGACGTGGGTGCCTTGCTCACTTTGCCACTGGATTCAAGCTAGCCTGGCTGATGAAGGGTGTTACCCAGAAATCGGTTCCAGGATGCTTGATTCTGGTTCAGGGAAGACCTGGCTTAGCACTTCAGGCTAGCCTGTTCCCATGAGGCACAGGGTCAAGACTGATTTGCATATAGCTGGGTCTGAACTGAGATGGCTAAGTGAGCTAGAGAATGATGATGGATTCAACCCAGATCGGTGACTGGGGGTGAGTGTCTAAAAAGTTTTATTGCTCCGTCCATCATCTTCTTGTGTTTACTTAATCATCAACACCAGCATTTTTCAATTGTGGTAGGCACAGGGAGATAAAGTGATTTGCCCAGAATTACAGGATGTTGAGTCAATGCTCAGATTCAAACATGGTTCCCCACCTCTGAAGTCGGCAACTCTGGCTAATACGCAACGTCCTCTCCCCACCTTTATGGTCAGTAGTTGGTTCTATTTTAAATGGTTTTAACAGGACAAATGGGCTGGTGCAAGCTGTCTCTTGACAACAGCCCAGCACTTATCTTTTTTTACAAATTAACCTCTGCCATGTAGGCCAGTCCGACCCTGTCTATCGCGCATACACTTCCTCTGTAACTCCAAGAGACAGAGCATGAGCAGCAGCATTAGGATCCAGGTTCACCAATTTATTGGTTCACCCTAAGGTCTAAGAGTTAATGGAGGGCAAATGCTGTGCATGGTCCATCTGATGCCCCATCACGCGTCAAATTCTCCAAAGAATAGACACAAAACATGCAATCAATCAATCAGTCAAATTTATAAAGCGCACTACTCACCCGCTAGGGTCTCAAGGCGCTGGGAGGGGTGGGGTCCACTACTGCTCGAATAGCCAGGTCTTGAGTTGTTTCCTGAAGGAGAGATGGTCCTGGGTCAGCCGTAGGTGGATGGGGAGGGAGTTCCATGTCTTGACCGCCAGGTAGGAGAAGGATCTTCCTGCGGCGGTAGCTCTGCGAATGCGTGGAACGGTGGCGTGGGCGAGGCTGGTTGAGCGGAGCTGGCGGGTAGGCGTGTAGGATGTGAGGCGGTTGTTGAGGTACTTGGGGCCCAAGTCGTGGAGAGCCTTGTGTGCGTGGGTGAGGACTCTGAACATGATCCTCTTGCTGACGGGGAGCCAGTGGAGGTCTCTCAGGTGGGCAGAGATGTGGTTGTGGCGGGGGATGTCCGGAATGAGTCGTGCAGAGGCGTTCTGTATGCGCTGTAGTCTTTTCTGTAGTTTGGCTGTGGGTCCAGCGTAGAGGGTGTTCCATAGTCCAGTCGGCTGGTGACGAGGGCCTGGGTGACCATCTTCCTAGTTTCGGTGGGGATCCACCGGAAGATCTTTCGGAGCATGCGCAGGGTGTTGAAACAGGATGACGAGACGGCGTTGACTTGTTTGGTCATCTTGAGGCAGGAGTCCAGGAAAAAGCCTAGGTTGCGTGCATGGTCCGTTGGCTTGGGGGCGGTGCCCCGGACAGGGGGCCACCAGGAGTCATTCCAGGCGGAGGGGGATGATCCCAGGATGAGGACTTCCGTTTTGTTTGAGTTCAGTTTCAGGCGGCTGGTCTTCATTCACTCTGTGACGTCTTTCATTCCTTCCAGGAGGCTGGCTCTGGCGGTGGCGGGGTCGTTGGTGAGGGAGAGGATCAGCTGGGTTTCGTCGGCGTAGGAAATTATATTAAGGTTGTGTTGGCGTGCGATGGCTGCGAGGGGGCTCATGTAGACATTGAAGAGGGTGGGGCAGAGCGAGAATCCTTGTGGGACGCCGCAAATGACTTTGGTGGCCGCGGAGCGGAATGGTGGGAGGCACACTCTCTGGGTTCTTACGGCTAGGAACGAGATGATCCACTCCAGTGCCTTCCCTTGGATTCCGGTGTTGCTGAGGCGCTGTATTTGTGTGCGGTGGCATACTGTGTTGAACGCTGCTGAGAGGTCTAGGAGGATGAGGGCAGCTGTTTCCCCGTTGTCAAGCTGGGATCTGATGTCATTGGTAGCTGAGATGAGGGTGGTCTCGGTGCTGTGGTTTACTCGGAAACCGGACTGTGAGGAGTCAAGGGATCCGTTAGTCTCGAGGAAGGCGGTAAGTTGTTTGTTGACGGTCTTCTCGATGACCTTGGCAGGAAAAGGGAGGAGCGAGATGGGGCGGAAGTTCTTGAGGTCTGTGGGATCCGCGGTGGGTTTCTTCATGAGGACGCTGAGTTTGGCATGTTTCCAGCTCTGCGGGAAGGTGGCGGATGTGAAGGAGCTGTTAATGATGTTTCGGAGGTGGGGTGCGATGACGGAGTCGGCCTTGTTGAAGACGTGGTGAGGGCAGGGGTCGGCTGGGGAGCCGGAGTCGATGGTGTTCATCGTGCGGGTGGTGACTTTGGTGCTGACCGGGGTCCAGGTGCAGAGGGTGGTGGTGAGGGGCGCTGGTTCAGTGGTTGCGATCATGGTCTGTGCGCCGAAGCAGTTGTGAATGTCGGCGATCTTGCAGTGGAAGAACGAGGCGAGTGAGGGATGTACCATGTTACAACGCATACCATTACAACTACCTACTATTACAACGCGACCATTACAACGCATACCATTACAACGCATAGCGCTTTGAGGTGCTGGATAGTGGTAAGTATAATTTACTATTCTAACTCCAGTCCCCGTGGACACTAGGGAAGGTGTTGGATAGTAAATTATACTTATTCCCTATCCTAGAGCGCCCCCCAGCGCAATGCGTTGTAATGGTATGCGTTGTAAAAGTTGCGTTGTAATAGTAGGTAGTTGTAAAAGTTGTGTTGTAACAGGTGTATACCGGCGAGTGAGTCGCAGAGGTCGTGCGATGGTGTGATGTCGTTGTTGCAGGCGCTGGGGTTGAAGAGTTCCTTTACGATGCTGAAGAGTTCCTTGCTGTTGTGGGTGTTGTTGTCCAGTCGTTGTTTGAATGTTGTCCTTTTGGTGGGGCGCATCAGCTGGTGGTGTGTGCGGGTGGCCATCTTGAGGGCTGTCATGTTTTCAGTAGTCTGGTCGTGGACCCAGGCTTTCTCGAGGGTGCGGCAGTTTTTCTTGGAGGTTTAGAGTTTGTTGGTGACCCACCAGACTTTCTTGCTGCTGGGTCTGCTGGGAGGGTTCTTCAGTGAAGCGAGGTCATCGGCGCAGTTGGTGAGCCACAGTGTGAAGTTGCGGGTTGCTTCGTTGGGGTCCGTTGTGTTGGCGGGAGGGTTCTGTTTGAGGGAGGTGGTGAGCTGGTCGGTGGTGATCTTGCTCCAGCTTCTGCGGGGGACCTGTTGCGGGTGGTGGTGGGTCGTGGTTTTCCTGAAGTTGAACTTGACGCAGCTGTGGTCGGTCCAGTGTAGTCCGGTAGTGTGGGTGAAGGCGATGTGCTTGCTGAAGGAGAAGATGGGGTCAAGCGTGTGGCTGGCGTAGTGGGTGAGGTGTTCACCAGTTGCTTGAGTCCGAGGTTGGCGAGGTTGTCCAGCAGGGTGGTGGTGTTGCTGTTGTTGTTGTTCTCCAGGTGGAAGTTGTGGTCCCCTAGGAGGATGTAGTCTGAAGAGCTGAGGGCGTGCGGGCTGATGAAGTCTGCGATGGCTTCGCTGAATTGTGTGCGTGGTCCCAGGGGTCTGTAGATGAGCGTGCCTCTGAAGGTGGTCTTGGGGTCGGTGTGTATCTGAAAGTGGAGGTGCTCGGCGGCGGTGAGGGTGTCTTCAGAGATGGTTGTGATGCGGATGGTGTTTCTGTGGACGATGGCGATGCCTCCTCCTGTTTGGTTGATGCGGTCCTTCCGTGCGATCTTGTAGCCTTCCGGGATGGCTATGCCGATGTGGGGGGCTGAGGAGGCGTTCATCCAGGTTTCCGTGAGGAAGACGACGTCTGTTGTGTCGAGGAGGTTCCAGAGTTCGACGGCGTGTCTGTGGAAGGAGCGGGTGTTGAGTAGGATGCACTTGAGGTGCTTGTTGCTGGTGTCTGGTCTTGCGGGAGTGGTGCAGGTCCGGAGGCAGGTGAACTTGCAGGCTTGGCAGGTGAAGGGTCCGTGGGCGCGCTTCGGGGTGGCTCAGTAGCAGGCAGGGATCCGGTCAGCATTGAGTGCATGGAGGGTGGCGGCATCGTAGGTCCGTTGTGTGGGTTGGCATCGGCAAGGGCCAGGGGTTCTGGCACTGGGCGCGGTCCAGGCGCGGACGGGCGCAGGCGGGCTTGCCTTTGGCGTACCTTCGGCGCTCAATTGGCGCGCCCGCTGCGCGTGCTCGCTGCGAGTACGCGCGGGCTCCGCCATAAATGGCAAAGTGGGAGGAAGGAGCAGCTGGGAGGCGGGAGCGGGGCGGCGAATGGGAAGGGGGCACAAAAGAGAAAGGGGCGGGCCGCAGGGGAGCAGCGGCAGGGAGTGGGGGGAGAAAGAGCGGGAACGGATACGAAGGGGCAAAAACAATATAACAGTCAAAACAACAGTGCAAGCGGGAAAAAACAGTCAAGGGCAGCAAAGACAGCAAAAGCAGGCACCAAAAAACAGATAAAAGCCCAGAGTCCTCAGCTGCCAGAGCAGCGGAGATTCACGGGCAGAACAGACTACCAGTCCCAGACTCCTCTGCGGGGCAGCAGTGAACTCGTGGCAGTAGCGGGGGAACTCGGGCACACTTACAGGGAGCCGCGCAGTGTGTGGAGCGACCGGCCCAGAAGCGGGGTCAAGGGTCACCCAATGCATAATCCACTCGCTTTGTTTAGCACAGCTAGGTAGTACGGAATATCCAAGATGGCCTCCCTAGCACATGGAATATAGGGAACAACTCATTAAATAAATTGGGAACTAATAGTACCGTAATTATGTAATAATGACGGTAGAAGACCACAGAATGTGATGTCACAGGAAATTCTTTGACAGACCTATCACTTGGTAATCACAAGTACTTTGCACTTTAAGGAGAATGTGTGTATTTTCTAGACAAAGTGGGGGTACAAACGCTACTTGTTTATTTATTTAATTATTGGCTTAGTTAACAGAAACGCACCATGGCCCAGGGATATACAGGGACTTTACTTGTAAAAGAAATCGCACCTCCTAAAATCAAGAATTAGTGTGGAAACCATCAATGTACGACTAAGGAAATGTTGGCTCTTTCACCCAGTCCCCAGGATCAAAAGGGGAAGAAAAAAGGAAAATATTCAATAACATTTGTTTGGAATTAGTTCAAAAGTGCTAGAATAAGAGTTTTTGCGGGATGTTTCAGTAAATGAGACAGGGGAAGGAGCTTTTCTGATAATTATAAGTAGGGAATTCCACCCTGGGGTGGTAGCACCTCTAAAAGATTGCTTCTGGGCTACCAAAGTTTTCAATTGATGGACCTCATATTGGAGCGGAATACATAAGGCGGATCATCATGTTGGGCATCTTTGGAATCCAAGCAGTAAAGATTGAATTGTATTCTAGTATTATGAAGTCAGTTGAACTCACTTAAAAATGGAGTGATGTGGTTACATTTGTGTAAGTTCTTAATAAGTCTGGTTGCGGCATAGAGTATAGCTTTCGGTTGTGCAATAGTAGATCGGAGAGCACCCAGAAAGTCAACTCTTCTAAAACCGGTCTGGAAATAAAGAGGCTATTTACTGAAGTTTTTCGATGATCTGGAGTAAGAGCAAGTCGATTTTTTGAGTCCATGAGCAAGAAATTTGCAGTCTGAGGTAACCTTATTATTGCGGAAAAGTAGGTAATGTGGCGAAAGCTCGTAGAACAAAGAAATGCAAGAAAAACAGCAGGTGAAATAAGTTTCTATGCAGAATAAATCTGATTAGGATCCTGACGAACTACACTGTGGTGAGGTTTTGGTTCAGGTGGTCCAGAGTATTGGTAAGAGTTCTAAGAGTCCTGTTGACAGTATTCAAGTGAATGGTCACACCGTCAAAATGCTCTTTGACTCTGGGGCAAAAGTTACATTGATCCCGAAAAGTTTTTATACCTCTACTTTATTTAACAAAGTGAAGGTTTTCAAACCGGATATCAAACCACGTGCATATGGTGGACAACCTATAAGATTATTTGGTTATTTTGTGGGTGATATTGAATACAAAGGTAGACTTACTGCTGGGAAGATCTATATCTCATCCAGGGGAGACAGTATCATAAGCTGGCTCCACCAGGTTGATCTCCGGGTGATGTTGATTCCGGGTGGTGATCCATGCATTGTTCTAAAAGACAGTTTCCCTTCATCATTTCCTAGGGGTGACAATAACCCTGAGCCCTAAAAATTGTTCAAGTGGATGACTTATGCAGTGAATTCGAACAAGTCTTCAGAGAAAAGTTGGGTTGTCTATCAGACTATACACACAGAATCACTCTTAGAGCCAATGCTACTCCTGTCTCTGGAAAAGTGCACAGTGTGCCCTTGGGGCCAAGGGAGCCCATCCGCAGGGAGCTAGAGAAGTTGAAGAAAGAAGGCATCATAATGGTGACCGAGGCTAGAGATTGGTTGGCTCCTGTTGTTCTCACCTGTTAGGCTTCTGGTGAGGTGAGGCTGTGTGTGGACCTTTGCAGTCTGAATCATGCTGATATTGCTGACAAGTACCCTCTCCCCAATATTACGGAAATGCTGACCCAATTAGAGGGGGCTGAGGTTTCTTCTGCTTTAAATCTAAGAGCTGCATACCATCAGATCAAGATTGATAGTGATCCAATGAATTTGACAGCCATCATCACTCCGTTTGGGACATACAAATTTACACGCCTTCCCTTTGGTCTAAATTCCGCAGCCTCCATCTTCCAGCGAGCTATGAAGATGTCTTACATGGTTTGCATGGTGTTAAGATATACAAAGATGATGTCCTGGTACATGGTTCCCCACAGAAAGTTCATGATGAGAGGTGTAGGATGATTTTAGAGATGTGTAGGTCTCGCGGCCTGACCTTACATGAAAATAAGTGCAGATTCAACCTCTTGGAAATTGAATACTTGGGACATAAGTTGATGAAGGAAGGTGTGAAACAGAGAGATCATCTGGTAAAAACTATTGAGACACCGCCAGCACATTCCATCAGACCGTGGGTCTGCTGATTCAGGGCTACTTCCCAGGTATTTTGTTCTATTATTCAGTCCTGACGATGATCCCAGAATCCTTCTCGGGATCAAAACGTAGTTGACACCTACATCTTAACTCTATACTTTAATTTATTATATGTGAAGTACAATATGGTTTGTTCATTGTGACTTTTGCATATTTAAATTTTTCTTCCTAAAAGTCACTTTTAAGTCACTTGCCTGTGGAAAGGAGATCGGCTGATTTCCCATTACCCTTTCATGTCTAGCTCTCTCACTATGTATATTTTGTTGTGTTTTTCAGTATTTGTGAATACATTTCTTGATACTATCGATTATGACACAAACATAGCCAATCTTGATTGTGATAATTTGGCTACATTTGTATTGACTTTCGTTTTAAAGGGACTGCAGTCACTTAAAACTACCTTTCTTGGCATGGCCGAATATTATAATACATTTTTCCCACAGTTTGCCTCATGCATATTTCCCCTAAGGTGCGAACCTGCGTCTACAATGGAAATTAAGTAACGAGCTCCGTGCGCTGCTTGAGGAGAGACAAGAGGGAAGCCATGAACTGCAGCCAGGAGTCCAGGCCACGTGCGCTGCTCACCCGCCTGCGACGCGGAAACCCTGGTGTCTCCGACGGATCGCGGTAGAGGGACATTGGTGCTGCTAAAGGGGTGAAACGGCAGTTTAACCCCCCACGGTAGATCTCCAGCGCGACGAAGACAAAATGGCGGCTGGGCGCTGAATTGGAGATTCCCATCAAGTGGGGCATCGGGAGACCTGCGCCTGTCTTAGAGCAGCTACACGACTCAGCAGCACTTTGGAGCACGGGTCACGGTGGATAGCTGTCGGAGGGTCTGCCCAGCAGGGGTGTGCTTGAATAGCACGATTACCCGCTCCTTGCGACGCCGATTTCTACACCCAAGATGGCGGCTGCGCGACACTGTGAGGAGTCTGGCGGAGATAATAGCGGAGGGCAGCCAGGGGCGGTGAGGCGCAGTTGGCAGTTGAATACACAGATCACTGAACTGCGCATTTGGACCCTGCAGTTGGGTGTGCTGACAGCGATTACTGGACAATGATACTGCTGACCAGAGCCGCTGGAAATTGGAGTGGCCAAGAGGCGTGTTGAGGCTTGGCGACGCGGCGAAAAGAATGGTGTTGCTGTGGGGGACACCGGGGGAATGAAGGATATCACTGGACCCTCCTGATGATCTATTACCCTCCCGCGCTGACAGTTGAGGCGCACGGGTCGGAGTCCTGGCACGAGCAAGTGGGGGACCGAGGTGAGGGGCTGAAGAGGCGGTGGTTTACTGAGAGGTCTACTTGCCACTATAGCGACCGCATTGCATTGAGTCCCACGACATTGTGCGCTGAGACGGCGACAGCACTTGCCTCACTGCGCAGTGGCAGCTTTTAGGGAACATCAGAACCAGAGATCAACTGCCACCTGAAAGATTGGGTGTCTGTTGCCTTCTATGGAGAGCTAGATCATGGGTCGCAGACAGAAGGTGAGAGAGAATGGAAGGGACTTAACCAGGAACTGAAGAGCTGTCCAGCGTAGGGCGCCATTTCTGGGCGGCCCAATACAGTAGGCACTGGCTGGGTTTGAGATCCAGTGTGCTTGAGGAACAATCCGTAGTTGTTGAGGGACAGAAGCTCGAACTCAGAGGAGAATCGGCGTAGGAGACATGGATGCTGGAGGTCGACACTGAGTGAAGGAAGCTAGGCCTACCACAGTAGCTGCGTCGAGCTGATTGAGGAGTGCGGGACCTCTGCCTCTCTGATCAGGAGGGAAGAGAGAGAATATCACACTGCCCTGAGGGACTTGCGGAGGTGCCTGTTGGCTCAGACAGTGCTGTGGTGTTACAAAAGGTTTTCATGTAGCATGATTTATGCACCCTGTTCTGAGTAACTCTAAAGGTGGTTTGATGATGATGAGGTTGTCTTGCATATTTGGGTTATGCTAGTGAGATTTTATTCCACCCTGTGCTTTATGCCCCTAATGTTAGTGATTCTCAGGAGATTAGGGTCCAATTTTAGTCTGTTGAGATTATGGGTGTACAATGCGGTTGGTGCTGAATGTGGTTTTTGTTACAGGCTGATGCTAAGTACAGTGATCACCAGTGGTTACTGGGTGTTCGTGTATGATCTGTTTTACTAAATTTGCTTTGTGATGGTTCTGACAGTGGTCCAGTTGACCCTGTCATATGTAAACAATTCTCTTGTAAAAATGATCTAGTGCCAGATCATCATAAATGCCTAGATGAAGGGCCCAACAAATACCAGCGGAATCACAGAGACTCCCCAGTCCCCCATCTTCTCCTGCTCTGAAGTAACAACCTGTTCCTAATCACCTCACTTCCTGGACGGCACATTAGCTCTGATATCGTCACCCGATGTCTGGAATATGTGCCCCCTTTATGTCCTTATATTTCTCCTTAACACCGCTTTCCTAGTAACACCCTTCTCATATCCCCCCCCATCCTCCTCCTCCTCATTTTCCAAACTTGGCCACCACTCGAGTTAAGGCTGGAATTAATTGCTACAAAATCATTTATCCTCCCGACCAGACTAAAGCTTCAGTATAACGATTGAAGCAAAACACTATTGAACGTTTCCCTGATTCCCTTTTTGTTGATCAATTTTACAATGGTCATTTTGGGAGGCTCATAAATGATTTCATTTTCTTCACTAACGACATCCCCTCTTGGTTCACCAGCTTATAAAATTCCCTTAACTTCACCTCCTTCTCCTCTATCCCTCATGGGAAACAACTAAAAATTTCCCCTCTGCGTGTTTCAACAGCTCCCTCACTACCTCACTCTATAGCAATGGTACTGTCATGATCCAAGGCAAAGACACCTGTCTCTCTCTCTGTGACCACCTCATCCCCTCCCTACTCCCCTCCTCTGCAACCGGGTTATCCCCTGACTCTTCATCTAGCTCCACCCATTACTCCCTTTCTCCTCCCCTGACCCCGTACACTCAAATAGGCTGCCCCCTTGAGAAGCACAGGTCTGCCCTCTTCCCTCCCCCTCCCCTGTGCCCTCCTCTCCTATTCCTCCCCCTCACAGTATGCCCTCCCTTCTTCACTTCAGCCTTACCTCTAGGTAATATGCGCCTCGTCCAATATGCCCCATCCCGGTACTCCAATCTCATCTCCTCCCCCCTATTCATACCTATTACCCCTCTTTTTAGTCCACCTCTCCTACAACCGTCTCCCCAGTTAACTTTCCTTACGCTCCCCTTATTTCTACCTCTCCCCCTCTTCTCTACCCCCTCCTCCCCTCGCTATTTACCCCGATTTCTCCACAAACCCATTGCATTTCTCTCCTTCCCCCACTCCTCCAGCAATGCTGTGCTTCCCCCTTTCCCCCCTTGGTAACCCTTTCAATTTCGTTCCCTCGGGCCCAGCAGAACCACTTCCATTCTTCATCTTCCTTTTCTCCAAATCCCCCTCACTCTGCCAGATGTCCATTCCCTCACAGCCACCTCTCCTAGCTGACAGGACCTCTCCAACCACCTCCCCTCTTTTCCTCCCAAACCTCCTACATTCCTATGAATCCACACAGTCCTCCCCTCTCCTTCTACCCTACCGCCTTGATCTGTACCCATCTTCCCCTAAATATGTCCTTAATTCCTTTCCTTCCTGCAACGCCAACAAAGACAACTCTCCCTTCACCTCTGATACACCAACTCCCGCTCTCAACCTCCACCTTTCCCCACTGTTAAACCCTATACCCCAACTCTCCTCCTGTCCCCCCACCTCTCCCTGCCTTCCACCACCAATTCCACCCCCTCCTGTTTCCATCGAGCCACCCAACCTTCCGTGCTCTGCCTTACTCTCTCTGGAAAATAAGCTAGGGTCTCTTATCACCTCGATCTCCCAGCTTGTAGCTGCCATTTCACATTTTAGCTCCAAGATTTCCACTTTTCCATACACCTCTACGCCTTTGGAAAACCCTCACCTTCCCACGAGATGCCCCCCCGCCCCTCACCTCATTATAGCCAAGCTCAACCTGTCGTCTGCAAACTTCGTTAAATCACACAAGCCCTTGACCACCATCCTCTTCAACTTGCATCTCATAGTAAACCTACTATCTACACTATTCCAACCATCTCCTCTGTCAGAACCAAGCATCCACCTAAACCCTCCCGAGCACCCCCTATAAGTACAATATCCCTATCATACTTCAGAGCCCAAGTGCCCCGTCACCAAAACAGTCTTGACAGAGCTACGCTGTCTGCTCCACAACTGCAGATCTGCAATAAAACACAAACTTGAAATCTCTGATACCATCACCCTTCACAATATTGACATGCTCTTCCTCACAGAGACCTGGTTCAATGATACCTCTCACTCTATGTTTGATCTCCTATTACCCACGGGCTATTCCATATTTAGGAATGACAGAATTGACAAATTTGGGGGAGGTGTTGCAGTCATCTTTAGAAACTCCCTTCAACTTGAGGCTTTTCCTATCAGCTCCTTCCGCACTTCTGAATGCCTATCTCATGAGCTTCAATTATACCACTGCTCACCCCTCAGATTCAATGCCACCTACCGCCCGCCTTGTAGTGATCCTTCATTTATTGAGGAACTCACTGACCTCATCAGCGACCAATACTCGTAAAGTGGCAATCAGACCTTCGTGGGTGACTTAAATCTACACTGGGGCTTACCGCAACACTCTTCTGCAAATTTACTGGCCTCCTTCCTCTCTGCAAACGATCTTATCCAACACTGCACAGAATCAATACACCACACTCTAAGAGCTCAATCCTGGACCTTGTTATTTCTAAAGCAGTCATGCTTTCTATCGCTTCCCCTATTCATGTAGACTGGTCTGACCACCTCCTCCTCCTATTCTCTCTTCACCTATCACACTCTATAACTCTTGGCCAACCTAAGAGGGCTACCTACTGGTTCCGTGACGCTAAAAATATTGACCTCGGTTCCCTCTGTGAATCAGCTTTGCTATCACTTCCAAGGCTAGACCCGAACCTAGATGTTGACGAACTCACCTCCCAATGCCTCACAGTCCTTGCAGTCAAAATCAATAACGTTGCTCCTCTCCAAATTAAAAAGAAAAGGCCCACTCCCTCAGCACCTTGGTTCAACAAATCCCTCTAAGAAGAAAGGAAGCACCTAAGATTCCTGGAGAAACAATAGAGGCAAGCGCCCTCCACCGATAATTTGGCCACGCTTCGTTCAGCAAGATACAAGTACCACAAGCACATCTTCCTTGGGAAAGCGTCGCACTTCAGAACCCTCCTTGACTCAGCCAAAAATAGACCCAAAAATCTATTCAATCTCATCAAGAATCCTAACTGCTCTCTCCCAACCTCCAAGTTGGATGATTCGACAAAGAAAGCAGCAAATTTCACTATATTAACGAAAAAGTGAAATCACTTGTGGGTCAGGCGCTCATCCTACCCATCCAGAGGAGCGCAAATCCTTAACCATTTGTCAGAACTTTTACTTCATCTCTGAAGATGCCCTCCTCAAACGAATCCTCAAAACAAAGACCTCCAACCATTCTCTTGACCCCATCCCTAGTGCCATTGCCATTGAGTTCTATTCCCATTCTCTTTCCTATTGGACCACTCTGGTCAACCTCTCCCTCTGTCAAGGCTCCCTTCCTGTCTCCTTCAAAACTAGGCAGGTCACCCCTCTGCTTAACAAACCCACTGCTGATGAGAATGACCTCAACAACTTCCGCCCCATCACTAACCTACCCTTTCTTGCGAATATCACAGAAAGATGTGTAGTGAAACAACTCTCTCGTCATATCAAGGACAATGATCTTCTTGACAATTGTCAGTTCGGCTTCATCCAAAACTGCAGCACTGAAACAGCCCTGCTGCAAGTGCTTGATGACGCTCTGCGGATACTCGATTCAGGGGGGTCTTGTCTTCTAATTCTCCTTGACCTTTCTGATGCCTTTGACACTGTCAATCACAACACTCTCCTCAACACTCTTCAACAGAGAATGGGCATGGAGGGCACTGTGCTTAAATGGTTTGCTTCCTTCCTCTCTGATAGATCCCAAATGATCAAAATAGCGAACAGCCTTTCATCTCCTTTGGCGGTAGGTCAAGGTGTTCCTCAAGGCCCTATACTTGCACCCACATTGTTTAATCTCTATTTAGAACCACTGGGAAATCTCCTAAGTAAATCCGGGATCCACTATCATCTCTATGCAGATGACACTCAAATCTACCTCAAGGTTGCCTCCACTCACGATCTCGCCATCCTAAGCTCTACTCTCGACTCCATTCAAAACTGGATGTCAACTCATCAACTGATTCTGAATCCCTCCAAAACTGAATTCCACCTCCACTCCTCCTCACTTTCTCTTCCCCCGGTTCAATCATGGATGGATCAGATGAATCTACTTAACAATAAACCCATCATTGTCAACAGCGCAAAATCCCTTGGTGTCATACTCGACAAAAAACTCAATCTAATCTCCCACATCAATTCCATTGCAAAGACTGCTCGATCCCAACTTTGGGGAATTTGTCACTTCTTCCCGGAGCAAGACCTTAAAACCCTCGTCCAATCGCTGGTCCTCCCCAGACTGGACTACTGCAATTTTCTTCTTACTGGCCTCCCCAAATCCCACCTGTCCCCCCTTAAATCTGTTCTGCATTCAGCAGCCCGTTTCATTTATGGGGCCAAAAGAAGCGACCACATCACACCATGCTACCCACCCTCCGCTGGCTTTCCATCGAGGCTAGAGCTATCTACAAGACTGCCTGTATCACCCACAAAGCCTTGCACTTGAACTCTCCTCGCTACCTGGCGAATAAACTGAAACTCTCTGGAGGCTCTAGACCATCACGTAATGTAGACAATGTACTGCTCAAACCGCCCACTTTCAAGAAGGAAAGATCGATGGCCTAATCCTTTTCAGGCAACGCAGTGAGAATCTGGAACTCACTTCCGGTTCAGCTCCGGACCACCACCTCCTCCCAGGCCTTCAAAACTGACCTCAAAGATCTCCTCCTTCAAAGACACTTCCAAATTTAATTCACGCCCTCTCTATTATCTGAAGGAAGACCTTCCATTATAGAAATTCTATTCTCCATGACTATGGAAGTGCCTTCCCAGTGTGTTCTTGTGGTTTGAGTGTATGCCATTTATTGTAGTATTATCCTTCTACCTTTGTTTGGTACTTTTTTGTAACATGCACACATCACTTTTCTCTTCTAACACACTGTTTGCTACCTTTTACATATTGTTTGCTTTAGATACTTGCACAAGTGCCACCATTGCCTACGTAACGTTTGTTTTTGTGTTTGAGTGTCTGCCATTTATTGCAGTATTATACCTCTACTGGTACTTTGTACACTTTTGTAACTTGCACACATGTCACTTATTTTATTCTTCCTGTAATGCACCGTTTGCTACCTCTTGTATTTTGTTTGCTCACAATTGTCACTGTTGCCTCATGTAATTTAACGTTTGCTTTTGTAATTTGTTCACCTGTAATTTTCTCCTCATGTATTATTACCGTTCCTATTGTGAAGCGCTCTGACACCTTCGACTAAAGTCTGCGCTATATAAAAACACATAAATAAATAAATAAATAAGGTCACTTTTAAAGAAAGGTGTTAAGTTTTTATGGTCGGCCCAGTGCCAGGTAGAATTTGATGATCTTAAAAATGCCTTGAGTGGTACCCCGTCACTCCAAAGTTTCGACATTACGGCTCATTCCATTCCAGACATGTTTTATAGATGGCCGGAGATCAAGATTACACGAAGCCCTGAAACTAAGGATGTGGTCAAGTTCCTGGACAATGTCATCTCCAGAGAGGGACTCCCTGACTGTCTGTTGACGGACAATGGGGTTCAGCTGGTCTCAAGAGAGCTGGAGGGGTATTTGTTGAAAAGAGGTATTAGGCACACATGTTGTGCTCTCTATCATCCCGAAATTAACGGGATGATGGAGAGGTTCAATCGAGTCCTCAAAGAGTCCATCCAACTGGCTAAGGTCCAAGGCAAAGATTGGAAATCAGAAATTGTGGAGGGCGTAATGGTTTACTGTCTCACGCCTCACTCCACCATGAATAAGGTTCCCTTTGAACTGTTAAGGGGACATAGTCCAAACACTCACATGTTACAATCTTGGATGAGGGACAAGTGTTCAAGTACAGATTCAGGTGTGATTTCTGGTACAGTGCCTTGGCAAGAATCACAAAAATTGAAGGCTTTCAAAAGAAAGGGTTACTTTGATGCCAAGCATGCTGTTTCACCCACACACGTGCGGGTGGGTGACAAGGTGAGAGTTTGCTTGCCCCAGAAGTCTGGGGTGTTTCCAGGTTTTCCTCACCGTTTGTGGTTACAAAACTTTTTCAAAATTCTGTGAAATTAAATGATGGGCGAATTTGGAACTTGAGTAGGATTGCTCCTTTGCGTATTAACTGTCTTTCTTTCCAGAAGAATTATCCAAGAGTGTGCCTGTGTTGCACAGAAGTCTTCGCACTAAGAAGATTCCAGCGTTGTTTTGTGACTTTGTTTTACACTAGTGCTCCTGTTCTTATGTTTCTTTCATTTGCTTCATGTAAAGGGGAAAGGTGTGTAATAACCAGCTTGTTATGTTCTACTTTGAAACCATGACCAGCATGTTCTTTATTACATTGTGTGCGCCAAGATTCCTTATTCTAGCGTGTTCATACTGTCTGACCTGTAATAGAACTCCCACATGTCAGTTGCTGTTTGCGCTGCATGGATAGGACGTTACTTCCTGTAGATGTTAACTTCAAATAAAGATCTTCTGCTGTCAACCTTCACTGCGTGCTAAGACCAGTGTAACTACACCTTGTCATGGGCAATTGCAGCTTTGTACACACAGATCATCTTCTGGTCCCACGCTGTGGTATTCTGCACCAAAACAACATGGCCGCCATTTGTGCAACCTGCCGCAAGAGTTGTGGCAACCGAGGAGGAAAGGCAGAAGGTTGTGAAAGGCATCAAATGTCTTCCACAAGATACTGTGCAGTGCACACTTCTCCCATCCAGCGGACTCCTGCTTCAACATCATAATTGCGGAGCGCTTGTTAATATGATCAGTCACTCAGGTGCCGCAACCTACGGGAATAATCATCCACTGCAAAGGAACATTTGAGTGACAAAGCAGTGAACGTGTGTTCGCATGTAGCTATGGATATGTGTATATGTGCGTGTATATATATATAAATATATGTATATATACTTATATACGCAAGTAAGGGTGCATGTCTGAAGCATTAACGTATGTATGTAGGCACAGTGTACGGTATACTTGCAAGACTGCATATATGAACGTCTGTATGCCTATATTTGCGAAAGCATGTAGATCTGTATATTTATATGAATGCACTCTTATTATATGCATGCATATATATGGTGTGCATTAATGCAATTAAACTTAAGATATGTACTTATACGGGAGGAGTTGATGCCATCCTTTGCACAAAAACTACTGTTTCCGTCCAGCTAGGTATGTGCCATTCCGGGGCGACTCGATAACTATGCGCATCAAATAATATCCATGCCTGCCATCTTTTCACGTATTATGGTGCACAAATCAGCCCACGTGGGCGCCCTTCACAAATCACCGAGGAAGCTATTTCTAGAGTTTACACCGTGACCCTAAGCGCTCCTGGGCACACCTAGTGTTAGCAGCCCAGAGCCCTCAAGCACACAGAATATAAATCATTTACTCGTGGTGATGCCACCGACTGGTAAAGGTGGAAGCCCAGGGGTTGACCCCAGACAGGCAGAAACCGTCGCTAGTCTTATCGTCGAACGTGACCCTTCACCTACTGCTGCTCGTCACAGCCAGCATGTCTGTGGCAACCATTTCACAAACCCACACAACTTTATTTTGCTGCAAATAAAAAATCAAATTGAGCAACACACTCGAAAAACAAAGGTGCAGCTGGAGGATAACTGGTGCCGGACTATGCTAAATAATTTTTGGAGTTGTACTGCTCATGTTGATGCGGCTGGTGAACCTCTTAAAGAAACAAGCACAGGCAAAGGCAAGAGGGTTCACTTTAATGTAGTAGTGCATGAAATTACAGTCATGTAGAAGTGTTGTCTGAGTGAGCTGCCTGCAAAAATGTTGTTTAGCACATTAAAGTGAGACGTACTGGCTCTGCCCATGCTCTTGGAGGTGGGGAGTAGAAGCAAGGGAGGATTGATTTATATATAAAATACATAAAGAAGATACAGAACGAGTGTGATAAACAGTGTGATGACGATTGGGTGCACTTTTTCAGATGTAAACAGTCCCTCATGCAATTCAATGGAAACACATCATAGAGGTCAGAATTATATACTAAACACCCCAAAGCATGAGATAAGAGAGTTTTGCTCCTGTGAGTCCAGCCAAAGCTTACTGTATACTTTAAAGAATCGGTAGCAAAAATTAATTCAGACAGTTGCGTTGTCAATCCAGACCTGAAGGGGCATGGCAATAGACAACAACAGAACCCTATGGCAATTAATGGCAAAGGAGTGCAGGTACATGTACTCAAAAGTGAACAGAGAATAGATAATGCAGTGGGCCTCACGATCATATATATGATCAATTTCTGAATAAAGTAATGTTCAAATTCTTCCTTCGTTATTTCATTTTTTTCTCATTTCCTTTGTTCTTTCATTCATTCCTTCTCTTCTTCCTATACTTGCACATTTGTAAGTTAATTTCTTCTAGTGGAGAAGTGTGGCTCAATGGTTAGAGCAGCAGACCCTGAAGCAGAGGTCTAGCCCGGGACCAGGGTTCAATTCCCTGCCTCGGCGGGTCTTGGGCTCAAAATTCCACGGGCTTGATAATTCTCGCCACGGTGCCTATTCTAATCATAGAGTGCAACTCTGGGCAATAGCTTGCTAAATCTCCACAACGGCCCCCACAATGCTAAGGATGCCTGGCCTCCACCTTGGCGGTGCCCAGGAGTGGACGCCTCACAGGGTAAGCCAGGACGGGTTCCACAGCGGTATTCGTACAAGCGCCTTGAGACCCTTGCGGGTGAGTAGTATCAATTTACATTACATTTACATTCTAATCTTCTTACTTTTCTTGTTGGTTTACTGGCAACCTTTGCTTTTTTTCCTCTCTTCCTTCTTTCATGTCCTTTCTCCTATCTTACCCTTGCTATTCCTTTCCTGTTTTCTTTACCCCTCCCACGCTCATTTCTTGTTTCGTTGCTTCTTCTCCTCCTCTCTTCCCCGTCCTACCTCTCTCTCTCACTCCTACCTTCCGTCCTCCTTTTTCCCCCTTTCTTTTCCCTTCGTTGATTGATCCATTAATTTTCCCTCCCCCTCTTGTCTGCCACTCTGCCCTTTCTTTGCCCATTTCACCTACATATTTTCACACTATTGCTCGTGAACGTCCTTTCCAAGACTGTTACCGAATTCCCAGCTACTGTGACACAGACAAGTCTTTAACAACGAGGCTGTGAGCATACCAGGCCGGTTCTGGCGGGCGGGCCATTGGGCCAGGCCCACCCAAACATGACCTTTGGCCCTCCCAGTCAGCAGAAGGGTTCATGAGGATAGCCAAACATTGTGATGCGTTTTCACTTTGTTTACATTAATTGTCAATCTGAGGAAGCGTTGCAACCTTTCTAAAAGAAAACACATGCTATTTGTTGATGTTTTGCACATGCATGGACATAACACTAAATAGAACTATGAATATAATTGTACAATTACTTTTCCCTCTGCTTTTACTATATTTAATAGTCAGGAATCTTTGCAGCTCTAGAGTCTGTTGAAAAGTGTTATCCATTTATATTTGCTTTTTGAATTAGGTACATATAAGGGCTAAAATAGCTGCTTTAGGTGGTTTTGCTAATTTTTTGTACCACCTGGGACATAAAATACCGGTGGTGCCAGTAGAAAATCGGCCAGGTGGCAACCCTAGTCTGCTTTCTAAAGCTGTACTTGACATATCTCGACTCTCTCAAGCAGTGTGACATGTCGAGAGCTCAACAACAACCATGCAGGGATCTGAAAGGGTCAATTGAGCAGGTAGCTTGGCACCACGAAAGAAAAACAGGGACTGCTCGGGGATAACATAAGCAGCAACAAAAACACACCCACAGCTATATTTATATCAATATCACTCATCTCCACATACATCATTATGCCTCAGTCTATTTTGGGTGTCTCAGAGGGAGCTCTGGTGTGAGTATTCATCTTAAGGGGTGCCCACAGTTCACAGCATGTCCCTGTGACCGCCATAAGTGATCCCTGCCTGCAGTGAAGAGAGGACCTGCGATGCCCCCCTGACTGCACACATGCCACAGACTTCAAAAGAAGAGAAGACCTTGTTGAGGGTGGGGAGGGGCCATGACTCGCAAGGGCGAAGGCTCAAGAGAGTTAGGACCCCCCCCCCCCCCAACAACCGTAATAAGGAGCATATGAGATACTCTGAGCATCTGCAATCATTCATGACATGGTATTTTTTCTTGGGCATTTGTATAACAAAATATACTTTACCGAAATCCGGACACAAGGTATCAAATTTGTGCAGCAAGGTGAAATCACAACGAAGCGATATGGGACTAGTATGACAGTTGTTTCCCTACCTGGAATAATTTCCACATGCAAGCTAGGAAGCAGGAAAAAACTGTTTTTCTCACGCCAGCTTTGCTGTACTGTGGTAATAAACGCAAATTTGATTTTGTTCTGTAGTGACACATGAGTATTTGTATGCATATAAAGAAGTAGACAGAATAAAAATAGCATGAAAATGCAAGCAAGAAATCATCATGGTCTCTTCGGGTAAGCTGCCATTCATAAAACTCAAAAATGTTCATGGCAACAGCTATTTGATTGGGGTTATGTATCTTTCGATTTTTAAGAGCGACAGAAAGGCTAACAAACGCCAAGCACAGCATCCACACTCACGTTAAAACCGTCCTTGGCTCCTGCTTAAAATCGGTCGCTAAAAAGGACTGCATAACGTCACGCTGCTTATTTCTGTCCTAGGACAGCTATAGGACTTACAGCATAAGGAGTACACGCTGCTTTACCAGGCTCAACCCTTAATTGGCACCAAAGGTGCTGTGGTTCGTATGGCCACCAGAGGTCAGCAGTGCCACACACTGTAAGCAGAAACCTGAATAGATTGGGCCGTAAGCGCGGAGCGGCCAGCAACTGCTTCAGCTAATAAATTCAATGTTACAGATCAGGGTTGTGTTAATGGGGCCGCGATGTGCACTTTGTGCGGTAAGTCAAAATGTGCGAGCCAGACCTTCAACAGATAGGGTTTTTTCTTCGATGACAGTTAAATTGCAAGGCAGAAACAGTAATTACCCAATTAGTCCATCTTTAGTACGTGATGCTCATGTACCCCTTGCGTACATTTTCTGGTTGCACAAAATGTGAACGTTATACAAGGCACGGGGACTTTATTTCAGGGTGCATTACTCCCTTATGCACAGGGTTACCAGCTAACAAGTCGCTCACACCCAAATAAGGACCACGGCATGTAAATAATGCATTAAGTCGTTCATACATGATAAAATACCCGTACAGATTGTATTGGTGGACTCTTTTGAGAATGCTGTGCTAATTACATATAGCACTTTATATAACAGTAAACACCTGCTACCTGCTCCTAAACTCAATTTTTGAACAGGAGACTGATTAATTGAACTGAGCAATTTGCGCAAGATCAATCAGTGTGTTTAAATGGAAATGTACTAAAGCATTTTATCATAGATACGGAATTGGGAAAACTCTGATGCATCTGGCATGCCGTCGACAGCATGAGTCCTACTCGCCCTCCTGCCCGTTTCCACATCACCACTGCCCACGGTGCATGGACGTGCATTGTTAATAGAAGCCTATCAAACAAACCCATCCTCCCCTGCATGAAGCTGACTGGCGGCGCTGGCCTTACCACGCGTGGCCGCGCCGAGGGAGAGTTGGAAACTTGTCTGCAGTGACAATAGGCGCGGATGCCAGTCATTATTGTGAGCAATTACCAAGAAGACGGAACCCAAAGCTTAAAAACTAAAAAAGGGAACGAACGCGTATTTTTCAAGGGTGGCAAAGCGCTCTGGACAGGTGAGGAAATTAATCATATGTGGAGGGACGCTGGCATGTTAGGTGTAAGTTTTGAACCAATTTCTCAGGGTTTAACTTGCACTCTGGAGGGGGAGGGGCCGGTGGGTGTGTGTTTCGGTAAACATAACATACAGAGTAAAACGTGATTCAGACTTGTCTAAAGATTTGTCATCTACCCCTCTCTGTCCCTCCCCAGAAGTAACCCATAGATTAATCAGACTGGCACAGCAGGGTACCTTAGGGTGACGCGCTGCATCCACATATTAGCCGACCCTCTTGTTGCAGGTCCTTGCTGGCCCTCGGCAGGGCGATGGAGCCAGTCTGAATCCCAGAAGAAGCAGAAACTTTCACCAGACCAACTAAACTCCTGAAACCAGGGGTAGCTCCTAGCTCCCGGCAGTGTCAAATCTCCCAAACCAAGCCCCGGGCACTGGAGGGAAGAAGCGGTGAGAAGAAGGGGGCAGCAGGTCCGGGCGGGCAGCTCCAGCCGCGGGGAGCAGCGCGCGGCCGAGTCGCTGTCCTTGGTGCCAGCAGAGCTGCTGCAGGGCGGGCTGAGCGGCGCTTATAGCAGCGGGAGCGACGGAGGAAGCTTCAGCCGCCGGAGCCTCCTCCGCCTCCTGCCCCCGCTCCGCCCCAGCCCTGATGGGATGGGAGGAAGCGCAGCCAGAGAGGGCGGTAATTGGCCAGCAGAGCCCGGCCCTCGTCCAATGGTTTCCTCTGAGTCCGCACGGGTGTCTGCTGCTTCTCTGCTTGTCCCAGGCGGGCCGGTGGTCTGCACTGAAGTCGCGCATGTTGTGTCTGTCTGCTCGCGTTTCCCCTCTCAGGTGTCGGTCATTGTACTTGAGGCGGAGCACGGCAAGTGTTTCAGCCCAAACACACAGAAACAGACGCATTTCCATGAAAAGAAGTACCCGAATAACGTGTTGCGCAGGAGGAGAATTATTCACATCTATAAACATTCTCATTTTTTTGTGTGAACATATCACTGTTTTCACTTTTGTATCTTGACTTGTCTTGAGAAAAAGAGATAAATACACATTGTTTTTGACGCTCTCCCTGCTCAGAGAAGATTGACTAGTGGTAGGGTACCACTTGGTGAAAAGTCTACGATTTTTACACTGTTCAGGCAGAGAACCGCTCAAGTTAAGTCAAGCAGAAATTCTCTTGGAATAAATATAAAGAAACCAACTACTTCAAGCGTCCACTCAAACCATCCATATGTGTCTATCAGTCTTACACATTCCTCAAATATGTGAACCCTGAGAAACAATTGTCGTGATATCCAACCGCACATATATCTATTCCTTAAAAAAAAATCGATTTTATTGATACTCATAAAACACATTAAAAAAGATTGTTTTATGATTTTTTTAGTTCAATACAGTGTCACAACTGTATTTACATACAATCGTATTACACACATATACTATATGTAAAAATTATTTGAGAGACAACAAACATGTGAAACGTTAAAAACATCATAAAACCGGTTATCCCAATAGGAATCAATCATTCATGAGAAAGGATGTCCGCCATTCAATAGTTATGTGACACCCCGACGGTTCCTTGAGTATAACTCTCAACCAACAGGGCGTCGACAT
Organism: Lissotriton vulgaris; assembly: GCF_964263255.1. Classification (NCBI taxonomy): domain Eukaryota; kingdom Metazoa; phylum Chordata; class Amphibia; order Caudata; family Salamandridae; genus Lissotriton; species Lissotriton vulgaris. Next base: position 1,722,172,524 of record NC_141689.1, read on the forward strand.
GTTACGGTGGTACTTAAACAATTATTCAACCACCTTCTTCAGGACAATGTAATAAATAGTCTCTCTTAAAGTTGACATCAGTTCATTAAACCTATTTGAAAACACACAAAAACCTTCTGTAGATAAAAAATGAAAAGCAGCACTTTATATGTAAGACTTGCTCAACCCTTTCTAATTCGGCTTTGTGCTTGTCCCGGGATGAACCGAGAGTTGTGTAGTCTTTGGCGCTCGCCACTGGACTTGTCTTAATTCTAAGGCATCAAGCATTGAAATTTGAAGTAGTAGAAATGTAGAACGCATGGCACAAATCCTAAAAAAAGAAGTGGAGCGACTAACCAAGTTAGGCAGTATGCAACTGACATCATTGCACATGACATCTCAGTGCAGGCGCGCAAGGCTCATTGGGCTGAAAGGGCTTCACCCCCCTCTCGTCGTGTGCGGCGCCCAGTGTTATGACAGCTTCCCGGGCACACTCACAGTGGCACCTGAGTACTTCGCAGGTCTTTAAAATAACATTTACATGCTAACAAGGCTTTTATTTTTTTACCCCTTCTTAGAGCCTCTGCATCTCCACTCTGACTATCGCTAGAAGAATTATTCCTCCCCAAAATTTTTAGTAGCCCCCCAGAATGTGGCTCTAGTTGTGCCTCTGTCTCAGCGTGACATCCTGGTGCAGAGTCACGGAAAGTGTCATCACTGGAAGTGACATCACAAGAAGTGACATCAGTTCTTAACACCTCACACATATGTTTCGCAGGTCTATCAGGAGTACTTTTGAGCTCATTAAGAGATTTAACAAATTAGATTTCACATCGGGCTTTTGCCAAAAAATTGACGCATCCCCAATGCAAAATATGAGCCTCAACCTATACATTTATTTTGTAAAAACACTACACGAAAGAAAATGGCAACAATGAGAAATGTGGCAGTAAATCTATTCTGCTTAATTGGTTGCAAAGTCCACATTTTTAAATATCTTAATGCTATAAAAATATAATAATTCTATTTAAAATGTTATTTGTGTAAATACTGGGACAGACCAGCACATTTGACATTCCTACAATGCATGCATATCCCTTACATACAGGGATTAAAGAAAGCAAAAAGCACTCGTCTCTTAAGTATTTGTGAAGAGATAACAAGCTGCGAGCCTTTGCTCCCCCACCCTTGCATCTAGGAGTGATGCTCAGATATCTCCCAGTCAGGCTAGTAGAACAAAAGGTGGCCTGATGGCCCCTTAAATTCACCGTTTGTTATGGGCCCAGCTGGAGTCTGAAATACGAAAGCCCCCTCGGCTGCCTGCAAGTTGCTGCTCTGAAAGAAAGTAGACAATGTGCAGGCGCTGCTGAATGCGTCCCACTTCCTGGAAATAACACCGGGACAAGTTCAGCATATTTTAGTGGAGTCCAGCTTCTTGCAGGGTGGACGGCGACCACCCTGTGAAAATAGTGGGTGGATGCCGTGTACTAGTGTGAATCCCCGTTTTGTGACCTGGTAGAATACCTTAGGTCTAAAAACAATAAAAACAATGACCGTCTCGATCAAGAAATCAGTATAGTTCCGGTCTGCAAAATGCAGACCTTGAGGGAGGTAGAAATCTGGCATAGATTAGCCTTCTATGGAAGGAGAAAGGGACTCTCTTTTGCAGAAAGAAGTCACCAGGCATAGCCAGCATATGTAAGAGCAGTGGGGTGGTGGGGAGTCAAAATATAACTGGATGGGTAAAATGAAATAAAAAATAAATAAAGTCACTTCCCTGGCACTAGCCACATCGCCATCTCTGCAAGCGCAAGGTGAGTGGGTTTATTATTTAATTTTACACATCCCGTTGTCTGTCGACTCCCCCCGCCCCACCAGGGCCCACCCTGCCCTACCGCTTTTACCTGTGCCGGCCACACTTGGAAGTCACACTGTTTTATAGGGTTCTTAACAAAAGTTTTCATACATTCAATACAGTAATACATATATCCCAAGCTTTGAACTAATTAGAATAAGACAAAATAAACACATCACAAGAATATATATTTGTTGTGGCCTCTTTTTTTTTTTACATTTTTCTTTTGTCCTCATATATCTTTAAATATGCTTTAAATTCAAGGATGGGAATTTTCCTCCAATCACAGGTAGCAGGATGTTTAAAGGGGGCTTCCGGTCACTCCTTACAGAGAGATGAAATGTCCTAAGACTCTGGAAGAGCTTCCCTTCGGCTTTATTGTGAGAGGGCCAACCCCAATCTTGATTCTTGAGAGGTGCTTGCGCCACTAGTATCCCCATTCCTTGGGGTTTATTCATAGCACATTTTGTAATCATTGGACCAAACAACACTAAATAAATCCACTCCCGTGCCCACCCCCAAACCCAAAATTTATGTATAGGAAACCCATGTCCTTGTAGTTGAAATGCTATTTTACCATAACTAGTGTCAGACCCCTGAAACCGGAATTTCGATCTAAGTCCCGGAACTCCTCTCTACCCAGCTATCCCAAATTTACCAAATGACAGTTTCATTCCACTTTGTACCAGCTTTGTCCAATTTAGCTACCTTTTGGATAGAATGTATTCATTCATCTTCTGTCGGAGGACATGCTAGAATCCATTTAATGCACAATTCTCTTCGTGCCAGAAATATCAGAGTGAAAAACAATGATCTATGTTTTTTAGGTAGAACCCCTCCCCAGTTAAATCCCTTGGCAGGATCCCAAATATTATAGCCACCATTGTTAATTTTATTTCAAAACCCATAATGTTTGAGATAGTCTTACCTATTTTCTGCCAAAACAAGTATATTACCGGGCAACTCCAAAACATGTGCACCTAATTTGCTTTTCCTTCACCACATTTTGGTTTCTTCTTAATTTCTTGACTTCCCATTTTCGATAGTTCCTTGGGTGCCCAGTAGGCATTATTTACTGTGAAGAGGTGATTTTTTTTAATGGTGCAGCATTCACATATGACCATAAAAAGACATAGATACTTGCCCGATTATATCGAGATCCTCGTATGGCATGGCCTTCTTCCAAGACTCATAGCATGAGACCTGCGTGTCTTCTCCATTTTGGGCTAATAGCCAGTACCACTCTGCTACTTCTTTAAGCTTTGTTTTATAGCTGCAATTTTTTGATGAAAGTCCCAAATTCCCTTGTAACTCTTCACCCATAGATCTTGCCCAGCTGCTCAGATAGTATTTGAACTTCGAAACGGAGTCCTCACACACCACCGAAAAATGGGACCAGGAAATCAGTTTTGCTTAAAAAATCAGCTGTCCCCAGGTTGTAATACCGCACGTGCGGAGGGGGTTACGAGAATGTCTTCCAGACATAAGGGTGTTCCGGGGGAATCCCAGACAGGGGCTGCCTCATTGTAGTATGGAATTTTTAGAAGACATCTAACGTGGTACCAAAGCTTTATGGCAGAGACAAGCATCTTTAATTGAACCTTTTTGAAGTATTTTGGTTGTCCAAATTTGAGTAAAAAACACTCCGCTTGTTAGGAAATCTCTGCAGTAAGGGCCTTATAGAGTGGAGAGAATTTGCTTTCCAATAATAGCTGTCAATTTTTTTTTACGTGGAAAGCGCAAAAGTATAAAAATAGGTCAGGGGTTGCTATACCGCCGTAAGCTTTTTTCTTCCTAATTTTTTTCAGGGAAATTCTCAGATTTTTGTTTCCCCAAATAAAACTTGAAAAAAGTCCCTGCACCTTTTTAAACCTTGCTTTTGAAAAGTCTAGGGGAATATAGTTAAACAAAAAGGTGTATTTTGGCAAGATCGACCTTTTCAACAAGTTTGATTTACATAATAGTGAAAGTGAGAGTCCACCCCATGATTGCAGCTGCGATATAACTTTTTTGTGACTTTTTAAAAATTAACCATTGTAATTCTTTCAATAGTATGGACTATTTGAATACCCAGATATCTGATTTCTTTTTTTTATACGTACTCCTATAATTAATATTCCATTTCATTAATTCCGTTTTTTGTTGGTTAATACTGTACTCAGAAACCTTGCCAAAATTCTCTAATTTAGACCATATCTCTGGAAGAGGTCTTTTTAGATCGTTGGTGTAAATTATGAGATTGTCTGCGTATAGCCCGATTTCTTTTACCCAGCCGTTACAACTGAAAGGGATGATGCTTTGGCACTCTCTCAAAATACATGCTAGGGGTTCAATATAGATTTTAAAAAGTAAAGGGGACAGGGGGACACCCCTGCCTAGTACCCCTGCCTAGTACCCCTACCTATTTGAATTGACCTTGTTAATTTCCCATTAATTACGATTTTTCCCGTAGGGTTTTTGAAAATGGCTTTAATTGCCAACAGTAGATTTTCGCCTAAGTCAAGATGTTGAATTACTTTAAACAGGAAAACCCAGCTGACCCGGTTGAACGCTTTGGCAGCATCGAATGTCATTGCTGCCAAAGGAATTTTATAGGTCTGTGCCATGTCTATCGCTGCAATTAAGTCATGCGTCAATTCACTAAGTTGTCTCTCTTTCATGAACCATTTTTGGTTTGGGTGTATAAGGCTACCCAATACTTTATTCAGGCGTTTAGTGATTATCTGGGAATAAATCTTATGATCGTAATTTAAGAGTGAAATGGGTCTATAGGACTCACAGAGTCTAGTTTTTTTTCTGGTTTTAGTAACATTGTTATTGTGGCCTCATCCCATGAGGCCGGGAAGCTCAGACCTTCAATGAAGCAGGAATTGAAAAGCTGAAGGAGGAAAGGAGCCAGTTCGTCCCTTAGACTGATATAAACTTCCTTGGGGATTGAGTCTGGGCCAGTTGCTTTCCCCCTTGTTAGAGAGCTGATCGATTGAATTATATCTTCTTTAGATATGGGAAGGTTTAGTAGTTGTTCTTTTTGCTCACTATGTAGGGAGGGAAGGACTATGCCTTACAGGAAGTCCTCCATTCTAGCTTCCTCAAGAGGTGTCTCATCAGTGTATAATTCTGAAAGAACTGGACGAAGGCCTCTTCTATTTCAGAATCCTCGGAAATGATGTTACCAGTACTCAAACATCGGTGGTCCCTAATCCAGTTTCTTATTTGGTCTACCTTGGTTTTCCACACCAAGAGTTTACTACAACCCTCACCGTACTCATGATGTGATAATTTACTGGCATCCCACTTTTTTTAATGCGATTTTATGTTTTTCAATTTTTATTTCTCTAAGAAAGATAGAATTCCCCTGATCATGTTCTAGCTGTCCCTGCAACTTCTGAATATCTGCTTCTAACGTTTTGGATTCCTCTTTCGTCTTCTTGGCCTGGAGGAACGATATAGCTGTTAAAAATTCTTTGTCTCCCCTTTCACTTTTCAATTACTTAACTATCCTGCAGTAATACTCAGTTAATTGTCCATCTCCGCAGGGGAGAGCTTACTCCCGCTTCCTGTTCTAGTATAACTGCCGAATGATCAGAAAGGTGTTCCGGGACATGTCTGATTGAATTGATGTTTCTGCTTAAAGCAAAGTGGTTAAGAAGAAATCTATTCTGGAGCAATGTCCACACTTTTTATTATAAAATGTGAATTTGCCCCGATTGTCTTATGTATTTAGACTTCTCTCTCCATATGCCCATTAGCCCGATGTCTGACATTAATTGTCTCAAGGCCGTTCTCATTTTTTGAGTATTGGAACCTTGATGTAGAGTCTTGCTTTGGATCAAGGACCATATTGAAATCCCCCCAATTATGATCTGATCATTTACATTTACTAGATGGTGAAGTAGAGTCTATAGGGTGGCTGGGTCGTCTATGTGTGGCCCATAGTAACTTACAAAGGATATCCACATATCATTTATCTTAACTCTGGCAATGACCCACCTCCCCCGAGGATCAACCAAGCATTCCCCTGCCATAGCCTGGGCCGATTTTTTTATTAAGATGGCAACATCTTTTACTGTGCAAGGTTGTGTTGTACAGACACAGTTTCAATCCACTTTTGCTGTTTTACAACCCCCTCCCACTCCTCTTTGAGTAAATGTGATTCTTGAACGAAAATAACATTACACTCTGACAATTTTAAATATTCTAGTATTCTTCTCCTTCTAGAGGGAACCCTTAATCCGTTGACATTCCAAGACATGGTTCATATTTTATTTATTTTTCCCTTATTCATGGGGGCCGGCCCAGGGCATACTGAAGACCCTACCATCATTTATATTTTACCAAAGGCCTCCAATGCCTGCATACTCTTGACAATAAAAGAATAAATGAGGACATTTAAAAAAAAATTCCACTTGTTCCCCCACCCTGTGCATGATATTTTTGATTTTAGCTTTTTATGTGAGAAAGGGTGAACCCTCCCTTACTTCTAGTAGAGGTGAGATTGTGTAGCTCTAGTTTTTTTTGGCTCTCTCTCTGAACTGGCACGAAACACATAAGCACCTAAATCTGTTCACTTGGATGTGCTCTTTATTTTCTCAATTAATGCATTGCTGTGGCTTCTTGCTATATTATGCATTCTCCCCCCAGTCTTGATGTTTCCTGCTGCTCATCCAGTGAGTGAGGTCATTGTATAGTTGGAATGTTGAGAGTGTTTCTGCTTGGATGAGTGCATAATTGGAGTGAGAGGGGCGAGCAGCAGGATGCAGCTCCTGGTGGGGTTTTAGCTGTAACCTACAACTAAGCTAATTAACTTACATCTATATAGCGTACAAGGACCCATCTTCAGTGTATCCTGTTTATAACAACATTCAGTAGATTTCTCATAATTATACCACATGAAGTTTCCCATGAGCAAGTAATCTACGCACAGAATAGAAATCGACACATAGAACCAGGCTTCTCTGGAACAGCTGAGGTTTACCTTGAATCAGTACACATCATTCAGAGCATACTGTGAAAGTCGTCGTCTGTCTCAGCAAGGTACATAGGACTTATATTCTAGTGGGACATGAAAAAACAAACCTACTTATGTGATACAATGAAATGTCATAGAAAAAGATGACTTCCCTGGCCTACTTTGCCGAAAGTAAGCTCAAGTGGGAGTTTCTATTACAATTAAGCATTAATTAGGAAAACAGATTTTTCAGCATCAAGCTCAAAATCTTTGAATGTGTCACTCATGAAGAGATTTCTAGCACTGTTACGTAAGAAACAAATGAGGGGCCCAATTCACAAAGGTAAACTTAGACATTTGGTCTAAACTGAGACCAAATTCTAGGTTTACGACTTTGGGAATTCAGAAAGGGCATTTATGAGTACTATCTTTATGTTCGCACTCGGTCTGGAACTCCACCCCGAGTGTGGACATAAAGATAGTATACGTAAATGCCCTTTGTGTATTCCCAAATTTGCAAACTTAGACATTTGTTCTAAGTTTAGACCAAATGTCTAAGTTTACCTTTGTGAATCGGGCCCAAGGTATTTTATATTTGAAAGGTGAGAGTCTCTAGCTAGACAAGAGAATGAATCAATTATCAGTAGCAGATATTTCCTTTTGTGGACGTTTTTGAATAATATTTAGACAATTAGGAAGACATGGTGCACTTCTGGTGTGATCTGGAATGGCATTTCATAATTTGTGGAGCATTTCCAGTCAAGGATTTGGCTATGGTAGCTCTTTTTTGGGTGTGGCATGACAGCACAGCAGCCGCCAGACCTTACATGATCAACAGCAAGAGTTTTAAGAAGTACTACTGGGAGAGTGGCTTTGGCTCCAGACACATTTTGGTCCATGATTTTTAAGAATGGATTGATATTACACCATGTGTGAGATGGATTCTCACATATTACTATGGTAAGCAAGAATTTTTGGTGGTGGAAATCTGCTCTGATACATCGTGGGGGTAGAAGGTATGCAGTTTGACAATCCTTTTTAACCGCCCTTAGGTGAGTTGTATATTGTGTTGCCAACTCTAATTTTATACATGTGCACAATATTATAACTGTTTGCCTGATGGATGGCTGCCTTTTTGGAAAGCATAAGAGCTATACAGTAGGCCTGAGTTGGTTATGCTGGCATGCTAACAATTAAGGAATTGCGGCTGATTGGTTAATTGGAAAAAGGTACATCAGCTACCATACTCTGATTAGTTTATTATGAACTATATTTATTTGTGAAAAGCATATTTTAAAGCTAATAGGCATTTATGGATGGATTGCTATTATCCTCTGTTAAAGTCGCTAGATAAGTATTTTGTTACAAGATATCACAGATTTTAATAATAAGCAAGGTGTGCACCCTCTGACATACCATTTTGATAGAACATTTGCACTGTCTTAATCGTTGTTAACCCTTCTTGCAAAGGTTTGTATATTGTTTTTCCCACTGTAATTAGGTACATATTTGCAACTTTATGTCTGACTGGTCGTTGTCTTGTAGGAAAGCTTACATTCAATTCAGTCTCTGATGGTGACAACAGGGACGGCTCCTCCATTAGGACGGAGGAGCGTCGCCCCACTGCTTTCTCGCAGTGCAAGATACAGAAACTTTAAATCATCAAGGTTCCGTCACAGTCTGCCCGTTCATTAATTCACCCGAACAGGCGGGGAATTAATGCCGCGTGGGCGGAGCAGCAGCTGCATGATGGAGCCATGCCATCATGAGCACACGCCGGCCTTGGCTCATGACGGCCTGGTTCCGTCATAAGCACGGAACGGCTTAAAGCCAAAAGGCATTGATGGCTGGATTGTTATTGTACTCTGGCAACTTCTGTAGGTAGTTATTTTGGTACATGGAATCCACCATATTGCAGTAGTAGACAAAGGTTTTGGAGTTGCCTACCTTACTCTTTTTTTTTTAGTTTAGGAAAGATTTATTGGAATGATTTAATCAAAAAGCTAAATGTTATAACACATGTCTAATATCCGAGAAGAAGGATAATATAACATAGTAATGCAGAGTAATACAATCAAAGCATTAACCAATATATTTCAAATATAAAAAACACTGCATTTTACATTCTACGGACAGAAGAGTGAAAGAAAAATGTAATGAAAAGTAGTGCCATAATAAAACTGCATTTTATATTTTGCATTAAGAGAGGAAAAAAGATACAAAAAAGAAAAGGAGGAAGGAAAAGGAGATAAAAAGCAAGTAGTAAACGTAGTAATACAAAAAATCAAATATGCCAGAAGTAGGCATTATGTAGAATGATAACAGCAAATAATAACTTTTTAATGTTATAAACTATAAATGAAAAGTTCAGGGCGGTTGGAAATTAGGATTGCTGTCCCACATCTGTGCAGGGGGAGTAGATAAATGCGTGGTAAGAGGTGACCAAGCAAATATCCTTCTGAAGAAGTTGAAGTGTAGATGATGCAGATGCTCTGTCAAGTCTGTGGTGGTGGCAGAGTAAATCCCACCATAAATTAAAGATTACATGGGTATAGTCTTTCCAGTTAGACGTAATGATTTGAAAAGCATCAGCAATAAGTAAATCCACAAATGTGTCCAATTTATGAGCACCAATCCAAGTAGATGAGGAACTGCCCAAAAAAGTAGATATGATGTCAAAATGGAAATCAACAGAACATATTGTTGACATTATTATACAGAACCTCTTCCGGAAGAGATAATATGAGGGCACGGAAAAAATGAATGCAAAAACGTGCCAGGTGTGTTTGCACAGATCCAACATGAGTTTTACAAGCTATTTTTACAAATAGAGATAGGGATTAAGAACAATCTATGATAAAAATAGTATAAAGTTTGTGTAGTGCTAGCTTTGCATGAAGTGTGATGTATTTTTTGACACATGAAATTCAAGGTTTGAGTAGAAAGAGACTGTTGTAATTCTGATTCCCATAAAAGTTCTATTTTGCAATTTGGACGATTTGGTAAAGAATAGTGAAGATATTTATATATATAAGAAGCCTTAACGGGTGGGGAAGTATTAACTGAGCTGGAAACAGATCGGGTGTAGAGCACGGAGGTTATGAAAGAAAATATATTTGTTGTGTGAGGAAATTTCTTATTGATTCATATTTAGAGTGAAGGCAGTTGAAAGGCCAAATTTGGGGGCCGATTAGGATGGCGGACGGATTGCCCCCGCCATGCTGGTGGTAGCCACCGCCGGCCCAGCGGGGGCAATCCATCCGCCATCCTCACAGAAATGACTCCCCCGCCACATTAGGATGGCGGGGGAGTCCGCGGCGGATGGCAAGACCGTCTGCCGCTTTTCCGCCGGTCGCCTTTGCGACCGGAGTGAAAAAGTGCTTACATATGGTGGTGGTGTCCGCGAGACACCGCCAACCATATTATGATGCCGGCGGTCCTATGCCTTTCCATGGCGGCATTGCCGCCATGGAAAGGAATACAGTTTTTGCTTTGGGGACCTGTTGCGGGCCCCCAGGGTGAAGGGGGGTGGGGGGTGCACATGGGGGTACCTATGGTACTCCTCTGCATTTCAAAGTACAACATGACAGGCACCGCGTGGGGCCTGCCATGTTGTGCTTTGAAATGCACAAGATGCATTTTTAGCATTGCGGTGGGCGGTGCTTTCAGCACCGCCCACCGCAATGTTAAAAATGCGGGATGCTCCTGCCACTGTGGCGGGTGCATCCTAATTCAACGCACGGGACCTCCGCCCCTGTGGCGGACGGTCCCTTCCTACGACAGGATGGCGGACAGACAAAGTCCGTCCGCCATCCTAATCGGCCCCATAGTTTGTAGATCAAGCAAGGCATGTGTCTTGTAATAAATGTTTGACCTGAATTATTACTTTTGCAACCCAATCTTTCCAAAAATAGTGTAATTTGATATCCTAATACATTGATGTGTGCCATAGGGAGGATTCTGGGAAAGTATAGAGGGGTGTGAGAGACTTGGTGAGGATCAGAAATAGATTGGAAATAAAAGGAATGATGGTGGGTGATACAAAAGAACGTGGAGGATGGGGAAGATAAGCCAAGGACTGGAAAGGAAAAGGGAAAATCAAAGAATCTTCTAAGAGACGCCAAACCGACTAAGGTGTTTCACAAGATGAATGAATGTGAGAAAAAACTTGTTTAATCAAGAAGGACGAATGATACTGTCGCACATTAGGAATGTTGATACCGCCCTTATCTTTGGCTTTGCACAAAAAGGATAAAGAAATATGTGGTTTCTGTCCATTCCATAAAAATTTACGAAGGAAACCATTAAGGGACTAAAAAAAAATTCAAAGGGATTTTGAGTGGTAGCATAGATAGATAAAAGTTAATGACAGAGAGCATCCTCATCTTTATTGTTTCTATACGTGACCTACCAAGATAAATACAGAGGAGACCAGTTCTGTGACATAGAAGTATTTTTTGAAGGGCATCATCTACATTAATCTGGATGGTTTTAGTAATAGAAGAGGAATATTTGATCCCTACACATTTCATACAATTAGAATTCCATTTAAAACCATTTCCTGCACACATTTCTTTTAAACAGAATTTATTTAATGGGAGGACTTCAGATTTTCTCAAATTTAGTTTGTAACTCGATACACTGGAGTAGGTGTTTAAGAGATTGGTTAAAGCAGGTATGGAAGTTAGTGGGTCAGAAAGACATAGAGTAATGTTGTGTGCCTGTGAAAAAAGTTCAACCTTGTCTACTTCCACGTTGAAGAGAAAAATAGGGAGACTGAGTGCTGTTAACATGAACAGAAGTAGTTGGAAAAGAGTAAAGTAGACTGATATATTGCAAAATTCTAGGGTCAAAACCATGCCATTTAAGAGTTCTCATCATAAAATGGCAATGTATGCAGTCAAAAGCTTTCTACGCTTCAAAAGTGATAGTGGCTATTGGGGTAGAACTTTTTGAGGCAAGGTGAATAATATTTAGGAAGGCTCTTGAGTTATCAACCATAAGACTGCCCTTAACAAACCCCATTTTGTTCAATCCCAATGAGATCAGGGATAAATTGGTTAAGTTGAAGAGCTACAATGTAGCAAAAATCTTGCAATCCAAATTAATAAGTGAAATAGGTCGATAAATAGCACAGGAAGAGAGGTCTTTCTCTTTTTGGGAATCAAACATAGAATTGCATCTAAAAAAGTACCTTGAGCCTCATTATTGAGAAGAAAGTATTGATACAGAGAGAGGTGAGGAAGTAAAATATGAGAGAATTGTTAATAGAATTTGGTTATAAAACCGTCCGGCAGGGGGCTTTATCTTTAGGTAATTTAGCTAAAGTTGACTTGAGATCTGCTAAGGATATATCTTTATCAAGTATGGAATAATTTTGAAGTAGATGAGAATGAGGAGGAAGAGACTCAATGAACGAGTCTAGAGTAGGAGCTGAATAAAAGAATTCCGGTGTGTACAAATTCTGATAAGAGTCTGTAAAATTTTGTAAAATGTAATCGTCCTTAAGATGATTTACCCCTTTGTCATATATAATATTTGCTATTTTGGATATTTGTGTTTTTACTTTAAGGTAGCTCATCAGCAGCTTATCTTCTCTATTTCTTCTTCTATAAAACTTAGAGTTGATCTTTAAAGCACACCAGAAGCTTCCACAGTTGATTTTTTTTAAATGACTGATTGGCTTGAATTCCAAGTTTAAGAGTGGTTTCATTATTAGAAGAGTAATATTCATGCTCAATTTTTTTTTAACAAATACGTGTAGAAGCTCAGATTCCTTAAGAGATTGTTTCTTTTTAGCTGAAACATAATCAATAATATGACCTATAGCCCATGCCTTAAAGGCCTCCCAAATAATGTGAAATAATAGATCTGGAGTAATATTTAAGTCAAAATAGTCCTTCACAAAAGTTTTAAAATTATCTTGAAAATATTGATCTTTCAAGAAACAGTTTTTAAAATGCCATCTTTTTGGTCTAGAGGATGCAATTGACCCTTCCATATCAAAAACAGGTGTGTCATCAAATATTAAGAATTCTGCATGAAATAACGCTGGAAGTAATTGAGGTGTTATGAAAATATAATCAATTCTACATTTAGAATTATGTGTGGGGGAGTAAAAGGTGAATTCTAAGTTCTGTGGATTATAAATGCTCCATGCGTCTTCCAAGCTTCTAGACTGTATAGCATTTTTGAATGCAACTAATGGGCCTGCAGCACTGATTGTGCCACCCACATAGGTAGCCTTTTAAACCTGTCTAAGACCTGCCATTGCACGGCCTTTGTATGTAGTTCACTACCACTTTGACATGGCATTTAAAACTACTTGCCAAGCTTTAAACTATTCTTTTATTATATATTCGTAACCCCTAAGATTGGCACTAACTAAACCTAATGGCAGGGTGCCATGCAAATTAAGGGTAGGACATGTGTGTTTAATCTTTACAAGTCCGGGTAGTGACAAACACCCAAATTCATTTTTCACTATTGTGAGACCTACCCCTCTCACAGGATGGCATTGGAGCAAAGATGGCGGCGTCAGGCTAGACGCCGATAGCAGCTCCTGGACAGGACAGCGGAGCATGCAGAGATTCATTTAGCGAGACGGATGCTCAGTTCTCCAAAATCGGTGGCAGACATGAAAGAGAACTAAATACCTGGTATGCGGATTGAAAAGCCAAAACCCCTACCTCTCGAGGGTCTCTCCTCACAGGGAACGCCACACAAACTCACGCTGCTAGCATCCGTGGTTGGACTCGCCGTGCTCAGGTTGCTGATCGGCGATCATAGAGCTACGCGTGCACTGCGCTCCCTCTGCCGGCTGGCAGTGGCGGTGAATTCCGTGAACTCCGCGGTGAATTCCGATGCAAGCTTGGAGGAATCCGTGACCAAGACGGACATCCAGGGACCCGATCAGAGTGAATCTGCCTCACAGCTACTAATGGCCCCAAAAAATGCAGCAGCGGTAGCAGCAGCGGCTAAGACGAGGGCTGCACGTCAGGCGGTGCGGGATCAGGAATTGAAGCGAGGCATTACCAGTGGGGGAGCGCCAGGGCAAGGAACACTAACAGAAGCAACATTGGGGGCGCCTGACAAAACAACGGAGAAAACGCCGGCCAGGAAAGGGGCTTCTTCTAGCAAGTCGACATCAATATCCCATCCTGCTAAAAATTAAAAATGCCTCTTCAACTATTACTACAGTGGCTACAATGTTTCGGGCCGTTAATCAGAGAACAATGACCAAGGAGGCACAACAAAACGTCACGAGTAATGGAAAACAGCAAGCGGCCCCCCCCAGTGAAAATGGCAGTTCTTCAGCAGACTTTGGGGGTAAAGGTAGTGAGAAAGCAACAATAGTAGCATTGGATACAGTAAGCCCCGCAATCCCACTACAGCCAGAAGTTAATGAAGTGCTGAGCCAAATTGAGGTGCAGAAAACACAGGAAGCACAACTGGAACCTAATAAAGTGGCCATATCGCTGACCAGCGGCGTGGTCGAGAGACTCAGTCCGGGTCTGGGTGCGGGGCAGGTAAGCCATACTATACCTACTACTACTGTATCTGAATCTGAATCTACACTGAACAGTTCTGGTATCAATACCCAGGTGAGGGCAGACCACCCTAACGAGAACTATACAGATAAAAACAATCTAGTACAAAGTGTAGATACAAGTAACGGCACCCAACAACATCTCACTCAACACAAGGTTACAGATCCTTCGACTTGTGCTTTGACTTGTGCTGAAGGTACTGAAAATAGTCTGAGCATAGAAACTGTCGGACGGACGGTTGGTCGGACAATTTAGAGATACACAGTAATCCATCACTAGAGACTGAAAAAGTTACTGGAAAAACAACTATATTAGAAACCTCACTCTTGGATGTAACTCATAAATCTCAAAGAGGGGCCAGCTTGGGGTCAGAGACGAAGGAAGGGGAGACCCAAAAGCCTAACGAGATAGTTAATCCTGATCTAGAAACCCCACAAATTAGCTCTACAATTGACCTGCATCCTGTTGACGCTATAGAGGTTCTAGAGATTGATAAAGACATAACTGACTTCTACTCTTTCTCAGAAGATATCAGTTGGTCAGGAGATACTGATGAACTAGATGAAGCTGATGAAGCTGATGATCTGGAGAACGAATCAGATTCCAACTTAAGTTCAGATTTAGAACTTAACCCACCAAAAGAACAGCGCGACAAGAAAAAAAGAACAATACTCAAAAAGAAAAAATCAGGACACCATGGAGCTAATGAACTATCATGGGATTATACCCCAACAGTTTTGGCATTGAACCAAAACCATTCTCCGAATCCAAGAGCTCAAAGTCTAATGTTAGAGCAGAACGTAAATAAAGAAACTATGGAGGACTCAGGAACTACCCTAACGCAAGTCATGGAGACGGTGCTACAGGCCATAGCATCACATTGGGAAGAAACCTCTAAAGACAGCCGCAAAGCACGGGCCGGTCTACAAAAGGTTCAAGGGGTGGTTCGTAAACTGTCAAAAACCATGGGAGCATTTACTGAGAGGCTAAATGATATAGAGGACCGCATAGTGGTCAACGAGACAGAGGCTGCTGCAACAAATGAGCGACTTGAAACTGCAGAAGCACAGGTTCAAGACATGAGGTGGAAGCTTGAAGATTATGAGAATAGACTCCGCAGAAATAATTTACGAGTACTTGGAATTCCGGAAAAAATGGAAGGCGAGGATTGCCGCACCTATATAATACAATTATTCCGAGACACCCTGCCTGAGTTAAACACCTGGGACTGGGGATATGAGGTGCAGAGAGCACATAGGGTACCAATATCCTTAAAACCCACAGCACCTACAGGCAAATACCCTCGTGCTATTCTGGTATATTTAGGAAATTTTCTACTTCGCCAGGCCATTGCAGAGAAAGTTACTCCTGATAAACACCGGAAAAAAGACTCAATCTCATACTTCGTGCGCCCCGATTTTTGTCATTGGACTGTAGAAAGGAGGTGGCGGCTCAGACAACTCATCAAACGTTTTCAAGAGAAAAAAGCAACAGTATATTTGAACAACCCTGCAAAATTGAAAGTGATACATATGGGACAAACAACATTTTTCACGTCTGAAGTAAAAGCTAAGGAGTATCTAGAGAGCTTGTGAAAAAATAAAAATTAAAAAAACAACTAAACCCACATAAGAACTGGCAGGAAGGTAACTAATATAAACTAGGGACTGAAAGATAACAAACCCATCGAGTGTACATGGTCTAATATGCATTAGCCTATGTTGGTGTAGTTGAATATAAGCTGTGGGACTTGAAAATAGGAAAATGAGGAAAATGAATAAGTACAACTTGTAAACCAATAATTTTCTATTAATCTTTCCTCTTTCCTTTCACTTTCCATGTTTCTCACATACTAATATTCTCCTATCTTCTCCTGCTTAGATATGCTTATAATTGATAAAAATTTACTTTCTTATTTCTACTTTTCTATCTGTCTCCGATAAAGTTACTAATGCACCTTAAAATTGCATGCTTCACTAGTCCTGCTTGGAGTAGGCTAAATCCATCACTACAGACTCCAATGGAGTCTCATTGCTCACTAAGGGAGGGTAAGGGATGGTGCAGGGGAGGAATGTGGGGGGGGGTGGCAAACAGGGCACACTCTGTGCACCTGGTTGGGGGGTGGGAGAGCAAAAAAACAAAAAAAGAGCAAAATGACACTTGAAGGGGAATGCAGGCTGATAAATACTGACTCAAAAATAGCGGTACCAAATGGGTAGATTAAACATAGGATGTTGGAATGTCGCAGGGTTAAACGATAGAAGCAAGAAAGCTCAATTATACCAGATAATCACCCAGAGCACTTGTGATATCCTCTGTTTACAAGAAACCCATATTCCATTCGGTGAGATTAAACATTTAAAAATACCCGGCTACCAAATATTAATTACAACAACTCAAACCACAAGAACTAGGGGAGTCGTAATAATAGCAAGAACCAGACTAGGAAGCCCAGTACGTAAGAAAGCCGATAATCATGGACGATGGGTCATAATCCAGTTAGAACTAGGTATTACAATCTGCTCAATCTATGGCCCTAATCTTGATGACCCCACCCTATTCGCTGAATTAGAAATGGAATTAGCATCTTGGCCAAGTAGCTTGATTCTTTGTGGTG
Source organism: Lissotriton vulgaris (assembly GCF_964263255.1). NCBI lineage: Eukaryota > Metazoa > Chordata > Amphibia > Caudata > Salamandridae > Lissotriton > Lissotriton vulgaris. The sequence goes on from NC_141689.1 coordinate 1,722,189,473, forward strand.
ATTTTAATTTGGCATTTAATCAAAATTTGTCCCCCCAGAATCAATATAGGTACTCTGGTCGGAAACCACGGGTGTTCAGGGCCGTATCAAATTTAATTCAAACCCACAACCTACAAGACATCTGGTTGCTTAAAAGGGATAAAGATCCTGGTTACACCTTTTTTTCTTACCCACATCGTAAATATGTCCGTATCGATTACTTTTTTGCAACTCCAGATATTGCCTCAAACACCCTGATTGCTAAAGATCCGAAAACAATATCTGATCACAATGCCTTATATATAACAACAGAAATACCGGGGTATAACAGGGCCCAAACACAGTGGACATTTGATGGGAAATTATTAGCTAATCAAGAATACATAACCCACATAACCCAATGGACAAAAGAATTTTTTGATGCAAATCAATATAGTGCATCTAGATTCATAGTCTGGGACAGTTATAAGGCGGCACTCAGGGGGGAGACCGCCACATTCGTTGCCTCTCATAAGAAAGAACAAAAGAAAATTCATAACCAACTAATAAATGAATTAACGCAACTAGAATATAAACATGCCAATCAAATGCAACATAGGGAGCATGCTGAGGAAACCCTAAGAAAGATTCTAGTGATTAAGGCAGAGTTAAATAACGAGTTAACTACTAAAGCTGCTGAAATTTATCAAGCTCACCGAACGAAATCCTATGAGGTGGGGGAAAACGTTGGAAAACAACTCGCTTTAAAAACACGGCAGACTCAATCCTTTAATACAATAAAATGTATTAAACATAGTGGTCACGAATTTACTACTCAAAAAGAAATCGCTAATTGTTTTAAAGAATATTATCAAAAACTATATCAAAACGAAGATGTTCATACGGCCCAGGAGACTAGTGAGTTTTTAGCCAATTGGCTTAGCGAAAATAATATAACACAAATTATCGATGAAGATGCAAGGAATGACTTAGATAAAGAGATCACTAAAACCGAGGTTGAGCTAGCAATAGCAGAACTTGCCACAGGGAAGGCAGCAGGGCCAGATAGAATACCACTAGATCTATACAAAATACTCGGAACGACTATAACACCATTTCTTCACGACCTATTTCTAGGTATCCAGTGGCACGGAAAATCCCCAGAATCATGGCGTCAAACAAATATAGCAGTTTTCGCAAAAAAGGACAAACCCCCTGAACTAACCACATCATACAGACCAATCTCACTAATTAATTCAGATTCTAAAACTTATGCAAAAATATTTGCCAACAGACTTGGCAAATACATCGAACAGCTAGTATCACCCTGGCAACACGGGTTTATACCAGGCAAGAGCACCACAGATCACATACGCCGAGTGGTTGCACTCTTTGACATAATGAAGCTAGATCAAGGTCAAATGTCTTTAATTTTACTAGACGCCGAAAAGGCCTTTGACCGTGTTTCGTGGCAGTACTTGTGGGAGCTTTTAGCCCTCAACAATATCGGCCCGGGGTTCATAAAATCACTAAAAGCTTTATACGTAGAACCTAAAGCTAAGGTCTTGACGGGCGGTTGCGAGTCTGAAAACATAGATATTCAGAGAGGGACTCGACAAGGATGTCCATGCTCACCACTTTTATTTGCCTTATATATTAATCCTTTGATTACCAAATTATTAACATCACCAAGGATAATCCCAGTTAAAACGAGAACATATAATACTAAAATACTCGCCTATGCCGACGACGTAGCGATCCTAACAACTAATCCTACTGAGGCTATAGAGGAAATAGGAGTAGTTACTAAACTATTCGGCCAGTACTCAGGGTACTCACTAAATAAAGATAAGACGATGGTTGTCTGTACTGATAACACGCAATATATAAGTCAGTATAGAGTCGGAAATGCAAAATATTTAGGTGTTAACATCTCACCAAATACTAACGAAATGATTACACTTAACTACGACCCGGTCATCACAAAAATAAAAAAAGATCTTGTTAGAGTCAATAACCTTCATTTATCCATAATTGGCAGAACTAACTACATCAAAATGACAATCTTTCCCAAATTATTATACCTATTTCGTGCAATTCCTTTCCTTGTTGATAATACCTATATAAAGAAGATAGATCAAGTAATAACATCATTTATTTGGAATTATGGGAAGACAAGAAGGGCTATAACTAAATTAGTATCGCCTACACCTCGAGGCGGATTAGCAGTTCCAAATCTAACTTATTATATGTGGGCAGCCATTTTGCAGCAGATGTCCTTCTTAACTACGTCTAAAATTCCAGAGCAAATAAGATCTCCTCAGTTTATTCCCTCTATCTATGAACTTACACTAGGAGATACTGCACGCAGACTGCTGCTAAGACAAATTGAGCCATCATACTATAAAAAAATTAAATTTAAAATAGTGACAGATGCATTCAAAATATGGAATAAAACTACTAGAATACTATCAATCCCTACATATACCAAATACACACCTTTATGGCGTAGTTCTATAATACCGCAATATCTAAATGATAATGTTAATAAGCGATGGGAAAGTCTAGGCATAGTTACCATTGGCGACTTCTTAAACTCAGATGGCAGAATCACTTTTCATGAGTTAAGTTTTAAATATCAGATCTACCCCACTGACCACTTTAAATTCATTCAAATTTTTACATCAATCAGACAACACATCACAAGTTTAAGCTTACAGTCGTTAACATTATTAGACCTGATGCAAAAAACAACGCTCAGAATTAGTGATATTTATGGGATTTTGATAAACAACCACCCAGATGACCTAGCGAAAATAGAGGAAACCTGGGCTAACAAACTCAATAATCCCAATGTGGATATAGATATGGTGCTACAATTATCCTCTAAAGTTATTCTTGCAAGTAATTTAAAAGCTCAAATTTATAAGACGGTTTGTAACCTATATTATACACCAGCTAAACTGTTCTCATGGGGTAAGGCTAGTCATGATAAATGTCCTAGATGCGCGATCGGTCCCGCAGATTTAATTCACATGTTCTTCGAATGCCCTAAACTCGAACAACTAAAAGAGAGTATATGTAAATTCTGGGCTGAAATTTTTGGCCGGGAAATTCCAATATCAGCTACCTTGGTCATATTAGGGTATGATAGCTCTGTAGAACTTAGTAATTCAGAAATGTATATAATTTATTTATGCACAGCTATATACAGGATTATGCTAGCAGCCCGATGGAAGGATACAGAGCCACCTACATTCCAGGGCTGGATGAATAGATTACTCGCTACATACAAGTTAGAAATAGCAATATATAAAACGAGAGGGAAAAAATCCAAAGCCAAAGGGGAAATGATCTGGAATCCTATAGCCAGCTGGTATAATCAGCAGTGGGCCTGATTTTCGAAAGGGTAAATGAAAGGGGGTGAAGGGTATGTTTAAAATTTAAAAAATTTAAAATTAATATCTATTCCAAAACTATGTACTGCTTTGTTATTATTTAGTTATATACTGTTAATCCTGTCACATACAATACATCACAAAGACAATTTATTGTACTATTAAGAGTATCTCCTTATCATGCATAGCCTCAGCGTTCCCTTACAATTTGGGGGAAATTAAAAACCCCCACTTTACTAGAATGATGATATGATGTATGTTAATTACTATGTACTGCTGTAAATGTAAAGTTTGCTCAATAAAAAATTTAAAAAAAAAAAAAAAAAAAGGAAATTCCTCAATACACATTTAAGCTGTTATTCCTGATCAGAAAGAAGTATTTTTTTCATGTTTCATATCTGTGGAATGGTAATGATAAATCCTCCTTCCTGGTGAAGTTGGATTTAACATTACTGCCTTAGAAATGCCACCTTTAGAAAGTGGACATTTCTCTGTACCTACTGTTCCATGTGCCTGACAGCCTATCTCCTATACACGTCTGGGTTGGGTGACAGCTACACTTTGTGCATTCCTTCTAGACAGCCTCAGCACAGGAAGGAAAGGTGTGTCTCAGTAACCATCTACATAAATCTGCTTTTTGATGGCCTTTTTGGTAGAAGTACTGGGTCTCTGACCCACTAAAATCAGACCCTACTGTACTTGTAGCTGAAGCTCTGCCATAAGAACCGCTGTGCAGCTTAAAGGACTCAACTGGACTGCTGATTTGGAAGGCCTGCTTTTCTGTTTGTTGCCCTGCTGCCTGCTGTTTTCTGACTCTGCTGAAGGAGAGCTGGGCACTGACTTCACTCCAAGTGATCTCCAAGGGCTTGTTGGCTTGCCTCCTGTTGCTTGAGACTCAGGAATATCAAAGTCTCTACCCATGCTCCTGCCTATGGCTCACTGGAAGTGGCCAAGATACTTGCAACACAGATTTTGAGTCATCTCCTGCCTCCCTATGGAATAAACAACACTTCAACCCAGTTGCATGAGTAAAATCGGCACATTGTATCAGAAACAGCGCTTTGCCTCCAAGGATCACCACATTGGACACTGTATCGCCACTGCTTCAGCTGTTTAATATCGATACGTACCCTCGACTGTGTGGCAGAATGAGGTACATCGCTCAAAGCCCCTCGATTCTAGCATCCGTCTGCAGAACCAGCTCATCACCTTCACTGCAGGGAGAAAATGTACACATCCTGTACCTGCTAGCCTAGTCATCGACGCATCTCACTGTTTGCGACCAGGAAAGGTTTTTTTGTTCACAGGACCTGCGTGGGTCCTTTAGCCGGCTGGCACTCCATTGCGGTTGACCCGAACTTTGACTTTGCCCCTGTCGAGCTTGACCTAAAGTAACCTTTCAAGCAATACTTGCTTCTAAGCGCTTTACTTCATTTATTATTTAAAATTCAATATCTCAACTTCAATACATTGGATCTTTATCGTTTTGTTAATTAATACAATAATGAATTTTTCTAAGCCTGTGGAGTCTTTTTGTGGTGTATTGATTGTGTTACCATGTGTGTTTGACTGTGTTTGTGCTGTCTCTTTAGATAGGCCTGCCTACTCTGTGCCAAGCTACCAGAGGGTGAGCACAGGTTATCATTTAGTGTGTATGTAGATTACCACAACTAAAGTGGTGGTTACTGTCTGGCCTTGGTGCACACCTCAGCAATCCAGGAATCCCATTTCTAACATTAAGTATATACAAAGCAAATACTTCCATGTTGTTTCTTTACAATTGAATTCTGGGCACACCTGAATGTGCCTGAGGTACTATGGGTTCCTCAGGCCATCACATGTCTAATGATGTGGAGACAATTTATCCTGGGGATTTCTCAAGACCATCTACAACTCTTTTCTTCTTCTTCAGCATTTTATTTTTTGAATTTCTGTGCAGGATATTTAGTATTACATTCCAACTTTCTGCATGGTCAACCTTAAATGTATGCCTTTCTTGCCATTTCTGGATGCTGTTGTTTTAACTCTGTGCACCTTACACTTCCAATCAGGAACAAAGTGTCTGTCTTCAAACTTTAAACATGGTAAAATTGGCTTACATCTGACTAACATATTTAACTTTTTTATAAGACCCTAGTATATGATGTAGAAAATGCACCCAGGACCTGGAAGTTCAAAGCAACCTGTGAAATACAGCACATATGGTGCCATCCATAGACTGGGCCTGTTAAAATTGATCATATGTAGCCAACAATCCTGCTTTCAAATCTGTCAAAAAAAGAACTTTTAGGCAAGTGGCAAACTCTGCTTTTAAAAATGATTAAGTCACCTGAAGGGACACCTTGATGCATACAGGGTAGCGTGCCTAATATGTAAAAGTGGAACATGTGTGAAACTAAATATGGCATGCTCTTCAAGTGATTAGTCCTAAAGCTATTTTCACTAGCAGGGCTGTACCTGATTCTTAGAAAATGCCAAAATACAGATTATACATATTAATCTGTAATGTTTAACAGGAAACAGCTACAAAAGTCATTTAAACAATTTTCAATATTTAATAAAAATCTAATTTATTAGTAAAGTCGAATTTTTAAAAAATATTTAGGAACAGTAACTTTTAGAAAGTCACCCTTTACCTGCAATAACTTCTAATTTGCTAATTAGCATGAGCCTGCAACTGATTTGCCAGCTATTGACATTAATAAGGTCTCAAAAATGCTCAAAGAATGGGGAGGTGTTTTGCTTCCCCTTGTCTGACCAGCTAGAGTAGACCTAAGAACTTCAATAGTGTGTAAAAGGCCTCCCTATCACAAGTAAATATAGGGGAAGGCAAACCTTTGTTTCATCAGTCCGACTACGTCCAAACCCTGGGTGAGGCAAGCTACCCCAGAATTAGCTTTGAGTGACAACAAAGGAGGGGGCTATTCATTTCACTGCGCACATCTGCAATAGTGCAACTGGAACTGCTAAAAAAAAGTGGTGATGCCCCAGGCAGCATTTACTCCATTGAAAGTGGTGATGCCCCAGGCAACATTTACTCCGTTGGTTAGGGTGGGGCCAGAGAGACACAACAAGCTGAAGGCTACTTTTTTTCTTGGTGACCTGATGTCCAGTCAAACTGGACAAATTGGACTTACACAGGACTTTGCAGAACCAAGCCATGAAGTCCTATGATTCCCCCTGTAAGCATGGAGCCTTAGGAGAAAAGATCAGGAAAAAGGGACTTACCACCACAAAGCCCAGGGACATAGAACAATTCTGACTTGCAGTCACTGGATAATGTTAGCCAACCACCAAATTCAAACTGAAGAAGGCACAACTTCGTTGGGCTAAAGAAACAGATTCATATCGCTTAAAGCTTCCCCACAGAAACAAATCCATTTCAGTGGGCCCTCAGAGAGAAGGTATTCGACTCTGAAGAGCACTCTTTGGATACAGCCTGCCACCTTGTTCTGCTGGAGAAATCCAAAGTTTTCTTTCAGAGATTGATGGCCCACTTTAATTATTACATTAGTGATGGAGTATCCTAATCATAAAGAACACGGTTCGCCTGCCAAATTTATATGTGAGAGGACTTTAGAATTAATCAAGGTGGAGACTACTCTGCCTCCACTGTGATTAATCCCCTCCCATGGCCCTGCAGAGTAAGGTTGTCAGAGGCTGGGACTTCCAATCCACCCAGCTAATTTCGATGGCTGGAATTACTGGTCCATTTTCACTGCCTGTAACCACCAGAAAAAACCTGGCAGTAAGGGGTAGCGAAAACTGCTTAGTGCTCCCCTTGCCAAGGGAGCAGACTCCCAAGGCGGGGGGAGCATTTCTTTTTTTATTTTCAGGATTTTCTTTTTGAAAATAAAAAAGTAAACAGTTTAATGCAAGGTTTCGTCCCACTGATGGAGCCTTGAACCAAATGGGTCACTGACAGACTATCAGGAACAAAAATATTGTGTGGACAACATTTTGTGTCAAATATATCGAGGACCAAAATATTGAGGAGGTATGTGCAAATAGGTAAGTATACATTTACTAATTTTAATCCCATATTATATAATCATGTTATATCATCAACATACATAATTGTGGAGTGTATATAGTAAAACTTTGCTTACCTTTAGAAACTTTTCTTCACAATATTGTTGTCCTCAATATTCTTGACACAATATTTTGTCCCAACTTATGTTTGTTTCTGATATTCTGTCTAACCACTGCACCAAACTGGAAAATACATTGACAACAGTTCCTGCCAATAATTTGGAAATGACTACTAGAAATATATTTTTCCTCTTTATGACACTCCTGGGAAGGCATAGCATTTTGACTGTTTCCCAGGGTTACCAGTGCAGGTAAATCTGAGAATACGTCAAAAATCCACGGGAGCTGTGTAGGAACACCAACGTACCGCCAATGTAATGCCTTTCCAGGGCAGAGTTGCCGCAACACAGCTATTTGCACTTTGTTGCGTTACTCCAGATTTATGAAGCCACTCTGGGCCACAAAAAACAGCCTTGTGTGGCTTCGTAAATCTAATTTTTGAGTTTTGTTGCACATGCACCATGCTGGTCCTTAATTTTATTTTTTGGAGTTAAGTGGCCTTCTCAGAACACACAACTTACTTCCATCTAATTTGGTGTACATTGTTACTCCTTCCTCATTAGTTAGTAATTATCAATTTTTAACTTTAATTCCCTCTACACAGGGTTCAGACTATTTCTTCTCATATGGTTTTAAATTAATTTAATTAGCTTCTAAAACAAATTGAATATTGGCATTCTTACTTATCGTGCATTTTTCAGCAGGAGCCTGACTTGTATTTTTTCACTGCAGTATCAACAAACTAGGGGACATATGTACAACAGAATGACAGAGCGTGCCATTAAGCAAAACTTAGTAACGCCACACTCCGCCATTCTGAAAATGCAGGGACACCAAATTTACAAAGATACGGTGCATCCCTGTTTTTCCCCAGCGCTGGCGCTAAATTAAGCTGCCTAGCGCCAGCGCGGGTACCCTTGACCCATAGTGCAAGGTTGCCTGCTTTGGGGAAAAGGATTGTTTATGTGCAGGGAGGTGTTCCTTCCTGCACATAATCAATCACAAATGACAATTTTTAAATTCTATGTGTGCTGCATTGTGCAGCACACATAGATGTTGCAAATCGTAATTTTTTTTAATGATTGTTTATATGCAGGAAGGGACACCTTCCTGCACATAAACAATTCTTCATGGTGTTTTGCAAAAACAAGGAGAAATAAAGCATTTCTCCTCGTTTGGCCCTGTTAAGACCAGATTTTTGCTCAGTCCCATATTTCCACCACCATTGTAAATATGGGACTGTGTCAAACTCAAGGGGTGTTGCGGTGGAACTCCCACCACAACACCCATTGCCCACCCCTCTCAAGCTTAGTATAGCTTGAGAGGGTGCGTTATTTACAAGGCAGCATTAAGCCACGTTAAATGACTTAACATTGCCTTGTAAATAAGGCAAAGTCCTGATAGCCACTGGAACATCGTAAAAAGGGACGTTCCTATGACGATTGTGGCTTGTAAAAATGCCGTATGGAGTAAAGATGGAGAGAAGGAAATGTTCTTTTATTAATGGTGCACTCTTTCCAGTCTTGCAAATGCTAGCTCACCTTCTTTTTTATTTTTAAAAGCTTAGAAAGTTTACAGTACATGGTCATCTCCAGTGAGACTTTTTTCAAGGGAAATTAAAATGTGAGTTTTTCCTTCCTCCTTGTATGGCTCAATTGCTGCTTTATCCCTCATTGTTTTTTTCGAATATATTTTACTGTCATTACGTAGATGACAAGGTGGCCTGGAACTTATTTGGGGCATCCTCTTTTTGAAGGCCCTGATCAAAGGGGCAAATACAAGTTATATTTTGATCCCTGTGTGGGATGATTGAAACCCCCAATATGTTTGACCTTGGAAATGTAGATATGCATAGCTCCTGGTATAAAGGTTATCCTGAAATCTAGCAGGGGTATCCCACGACTGATTAGATCCCGAGTTTTATTGGGCCAGTGCTTATCCGTGGACCTCTGCCCTTGGAGTATTGCTTGGTACATTTTTTGATAGGATATTCAAAGATCTCAGAATTTAATACATACCCTCTCCCCTCGAACTTTCAAAACAATGTCAGTATGGTATAAGGAAACCTTTTAGTTTTTGTAAATTTGTCTCCTGACTTCTAATAGGATTCATCCTCCGTTTTTCACGATTAGTTTGCCTCAGAATAGAACTTGGGATGCACATTTTTAAGTCTAAGTTAGTATTATTAGCAAACTCGTCCACTTTTGCATTCTCAAAATGATTTTTTGAGTAGTTTGATTTTTTTTTATAGCTGTGACCTGCTACACCTCAGAACATTTGATAGCATTGGTCCCGGGAGGCCCAATTGAAAAGATGTTTATTGAACTACAGGACAGCTTCATCTTATATTCGCAGAGCTGAGCAGTTGGAAAGACGATCATTGTCAATACGGTCCACTTCTATCTCACAAGGTAAACCAGTTAGGCTGATGAGGAGTTTTCATCCTTACCAGAATGCTTTAGTTTCCATCCCTACCAGAAAGCATCACACAGGACATCAGGGGAGAATGTAGGGGATGAGTTTGTCCTCTGTGGCCAACACTCATCCACCATATTATAAACTCCATTCTTACGCTAAATTCAAAGTTTGCATTTATTTATGAATAACCCTTACAGAAACACGAGTACTATTTGAAAACCATTATTATTCAAATGTTCATGCTAAAATTTGCAACGGGTTACATGAGCAATGAAAGTGCATAATGTTAAAAAACAAAACATTTATATAAAAAAATAGAAAAAGGTTCATCTCTGTTCTGAGTCTCTAGACCTCAACACTTGGATGCCAGTAGCCAACACATCTCAATGCACATAAGCATTCCAAAAACTATAATTAGCGGCCATCAGTCAATGTTCAAATAAGGGGAGAAAAGTGGGACTAGCCCCTTGGTTTAGAGCAGGGGACACTTCTAATGATTTGAATTCACAAGGGCTAACAAAACTTTGAACCTAAGGAGCACCTACCTGCAGTTTGGAATGTCCCTTGAGGTTAGTGGCCCTCAGTGAGACTTTCAACATAAAGTAAAACATTTCAGGGTTCCATATTTGCATAGAGTGTCAGAGAGTTTCATCCTTACACCTGTAGTTTATTGTAGGAAAATGTGTCTTTTTTGAATGATCATACCCATCTTCTTTGGACTGATGTTGCTATTTGTTTTTGAGTCTGTGCATGATTTCTGACCTATAAAAAATGGCGAAATTGGCTATACTCCCAATTGACATATTTAACTTTCCTGAATGCCACTACTATATAGGAGAAAGTGTACATGGGGCCTGTAAGTTAAATGTCATTAGTGGATAGTAGTACATATTGTACTACCAATAAATTGATAATGCAAACCATTCCACCAGTAACTTGCTGTGCAAGTTTAAATTGAAATTTTGACCGGCCTAAACTCTCCTTTTAAAAATTAATTAGGCACCCCATAGTTATCCTTTGAGTGCAATTAAGGCATGATGCCTGTTATTTAAAAGTAGGACATGTAAACATCTAATGTTAAACATATAAACATATCCTTACAGTAAAAAGACCTAACAAGTTATTTTCATTATAACAGGGTCAGCTGTTCTATAGGAAAGCACTGGGAGTTAATATTAAAATTAAATAATGTTATCTACACCTACGAACCAGATAAAAACATCAGTGGGCGTTTTAAAAAACATTTTACCAAAGGTACTTTTAAAAAGGCACATTTTACCGGTCTAATGACCATAGAAGCCCATATGCATGAGCTCCCACCTGTCACCTAAGAGCTGATTAGCTTCTTGATGTGGTGTGAATTGTCTCAGAGAGGTGAAAAAACAGGTCTGGGTGTTGGGAAGTAGCCTGTTCCCCTGACATGATGACCATCCGAACAGTGCCTAGGAATTTTGTTATCTTTATAGGAACCTGTCTTGTCACAGACAGATGTAGCTCACACCTGGGCCTGCCCCCTCTATTGTCCTCCCCCCAGCCAGATTCCAACCCCAGTTGGAGAGCACCTGCAAATAGAACTGTTTTTGAGTGACCAGAGGGGAGGGTTTGTTCATTTATCTGGCCACACCTCTAGGGTCTGAACTGGAGCTCTGCACAAAGGAATAAAGGTTCTGCCATGATTTAAATAGAGAGGGGCAGGGTGGGACCATTTTCAATAGGGCACATAGGGACTCCTGCAAAAGCGAGTAGGGGTACCCCTTGGAACATTTTACTTATTAGCCAGGACAGGACCAGGAGTCACTCCCCCTTAGGCTCCCTCCTCAGAACACCTCTGCACTTGATGAACACAGAAGAAGGACTATACCTGTTTTTTGAGACCTGTGAGGAGAGTACAAAGGAGTGGACCTGCTTCCATTTGTACTCAGGAGAAAGGCGTGGACTCCAAGGGTGAGTTGACTGGCCTTCTCTTAGCTACACAGACATAGAAGCTTCAAAAAGCCCACTTTACTGAAAGAACGCAGCTGACTAGTTTCAACTGGACCTACCTTGGGCTGTGCTGGTGAGATCTAATGGAGTGTGTCCTGGCCACCAATTGCTATTTCTAAGGTCCTGGAATCCATGACTGGTATTAGAGTGTTCTCCTCCTGCCTAACCCTAAAACCTTGAACTTAGAAACGTTTGTCTGGAGAACCATTGTGGAACTGGGAACAACCTGCCAAGCCAATCCCCTGAGGTGCATCACTAGTGGGCCTCACTTCACTGCAGCTTCCTTTACGTTCTTCTCCACAGCAACAAATCCTATTCAGCGGCACCCATGTCGACCGGCATCCAACAATATTGAACAATCTCTGGCTACAGCCTGCAGCCCTGCCCGGCTGAAAGAATGTGACTTCCAGAAAGGAGTCTAATTACTAAAGTAGAAATCTGCACATGACCCATGGCAGCACTCAATGGATCTTGCACCTGGGCACAGACTTCAGACTTTTCCCACTCAGAGGTTTTCCTGCCTTTGTTGTTGGCTTGACAAAGATATCATCCTTTGGCAACCCATCATCAACTACTCCTTCCTTGCATCCAATCTGCTGCATTGCCCTGCAGAGTATTCTAGCTTTGCCGCAAAATTCAATGTCAGAAGGTAACTTTTTGACCAGGACAAACCTTGGCCTCGCAACCTAACCATGCTCCATCCCAGTCGTCTTTAAACCTCACCTTTGTCTCGGCCTTGTGTGACCAGTTTACTGCAGCTGGCAGTTTGCACTTTTTGGCAATACTTTTATTTAAAACTTTAAAAACTCATATTTCTGGTTCCCCATTACTGTATTTTTTTGTTGTTTTGCCAATTTGGAAATACTTTGTTCAATAAAATATTCTCCGTTTTTATAAATTAGAGTGAGATTGTTATTGTGTTGTGGTTTTGTCTTGTTAGCCCTGTCAGCCTTAGGGTGGTCTCCCCCTAACGTTTTGCTTTCCACCCCCATTTTTTGATGATCTCATTTTTTCTAGCTTTAGGACTCTGTGCACATCACTGCTAACCAGTGCTAAAGTAAATGTGCTTCTTCCTAAAAACATGGTAACATTGGCTTTTCCCCAATTGGCATATTTAAGTTACTTGTGAATCCTTAGTAAAGTGGCACTACATTTTTCTGGGGCTTGTAAACATGTCTCAAACCTGCCATGTCTGCCTGTATGTGCAGTTTTAGCTGCTATTTCAGCCTGACAAAAGTAGCCTTTCCTAGGCCCAAACCTTCCTTTTTTTATTACATATAAGTCACCCTTAGTGTAGGCCAAGGACAGACCACAAGGCAGGGTGCAGTGTAATTTAAAAGGTAGAACAAGCAATATTAAGCTGTATAAGTCCTGGTAGTGAAAAGCTCTTACATTTGTTTTTCACTACTAAAAGGCCTACCTCTCCCATAGGCTAACATTGGAGTTACCTCATTACTTTTAATATGTTATGTTAATGTTAAATATATTTTATATAGCATAAAATCACCTTCAGGTCCCTAAGCGCTTTTAGAGAGAGTGGCAAGAATCACTGACCGCAGCTGAAAAAACAAGGCAGCAAACACAAATTACACTGTAACTAACGTCTCCCTAAATAGGAGTGTTTTACGTTGTTTTCTAAATGTGAGGAGGACCGGTTCCCTATGAAGGTGCTCAGGTAGATTATTCCAGATTTGTGGGAGCAAGACAGAAAATGCTCTGCCTCTATTGGATTTGGTGATATATCGGGGAAGGACTGGACGGCAGGCCTCAGCTAATAAACTATAATTTCCAAGTGAGAACAGGTAACCAGTTCATGTTGCTGTCTTTGAAATCGTAATGAAAAATCCAAACTGATAGTGAAGTTGGATTACAAATTACAATTTCGAAAATGCCCCGAAACCGGTCCTGGGATGCTGGTTTCCAGTCTAGGGAGGGCCTGACACTTCGGACTGGACTGTTCCCATTGGGTGCAGGGCCAAGACTGATTTGCAAACGGCTGTGTCCAAACTGGAATGGCATGGGGAGCAAAAAAAAAACAATGGATTAAGGCCCAGATCTCTGCACTGGGGTGAATGTATGACATTCTTCTGCATTCTGTCCATCAATTGTTATTTTTGCATTTGTTACCCCGAGTGGATGGGTATGCCCAGACTTGGGTCCCGTGCTCTCCATGACACTGGAGTCAAGCTATCCTGGCTTATGAGGGGTGATACCCGAAACCGGATGGGATGTTTGTCTCCAGTCCAGGGAGGAACGGACCTGGCAGTTCAGGCTGGACTATTCACATTGGACGCAGGGTCAAGACTGATTTGCATATGGCTGGGTCCAAACTGGAATGGTATGGGGAGCAAAAGAAAGTGATGGATTTAGGCCTATATCTCTGTACTGGGTGAATGTATGACATTGTTCTTCATTTTGTCCGTCAATTGTTCTTTTTGCACTTTAGTAAGCATTTTCCTGCCTTAGCCATATAGTGCCTGTAGCCTGTCTTTGATCACATGAGTGGTTGTAGCCGGCAGTTGGGCTTTGTGTATTGCTCCGAGACAGCCACACACAATAGAGAGCTTGGGTGAGCCTAGATGGGGCATCACTTGCAGGATGAGAGGGCGAATTGGACCCAGCCCTACTTACACCTGAATAGTTTGTGTCCTACCTCTGCACAAAGGGCTGCATACCCCCCTAATGTTAGTCTGGAGTCTGCGCCTCGGAACCACTGCATCGCCCTGACTGTATGACGCATCCTCAAAGGCGGACTTCCCATTGCAAGCTCTTGTCTACAGGATCTTCGATGATGATGCAGCAAGACCTTGTATCGCAGTCTCTCCGCAACTCAAAACCTATGCATTGCTTTGGCTGCATGACGCATCTTCAACTCGGTTTCTTGCAACAGTTCGTAAACCAGGATTTAAGGTACTCTGTTCAGCAGGCCTCACTGGGTCCCTGTAGCCGGCCCTTGCTTCCTTGCAATCGGCCTGAACGTATGACCTTGTTCCGGTTCGGCACAACCAGATATTTACAGTTGGCACTTTTTGCCTTTTGGTGGTATTTTTACTAAAATCTTTAAGTTTGACTATCTCTGGGTCTACTAATTGGATTGTTGTCATTTTGGCCTTGTTTTATTTATAAAAAATTACTCTATTTTTTTAAGTCTGTTATGGGCTCCTTTTGAAGTCTGTGTTCACTGTGTTACCCATTTGAAGTGTTGCAGAAATATTTTATACATTGCCTCTGAGTTAAGCCTCACTGCTCTGTGCGAAGCTACTTGAGGATTGAGCACAGGTTAATTTAGGGTTTGCTTTTGACCTCCCCATGAGAAAATAAATGTGGTTGTTGCTTAAAAAGGGTTTTACCCCTCAATCAGTAACCCAATTTCTTACATGTCTTTTGAACTGTTTTGGTACTTCTAAATGTGTTCTCTTTTGTTTATATGCTTCATTGGAGAATATGGAAAGGCATGCATCATTGACCTTCTGTTAAACAAAATAAATGTACTCTGTAGTTTCAGGCTCACTACTTCCCAATTTCTTTAAATGAAGTGAATGGTATCTATAAAACAAGGGTTTGAGAAGTCCATGCCTCAAGTTCCAAGGGCAGATACTGTGGGCCTCATTTATGAGGAGTGATGCATCGCTGCATGAAAGAAGCGATGCATCACTTTTCAGTGTGCCCTCCTTGTGACACGATGGATGCGTCATATTTACTGTATGAAGCATTATGTCACAAGGAGTTACAGACACGTCAGTATTTGTGACGCATCTGTAGGCGCCTAAGTGACGCATTGCTGGAGTGTCTCACAAAAGTGACGCAACTTCAGCAATGTGTCCTTTCACATGGGGCAAACCCCATGTGAAAGGACTTGTGTCAGTCTTACGCCTGCTGTGAGGAAGGCATAAGATATTGACGCATTTGCGTCCTGGAAGTGGCGCAGTGAAATCTCATAGATTTCACTGCGTCACTTCTACAAGGCTTCCTTGCATGACGCTGGAATACTGTAGCACGGGGGATTACAAAGTGACACAACTGCTTAGATGCATCACTTTGTAACTGGGGCGCAACAGGCGGCATGTGTTACGCCGCTGATGCGTCACAAAAATTGGTGCAACGCTGTGCAAAACTGTGGCAAGGCCTCATAAATAAGTCCCTGGGCCCCTAAAGTCTCATGTGTCAACTGAGGTCCTTTGCTTACGATGCTTTGAGCATAGTACAAAGTGCCCATTTTAGTAAAAAAAAACTATCAGGGTATCAGGCAGAATAGTCCTAGGATGACCCAGGGATTTCCTATGGTCTAGAAAACCAAAGCTATAATTTTCTGCTGCAACCTTGATTACTGCTTTCCAAAGGCAATCCTCATTCTCTCTTTTTCTTTTTCCTTGTCTTGCTCTTTCATTTAACTATCCTGCCTTCCTTATCCTTTTTCTGCTCCTACGTTTCGCTTTCCCTTTCCTTCTTGGCTCATATTCATGTCCCTCCCTCCTCTCCTGTTGTTGTTTGAGAGGTTGTTTCAACGTATTCCTCTCAAACCCCCTGGCCATCTCTTCTTCCTCAGGCTTAGTATTCTGAGGGGTCAATAGTCTTTGTCAGACTTGAACCACCCAGAGGATAACATCTGGTATTGGTGATGGCGGCGCCATTGAAATTTAGGAGCGGAGATTCTCTCAGAAAAATCTGGAAGCCAATGTTGGGGACATATTTGTGGTGTGTCTAAGGAAAACATACAGTAAGGGGCTAAGAGAGCCTTAGACCTTAGCACTCACTTCCTGAGTGGCTTCCATGGTACCCTCACAGATTTTTTCCCATTACACATTTCCTCTATCTGTTCCTTAACAAACCCAAACAAGGTTTCCATCCATATCCTTGCTTTTAAGAGCTTTACACTCTCTCTTCAAACACATTTTATCGCATCTAAGGATACGGTATGAAGGTCTTCTACCACTAACTTTCTGCCGGCCATTTCTCTCTGAAGGAAATTATGTAATGGAATTGAACTTATAGCTCTGTTTGAAACAGTAAAAACTGGAATCTATGAATCTCACACGACTTGCTGCCAGTTGTCAGAATCCGTTTGGCGGTTATGGGACAATCATGTGTTCTCGGGACACAACTCTTGAGGTTGAGGTCTTTTACCACTGCAGTCCTGGGTCCTGACCTACTGTTGCATTACACACAGAACAGAAAAGACACCCTTTCAGCATCTGACTCTTGGGTTACAGGGTGAGCAATCCAAGGCTTCTCAAAGGAAGAGTGAGGATTAGAGACTTTAGAGGTAAACAGCTCCCAATTAGCATGCAATAATGATTCTCCAGTCAAGGGTCTAACTTTAACAAAGGAGAAGCAGTGTATTATTTCCAAATGAAATTTCATACAAAGGAATAGGCTTGTGAGCACAAAAATCTATATGTGATACTATAAGGAAAATTTCAAAAACACAAATTAAGTTATGAATAATCTCGCAGGTGCAGGCTCACTGCCATAAGCACAACCAGATCTTTGTTGGGGGCTGGTTTGCCAGTGTTTCAGGGCAACAGTTACTGCCTACCCATTTGCTATTTTTTCCTAAAGTCAAAACAGTCCCAATGTCTGTTGATGAGAAGATCAAAGGTAATGGTGTGACCAGAGCATAGCAGCAGGAAGGTCCCCAACACGAAATCAAAATTCTGCAGTATGTGCGTGATGACCATGCTTTCTTCTGATCTTGTTGTTGAGCTCTTTGTAGATTGCAACTGGATAGCGGGATCAGCTACCGGCTCCAGCTGGGGAAGAGGGTTAAAGCATAAGCCCTTCTCTCAAACAAGGGAAGAACCCACCCTTTGATTATTCAGTGATCCTCTGCTTTCTTGCAAAGTGAATCACAGGACATCATGTGTCAGGCTTAGTTTTATGAGACAAAGGACTCACTGATGTTTTGGATGGTGCAGTGGATGAGGTTTAAGTAGCGATCAACAAGCAGGTAAATCCAATCCAGCACGTGGTTTGGCTCCTATATCACTTCTACGCTAGTCTGCTCTTCTTGGCAGTTCCTTCCACTCGGGTACAATGGTTGTCCTTCTCAGGGCAGTCTCTTACTGCAGAGGTATCATCAGCAGCTCTCTCTCAGCAGTCTAGGTAAGCCCTATTACCAAGGTGTAATTCGCCTTAATGGAGCAGACACAACCTTTAGTTCAGGTGAGGGTATTCACAGCAGGTAGTGGTGACGCATGGCTCCAACTGGAGCACTTAAAACATGAGCACAATCAAGCATGAAGACTTTGACCATGGCAGCCATCATATTTTTGTAGTAGCACTCCTGGGAGAGACAGAGAGGTAGACCCTCCCAATATGCTATGCATAACAAAGGAGGCCACTGTCTCCACCTTGCCATACTCTTCATTAAGGCAAATGGCGTTACTTAGGAAGAGACATCAGCAGGTACAGTTAAAAGGTGTCACTGCTGTATCACTAACAAAGCCCTGTCACCATCCTCCCACAATCTACTGTGTGATACTGAACCCAAACCTCAAGAGTGCCAGCTAAACACGTTGTCTGTCTGTGGAACCTGACCCTAAGACTCTATGTTTTTTCATACTTTACTGGGGGATGATCCAAAATGAATCCCCCTGCCCTCACAATCACGCACATCAATCAATCAATCAGGGGTCTGTTAAGTGGGACTACTCAACTGTAGGGGTCTCAAGGCGCTTGAGGTAGGGGGGGGGGTGCAGGTTCCATTCCATCAAGGAGGGGGTCTGTCGAAGAGCCAGATTTTGAGTTTTCTTGCGAAGATGGGGAGCGATGTTGTCTGTCTGAGGTGGAGCGTAAGGGTCTTCCATGATTTGGCCGTGAGGAAGGAGAAGGTGCAGCCTCATGATCTGGTCTTTCTGGTGCAGGGGACCACGACGTAGGCGAGTTATGCTGAACATAGGGTCCTTTGGGGAGAGTGGAATTTGAGCCAGCTGTTCAGGTATGCTGGTCCGGTGCCGTGGAGGGCCTTGTGTGCGTGAGTGAGTATCTTGAAGGTGTTTCTCGCCTTGGTGGGGAGCCAGTGGAGTGTGCCTTGAGACCCTCATGGGTGAGTAGTGCACTTTACTAATGCTTGATTGATTGATTGAGAAGGAGATGGGACATCTGGCAGTGTTTTGGCAGGTTGAGGACCAGTTTTGCGGCGGCGTTCTGGATGTTCTGTAGCTTGCGGGTGAGGTTTTTGTTTATTCCGGCATAGAGTGTATTGCCGTAGTCAAATCTGCTGGTGACCAGGGCGTGAGTGACGGTCTTTTGGTGTTCAAGGGGGATCCATTTGAAGGTCTTACGAGGGAGGTGGATGATGTGGAAGCAGGAAGACGAGACTGAGTTGATCTGGCGTCCATTTTGAACTTGGAGTCCGGATGATTCCCAGGTTGCATGCGTGGTCTGTGCGGGTTGGCGGGTTTCCAAGGGCGGGTGCCACCAGGTGTCAGGGTTTGGGCCCATGATGAGTACTTCTGTTTTGTTGGTGTTTGGTTGTAAGCAGCTGTTTTTCATCCATTTGGCGACGGTTTCCATGCCTTCTCAAAAGTTCTGTCTGGCAGTGTTGGGTTCGTTGGATAGGGAGAGGATGAGTTGGGTGTCGTCTGCGTATGAAACAATGTTGAGTCCGTAGGTTCAGACGACGGGGGCAAGTGGAGCCATGTAGACGTTGAAGATCGTTGGGCTGAGGGAGGAGCCCTGAGGGACTCTGCAGGTGGTAGGTGTAGGGTCCAAGAGGAAAGGGGGAGTATGACCTGCTGCGTTCTGCCAGACAGGAAGGAGCAGATCCAATCAAGGGCCTTGTCCTGCATTCCTGCGTTGTAGTCTGCGTATTAGGGTGCAGTGAGAGACTGTGTCAAACACCACTGAGAGGTCGAGGAGAATGAGGGCTACTGTTTCAGCTTTGTCCTGTAGGGTACAGATGTTGTCTGTTGCAGCGAGGTGGGCAGTTTCAGTACTGTGTTTTTTTCTGAAGCCGGATTGGGAGGAGTCGAGGATGCTGTGTTTTTCGTTGAAAGTGGCGAGTTGGCTGTTGATGGCTTTCTCAATTACTTTCGCTGGGAACGGGAGCAGGGAGATGGTTCTGTAGTTTTTGAGGTCGGTGGTGTCCGCTGAGGGTTTCCTTAGGAGGGTGTTGACCTTGGGGTCTTTTCAGTCGTCGGGGAATGAGGCAGTCACCAGGGAGCGGTTGATGGTGTGGCAGAGCATGGGTGCGATGGTGTCGGCGGCTCTGTTGAAGATGTGGTGGGGGCATGGGTCCGTGGGGGCCCTGAGTGCATTGACTTCATTGTCTTTAGTGTGTCTTCAGTGGTGAGGGCTGCCCAGTTGGTTTCCGGGTGTCGGGGTGGTTGGTGAGGGTTCAGTGTGTTGGTTGTCTTTGTCAAAGTTGTCGTAGATGCTCTTGATTTTCTGGTGGATAGAGGTGTTGAGTTTGTCGCAGAGGTCTTGTGAGGGAGGGATATCAGTAGTCTCCCTGGTGGGTTGGGGGAAATCCTTGATGATGCTGAAGAGTTCTTTGCTGTATTGTGGGTGTGTGGAGATTCTGTCTTCAATTAGTTTGTTCCTCGTTTCTTTGATGAGTTGATGGTGGGCTTCTGTGGATTTGGTGTTCCTCCAGGCCATTTTGAGGCAGTGGCAAGTGCGTCTGGACTCTCTAAGTTCAGTGGCAAACCCTCTGGCTTTTTTGGCGCGGGTATTGTTGTTTTTCTTGAGGGGGGCTATGGTGTTGATGCGGTCTGAGATCCATCTATGCAGGGTTCAGACTGCGGTGTTGGGGTTGTCGTTTTCCACGAAGGTTGGGGTGGAATTGTTGAGTGAGGAGGTGAGCTGGTCGTCAGTGATTTTGGTCTAGTTTCTTCGTGGGAGCAGGTGCCGGTGTCTGTGGATGGTGGGTGTTCTGAAGGTGAAGTGGACGCAACGATGGTCAGCTCATAGGAGTTCGGTGGTGTGGCTGAAGTGGATGGAGTTTCCTGTAGTGAAGAGGGTGTCGAGGGTGTGTCCTGCTGAGTGCGTGTGCTTGGTCACGTTCTGGCAGAGTCCAATGTTGTGAAGGTTGTCTAGGAGGGATGTGATGTTGGGGTCCAGTTGGTTGTCGAGGTGGAAGTTGAGGTCTCCGAGCAGGGTGTATTTGGTGAAAGCAATGGCCTGCAGAGAGATGATGTCCCTGATCGAGTTGGCGAAGGGTCCATGGGGTCCAGGGGGCCGGTAGATGAGGGTTCCTCGGAAGGTGGCGGTAGGACTGGCCAGTGTCTTGAAGTGAAGGTGTTCCATCAGTTCTGTGGGCTTGTCGGGGAGTGTGCTCAGGCAGAGGGTGGATTTGTGGACGATGGTGTTTCCTTCTCGTCGGTGGGTGGGGCGGTCCTTCCTGGAGTTCTTGTATGATTAGGGGATGGCGATGGTGATGTCTGGTCCCGAGGTGGCGTTGAAGAACGGTGCTGTCGAAGAGGTCCCAGATTTCGGTGTCGTGTTTGTGGAGGGATCGGACATTGAGGAGGATGCATTGCAGGGTCTTTGGTTCGGTTGTGTCCTTGTGGTCGGATTGTGCTGGATCCGTGTTCTTGGCGGTGCTGCAGGTGTGCCAGCCGCGGTGAAAGCTGAAGGGTCCGTGGGTGTCGGCTGGTGATGCTAGCTTGCAGTTGTTGTTGCGGCCTGGGTTAAGTGCGTGGAGTGCTGCTGGGTTGTAGCGTTGGCGGGCGGCGGTCCAGGGTTCCTGGCACTGGTCCAGGTTGGGTCACGGACTGGTGCAGATGGGCTTGCCTTTGGCGTGATTTTTTCGCGCGCCAGCAGCGCTGCCGATCTGCGGCTGCCATTAAGTAGGGGTTGGGGAGGCTGGACAGCTGGGTGGCGGGAGCGGGGAGGGTAGCTGGATTGGTTGCACTGGTCGTGCTGGGGGAGGGGCCATGGGGGCAGCAGCAGTGGGGGAGAAATGGGTGGGAAGGGAGGAAAAGTAGGTAGAAAGGGAAAAAGAGAAAACAACAGAAAGCAGAAAAGTGCAGAAAAATAGATGGGGAAAGAGGTTGAAAGCGAGTGAAAAAACAAGTGAAAAAGAGTGAAAAAACAAAGCAGAAAGCGGGAGACAGAGATCCACTGGAACTTCAGGGATGAGGCACAGTTGTTGTTGTGGCCTGGGTTGAGTGCGTGGAGTGCTGCTGGTTTGTAGCGTTGGCAGGGCGGAGGTCCAGGATTCCTGGCACTGGTCGAGGTTGGGTTGTGAACTGGTGCAGACGCGCTTGCCTTTGACGTGATTTTGGCGTGCCAGCGGTGCTGCCGCGCTGCGGCTGCCATGAAGTAGGGGTTGGGGAGGCTGGACAGCTGGGTGGCAGGAGCGGGAAGGGTATCTGGATTGGTTGCACTAGTCATGCTGGGGGGAGGGGCCACGGGGGCAGCAGCAGCGGGGGAGAAATGGGCGGGAAGGGAGGAAAAGTAGGTAGAAAGGGAAAAAGAGAAAACAGCAGAAAGCAGAAATGTGCAGACAAATAGATTAGGAAAGAGGTTGAAAGCGAGTGAAAAAACGAGTGAAAACGACTGAAACAGAGTGAAAAAACAAAGCAGAAAGCGGGAGACAGAGGTCCACTAGACCACCAGGGATGAGGCATAGGTAAACCTACGGGTGGAGGAGAGCCTCGAACACTCACACTAGTGAGTGCATGGGCTGGGGAAGGCCTCACTCAAAGGTGGAGCTGTGAGAGTGGGAGAGTAATTTCACTGACAAAGAGTCCCATGCATTTAATATGGAGTCACACTGCCATATAGACTCCCCATGCCCACACCAGCCTGTTAGGGATGTCAGGGCAGCGTTTGGGAATAGCAGAGATTTACTAGAGTGAAGCCAACATGCATCTCGGTATTCAAGGACAGAGACAAAGCCTGTCCTGTACTTCAGCTCAGAAAGCAGCATGCTGGCACCACCGCTCCATGATTATGTCCCGGGACATAAAAAGTAGTCCTGTGTCCTAGAAAGGCATTAACCATGCGACAGTGACAGGCCCTGGGTCTCAGAACATACTCCTCGGTGCCCACATCATTGTTGAGCATGCTGCTGGGCACAAAAAAAGTCACCAGGGTACCGGGAAACCAGGGATACGAGGGAAAACTACAGTTGAATTACTCAGGGCAGGGGTGCATATCAGCAGAACCATACACGGATCATTCCCACCCCGAAGGTACCGAATCCGACAGGCCCCCATCATGCAGTGCTCATGTCCAGATACACAAGATCAAAATTAACTCGATAAATAACTCTGTGGATATAATCACAGATGACATGACATCACAAATGTAATACTCTTAATGTACCTCAATTTTTTTTACTGAATTTCAAAAGCTTTAATACCAAGTTGATGAGTAAAAATGCTTCCAAAGTAATACAACTCTGTATCGTTCGTGGGTTTTACAATGGTATACTTTGCGAGCATTTGACGGTAGTAAATACCTTAAAGAATGGACCTTTTGGATTGCCTGTGTGCTCTGATTGCTATTCAGCTATTACAGCCACTTTTTACAACCTCTTGTAATGTGATAATTTCTACTGCATAATACATTGACACTCAGTAATCAGCTACTAGTGACTCACTCACTTGCAAATAACAACATCCACAACATTTGGCTTCAATCCATGCTTAGTGGACAGGGTGCACACTATGCAGACTGTGGCTGTACTCCAGGCATAACTCACACATGCATTTCACATCGCCTTCAGCCCTGAGCCCTCGGCCGCAGTCTTCAGCTGTATGCTGTACCTGCTGCTAGTGAGTGAACAGAGCAAATGCAAGGAAATGATGGGCGGAGCATTGAAACACTCACCTCCAGTCACAGATCTGGGTTGAATCCATCATCGTTCTTTAACTTACTTCAACCACCCCAGTTCAGACACAGTTATATGCAAATCAGTCTTGACCCTGTGCCTCATGGGAATAGTCCAGACCTAACTGGCAACCGTGTCTTCCCTGGACCGGAAACAAGCATCCTGGGACCGGTTTCGGGCTAACAACCCTCATCAGCCAGGCTAGCGGGAATCCAGTGGCAAAGTGAACAATTGACCCATGTCTGGGCATACCTTGCCAACCTAGGGTGAACAAAGAGTGAGAGGCAAGATTCACACCCTGTGGCCACGCCCTGTGTGTCTCATTCAGCTGCACAATGTTGGCAGTGCATTGCCTGGGGTCATTCATTGTGTGCATAACCAGAAAAACGTGTGCCTGTGCTCGTGATCTATGCATCTAACGCACAGGATGCGCACGGCATCGTTTGAAACTGTGCCCTGTGCCTAGTACAAACAGGGCGTGAGTGAGAGGCATTTAATGAACTCATGTATAGGACACCAAATGGAAACTATTTCTCAGCATTTTTGCTTGTGATTGTGGCAGTGTCGTCATTCCAATGTGCAGCCTATGTCTGTGTCCTGTGCGTTCTACACACTAACAGCATGGCTCATGGTCATGCCATGATATGCACAGGGCATGGTTTACAGCAGGATGCAACCTGTAGCTCTGTCCTATTTATACAACACACTGGACATTGTCTGAAACCATGAACTATACATACTGTGCACAGAATGCGGTAAGAAGCCATTAGCTATACAAACTGTGCAGTGGACATTGCCTGTTTCCATACTCTCTTTTCAGTGGCAGAAGTGTTGCTTTGGACATATCACATCCATGAATGACCTGTAGACTGGCAATACATCTACTGCATACAGGAAGCAGTTTGCAGTAATGTCCTTTGTGCTCAAAATACAGGGCGTTGTCTTCATCAAGGTACTCCATGTACATATGTGCCCCACATGTGGCATTATATAAGGCAATAGTTGTGTGTCATAAGCGATACATATTCTGCGTCAGCACATAATTGTAGTTTTCATCATGACAGTTAGCACTTACAGGACAGTCTCTATTATTCCTCCTTACCACTTTCTATTATGCGAAATTAGCACTTCATTGTCAGTTTACCATTGTTCAGCTAAAATCTCATTGACAGTTACCATTCTGTCCAGTTAGCATCTCATTGACAGTATCCATTAACAATAAAAAAAATGAGAAGCACTCTGGCAGAGGAGTGTATGATATGCAGTGTTTTTGAGTGGTGTACAGATAATCGCCTGCAGCCAGGCACGGGGGCATAATTTAAATGTTACAATCACAACTTAAAAAGAATGTGTTTTTGAAAATCAAATTTTTCAGACAAGCGCAAATGAATGCAATACATACACCAATATTAAAACCAAATTGTAAATATTTGGAAACGTGAAATATTTCCATCAAACGTAGGCATATACTACAAAAAGCGTTATCAGTCATTTATTAGAAAGTCAAGATACTCTCTTATTCTTTTAATCCCCTTCTCGTTGACAAAGACCTTTACCAAACATCATCTCAATGCAGTAAGTTATGTGTAGGAAGCAAAAAAGGTGCATATCAAACCTTAACAATTGCTCGCCACGTGGACAAGTGCATTTATCACTTAGCTTTTGTACCCATCAACAAACCAGCGTTGTCACTGGCAATTACCCCATTCTGAACTTAATGCTGAGGCTTCCTTTGCTTGGAGAGGCAATACTTTTCAGTTTGTCTTCAGGCCTTTTTAGGTTTTGCCTGCACAGCGCTTGTGCTGTGCTTGTGAAATCTATTGTATTAATATACATTTTAAAAAGGAAAACACACAGCATGGTTCAGCACTCAACTTCATAGTTAAATATACAAGTAATGGAGATTATAATCCATAGTCCACAAATACGGAAAACAAAGTGATGTCTTCCCAATAAACCATTGTGCAAGTTGTTCTTTCTTTAAAAATGTATTCTTTATTTATTAGTTGTTCTTAAAAACGCAGCATGCAATTGATAGCCAACGCATTTCGTCCCCTCGGGACTTCTTCAGGGTTTAGCATGCTAATGGTGTTTCTGGGAATCTGCCCCTTTGTGACCGCAATTTTTGCATTTGGGATACATCATCGCAAATACAAAAATTTCTACTCAAGTAATCACTTTGCGATTGGTTAAATTGTGATTGCATTTAGGGAATAGCAAATTGCATCTTATTGTGTCGACTAGAGGATCTATTCATGAACCCATGGGGAAGTACCTAGATCAAAATTTACTATCCAGCGTATGGAGTATGGGATCTTATGTGAAAGACACCATTGACTTTCTTAACAAATTGAGAGATATCACTATTGAGGATCAGGAGAATACTTTACTCTGCACCATCAATGTGAAGTCTTTATATACATCTGAACCACACAACCTAGGGATGATTGCGGTGGAATAGGTATTAATCAATTCCAACTTGGATGAAGACTTGAAAATATTTTTCTTGGAATTAATGCATTTCATGCTTTATCACAATTATTTTCAGTGAGAAGAGAGTTATGATTTACAGCCAAAGGAACTTCTACGAGAAAGTATGCAGCACCTTCTTATGCAAATATATCCGTGCATGCATTTGAAGATGAACACGTCAACATGAATCCAAAATGGGTCAACAATTTAAAGATGCACCTGAGATTCATACATGACATCTTTGTGATGTGCAAAAGGCACACAATTGATGGATGGATTGCATAACAAATCAAAACAGTAACCCCCAGTCAAGAGATCTGGGTTGAATCCATCATTCTTTTGCTCACCGTGCCACCCCAATTTAGACCTGGCCATATGCAAATCCGTCTTGTCCCTGTGCCTCATGTGAACAGTCCAGCCCAAACTGCCAAGCCATGTCCTCCCTGGACCTGAAACAAGCATCCTAGGACCGGTTTCGGGGTTTTGCCCCTCTTCAGCCAGGATAGCTTGATTCCAGTGGCACAATGAGCCCAGGACCCACGCCTGGGCAAACCTGGCACACTTAGGGCGAGAAAGCAAAGGACACACAATTGATTGACTGAATGCAGAACAAATCAAAACAGTCAAGAGATCTAGGTTAAATCCAAACAGATTGTAACTGGAAGAAGCGATAAATGAGATGAATTCTGTTGACAATCACATACAATTCACACATGAAATTCATGAAACACAGATTACCTTTTTAGATGTCAAAGTAACCATCATCAACAAACTTATGGAAACAGACATTTTTGTCAAGACAAGTAACAGAAACAATGTATTACATTTTTCTTGTTTTTATCAGTTTTCTCTGAAGAACACATATTTCTTATTCTTAACTATTATGAATTAGGAGAATAGCATCTGATCCTGAGACACATACCTTAGGCAAAATCATGCTTTGTGAAGAATTCAAAAAGAGGAACTATCCATCAAATATGATTGAGGATGCTCTACAAAGGGCTGAAGAGAAAAGCAGACAAGAGTTACTGGCCAGTAACCCACGCATGAAGGAATTATATAGAACCGTATTATTTTAGAACTGATCTACTAAAAGTGCCAAGATAAGATGCATCATTCTGAAACAATGGCGAAGGTTTCAATCTGAACCGGAGTTCAAAGGCATATTCAATCAAACACCCTTGTTTGCATATGAACGTTCTAGAAACATGAAAGAACTGTTACATTCCAAAACTACCACGGACGAAACAAAAACATACAAGGGAACCATTCATACTATAATTGCACCATTTGCAACAATATAATAAAGTGGTCAGAGATCAATCACCAGTCCAAAGGTACCAAAATCAAATGAAAGACAAACACCAGTTGTGAATCCAGGAATGTAATTTACATGCTGAAATGCCCATGCGGCTTCGCATGTTTAGGAAAAACTGAGCACACAATTAAAACTAGAATACCTTAACATAAAAGCAACATCAGAATGAAGAATGGAGAGTCCATGGTAGCTACTCAATTAAATTCATCTAGAGACAACATTAGACAATTAGGATTTGTGATACTAGAACAAGTACCCTTGAGAGAAGCTGTGATAAGAGAAGGATATTACTAAGGAGAGAACTGCATTGGATGAAAAGACTGAATACCATGACAACCATAGGATTGAATGATATGATGTAAAACTCATGTTTTTTATGAACTCTTTTTGAATTTTCATCGATGAGATCACATTTGGGAGTTTTATCTTATGTTATATTGAGGATGCTCATTATGAGACTAAAATTATACAGGTTTATTGAACCCGATAATTTGTTAGACTGATTTGACAGTAATTCACTTTTAACATCGCAATTGCTAGTTGATGCTAATTATAAATTACATGTTGAGATAACTAATATTAGATATTCTGGGTTACTAACAACCACATCGTAACACCTACATCATGGTTGTCACTTTTTGAGACACATTGGGTTGGACACTTTCTTTTACGTTTTTTTCAGAAGTGATTGTTTGCTGAGAGATTTACTTTCCATTGTTGGATTTTTGGCCCAGATAAATTGAGGCTTATATGAAGGTATCAGAGTATGTATCCCCTTTAAGATGTCTGACACATAATGGCTAACCATCTGAATCAAGCAAACACAAGGAGATGATGGACGGAGTTCTGAAACTTTTCAGACACCCCCAGTCACGGATCTGGGTTGAATCCATCATCATTCTTTAGCTCACTTCGCCACCTCAGTTCAGACCCAGCTATATGCAAATCAGTCTTAACCCTGTGCCTCATGGGAACAGTCCAGCCCGAATTGCCAGGCCAGGTCTTCCCTGGCCCGTGAACAAGCATCCTGGACTACTTTCGGGGTATCTCCCCTCATCAGCCAGGCTATGTTGAATCCAGTGGCAAAGTGAGCAAGGGACTCACATCTGGGCATACCCTGCTAACTTAGGGTGAACAAAGCAAACACAAGGAGATGATGGACGGAGCGCTGGAACTGCAGTTCGGGCTGGACTGTTCCAATTGGGTTCAGGGTCAAGACTGATTTGCATGTGGCTGGGTTTAAACTGGAATGGTAGTTAGAGCCAAAAAACGATGGATTGAGGCCCAGATCTCTGTACTGGGGTGAATGTACAACATTGTTCTGCATTCTGTCCAACAATTGTTCTTTTTGCAACCATCAGAATCATTCATTTATTTAATATTTTTCTGTCTCAGGGTTTGAGAAGTAAGTGTATTATCCCTCAACACCTGCTCCACCCACAGCACATTCTAAACACAGCGTGAGGCGTTCACCTCGCGCACACACACATGAGGTGGGAGCGGGGAAGGAACTGGAGCAAGGATAAGGTTTAATAAGAAGGTACATTGACGCAGAACACTACATATTCTCCCTTTTTTCAAAACAAACTAATTAATTACATAGTATTTGAATCTGACAGGGGGAACAATAGTTCTTTTATTCGGAACAGTACCATCGCGATTGGCTACAATCCTAGGAGACAACACATTGGTGGGATTTTCACTAGCGGCGTGCGTGGTGCTTGCTCCACACATTTCACTGTTCTTGGCATTTTCCGATGATGCTAAAGCATCGTTCTGAACAATATCATGCCTCCACATTCGTTCGGGGCTCCAACGTTTAACAACATTTGATCCATTCCCCCATTGACGAGTAGAACAGCAGTACCATTGGTCTTGACCACATGCCTTGGCTCATTGTACCTACTCATGTTTGTTCTTTTCCTAAGATACTTCACTCTCAATACATCCCTTGCTCTCACAGCCATCTCCTTCACCACATTCCTAGCATTGTAATTGCTGCACATGCGCTTCTGGCATTTTTCCACCAGACTTCTCATTTTGTTCTCCTTCTCCCTCCTGTTCTCGTTTTTTCATTTTTTCCAAGCCAAAAAACAATATGGCTGCAATTGTGTGACAGCTACTTTACCCCTGATGAACTCAAAAGGGGTTATGCCTCTGCTGTTGTGTGGAGTTAGATATGACCACAACCTAGTTCTGAGAGCTGCCTCAATGAAGATGTGAAATCTTAAAGCCATTTGAATGTTTTCCTTAGTTAGGCGATTGGCTCATTCAACCTGACCTTTGCCTTGTGGGTAGTAGAAAGAGGACCTTACATGCTATTCTTTTCCATGAAAGAAACAAACTCAGAGGAAACAAGCTGCACTCCATTATCAGCGACTAACTTATGTGGGAAGCGCTCTCTGCAAAACAATCCCTACAAGAAGCTCACCACTTCAGACGTGGTAGGTTGTGATACAAATGTAACTTCTAACCATTTGCTGAAATAATCTATTATAACCAATGCATATTGTATCTCTAAGGGTAAAGCATCCATTTGTCCGATAAAGTCAATGCCCACTTTTATTCAGGGACCCTCAGGTGGTTCCACAGAGGTCATTGGGCATTAGTGTGTAGTCATGGTCTTGTCTGCCTTGGTACAAACTGGAAAATGACTGACATACACATCAACATCATAATCCATGGAGGGCCACCAGTATCTTTCCCTGAACCTTTGTTTAGGACCTTTCATCTCCACATGACCTTCGTGTGCTAATGTTATTAACCTTTCCCTCAGGGATATCTGTGCAATCAGAGTTTCACCACAGAGAATAATATCTAGGCTAAATGCATTGTCTAACACTCTTTCTCGAGGCCATCCATTGACTACATATTTTTTTATTCTTGAGAACCCATTGTCACTTTTACCAGCCGCTAACCATTCCAGTTTGGTAATGGTACCATCAGATTCCTCATAGTCAAGCAAACATGCAACCAGCAGATCATCAGTCACACCCTCATCACAATCCGATTCACTATCACAGGGTGCTCGTGACAAGTAATCTGAGAAAAAATTCACTCTGCAAGGAATGTACTCCATCCTAACATGATATTTCTGAAACTTAGACGGCAACTTTACTATCCTTGGGGAAGGTCAAATAGAACCTTTTCCTTCTAGGATGATGAATAATGGCTTGTGATTAGAGCGGATGATAAGCTCTTTGCCCAAAGAAAACTTTTACATTTTGTAACCGCCCAAACACAAGCCAACAGTTTGCACTCAATTACTGAGTATTCAGACCCTATGCCTCTTAGCCTGCGTGATGCGAAAGTGATGACTTTTTCACCTTTTTCTCTTTTCTGGCTGAGCACCGCCCCCAGCCCGATTTGATGGCGTGTATGGTCACTATGCTTTGCAATTTTTCACTGAATGACTGCAGGGATGATGCTCGCTCAGGTTCTTTTTTTATGACCTTTATGCTCTGCTTGCATTTGTCATCCCATTCGAACTCTGTATCCTTTTTTTATCAATTTTTGGAGTAGTTTGTCTTTATCAGCGTACTGTTATATGAACTTGGAGTGGGACTTACACATGCCTAAAAATGATGAAACTTCATTGGGTTTGGTGACATAGAGATTGCAGATATCAAAGACGGTTTAGGTCGGACTCCATTTTCATCAATGAGGTGACCTAAATACTCAACAGTCCCATTGAAAAATTTTCATTTGTCCTTTTTCAATGTGAGACCACTGTCCTGAATCTTTTGTCGGACCTTCCTGTTGGACTTGGCTTTTTCAGAGGGTTTACTACCAGACTGTTTTTGACCTCTTTTTTGTTGGTTTTAAGACTCTGGGCACTTTGCCACTGCTATTCGGTGCTAAAGTGCATATGCTCTCCTGGTAAATTGTATTATGGATTGGTGTTTCCATGATTGATATATGTGATTTACTGGTAAGTCCCTAGTAAAGTGCACTGAGAGTGCCAGGGCCTGTAAATCAAATCCTGCTAGTGAGCCTGCAGCACTGATTATGCCACCCTCACAAGCAGCCTTCCAACAGGTTCTCAGACCTGCGACTGCAGTGTCTGCATGCAGTTGGAACTGCCATGTTGACCTTGCAAGTGCACCCACTTGTCAGGCCCGAACGTTCCCTTTTATTTAATTACCCCTAAGGTAGACCCAAGGTGCCCCTGCGGGCAGGATGCAGGGTATGTGACAGGTATGACATGTACTAGTGTGTGTGGCATGTCCTGATAGTGAAATAGAGCGTATTTCATTTTTCAGTATTGAAAGGCTATCTATCCCATAGGATAGAATGGGAGGTACTTTGTAACATCTTACAAGTATAACTTCCCATTGGGAAAAGATAGAGAAATGGAGTTTAGTATGCCTGAACTAAGAATGTAAATATGCATCTTTTAGTAAAGATGATTTTTATATGGTGTGTTTGAAAATAACACTTTTAGAATATGGGTATTTTCTTGCTTATGTTTATAACAGAAGGGAGAGTGAGGGAATTTACATATACAAATGTGAGGTGGGAACTCCTGGTCCCCGGAATTAATAGTAATAACAAATGAAGGAGTGCCCCCTAGTTGAGAGGAAAACAGCAATTAGCTCTCTCCTATTAGGTATGGTTAGGTAAGCACAAAGTGCCCCAAACCCGTTAACTGGACAGTAGTAGTCCTTTAATAAGACCCCTCACTCACCAACCTGGTTGGTGACATGCTTCATCATTGGGGTCCCACCCCATAGGCCGAGTGCCTATAGGGTGTGCTACGACACCTGACTACAGTGGAGCGGGATATTGTTTTTTGTTATATGTGCTAAATATAAATGAGTGAAGGTATATTAAAAAGGGCCAGTACTACTCCGTTCAAGACTTTATTCCTTAGCGTCTGAACCCTAAATAAAACAAATGTGGCACCTATGCCCAATTAGGAAGGCTTTGGTGTCTCAAGAAGTGTGATATATTAAAATTATTTTAAAAATAACTAAGTGTGCTATGTGACAGAAATTATAGAGTAAACTAGGTCTACATGTTTCAACCAATATAAAAAATTCTTTGGTTTTCGTCAGGACCGTGTAACTTACAATGGGAGGTACGCACATGCTAAGGTGCGCCCTGCCCACATGTAATTTGCAGACCACAAATAAGGGTCTGAATGTAAAAGTGTGTTCAATCCTGGATTCAGGAAAAAACCTGTGGAAAGGAGAAAAAGGGGAAAACGGGATTGGGATTACGTACTTGGGGAGACTAAACAAGGATACACAAAACATTTATAGTGCTTGCTGTGATCACCCCATCGGGTAGCTGTCTATAATTCATAGTGGGTTTAAGTTAAAAGTTTGCGCTTCAATTGGTACCTTGTATGGGAGTCATTGTCTATGAGGTACCAAACAGAGTGCAGTTGGTGGGAAAAGTGAGTGAACTTAACTAGTTAAAAGGACATGGTGAACTACTAGTGAACTCAGCGGTCATGCATCATGTTTGTGCTAAGAGCATAAACGTTGGGTTTTCTTAAAAAACTTTAACTGGCAAGCTGGTCATTAATCGGTCAGTTATCTAAGGGAGTGAAAACATAATGCTTGTTTTTCACATTGCTTACACTTAAAGCGGTTACTGTCGCTTCCTGGGCTTCGGATGAACCAAGACGGCGATTCTCCGTCACCTAAGTATTTTAGAAAATGAGCATGAGTTGAATGAGATCTCATAGGCAATTAGCTTGCTTGTCCAAGACCAAAGGACTTGGAATCGGTGCATTAACACAGCGCTATTCCCATAGACTACTGATCCGTACTTACTTTTGAAAGCGGTCATCTGTCGGTAAAACCTACTTGGTTCCCGTTCGCGAAGCCCCGATGTAATGATCGGTGCCTCGACAGTGCCGGTAAAGTACGCTGTTCGGCACTTCCTGGTCGGGGCGGGACTACATGTGTCACCGCTTCCTGAACCAGTCAGCGCGCTCGTGGAGGGTGTGTTTGTTATTGTTCCAATCAAAAGTCTACAATGGTGTGACTCATGTTGGAGTGGTTACCAAGGAAACCAGCTTGCGTTTGGCTGGGCGGGAAGGTCAGTATTTCCTAGTTAGGGCGGGACCTTGTATGTCATCGTCTTCTAAACCAGTCAGATCGTTCATGAGGTGTGTTTTAGTTGATTGTACCAATCTAAAGTCAGCGAAGGGTGTGACTCATGTTTCGATGGTTCCCAAGGAAACCTGATCGCGTTTTACATGCTCTGGGGGGAGTAACGTGTCATTTATCCTATATAGCCATTTTGAATTTGTGCAGCATCAGAAAATTCAAGGTTGTTGTTACATTACAGTATGCCACGGGATATTATCATTTAAACCAGTTTTGTGTGTTGACAGTCTGTACACCCATCTCTGCTCCTTTTCAAAGAGGCGTTGGTTCAGATTGGCGCCTGGTTTAATTTGTTCGATGACAGTCCATTGTATGTCATCCGTCGTGTGTCCTTTTGATAAAAAATGTTCAGTGAGTTTAGTGTTAGATTTTTTGCAACGGATGTTACTCCTATGTTCTCCGATGCGTATCTTCACTTTTCTGCTCGTCATACCCAGGTAGTGTAGGTTACAAGGACAGGTCACTCTATATACTACATTCTCACTGTTGCAGTTGGTAATACCCCTGATAGTCCAAATTTTATTAGATTCCAGTTGTAAAGTTTTGGTGTTATTTGTAAAGGGGCATACGCTGCAACTTCCACATTTGTAGTGGCCTGTGACTCTGGGCAAGCCCCACGTGTTGAGGACTGTTTCTTGCTCTTTCATTATCATTCTTGGTCTAGTATTGACTACTGTATCCTTGATACTGCGTGCTCTCTTGTATGAGAATAAAGGTTTTTCCCATCTTAGATTTCCTGTGTTTAGTATGCCCCAATGTTTGCCTATTATCCTGCTGACATTGTTGGAGATGGTGTTATATGTCGTAACACATGTTAGAGGGACTTCTTCCGTTTCTCTGTTTTGGTTCTCCAGGAATGCTGATCTCGGCTGATTGCGAGCACGTTTCTGGCTTTTACTCAGTATCTTTTCAGGGTAACCACGTTCCCGTAGCTTAGTAGTTAAATCTTGAGCTTGTCTTTTGTAATCCTCCAGCTCACTGCAATTCCTGCGAATGCGTAGATATTGTCCATAGGGCAGATTTTCCCGTAGTGGTCTGGGATGAAAGCTTTCAAACCGTAATAAATTGTTTTTAGCAGTCGGCTTGTGATAAGTTACGGTTGTTAATTTCCCATTTTCTTTGGTTATTGTTAGGTCTAAGAAGACCAGAGTTTTAGGGTCTTTCACACATGTGAACTTCAGATGGTCGTCACATGTGTTGATCCAGTTGAAAAACAACATCAGTGTTTCTTCAGTGCCTTTCCAGATTGTCAGCACATCGTCAATGTACCGTCTCCATAGCAGAATGTTGGCACTGTATGGATTGGTGTCACTGAGGATGTACTTTTCTTCAAACTCGTGGACATATAGACCCGCCACACTTGGCGCGAAAGTACTGCCCATCGATGTGCCCCCAATTTGTAGGTATATCTGGTTCTCGTAATCAAAATAATTCCTTTTAAGGGCAGGTCTGGCACACTCTAAAATGAATTCTTTTGGTGTTTTCGAGGTCCAGACCTCTTTATCCAAGGCTTGTTTAAGGACATTGACTGTAGCGTCCTGTGGGATGCTTGTATACAAGCTCTCGATGTCGAAACTGACCAGAATTGTGTCTTCATTTATGGTCAAGGTATCCAGGAGTTGCAAAACACTTTTGGTGTCTTGTAGGTAGGTTCTTGTTTTCTGCACTAGAGCCTTGAAAAATATGTTGCAAAATTTGGACAAGGGTTCCAACAAAGAGCCAAGACCGGAAACAATAGGTCTACCTGGCGGGGGTACCTTGTTTTTATGCATTTTCGGAATAGTATAAAAGTAGGGTACCCGCCCTTCACTTTTACATAGAAAGTCAGCCTCTTGTTTGGATATGTAGCCGTTAGCTTCTCCATATTCCATCAAGGATATTATCTCTCTTCTCAGTTTTTCAGTAGGGTCAACTGGTAGTTTACGATAATTGTTGGGGTCCGCTAGTAGTCTTAGACACTCCGTCTGGTAAGCAGATTTGTCCAACACTACTATCCCTCCGCCTTTGTCTGCAGGCTTTATGACAATAGAATCATCATTCTGTAGTTCATTAAGGGCAATCCTTTCTTGGTGTGTCAGGTTCATGAAAGGTTTCTTAGGGATGGACATCTCCATGTCGTTGAAGACCGCTTGTTCGAATGTCGAGATCTCTACAGGGATCATGTGTGGAGGAGGCATGAAGTTTGATTTTATCCGTAGGCCAGTCTCATTTGTTTCCTGATTATCATCAGTGTTAGCATGTTTCTCGAAAAATGCTTTCAGTCTTAATTTTCTGAAAAAGGAAGCTAATTCACAATGTAGTTTGAATTTATCAAGGTTCGCCGTAGGCACGAACCCTAGGCCTTTATTCAATACCGACATCTCATAAGTGCTGAGGGGTCTGGCTGATAAGTTTGTGACTAAGTTTTCCGATTGCTTGGTCCCGGTTGTTGTGGTTTGTTCCGGGTTTGGTTCATGCTCTGGTCCTCTTGTGCCCAATGCACTTGGTTGCCTTGGTTGGTATTTTTTCTTTTTCCCTGTCCTCTACCGCCCTGGTGTAAAAAAGGCGGTTGGTAGGGGTTTGGATGGAAAAAAGGTTGCTGGAAAGGCGGTTGCCAGCCATACATGGGAAAATTTTGTGGATGGTTGTATGGGTCTGAGAAAGGCTGCATGGGTGTGTGGTTGAAGGTAGCCCAATTTCCTCTCCCTCTACCTCTTCCCCGGCCTCTCTGTTTACTGTTTCCTCCATTTGAGTTTACACTTGAGTTGGAAGTATTGCTTGATGCGCTGCTAGATGCATCGGAATTGTCATCATTCTTCGCTGGTGGTGTAAAATCAGGGTCTGAATAGGGATATGGTTTCACCATTGAAAATCTTTTCAGATCTTTTTGAAATTTCGACACTTTTTGTTGTGTCAGGTTATCTTTGTAGTCCGTCATCTCTTTGTAAAGCTCGTCGAGTTTCTTTTTGAACCCGGTGATGGTCGTTTTCATCTGGCCCTCTGCCATTTGGATATCCACCCGGATTTTCTCAGAGAGTCTAAGGGCAGTTTTTAGAATTAGGACTATCCAGTCGTGGGTACAGTGCCACGCTATTGCCGCCCAATCTTTCCTGAAAATTTCATCTTCCAGGAAGATGCGATGGGCATTAGTGACGAGTAGTCCCTTTGGAGCCATATTGTTGCCCAAATATTGTTTCAAAATTGTCCCGTGTAGGATCGTTCTGATTCTGTTTCTTTTAAGCTCAGTTAGGTTCTCCCAGTCTTTTGTAGCTGAGATGCTTTGAGCGATGTTTGCATCCGCAAATATAGAAAGATCACTCATGACTTCTTCAACTTCTTGCGCAGAATATGATAGGCCCTGGTTTTCGGCCATGGTTGTTAATGGTAACATACTTGTGTACCTAGTGTATGTAAACTCTCGCAGCTGCACGCTGCCTAATATGTTTATAACAGAGGGGAGAGTGAGGGAATTTACATATACAAATGTGAGGTGGGAACTCCTGGTCCCCGGAATTAATAGTAATAACAAATGAAGGAGTGCCCCCTAGTTGAGAGGAAAACAGCAATTAGCTCTCTCCTATTAGGTATGGTTAGGTAAGCACAAAGTGCCCCAAACCCGTTAACTGGACAGTAGTAGTCCTTTAATAAGACCCCTCACTCACCAACCTGGTTGGTGACATGCTTTATCATTGGGGTCCCACCCCATAGGCCGAGTGCCTATAGGGTGTGCTACGACACCTGACTACAGTGGAGCGGGATATTGTTTTTTGTTATATGTGCTAAATATAAATGAGTGAAGGTATATTAAAAAGGGCCAGTACTACTCCATTCAAGACTTTATTCCTGAGCGTCTGAACCCTAAATAAAACAAATGTGGCACCTATGCCCAATTAGGAAGGCTTTGGTGTCTCAAGAAGTGTGATATATTAAAATTATTTTAAAAATAGCTAAGTGTGCTATGTGACAGAAAATATAAAGTAAACTAGGTCTACATGTTTCAACCAATATAAAAAAAGCACAAACTTTTAACTTAAACCCACTATGAATTATAGACAGCTACCCGATGGGGTGATCACAGCAAGCACTATAAATGTTTTGTGTATCCTTGTTTAGTCTCCCCAAGTACGTAATCCCAATCCCGTTTTCCCCTTTTTCTCCTTTCCACAGGTTTTTTCCTGAATCCAGGATTGAACACACTTTTACATTCAGACCCTTATTTGTGGTCTGCAAATTACATGTGGGCAGGGCGCGCCTTAGCGTGTGCGTACCTCCCCTTGTAAGTTACACGGTCCTGACGAAAACCAAAGAATTTTTTATATTGGTTGAAACATGTAGACCTAGTTTACTTTATAATTTCTGTCACATAGCACACTTAGCTATTTTTAAAATAATTTTAATATATCACACTTCTTGAGACACCAAAGCCTTCCTAATTGGGCATAGGTGCCACATTTGTTTTATTTAGGGTTCAGACGCTCAGGAATAAAGTCTTGAACGGAGTAGTACTGGCCCTTTTTAATATACCTTCACTCATTTATATTTAGCACATATAACAAAAAACAATATCCCGCTCCACTGTAGTCAGGTGTCGTAGCACACCCTATAGGCACTCGGCCTATGGGGTGGGACCCCAATGATGAAGCATGTCACCAACCAGGTTGGTGAGTGAGGGGTCTTATTAAAGGACTACTACTGTCCAGTTAACGGGTTTGGGGCACTTTGTGCTTACCTAACCATACCTAATAGGAGAGAGCTAATTGCTGTTTTCCTCTCAACTAGGGGGCACTCCTTCATTTGTTATTACTATTTTCTTGCTTAGCCATCCTGTTTGCCTCCACTGGGTTGTGGATTGACTGTCTGACTTTGGAGTGACAGAGGCGGGGAATGTGCATTCATGGTAGACAACCACGGGGGTCGAGGTGTGTCCTTTTTTCCTGGATGAGTAAGGGCTGGGCTGAATAAACCTGGGCTGCAGTTAGAATAGTGGGATGAGCTTCACTGGCACCTGAATAGGCCTAGTCTGCATTTAGACTGGTGTGTGCAGAATTCCCTTGCACCTGAATAGGACCTGTCTCCCTTGCACAATGCTGTCTCTACCGCCTGCCAGGAAGCTGGGCCAGAGAAGACAGAACTGGTTTGGACTGAGCTGAGAGACTTTTGCCACAAGAGAACACGTGATAATGTAGTGTAAATATTGGAGTCCAGACTTTAGATTACTGCTGAACTAAGGAACCTGCCATGGAGAAGAGCTGGAAAAGCTGTAAGGAGAAACTGACACTTTGCTGCATGCTCTGCTGTGTTGGCCTGCTGCTTCTTGCAGCTGTCTTTGGCAGGGAAAGGACTGAATTGCACTTTTATCATCCTTTTGTTAGCGATTTCTCCAAGGGCTTGAAGTAGAGCTTGCCTCCTGTTGGAAGTCTCAAGGAGATAAAAGACTTTAGGGAACTTGCTTGGATCAAGGAACCTGCCAAGACTAAGACCTAGATAAACTGACAGGAGGAGTACTATCAGTTTGCTGTGTTGTTGCTTTGCTGGGTTGGCCTTCAGTTGTTGCTTCTGCCATGGGCAGTGAAAGGGCTGGACTGAACTTTCTTCACTTGTCACTGAGTATCTCCAAGTGCTTGAAATAGAGATTGCCTCCTGTTCACAAAGTCTCAGAGACAGCAAAGACTTCCCTTACCTCTTGGTTCCACCTCTGGAACTGTGGGTTTCAGTTGCCATAGATGGGGAAAGCTGCCGCCACCATCACCGACACCGCTGTTGGCTCTGTGTCCTGAAAGCACCGCAGAAGGAACCACCACACTTAGCAACTCAACCCTGGTCTCAACGATGCCCACCGCTGCCAACGAGCTGCTACTTGCACCACAACCTGTGGGAACCACACTCTGTACTTCCACACTTCACTCTGCAACCCTGGTCTCACCAACGACGTTGCCTCACACTGAGCTTCACACCAGTTACTGCACCGGGGTATGGGGGCACCGCTTTTAAGTTATACAATTCAACTCCCCATACAGCATCGCAGCCTGGGCCGACCGATGCCAGATACCATTAAGCGGAACTGTTGCTTACACCGTGACCTGTCAGCACCGTCACGGGCACTGCCTCATTCTGCATCGCATCCCTGGTCTCACCGACGCCGATGGACATCCATCATTGAGCTGCTGCCTGCACCGCGACTTGAGGGCACTGCACGCCACACCACAATGCTTCACATTGTAACTGTGATGGTTGTCACGACTGGCCCGCACCAACACGGTTGGCTGGAACCAAAGGTACTGTTTAAGAGTCCGCTGACACTAACGCCGGCCCGCACTGATGAGGTTAGCTGGAACTGTGGGAATCTGTTGTTTTCAGCACCACGGTAGCCCCAACAGAGCTACCGGCTTCAAGGTATTGCATTTGAAAGTTATTCTTGCAAAGTACATATTTTTGATGATTGTATGTTGGTCTTTCATCATTTTGGTATTGTTTGCACAGATAAGTATTGTTTTTTTTCTAAAACTGGTCTGGTGTCCTTTTGTAGTGTTTTCACTGCATTACTGTTGGTTGTGTGTAAATGCTTTACACACTGCCTCTGAGATAAGTCTGACTGCTCATACCAAGCTACAAAGGGAGTGAGCAGGGGTTATTTCAGTAGTGTATCCCCCTTACCCTGACTAGAAGGCAGGGACCCTATTCGGACAAAAGTGCAAATTATTGCCAACCTGAGCTGCCCAACACAGCACAAACGTAACCTGTGAAATTGATATGCTCCTTCAGGAGTGAGAATTTCTGTATATTTTTTTGACCCCTCATCCAGCTGTATTTGATGGTATGCTGCACTGAAATCTAGCGTTGTAAAGATTATTGCATGGTCCAACGTCATCACCATCTCATTGATTAGGGGTAGGGGCTGACAATCTGCTACCACATGGTGGTTGAGCTTGCGAAGGTCGATGCATAAGCAAATTGCTCCATTCTTCTTCTTCAAAATGACCATGGGCAATAGCCATACAGACACATTCATCCATTTGAATATTCCAGTTCTGCACCAACTCTTCAGAATGGCTTTAAACTCAGCAAGGGCTGACAAGGGTATGTTTCTGATACATTGTAATTTTTCATAATGATCTCATATTTGAAATTCTTTAAGCATCCCAGTTGTTCTCTGAACACCCCTTTGAATTCTTCAAGGATAGTTTAAAAGTCGACCTCTTGCATGCTAAACACATAGGGATGTTGGCATGGATTAATCATCATTTTCAGCTTGTATTGTTCCGTCGAGCCAAGGATGATGAAATTATAATCCACCACAAAAAAGTTCGTAAAAGCGTTTTTCTCTTAGAATGTCAAATATGCATAGAATACTCCTTTTGGTTTTGTTTTGTGACCATCCTAGGCACCTGGAAGTATTCTGCTGGCCTCTAAAGGTGTCTTGCACTTAAAATTATTGTAAGTGTCCTTTGAAAAGATTGTGATTCTGGATCCAGTGTCCCCCAACATCTCCAGATTTTCTCCATTCACATGGACATTGGACCTGGGCTGGTTCTGTACATCGTCTTTGTTGATGATGGCCACTAATAACATCAAGTTCAATAACAGTTCACTTTTGTCAGAGTCTTCCTCCAATTTTGATTCATTCACTGTGTAGTTCTTCCTTGTACGGGATGTTTTGAAAACCTTAAAGAAATGCCCAATTTTCCAGCATTCCTTGCAGACCTTACCCTAAACAACACAAACTTTGTTTGACGCCATATGCGTCGTGGAACCACAGTGATAACATGTAGATTTGCCACTGTATGTGCTGGAGGCTTTTTGTGTTGTTATTCCCAAACTGATTAGTTGATGAATCTTCTTCTCTATGGACTATATTTTCGTTAGCTTGGTGGTTGTCTGGTTTGCGCAGACACTTCACTCCCTTAGCTGACCTTTCCATGCCCTTAATTGTTGATATCACCTTTGCAAGACTTGGGTTCCTATGACATAATAATGTGTCTTGTGCCTTCACACAAGAGGTGGGTATTACCACCGGATCGTGTATGATTTCACCCATGCCCCTAAATGCACACGCTGTTGCAAACATCCTTAGGGTCACAACATAAGACTTGACTGTCTCACCAGGTGCTTGGTATCTGTAGTAGAAAGCTTCTGATTGAACCACATGCTGGGGCTTTACTATTATTTCTGTGCGAATATTTGAAAAACCATTTATCAAGAGAATGTAAATAAACAAATGTAATAAAAGTTAATATAATGTAAACATTAATTGATTTTCTATTAAGGATATTTTTCGTGAAATTTGTTATTTTTCAGTAGGAGTAACTCACAAGGAATCAAAAAGAGGGTGCAAAGGGAGACACCACGCAGCTTGGCAGGGTGCCGTCATTCCATTTTTTATTTGCAAAACATCATAAGGTCTTACTGTTATAAACAGTTTATTTATGATTGTTATCTGCCTGATATTTTAGGTTTTGCTTGGATGGTGCTTGCACTGTGCTTGTTTGAAATGTCCTCCGTCTTTTAGCTAATCTCCCTGTGGCTGCACACATTTAAGGGGTACTTGTCAGCTGCATGTATACATGGCTTTTTTTGCTTTGTCCTCCATCCTTTACCTAATCTTTCCACTTTATATTACCACCACATACTACACAATATTTTTCCTTTCTCAATAAACAAGTCATAACACTTTTGCAGAGTTTCAGCAACTTATAATTCACAACTGCTCACCGAGCAAAAACTTAGAACAACAAAAAAAGTATTATTAATCACACAGGCAAAACCTATTGCACTTGCCAATGTTTCGAATGCGGTCATTACTGAAGTTACTTTTAAGCAACCAGAGAGTACTGTATTGCTTCCACCATGAAGCAACAGAAGCCCAGATCACCGAGTCTCTAAATAGCACCCAGAGAATGGTACCTGAAATCCACATGGGATTGAATACCAATTTTACGATATTTGGAAGGGAGAGCACCCGCACGTTATCACTTGCTCGCAGGCGTAGACTGTGCAGTGTCCTAATGCTAGCAAAAACGGGTTCCGCAAA
Organism: Lissotriton vulgaris; assembly: GCF_964263255.1. Taxonomy (NCBI): domain Eukaryota; kingdom Metazoa; phylum Chordata; class Amphibia; order Caudata; family Salamandridae; genus Lissotriton; species Lissotriton vulgaris. Next base: position 1,722,232,023 of record NC_141689.1, read on the forward strand.
AATAGGACAGTGAAAGCAAAAATCTGGGGAAATAACATGCAAAGGATGGTCATTTCCAGTTCTCAGTTTATTTTGGGCACAGTTAGGATCAAGATTTTGCTGTCATAAATTGGTCGACATAGAGGGCCCCATTTACAGGTTTGTGGCGCAGGGCAGTGCAGTAAGTCACTTTGCTGCGCTTCCCTGCATTAAAAAGGAAAGGTAAGGAATGTGTGTTATTTTTGATATACGGCACATCCCTGTCCTTTAGCACTGCGCTGGCCCCATTTTGGCTGCCTTGTGCCAATGCAGGTACCCTTGCACCATGGTGCAAGGGTGGCTGCGATGTAGGAGTTATTGTTTTGTGCAGGAAAGAATTCCTTCCTTCACAAAAACAATCAATAGAGGCATTGTCCTCCTTCTACGTATGCTGCAGAACGAAGCACACACAAAAAGAGGTAAAAAGATATTTCTCCTCAGTAGGCCTCCTCTGGGGAGACATAGGCTATTGACTCATTCCGAGGATTACAAATCCTTGTAACTCGGGGAATGTGTCAAAGTCCATTGGTGTTTCATGGCAACACCCACTGCAATGCCCATAGAAAGCCTCTTTGACACAGAGTAAGGCAAAACTGCAACTTGTGCTGCTTTACCTTGCACCATATCTACAAGACCATGAAAAGCCAATCAAAGTGGCTTTGCCTCACTCCATTGATATGGGTCTGCCCTCTTTGCCACTGGTGCGTCAATAAAATGCGCCACACCAGCAGCACAGTGGGCTTGTAAATGAGCCCTTAAGTGTCCAGCAAAAAGGTCCATGCGGAGAAAATTCTGAAAAGAAGAATGTATGTTGCTAAGAAATCATTGTAACAAACATTTGTATGTGATTGATTTAGATTTAAAGATGATGATGGTTCATTGATTTGTAGAGAAATTATATTAATGTCTACCAACTACTACATTAACAATGATGAGAACAGCATACATTTGGGATCAAAGTAAGTCACAGGGACAAATTTTATTAACTGCCCAAAAAAGGCCATCTGCGATTTTAAATAGCAAATGCTGCTTCATGGGATCACGAAAAATCCACAATTAGGGCAGAGTGTCTGCATTTTTAAGTTTACTGTTTAGGGTGTTTCCTTTGAGATGAAGAGGACGATCAAGACTATTGTGTCATGAACACCCACTAAGTCATATGTTTGTCCATATTCACCAACATTCCTAATGTCTATTGAAACTCAGTTTGGACATATGAACTAAATGGTTTATTGGAAGTTATGCAGTGTCTCGGTGTTGTAGTAACACACATCCTCATTTATATTTGAAGAAAATTCTTTTGTATGGGATAAACATGAGGAATCCTGGTGGTCGGGATTCACACCTTTTCCTCATATTTAGACTATGACCATACTGCAGGATTAAAGGTAAGAAATAACCCTTGAAAACACGACTTCCTTCAGGTAAGTTGCAAAAAAATGTGTGTAGAAACAGGGGCATATTAGCAACAATCTGCGATATTTATTGCAAACCGAGTGTAGCGCTGTTTTCTTTATCGCCGCATATCGCTGGAATACATCGCCCTGTTAGCGGCATATTATCAACGTGCTGCTCACAGGCAATGTGAATTCCAGCGATAGACGGCGATAAACCGCAATAGCAGGTGAAAACCTGCAATAAATCAAGAGCCTAAAGGAAATGCTTGATGATACACAATCGTGTACTTAGCCCATCAATCCACCTGCCATTGAAGAGATGGCTAATGCAGATTTCTAGCTGGAGTTAAAATCCTGCGATAATGGGGGTTTAGCGCGCCTTTTATTCCTGCATCGCGGGTCCGGTGCAGCCTTGTAAATATCACAAAGCTGATTTCGCAAGTTTTTCTCCTGTAGTTTTGCAGTGGTACGCCCACTTTGCATGTCATTAGCGATGTATATCGCTGACATGCAAAGTGAGATAAAAAACAGCTACTATCTCAAGGATACACGTGCTAAAGCCTGTTAGCGTGTCCTTGATAATAGAGCGATATTTAAATCGCTGCTTTTCGGCCGAAAACGGACGCTAAAGCGGCGATATTGAGCTTGAAAATATGCCCCAGAGTCTTTTTTCTACTTCTTTATTTACGCACACTTTTCCAAAACCATCAATTTGTAGTTCCAGGATATTGCACCTACATTGCCAAGAGAGCTGCTGGAATTCTACCTGTACCGGAAAGGTGGTCAAGCAGGAAGCACGCAAGTGTGTATGCATATGGATTTTTTTTGTAGTGTACTTTTTCATTATTTACTGATGCGGAATCACTGAGTCCACATGAACGAATTCGGGGGCATATCATCAAGGGGCTGCGATAAAATTATCGCTGCTATAGCGTCCGTTTTCGGGCGAAAAGCGGCAATAAATTTTATTGTAATATCAGCAAGGTCACGCTATCGCATGAATCCATGCCTCAATGCCTGTTTCCTGAACGCCCAGCTTTGCATCTCTAATGAGATGGAAAGTGGGCGTTCCTTCCCTAAATAACGTGAAAAATGTCGCTAACCGACATTTCTCCAATTATCTAGCTTCACGCTAACCTGCAGAGCGATAAGAAAAGTAGCGCTAACCGCGCTTATCGCTACTTTTCTTATGCCTCCTGTTAATCTGACTTAGCCATTATATTCAATGGAAGGTGGATATTATGGCTAAGTCTGCCCTGCCCTATGACCAAGCTATCACCAATGGTTGTGCGAATATCACAGGATTTCCAGCGATAATCGCACATTCATCAGCTATCGCTTGGATTGCTATGGCTTTGGAGATAAGCGTCGCTGATAGTGTGCTCTCTCAGCGATAAAATCCAGCGATAGCGGCTATAATTACCCTCGCGCTAAAGCGCTTAGTGATAATTATCACCGGCTGTTGCTGATATGCCCCTGCGTGCGGGAAAAGGAATGGAATAGAGCAGAAAGTGCAAATTAGGTTGTGGTCGGTGAATATCAATACCTCAGGGTGCGGCTTCTTGGTATTTACTAGCGGTATTAATCACTGGGTAGTTCGAATTTCTCCACTCAGAATGGTGGACAATCGTTGCATGCTAATTTATATACCATACCGGAGGTGCAAGGGGCTTGTAAATAAGCCCCCCAAATTTTTGGCGACATAGGGAAAATGATTCATCCCCAATGAAAAGAAAATACCAAGGTCACACGTTCTAAAAAACTCATATCAAATCAAATCAGACCAAAAGCCTACAGCTCAGAACGGTACTGATTGCTTTGTGAATCCGGACGGCTGTTTACATCAGAGCTCGTTTAAAGGTAACTTTAATGTTGGCCCCTTCCATGTTTATATGTGCAAAAAGGTAAGATGTTGAAAAACCAACCAAAGGCCGTGATTCTGCTGTAGTGTTGACTGCAGCAAACACCAACCGTTCAATATTGAGTCTCCCCCTCTCCAAGCAAGCGAGGCGCCTGCGGGATTGTCAGCAATAAACTCGAGCCTCGAATGCTTCTCAGAATTCATTTCTCTTCTAAACCCCTTAGCTAGATATGTTCTGCTTATAAATTAAACGTAACAGGAGTGACATGGGGAAGACCTGCATGGCCGGCTGCTAAGGCACACAGCTGCTGGGTGGCACATAAAACAGCCACACAAAATCCGGGCACGGGCATGCCCTGAGCTCCCACAGAGAAAAACATTCTTCCCCTAATCGAGCAACAAATGTGCCTAAATGCGGCAGGCCAGAGGCAGGGCGCCGCTCCATTACCGCAGCTCCGCCATCCAGTGTTGAATCATGTGGGTGCGGGCTCCTAAACCAGCATGTTCTCTTTCGTGTCACGTTCCTTCTTTTTATTATTCCTCTCTAGTTCGTGAATAATTGTTTATCAGGACAGTCGAAAGCTCTTCCTGGATGTAGGAGGACAATGTTGCGTAGTTCTAAATGGACTTTCTCAGAAGTGAACTCTCTTTTCTCAGAAGTGCGCACTTTGCACTTAGGTGAAGCTGGCACCTTTTGTGTTTAGGTTTCTATCGTTCTTTATTGTGAATTATGAGCAGGTAAAAAATAATTAAAAAAAAAAAAACAGTGCAACGTTAGGGTGGTCACATCCATGAAGAAAACTACCTCCTGCCACCCTTTCTCTTGCTTCCCTCCCCTTCCCAAAGTTCCCGAGTTCCATTGCTCAGTTCCCCCTTACATCTCAGTACAGACCTGCATCACATTTTTAACTGTTCCTCAGCAATTTGCCACAGTACTTCGCAGTTTTTGTATTTGAACAGTCCTAGCTACACCTAGGTCAATGTATATTGTTCAGAGACACTAAACGGACAATCCTTTGTAGCATTAGTTAACCCTCACAAGGTTGATGTCTTAAAGTTTGACATAAGATTAATGCCCACACACACATGTCCTTGGGTCATGTGTGTGTGTGTAAATTGCACTTGAAGTTAAATTTCAGGGGTGCAGGGAGGTGTTCTTTGAACCCCCCCTGCACCCTTGAAATTGCAATCACTTTTTGCGATTTGCAAAATGAAATTCGCAAAATGTGAATGCCTTCCCATTCATTCCTATGGGCCTTTAGACCCATAGAAATCAATGGGAAGGGTTTTCTTTAATTGCGATTCGCAAATTGCGAATCGTAATGAAGGAAAAATACCGAATCACAAAAATAAATGCGAATTTTTCATGCATTGCCGTTTGCGATTTCTAAATTGTGATTCCTTAATTTTCGCAATTTAGGAATCGCAAACGGCAACAATGATGCATGTGGCCGTAAATGCCTGACAGAGGTGAAATGTGAATACTGGACCTAGTGCTGGTCTGGCTTTACTGAGTCTGAATAATTATAATTACAGCATTTGAATGTTTACTGTTTGGCCACATTTAACCAGGGGGCTTCTGTTGTCTTTTTTGTGAGAGCAGTGTGCTTGCTGCTTGTAATCGAGAGGCTGCCAGAGCTGAGGCATTCTGTAACTGTACTGGAGAGTTCTAGGTTGGTGTTGACTGGAAGTAGAGGCCATGAAGCCTGAGAGCTAGGGGAGAGAAGGTAAGGTACCCGCTTGCAACCAGAGGTTGTTAGAGGCCAGGAGTGGCATTTCTTCAATTTCCTGAGGACACCTTTGTACAAACACCCTTTGCTGTGGCTCTTACTTTGTGAGTGCTACCTGGGGCCTCTCTCAGGCTTACCACAAGAGAGAGATCACAGGTAAATGAAGATGCCATTCCACATGCAGAAAGAGTGAGCGGATGTAGGACTGAATCAGGTGCTTGGCTGCTATCTGTGCAGCAGGTGCAGTGGCACAGGGGCGCCCATTGAACCATGAGAGTTCTGTATTTTACTACCCAGACCATAGTCAAATGGTCCAGTTTCCTAGCCTGCATCAGGCCCCATGGCATCCTTGCTAGGCTACTGATGTGAATGATTGTTGAACATCAGTAATCTATTAGAGGATCAGACATGTACGGATCCCTGTTAGAAATAACACAGACAATGTGCCAAGTATTGTGGGAAAGGGAGCAGTTAGTAGATATGACGTTGTCAAGTTAAGAAATATCTATATAAAGACCTATCGGTAGGTAGAGTAGAGTTTAAAATGATGTCTGGAAAAGGTTTTATAGATTGTGTTCAAATTACATTAGGGAGCCCTAGTGAAATTAAAGGGCATTTATGTATATTATCTCATCATGCAGGGGATGAAGATAAATGCATGCTCTCAGGGGGGTCCGCACAGGGGGTTCCAGGAGGTCTAGTGATGCAATTAAGTAGAAAAGATTTTCTTACAGTTTGCTGGTTCAAAGCCAACAGCTTCAAAGCCAAATGTTAAGGCTAATGTAGACGTCAGTGGGATGCACAGCATGAGTGTACGCGCAATATTCAAAGGGGGCTGCTTTATACAGAATCTTTAAAACAGGAATGACAAGTCTGGGAATAGCTGATATTTCATTCTTCAGTATAACCTACCAAATGGTCAGACCACTGCAGCTTCTTGTACTCCAGTTTTTTTTCTACCTGGGCCCACAGGACCGAAATGATTGTAGCTGATCAGTTAGTAAAAGACTGTAAGGTATAACAACAGGAATTGTGGAATAAGCAGGTGTACACAGGATCAGGAAAAGAGGAATTTAATAAAAACCCAGAACTTATTTAACCTCTGAGTCTTATCTAAAACTTGTCCATGGATGGAAGAACACGACCAAAGCTTAGTGCTAAGGACCACTGCTTCTGTTGTACTCAGTTGGGTTAATGAGTGTATCACCACCAGCTGGTGTGTAACTCAGAGTTAATGCAATTATGATGTCTTTGCCACCATTATTAATCTGAACTGTTATTCACCAGGCCTTGGAAGCACTATATCTTAGTAGTATTACAGAACTGAATTGTGCATGCTGCTTACATTCATGGACATCTAATAAAGGTGTTTTACTTGGTAGCTTAAGAAGAATGTTTCTGATCGACTTGGTCATAGCATGCTGAGAGGAGAGTAACACCCCATTCTCTTATGTTTGGCTGTCCGCTGCAGACAGACTGCATGTAGCTCACTGAAGCATACTAAAGGATAAATAGGGTACTAGACAAACTTAACAAACAGCCCAGAGCTATGTCCATGCACACTGTCTGCCTTCGCTTTCTAACATTATTAGGATCCTCATTTATGAAAAGTGACGCATCGCTGCGTGAAAACAGCGATGCGTCACTTTTCACTGCACCCTCCTTGCAACACCAAAGATGCGTCATATTTATAGCATGACGCATCATGCCGCAAGGAGTTACAGTACGTCAGTGTTTCTGACGTATCTGTAGGCGCAAAAATGACGCATTGCTGGAGGGTGTCACAAAAGTGACGCAACTCCAGCAATGGGCCATTACACATGGGCAAGTCCCATGTGAAATGTGCCTGTATCAGTCTTACACCTGCCATGCCATGAGGCAGGCTTAAGATATTGATGCATATGTGTCCTAGAAGTGGCGCAGATTTCATTGCGTCACTTCTACGACCCTTTCTTGCGTCAGAACGCCCCCATGCATACATTATACCTGGTGCAGGTATAATGTGGCGCGGGGGTTTACAAAGTGACTCATCTACCTAGATGAGTCACTTTGTAAATATGGTGCAACAAAGGCTCATTGTTTACGCTGCTGTTGCGTCACAAAAAGTGACGCACCGGCGGAGCAAAAGTGACAGAAGGGGCTCATAAATAAGCCCCTCTGTATTTTGTAAGTGTTACTCAGCAATGGGTGTTTTAAACTTGTGTGATTGAAAGTTAGGATTAGAAGGGTGGTATAATGTGGAGAAGCGTGGCTCAGTGGTTAGAGGCGGCAGACCCGGAAGTTGAGATTGGCCGTGGGCCAGGGTTCGATTCCCCTCCTTGGCGGGTCTCGGGCTCAAAATTCCATGGTGTTGACAATTCTCGCTCCGGTGCCTACTTGACTCACGGGGTCACACTCTGCGACTCTTGGCAATAGCTTGCTTAATCTCCACTACGGCCCCTCGCGGCGGGATGCCTGGCTTTCACCTTGTGGATACCCGGCCGGGGTATCTCACAGGGGAATACCAGGACGGGTTCCCTAAGCAAGCGCATTGAGACCCCTGGGTTAAAGCGCGCTATATAAATTGAAGCACATTTACATTCACATAATATGAAAGAAACGTACAGTCACTCAAACAGCTTATCCAATCGAACCCCATTCGCCCAACCTAACTCGAGAACAACATAACAGCACATTAAATTGGTTACATTGCCTTCTCAGAACACCCCAGCCATAGTAAAAAGCCCCAAGAAAATCCAGATTAGTCCTGTCTCACAATACGCATAAATACCACGGTAAATGTGCAAGGATACCTCACACCTAAACTTTATACAGTAACGTCCCAAGGATTGCTTTTCTCATTAACTTCTAAAGAGCCATACATAATGCCGCCTATGAAGGAGGCGAGAACCTGAAGGAGAGTATCTGGGGGCATATTATCAAGGGGGTTTATCTCCGCTTTTTTGGCTTTAAAAGCCAAGAAAGCGGAGATAAAATGTTCTCCCTATTACCTAGCTGTCGCTAACACAAGTTAGCGACAGCTGGTAGAAGATAGCGACCATCTTGGGCCCCACTTTGCATGTCAGTGATATTTATCACTAATGACATGCAAAGTGGGCGTGCCAAGATGTTAGCGACTGGAAACAGTCGCTAACATCGCTATCTCCTATTACCAACTTTTGGAGATATTCGCGCTAAGCGGGAATATCTCCAAAAGCTAACACCTGCCCTGAGCAGTTCTTAGCCATGCTATCCAATGGGAGGTGGATAACATGGCTAAGAGCATTAGCTCGGTAATGCATGAATATCGCTTTTCAGCGATATTCATGCATTGCGGCGATTTTTATCGCATTTGCGATAAACCTTGGTAATACCAAGGTTTATTTGCGGTAAAAATCGCCGCAGCTGCGGTACATTTTTGTCTCTAACCAAGCAATAGCGATAATTATCGCTATTGCTTGGTAATATGCCCCCTAGTGTCTTAATATTCATGAATTCTCTTCAATATCACTTGTTTTACTGCCTAAAGAAAAGGGGGCGTGGCTCAGTTCGAATTTGCTTAGGGAGCATTTCTTTCTATAGAAAAAAAATATACTTGACACATAACTAACCTTTTTTTTACCTTTAGCGGGTGGACGACTGTTAGACCTGGCACCTTGGCGTGAGTTTCCCTTCCACTTTTTGCTGATGTGCCTCCGATGTTTTGCTGGTTTTCCGATACTCAGGGCACTGCGCCACGGCCGACCCGTGCCGCAGTGCAAGTGCTCCCTACTGTAAATTGTACATGTGATTGGTATCCATGATTGGTTCATTGGATTTACTGTTAGTCCCTAGTAAAGTGCACTAGGAGTGCCAGGGCTTGTAGATGCCAATACTGCTAGTGGGCCTGCAGCGCTGGTTGCGCCACCCACAGAAGCAGCCGTAAGATGTGTCTGGGGACTGCCACCACAGAACCGCGTGCAGTCTCGTACTGTCATGCCGGCTGGGCGAGTGCACCCACTCGCCAGCCCCTGAACCTTCCCTTGACTGCATATTAGTCACCCCTATGGTAGGCCTGCGGGCAGGGTGCATTGTAGGTGTAAGGTAGGACAAGCCCTGATGTGTGTGGCCTGCCCTAGTAGTGACTTACAACTAAATTCGTATTTCACTATTGAAGGCTACCTGCTTCCTTTAGGCCAGGATGGGCTGCTGGAATTATTACACCCTATAATCCCAGCAGGCCCAAGGAGCATGGTAGAGAGTCATGTTTAGTATGCCTGAACTCAGGATGATAAAATATTTCTTTTAGTAAAGTTTATTTTAATATCCTGTGTTTGCAAATGCTACTTTTAGGAAGTTAGCATTTGCTTGCCTAACCATTTCAGCCCGCCTCTGCTGGTATGTGTATCTGACTGTCTGGGACGTGTGAGTGACAGGGCTGGGGGAATGACAGGTGGTGAATGCGCAGATTACACCTTAGTGGGAGGTAGGAGTGGCTCTTGACTCAGAATCTTGCTGTGCTCTGCCACCACAATGCTGGCTCCACCCTCCTGGGGAGCGACTGATGACTCAGCCGACACCTGGCCCAGGAAGGGCGAAGCCCCATCAACAAGGTACTCTGGCTGCCCCTGTCCGCACAATGCTGGCTCCACCTCCTGTGGGGCGTCTGATGCGCCTGCCCCTCACACTGAAAGCAGAAGCCGGAGTACACCCACCAGAGTACTCAAGGACTGAAAGTGGCTATGCAAAGGCCCCCCTGGCCTGCGAGAACAAAAGAAATACAGTATAAAAGAAGGAGCCTTGCTCCTTGTAAATTAGATCCTGTTTGGGCTACAGAAGGAACTCTACCCGACGAGAAGGACTGGGAAGGACAAGGAAGAGTGCTGGCTCTTGCCTGTGTCTGGTGCCTTGCTGCAGAAGGAGAGGAAAAGGAAAGACTACAAGAAGACTTTTGCTTTGAGAAACTTTGTGCCAAACTCTGCTGAGAGATCTCCAAGGGCTTGCTGTTGAACTTGCCCCCTGACCAGCGCCCCAGGACCAGTGGGCGCTACATCCGGAAGAAAGCGACTGTGTGTGCTGCTTATCGCTGCAGTACTGACAGAGGGGTCTGGGAGCGCTGGGCAAGCCTGCCACGCTCCCCTTAACCAAGGCATCAACACCCCCCTGAGCACCGTGACCGGGGCCCAAAGCAACAGCGAGAACAACGTGAGGTCCAGCCGCCGCTGGCCCGAGCACCGCGACCGCAACTGCACCGGGAGCCCGAGAGCAAAGTGAAGGAGGACCCGTCCGGTCCAAGCTCCCGAATTGACTGCGCTTCGAGCCGTCAATCCACCTGCGAAGACGGACAGCTGCCCTGTGATAACCCCCTCTGGTCGGTAGCCTGCCCGACAGCCCAGCTGTGAGCGCACAGCTGCAACCGGTACTTTAGCTGGGTACGTCCTGCACTTGGGGACCGTACTGCCACTGGCCGTCACCACACAGCCGCCGCCTCCAGGGTCGGAGCGAACGACGAGGAAAGGACCCTGCCGCCACAGAGCACCGCCGCCCCGGATGACCCGTGACCTGCCCGGCTGAGAGCCGCAGCGAACAGCGACCCCGGAGAAGCAAGGCGACGTGGGACAGCTCCCCTGGAAGCCGCCCGCTCCACAAGAATTTGAAAGGTACTGTGTTGTATCCTCACGGTGCGAGCGTCCTGCAACTCGAGCTCGCACCGCGCTATCTGCTCCCAACGCGAGCCGCCTCTGAAACCGAGGCTCGCACAGCTCCTGGCCCTCGAGGCCCACGCAGAGAGCGCATTGAGGCGCTACGAGACACTGAACCTTGTCAAACCTGGGCAGAAGGCCCAAAAGACTGCTTATTGCTAAAAGACAACTGTGGCAACCTGAACTTAAGTAAACTGGAACCGCTATTGAAAGTTTGACAACTGTATTTACAAGCCTGCTTGAAATTTATATAAAGATATATATTTTTACGAATACAGTTTGGTGTCATTGTGTGGTGGGTTGGTTGTGACGGTGTGATATTGCAAATGTTTAACCCTATGTGCCCCAAAGATAAGCCTAAGTCTGCTTAAGCCACACTACCTAGAGGGTAAGCAGAGGTTGTCTGGAAGGTAGCCCTCAGCCCTGACGAGGAAGAGAGAGTCCCTGCTTGTCGCTAGTGCTACACTGCGCCAACTAGAGCCTCCCCCTTCCTACATTGGACGCAGCGGTGAGGATTTTCGAATTTACATTTGCAGTGTCTATACCTTAACTTCTGACCATTGCACAGTGATTTCAGTCCAGTTACTAGGCCACAGGTTTTGTTGTAATTTTGCCGAGAGAAGATCCCTAGCGAAGAAACCATGCCGGGCACGAAGAGCCTGGATGGAGCGGAGTCCACGACCTCCGAGATGTTGGAGGTGGAGTGGGACTTCGCAAAGCTGGACAAATACTCAAAGAGTGAACTGAAGTTTTTCTGTAAGAAACTCAAGGTTCCGCACGCCGGTTGCAAGAACAAGCCAGAGCTCTACAAGGCCCTGAAAGCCTGGATAGAGTCCAGAAAGGCCCCGGAGGATCAAGATGCCCTCGCGGAGCAAGATGCAACTGAGGAGCAGAATGCACCTATGGATCTGGTGGATCTCGAAAGGCAAGACAGCGTGCACAGCTTTGGTAAAGGCCTGTCGCCAGAGGAGCTGGCGGACAGGAAGGAAACGAGGGATCATGAAAGGAAACTGGCGGAATTAAAAATCCAACTGGAGCTTGAAACCAAAAGAATGGCGCTGGAAGAGCGAAAGCACCAAATGGATTACGAATTGAAAATGAGGGAGATGAGTCTAAAGGAGAGAAACTTGGATCATCCTCCCTCTGGTGGCAGCACATCGCCAGTGCAGGTAGAGTCAAGAGTGCACATTCCTAAAGACGTAGTTAAAGAGTTCTTTAAGGGGGATGACATAGGACAGTGGTTTAGGGCATATGAGGTAGCCATGTCCTCCCACCGGGTCCCTGACAAGGATTGGGGAGCGGGGTTGTGGGGAAGGTTCCTTAGCGAAGGGCGAGATACCTTGCTAGATTTGCCCGTAGAAAATCAGAGATCCTATTCCCACATGATAGAAGCTTTAATGAACAGGTACGGGCTTACCCCTGAAATGTATAGACAGAAGTTTAGGGGATGTACTAAGCGGCCTGGGAATACGTATGTGGAGTATGTGACTTACTTTTGCAGAGCACTGGATGGTTGGGTGAAGGGTAGCAAAGTGAATGATTTTCAAGGTCTCTTTGATTTAATTGCATGGGAGCACTTGTCTGATCACTGTTTTCCTGAGTTACGCCAACACCTGATCGATAGCAAGCTGTCCAACCCGAGGAAGCTTGCTGAAGAGGCGGACCGCTGGCTCAGCACCAGGGTCCACAACGGTCCAGTGGGAGACTCCGCCAAGAGTGGGCAGGGTCCCCAGCAGAAGAGTGGGGGGGACAAGGGAAAACAGAAAGGGTTCCAAAAAGGCCCCCAAAGTAATCCCCAAGGGGACCAGCAGAAAGGTTCTCAGCCTCCCCCACCCCCAAAGCAGAATGGGGCCCGACAGGTAAACCTGTTCCAAAGGGGCCCTTCAATTGTTTCAAATGTGGCGAGCCTGGGCACATATCCAGTGACCCCAAGTGTCGCCTGTTTGGAAAACCCGCACCCAATGGTGCTCCGCCCCGTCAAGTGACTAGTGTTCACTTAGGAGAAGAAGTGATGGTCCCGGGGGGTGGAGATCCCGTTCACATGACCCTAGTCTCACTAGGAGACAGTGAGATGATCCCTACAAACTACCTGCCCTCTAACACTAAGAAATATGGGCAGGTGGTGATCATCAATGGTAAGGAAGCTGAGGCTCTTCGAGACACAGGAGCCAGTGTGACTGCAGTGAGGCAGCACCTGGTGTCTCAAGAGCAGGTTGTACCCCATGCCTACTGTAGGGTTATCAATGCTGATAATTCAGAGAGTCAGTGTCCGATGGCTCAAGTTCCCTTCGAGTGGGGGGGGGTCTCTGGTACTCTGCAAGTCTGTGTGAGGAAAACCATGCCTGTTGACTGTTTGCTAGGGAATGACTTGGAGCACTCCCCTTGGGAAAAGGTGGGGAAGACGACTCACCTGCGGATGGTGGGTCTGCCTGACTGGGCGTGCGTGACCACCCGGTCAATGGCAGCCAGTAGGGGTGATCAAGAGGTCCTGGGGCCTGAAGGAGAGGCCCAGGAACCGGCCTTAGGGAGAAGGCGCAGGGGGCGCGGGAAACCGGCCCCTGAAGTTCCCACGGTCCAGGAGGAAGCAGACCTTGAGGGGGATGCCCTGGAGCCTACAGGGGAACAGATTGCCGAACTGGGGGACCTGCCTGAGCTGACCCATTGGCAGCAAGAAGGAGGACCCTCCAGGGAGGAATTCTGCAAGGAGCAGAAAGAATGCCCTTCTCTCGTGGGTATGCGGCAGCAGGCAGCAGACCAGGCCAATGGTGTTCAGGCCAAAACACATTATGTGTGCTGGGAGAACGACCTCCTGTATTCAGAGCCTAAGGCTGCTGAACCTGGGTCAGCCCGTGTGCTGGTGGTACCCCAGAAGTTCAGAGCCTTCCTACTGGGTCTGGCTCACGATGTGCCTTTAGCAGGACATTTGGGGATGGACAAGACCTATGACAGGCTTGTCACCCACATTTACTGGCCCCAAATGCACAAGAGCTCAGACGCTCATTGTAGGACCTGTCCGACTTGCCAGGCAAGTGGGAAGAGCGGAGGAAGGAACAAGGCTCCCCTCCAACCCTTCCCTGTGGTCGGTACGCCATTCCAGCGAGTGGGTATTGATATTGTTGGGCCTCTGGACCCCAAGACAGCCATGGGCAACAGGTTCATCCTGGTCTTGGTGGACCATGCCACCCGGTACCCTGAAGCCATCCCTCTGAGGACAGTGACGGCCCCCGTGGTGGGACGTGCACTGATGGGAATTTTCTCACGAGTAGGATTCCCTCTAGAGGTGGTGAGCGACAGGGGGACCAACTTCATATCCAAGTATATGAAGTCCCTTTGGCAAGAGTATGGTGTAACTTACAAGTTCACCACGACTTACCATCCCCAAGGTAACGGGTTGGTTGAGAGATTCAACCGAACCCTGAAAGGCATGATCATGGGCCTAGAAGGTCCGATGAGGCGTAAGTGGGACGTCCTCTTACCATGCCTGCTCTTTGCGTATCGCGAGGTACCACAGAAGTCCCTAGGGTTCAGCCCCTTTGAACTGCTGTACGGTCACCCCGTGAGAGGACCACTGAGTTTGGTAAAGGAAGGCTGGGAGCAATCTCCCAGGAAACCTCCTCAGAATGTATATAGCTACATGCTGGCCTTCAGAAACCAAACCAGGCGCTTCAGACAACTTGCCGAGGCAAATCTGGAAGCAAGCCAGGAGGAGATGAAGCGGTGGTATGACCAGAATGCCACTCTGGTCGAGCTTCAGCCTGGACAAGAGGTGTATGTCCTGGCCCCAGTGGAACCCTGTGCCCTTCAGGATAAGTGGACAGGTCCATTTGAGGTTGTGGAGCACAAGAGCCCAGTGACATACTTGGTGGACATGAAGACGCCCAGGAACCCTTTGAGGGTCCTACATGTCAACCGCCTCAAGCCCCACTTAAGAAGGTCCGAAGTGGGCATGTTGTTGGCAACTGATGATGGAATGGAGGAGGAGTCGGAGCCTCTTCCTGACCTCTTAGTGGCCTGTGAGAAAGACGGGTCAGTGGATGGAGTTAACCTCTCACCCACCCTGACCCCCGAACAACAGGAAGACTGCCGCCAGTTGCTGGGGCAGTTTCCAGATCTGTTCTCCCTGGTTCCGAGTGTCACAGATTGGTGCGTCCATGATGTGGACACTGGAGACAGCTTGCCTGTGAAGCATAAGGCTTACAGAGTGACTGACAGGGTCCGGGCCTGCATCAAGGAGGAGGTCTCCAAGATGCTTGCCCTTGGGGTGGTTGAGTCTTCCAGCAGTCCTTGGTCCAGCCCCGTGGTCTTGGTCCCGAAGGCTGCTGCGCCGGGAGCCGCACCCGAACTCCGGTTCTCTGTGGACTACAGAGGACTCAATTCAGTCACGAAGACTGACGCGCACCC
This sequence comes from Lissotriton vulgaris, assembly GCF_964263255.1. Lineage (NCBI taxonomy): Eukaryota > Metazoa > Chordata > Amphibia > Caudata > Salamandridae > Lissotriton > Lissotriton vulgaris. The sequence goes on from NC_141689.1 coordinate 1,722,247,090, forward strand.
CATCCCCAGAGCTGATGAGCTCATTGATCGGCTAGGGGCTGCCCGGTTCCTCAGCACGTTTGATTTAACGTCTGGGTACTGGCAGATCGCCTTGACCGATGGGGCAAAGGAGAGGTCAGCATTCTCTACACCAGATGGGCATTTCCAGTTCTGGGTTATGCCATTTGGAATGAAGAATGCCCCTGCCACCTTTCAGAGATTGGTCAACCAGGTGTTGGCTGGACTGGATGAGTTCAGTGCCGCCTACCTGGATGACATCGCGGTGTTCAGTGGCACCTGGCCAGAACACCTGCGACACCTCTGGGAAGTGTTGATGGCCCTGCGCAGAGCAGGCCTCACAATCAAGGCAAGCAAGTGCCAGATTGGGCAGGGTTCCGTGGTGTACTTGGGACACCAAGTGGGGAGTGGCAAGGTAGCGCCCTTGCAACCCAAAGTCGAGACCATCCTGGCTTGGGAACCCCCCAAGACCCAGACTGCAGTGAGAGCCTTCCTGGGGCTCACTGGGTATTACAGGAGGTTTGTCAAGGGCTATGGCACGATTGTGACCCCCTTGACAGAGCTGACTTCGAAGAAGCAGCCCAGGAATGTGATTTGGACTGACACCTGTCAGAAGACTTTTGACACCCTGAAGACTGCCATGTGCACGGCGCCCGTGCTCCTGGCTCCTGATTTCTCCAAGGAATTCATAGTGCAAACAGACGCTTCAGAGCATGGTGTAGGGGCTGTTCTTTCACAGATGACTGAGGAGGGCTTTGACCAACCCGTAGCCTTCATAAGTAGGAGGTTGCTTCCACGGGAAAGTAGGTGGAGTGCAATAGAGCGTGAAGCATTCGCTGTGGTCTGGGCGCTGAAGAAGCTAAGACCCTACTTGTTTGGGTCTCACTTCCGAGTTCAGACAGACCACAGGCCCCTCAGATGGTTGATGCAAATGAGGGGTGAGAACCCCAAACTGTTGAGGTGGTCCATTTCTCTACAGAGTATGGACTTGGACAGATCACGCCAATGCTGATGGTCTGTCCAGATTTTTCCGCCTTAGTGATGTGGAACTCCCTGGGGAAGGGTAGTTCCCCCCACATTTCAGCTGGAGGGGACACATGTTAGACCTGGCACCTTGGCGTGAGTTTCCCTTCCACTTTTTGCTGATGTGCCTCCGATGTTTTGCTGGTTTTCCGATACTCAGGGCACTGCGCCACGGCCGACCCGTGCCGCAGTGCAAGTGCTCCCTACTGTAAATTGTAGATGTGATTGGTATCCATGATTGGTTCATTGGATTTACTGTTAGTCCCTAGTAAAGTGCACTAGGAGTGCCAGGGCTTGTAGATGCCAATACTGCTAGTGGGCCTGCAGCGCTGGTTGCGCCACCCACAGAAGCAGCCGTAAGATGTGTCTGGGGACTGCCACCGCAGAACCCGCGTGCAGTCTCGTACTGTCATGCCGGCTGGGCGAGTGCACCCACTCGCCAGCCCCTGAACCTTCCCTTGACTGCATATTAGTCACCCCTATGGTAGGCCTGCGGGCAGGGTGCATTGTAGGTGTAAGGTAGGACAAGCCCTGATGTGTGTGGCCTGCCCTAGTAGTTACTTACAACTAAATTCGTATTTCACTATTGAAGGCTACCTGCTTCCTTTAGGCCAGGATGGGCTGCTGGAATTATTACACCCTATAATCCCAGCAGGCCCAAGGAGCATGGTAGAGAGTCATGTTTAGTATGCCTGAACTCAGGATGATAAAATATTTCTTTTAGTAAAGTTTATTTTAATATCCTGTGTTTGCAAATGCTACTTTTAGGAAGTTAGCATTTGCTTGCCTAACCATTTCAGCCCGCCTCTGCTGGTATGTGTATCTGACTATCTGGGACGTGTGAGTGACAGGGCTGGGGGAATGACAGGTGGTGAATGCGCAGATTACACCTTAGTGGGAGGTAGGAGTGGCTCTAGACTCAGAATCTTGCTGTGCTCTGCCACCACAATGCTGGCTCCACCCTCCTGGGGAGCGACTGATGACTCAGCAGACACCTGGCCCAGGAAGGGCGAAGCCCCATCAACAAGGTACTCTGGCTGCCCCTGTCCGTACAATGCTGGCTCCACCTCCTGTGGGGCGTCTGATGCGCCTGCCCCTCACACTGAAAGCAGAAGCCGGAGTACACCCACCAGAGTACTCAAGGACTGAAAGTGGCTATGCAAAGGCCCCCCTGGCCTGCGAGAACAAAAGAAATACAGTATAAAAGAAGGAGCCTTGCTCCTTGTAAATTAGATCCTGTTTGGGCTACAGAAGGAACTCTACCCGACGAGAAGGACCGGGAAGGACAAGGAAGAGTGCTGGCTCTTGCCTGTGTCTGGTGCCTTGCTGCAGAAGGAGAGGAAAAGGAAAGACTACAAGAAGACTTTTGCTTTGAGAAACTTTGTGCCAAACTCTGCTGAGAGATCTCCAAGGGCTTGCTGTTGAACTTGCCCCCTGACCAGCGCCCCAGGACCAGTGGGCGCTACATCCTGAAGAAAGCGACTGTGTGTGCTGCTTATCGCTGCAGTACTGACAGAGGGGTCTGGGAGCGCTGGGCAAGCCTGCCACGCTCCCCGTAACCAAGGCATCAACACCCCCCCTGAGCACCGTGACCGGGGCCCAAAGCAACAGCGAGAACAACGTGAGGTCCAGCCGCCGCTGGCCCGAGCACCGCGACCGCAACTGCACCGGGAGCCCGAGAGCAAAGTGAAGGAGGACCCGTCCGGTCCAAGCTCCCGAATTGACTGCGCTTCGAGCCGTCAATCCACCTGCGAAGACGGACAGCTGCCCTGTGATAACCCCCTCTGGTCGGTAGCCTGCCCGACAGCCCAGCTGTGAGCGCACAGCTGCAACCAGTACTTTGGCTGGGTACGTCCTGCACTTGGGGACCGTACTGCCACTGGCCGTCACCACACAGCCGCCGCCTCCAGGGTCGGAGCCAACGACGAGGAACGGACCCTGCCGCCACAGAGCACCGCCGCCCCGGATGACCCGTGACCTGCCCGGCTGAGAGCCCCATCGAACAGCGACCCCGGAGAAGCAACGCGACGTGGGACAGCTCCCCTGGAAGCCGCCCGCTCCACAAGAATTTGAAAGGTACTGTGTTGTATCCTCACGGTGCGAGCGTCCTGCAACTCGAGCTCGCACCGCGCTATCTGCTCCCAACGCGAGCCGCCTCTGAAACCGAGGCTCGCACAGCTCCTGGCCCTCGAGGCCCACGCAGAGAGCGCATTGAGGCGCTACGAGACACTGAACCTTGTCAAACCTGGGCAGAAGGCCCAAAAGACTGCTTATTGCTAAAAGAGAACTGTGGCAACCTGAACTTAAGTAAACTGGAACCGCTATTGAAAGTTTGACAACTGTATTTACAAGTCTTCTTGAACTTTATATAAAGATATATATTTTTACGAATACAGTTTGGTGTCATTGTGTGGTGGGTTGGTTGTGACGGTGTGATATTGCAAATGTTTAACCCTATGTGCCCCAAAGATTAGCCTAAGACTGCTTAAGCCACACTACCTAGAGGGTAAGCAGAGGTTGTCTGGAAGGTAGCCCTCAGCCCTGACGAGGAAGAGAGAGTCCCTGCTTGTCGCTAGTGCTACACTGCGCCAACTGGACAAAAAATATATCAAGTGTCTTGTGACTTTATTCTGAAGGGCCGAGTTTGGCGCTTTTAACTCCCTCTGTCTAGACTTTATCTCATCTCAATGTTACCACACATAGATTGTGAAGGCAAATTCCAAAATAAACATTACATTTTTTTTTCTTGGCCAAGAAAGCAGCATTTAGATGCTATTTCTTTTTAGATTGAATAACTGTTCTCCTTTTTTTAGCAATTGTACTAAAATTGTTTTTCAGCTGAATGCATGCATACCAATACTTGCTGTATCATGACTTGATTTTATTCTAATCTCACACCATCATCAAGAGGTGAAACATGATGGCATGTACAAGAACATCAGTTTTATTCTATCCAACATGGTGAATAATTATTTGCTACTAATTTTACTTGTTGGACTGTTGGATGCCAATTGCATGTAAGTTTACCCTTGCATGCAACTGGTATCACACTGAAGGACATGGCCCAGGGAAAATGCATTTGGTACTGTTTATTATCTTTGGCGTGTAGTTTGATTACCCAAAAGAAACAACATTAGCAGACTTGACAAAGATGTTTACTCCTATCCCACTCTTGTTTTTTCACTTGTTTGAGGAGTTGTGGGCTCAGTAAAGAACCTTTCCTACTAATCGTAGCGTCACACCACCATCACTCATTTAGCTTTGAGTGTCAGGATCTCTGACTGCCAAGAATGCAATACATACGGGCCTATTTACAAGCCCCTTGCGCCGCCTCTGTGTCATTTTTTCCAACATTAAAAGTGACGCACCGGCAGTGCAAGGGGCTTCTAAATAAGCCACATTAAAAATAATAATAATTCAGTATTCGATAATGGAGCAAGAGAATTTAGGGATAGATGTACTTAGAGATATTCACAAATGTCTGTATTTCTTACGCACCAGTTGGTTTATGACCTGCCGCTCACTTTGTGCTCACTTTGTGCTGCAACTGATTTACTAATCAGTCGTATTGCAAAACATATATTAACAATTAGTAGAATTAGTAATACCTCTTACATTCTTATTATTTTTGACGCAAAAAGCAGTCAGCTACTCCATGTGAATGGTTACAAATGCAGGGGTGGAGGCCTGTGAAGGACATATCTGTGTTTCAACTCAGTCCATATGCAACTGAAGAAGGCTTCTTTTTTCTAAAAAAATAAGTTGACAGTCCAGGAATGACGTTGGTGGATGGTGGATGAGCATATAATAGTCCACTGGCCACTGTTAGCTCCCTCCAAGGCCACCTACCATGATTGACAAGGTGTAAAATGCCTCAGTGGGAAAGCTTTTACTTACATACGTGGCGACCCAGGCTGCGGCGGTGTGTGACATACGTGGCGACCCAGGCTGCGGCGGTGTGTTATTGTGGCCTAATGTTACATTGTGTGTGAGTGCTGATCTTAAGAGCACGCATAGAAATATTTTAAAAATCGTCATTGCTAATTTTACGAGCACGTTCTGAAACGTTTTAAAATTGTATTTTTTTTCATTGCTTGCACCTACCTGCACTTCTTGCCCTCGTGACCCCGTTCCGCCCCGGCTTTTGTGCCGTTTGTGCGGAGGGTCAGCTCGAGGAGCGGTACTTCTTGCCTCGTGGCACCACTTCCGCCCTGCACAAACCTTTGCAGGTTAGCGTTCTAGTGCTGCCGAGCCGGCAGCCTATTTAGACCGCGCTATCACCTCCCTGCCTCATAGACATACGTGGCGACCCAGGCTGCGGCGGTGTGTTATTGTGGCCTAATGTTACATTGTGTGTGAGTGCTGATCTTAAGAGCACGCATAGAAATATTTTAAAAATCGTCATTGCTAATTTTACGAGCACGTTCTGAAACGTTTTAAAATTGTATTTTTTTTCATTGCTTGCACCTACCTGCACTTCTTGCCCTCGTGACCCCGTTCCGCCCCGGCTTTTGTGCCGTTTGTGCGGAGGGTCAGCTCGAGGAGCGGTACTTCTTGCCTCGTGGCACCACTTCCGCCCTGCACAAACCTTTGCAGGTTAGCGTTCTAGTGCTGCCGAGCCGGCAGCCTATTTAGACCGCGCTATCACCTCCCTGCCTCATAGACATACGTGGCGACCCAGGCTGCGGCGGTGTGTTATTGTGGCCTAATGTTACATTGTGTGTGAGTGCTGATCTTAAGAGCACGCATAGAAATATTTTAAAAATCGTCATTGCTAATTTTACGAGCACGTTCTGAAACGTTTTAAAATTGTATTTTTTTTCATTGCTTGCACCTACCTGCACTTCTTGCCCTCGTGACCCCGTTCCGCCCCAGCTTTTGTGCCGTTTGTGCGGAGGGTCAGCTCGAGGAGCGGTACTTCTTGCCTCGTGGCACCACTTCCGCCCTGCACAAACCTTTGCAGGTTAGCGTTCTAGTGCTGCCGAGCCGGCAGCCTATTTAGACCGCGCTATCACCTCCCTGCCTCATAGACATACGTGGCGACCCAGGCTGCGGCGGTGTGTTATTGTGGCCTAATGTTACATTGTGTGTGAGTGCTGATCTTAAGAGCACGCATAGAAATATTTTTAAAATCGTCATTGCTAATTTTACGAGCACGTTCTGAAACGTTTTAAAATTGTATTTTTTTTCATTGCTTGCACCTACCTGCACTTCTTGCCCTCGTGACCCCGTTCCGCCCCGGCTTTTGTGCCGTTTGTGCGGAGGGTCAGCTCGAGGAGCGGTACTTCTTGCCTCGTGGCACCACTTCCGCCCTGCACAAACCTTTGCAGGTTAGCGTTCTAGTGCTGCCGAGCCGGCAGCCTATTTAAACCGCGCTATCACCTCCCTGCCTCATAGACATACGTGGCGACCCAGGCTGCGGCGGTGTGTTATTGTGGCCTAATGTTACATTGTGTGTGAGTGCTGATCTCAAGAGCACGCATAGAAATATTTTAAAAATCGTCATTGCTAATTTTACGAGCACGTTCTGAAACGTTTTAAAATTGTATTTTTTTTCATTGCTTGCACCTACCTGCACTTCTTGCCCTCGTGACCCCGTTCCGCCCCGGCTTTTGTGCCGTTTGTGCGGAGGGTCAGCTCGAGGAGCGGTACTTCTTGCCTCGTGGCACCACTTCCGCCCTGCACAAACCTTTGCAGGTTAGCGTTCTAGTGCTCCCTCACCCCTCTATTTAAATGACAGTATGGAGGCAGCGCAGCGGACGAGCGCAGCGGGAGCGCCGACTTCGCGCCGAAGTCGCGCACAAGTCAAGCCCGTCTGCGCCCGTCCGCGGCCGACTAGGCCCAGGCCCCAGTCGTAATGCCCATTTTTATTCCTACTCCTCCTCTGACCTCCAGAGTCTTAATACTTCAGGACCCATCCCTACCCGCGCCATCAAGGCTGCCCAGACATGTGGCATTCTTATTCCTTCCGCCTTTTCGGCAATGGCCCCATCTCACGCTTTGCCCCCCTCTGTTCCACAAATTTCCACCTCTTTGTCTATCTTTTATCTTAACACCCGTTCCCTTATTCGTCATCAGCTTGAGGTGTTTCAACTATTGATCCATAGTTCCATCGATATTCTCCTCCTGACAGAGACTTGGATCACTGAAGACTCCGCCCCTGATATTCTCGCTGCTATCCCTTCGGGATACTACATCATGCACAGCAACAGGCCTGCTGGGAGGACTGGGGGCGGCGTGGCGGCTATTATCCGCTCTGAACATGTTTTCTCTGAGATTTCGGTAAACCCCATTCCAAAAACTGAACTATTGGCACTAAAATTCTCCTCCCCTAAATCCTCCTTCATTTGTGTCCTTGCCTACCGACCCCCGGACTCTATGCCTCTCTTTCCCCAATCTTTCAGCGACGCAATTGCTCACTTAGCAATTAACCACGCTAATATTGTGGTAATTGGAGATTTTAATTACTGGCCAGCCGATGCCCATGAAAATCATTCGTCGATGGAATTCACAGACCTGCTCACGGGCATGAATCTTACCCAACACATTCACACCCCCACCCATCTGAAAGGTCATATTCTTGACCAAGTTTGGACCTCTAACCTCGATATATCATCTCTTTCGGTTTTCCCTTGTTCCTGGTCTGATCACCATTTCATTTCCTTCCACCTACACTTGCACACCCTCTGCCCCCCTCCCTGTCCCTCCAACATCATGGCTCGTAACTGGAAAAGGGCCAACTTGCCTGACTTTCTTGACTCACTGATCTCTACCGCACCCCTGTCGTCGACCTCATTAGAGCATCAAACAGATAATCTTGAGGAATGGCTGCAACAGGCTAGCGATGAAGTTGCCCCTCTAAAGAAAATTAAAACTAAGCGTCCCCATGACGCTCAACGTTGGTTCACGGACCAACTCAAAGCAGAAAAACTTGCACTGCGACAATCAGAACGCCGTTGGCGTCGTCATTACGACCCCCTGCTTAAACTAGCCTACATCGAGGCCCTGAAATCCTATAAACGACTAATCTTGGAGGCCAAGACGGCATACTTTTCTCAAAAAATGTTGAACTCCAACAATAAAACTAAGGATATTTTTTCCATTGTAAATGAGCTCTCCATGCCAGACAGAGTCACTCTTCAATTGCAGCCGACTCAAACCCTCTGTGACTCACTTAATTCTTATTTTATAGATAAAATAATCACAATAAAAAATAATATTCCATCTCCGGCCTTCCCCACTTCTCCTCTTCTCCCCCCTACAAATACCAATATCCTTACAGAGTTCCCTCCTATATCCTTAGAAGAGTTCACTAATCTTCTGCATAAAGTCAGCTCGGGCTCTCCCAACGACTGCTGCCCCCCGCAGGTCTTAAAAGAAGCTTTCCTTGCCTGCCCAGGTCCCCCTCTGGCACTACTTAACAACTCCCTTGCCATCGGGAAGGTCCCATCTTCATTTAAGCAAGCTGCAGTTTTACCGATACTAAAGAAACCTACCGCAGATCCTTCAACACTTAGCAATTACAGACCTATCTCTCTCCTACCTTATTTAGGAAAGATCCTGGAGACCTTTGTCACTCGCTGTTTGAGCTCTTTTATAGAGCAATCTTCCTTCTTAGACCCCCAACAAGCAGGATTTAGACCCCTCCACTCCACCGAGGCGGTCATCGTAGCTGTTATGGACACCCTTAGGAAAGGTGCGGATAAAAACACCCCTCAAGCCCTTGTCCTATTAGACCTCTCGGCAGCTTTCGACACGGTCGATCACACTCTTTTGATCGACCGTGTCCACAACGCTGGCATTCAGGGCGTGGCCCTTGATTGGCTCAAATCTTTTCTCCATCAACGCTCTCAGTCTGTCCACTTATCCTCCTTCTCCGCTTCCTACACTTCTCTTCCTTGCGGAGTCCCTCAGGGCTCAGCACTTTCTCCTCTCCTTTTTAATTTGTACCTCCAACCTTTATTAGCTTCCCTCCGCAACTCCCCGGTCAAAATATTCAATTACGCTGATGATCTTCAGTTAATTTTCCCCATAGACTCCCTCCCTTCTTCCCGCACTAATTTTCAGACCACCATGATGACCATCGCGGAGTGGATGCACCACAGCCACTTGAAGCTGAATCCCACAAAAACTGAGCTCGTTCTGGTAGGAGGCCCCAATCATCCCTGGAACCCTTCGTTCTGGCCAACTTCCTTGGGGCTAGCACCCTCTCCCGTGAGCTCTGTTAAAAGCCTGGGGGTGATTATTTCTGAGGACCAGTCAATGCGACCCCAGATCAACGCGGTCACTTCTGCCTGTTTCTTCCATCTCAGGCGGATCCGCAAGATCAGCAGGTATTTCAGCAAAGAAGCCCTGACCCAAGTGGTCATTGCCCTTATCACCTCCAGGCTCGATTACGCCAACACTCTCTATGCAGGGATTCCAGCTTGCCACCTCCAACGGCTGCAGCTGGTGCAGAATCAGGCCGCTCGCCTGATCTACCACCAGCCTAAGCACCAACATGTCACTCCCCTCCTTCGTAGCCTACACTGGCTCCCGGTATCCAAACGTTGCACCTTTAAACTGGCATGTACCACCTTTAAAGCCCTTTCTGATGCAGCGCCCGTTTTCATCTCCTCGGCTCTGACCCGTCACATCCCTACGAGAGCCCTTCGCTCAGCCTCATCAAACCTCCTTGTGGTGCCTAGATTTAAAAGGAAAAAGCACGGTGGTCTGAGCTTTTCCGTTCTGGCCCCCTCCACTTGGAACTCCCTTCCCCTTTCCCTTCGTCTCTGTCCAAAGCTAGACTGTTTCCGCAGACTTTTAAAAACTCTGCTCTTCCAAGCTGCATTTGACTAAACCTCCTGCTCTCGGTCCCCCATTTGTCTATCAGCGCCAAGAAACCAATGGTGATAGAGCGCGTTACAAATGTTTTTAACAATAACAATTTAACAATATTCATGTCGAATGTTGGAAACTGACCAATGGCAGTGCATTCACAAACCAATAATGCATTAAATATCCATTCGCAAAGTAAAGGAATGTCACTCCTATTTATGATTTGAAAGGAGTTGCAAAATGCATTTTGCATGTCAATATGTTTTTCTGTCCCACAAAGTACCCATGCTTTTGCTGTGATTTAGCCTTCTGCAAATGGCAGGCTTTGCAATTCAAAAGCAGTTTGCACACTTGGCGCTTAGCTTTCATTACTGATCTTATCTTTTATTTATGTCAGAGAAGCAACATCTTCAGTTGTTTTGGAAAAGCTATACAGAGAGGTGAAAAGGTCAGCCCCAGGAGGCATTGGTTGCTATAAGTGCCTTTCACATATTTGCTTCATTGAAACTATCATCATTCATGAAATATGGAATTTTGCCTCTTCAACGACATGCAATGATTCCATTAAACCGGTATTTGCATAAATCCACATATGAAGAAGCACTTTATTTAGCTCCCATTTCCCTTAGATGGGACCCAACACCGAAAGAGAACTGTAGGAAGCTGGCTCTCTATGTAGTGCACTAAAATGTGCACTGTGCAGAGAACCCAGTGTGACCAGATTGGTAGACAGAGATAAAAGGATATAATACTAACACCCTTTTTGTGGTAGTGAGGGCGGTCAGTTAGGCTTATCAAAGGATAGTGCTAAGCATTTGTTGTACTCACAGAGTCAATAAATAAGACACACTAAAGAATACATCTGAGACCAATTTGCAAAACCAAAACTAATTTTTATATAATTTTGAGGACCAAGAAATTCGTTCACACATAAGTACTTTTTTTAGTTATACATTTTAAAAGTTTGGAAAATAACCCATTGTTGTGCTCAATTAGGCACAATGAAAGTTTATGGAGAAAAATATATAAATGTATATAAAATTGTACGGTCTGTTCAAGGGATTCACCTTTGAGGTTTATTGTAGCAGCAGGCAAGGTCCAAAGTTCCACCTGCGGATTGTCAGGGGCATCCCAGATTCGGCCGGGGTCAGGGTGCTGAGGTCGTTGGCAGCTGGTGCACTACAAAGAAGTGGGCCACTTCAAAGCATGCTGCACATGGGGACTTACAGGTAAGTTCAGGGTACCCCCAACAAGTGATCGGGTCGCAATGGCCTCAGGATCATAGAAGCACAGCTGGTTGATTGGTACCCAGGCTGGGGGGGTAAGGTGCAGAGCAGATAGATCAGTCAGGGTCTGAGCATCAAGATGGTCTTTGCGGTCAGGGGCAGGCAGGTTGTGGGGAAGATTTCAGGACAGCTGGGCCACTTAGGGAATAGGTTTCAGGGGCCTCAATGTCCCTCAATGGGTGCTTGCTTCCTGGGCAGTTGGAGTACGAATTAGAGTCTTTCTCTCAGTGTTGAATGAAGGTGGTTTAGTACCGCGGGTATTGCTACAGCACAGCTCCGGTAGGTCCTGATGTCCTTTCATTTTGGTGAGGGGAGACAGATCAGACCCTCAGGAGCTGGTGTACTGCTTCTGGTTTGGTTGCTATATCGGTGTGGGCAGGGAGCAGCAAGGTGGTAAGCCGGGTCTGGTGGCTCTGTGGACTAATCCATCCACTGCAGGGCCCTGTGTTCGCCTTTTATCCATTTAAGGTCGATAAAATGAGTACGATTGAGCTGGGTAACAATAAGCATATGCCCAGTCAGGGGTGAACGTGCGCTTTACAAATACACATGTTATGTAAGTCAGACTCTGTGGGCTTGGTGCTTGCGGCTGCAAGGGAGTAGTTTCTCTACTCCAAGTGAGTTCTTTAGTGGTTGTTGAAGGGCTGGAGGTGTTCCAGGGTTCCTGAAGGCCTTACAGCAACAGGAAGAGTCAGCACACCACAATGGTCGAGACCTTTGAGGGAGCAGGCAGGGTTTTTGTGCCAAAATTCTGCAGCAGGTACTCTGTTTTCGGGTCAGCAGCTCTTCTTTGTCTGTTTTCTTCTCAGGCCGATGAAATCCGAAATTCAAGGCTTAGGGGTTCCACATAAATACTAAATTTAGGGGCATTAATAGGGGTGACAGGTGGTAGCCAATGGCTACCTAATCTGAAGTGTTGGTTACTAGCACTCCTGGTTCGTGTAAGTATTCAATCTTATCAAAAGTGAATTAGTTTGAGATAAATAAATCTGAATCTACCTATTGCGTGCCTCTTAGTGTCAAAGGGCTGCCTGTCCCTAGGATTTAGTTACTATCTATGAGAGGTACGAAACAGAAGCTGCTAGGACCTAACTAAGAGCACAGTGAGTTATAAAGTTTTCCTAATAATAGTTGTTTTATACCATTCGTCATCCAAAGTAAGCTACTTTTTCACAATAAAACATGAAAACAATAAATCTTCATTCATTAATTCATTTCTTATTCATTTTTTGAATTTGTTTCAATTTTAATCAACATGTACATTGTTGTAATTAATTAATGACTTTGTATTCATGCATATACAACTTCATATATAATCATTTTATCTCATAATCTTGTGCATACTAGTTGACACACATCATTACCAGCAGTTGATTGATGTTGGCCCGATGCATTTCGGGACAATGGGTCCCTTCCTAGGGGGCCACTGTAAAAGAAACAGCAAATAAAACCACAGCTTAACATTACATTCTACATAACGGTATGATCAGCATATGATTGGGGCGAGCCCACTCAAAAAGATCAGGACTTTCAAGGTGACATTCAGCTAGTTGTGTGGTTGTATGTTAATAAAGAGGTAATCACTAAATCATAGAATATTATTAGTAAATAAAGAGTGCCAAAACATAAGTGCACATCGTTGGATCATAGTTCTAGCTAGTTCATTCAAAACTCGGTGACTGTTGAACTGTGTTAATGAGAAACCACTCCAGTGAAATGATGATATACAAAAATTTAAAAAATTTGCGGCCAAAGTGACACATGCTGAATTTAAAAAAGAGAGAAGGAGGCAACTGCTAGCGCACCTGGTACACTGACCTGCAATTAATAAGTCGTGTAACGAGAAGAATATTCACTCGAACTTATCTATACTACTATTATAAAGAGAGAACACAAACCTTTGATCCAGGTAAACTCAAAAAGTACTGCACCAATCACTACACCCAATACACCATTTGAAAGAGGAGATGTAGCAGAAGGACATAGGCTATAGATGTGGACACCATATACAATAAAAAAGCAAAAACGCCAAAAGTGGGAAAGTAGTCCCTTGTGGGCGTTAGCGTGGGCGTGTCAAAGAAAAGATGTGGGCGTTTAGAGGGGCGTGTCAAAAAAAAGATGTGGGCGTTTACAGGGGCATGGCCCAAAGTACAAACAATAAACATATGCAAAACGATTTCACTGATTTCACTGTGCAAGGCACACACTTCCCCATACACTTCAATGTGCATAGCGCACATGCGATTTCAATGATTTCACTGTGCAAGGCACACACTTAATTGTGCATCCCGCGTATTTGTAAAGGGCCGCCTATCACTCGCCTCGACATTCACGCATTCGTCGGCGTTACCCTTCAAACATTAACGCCTTCGTGGTATGACATCCAAAAAGGGGCGCGCCTTCCATAATAATACAGTGCCACAGGGGGCAGGCTTACAAAAAGGGCCGCCTATCATTCGCGTTGCTTCGCACAGCCCACCAATCACGACACACAATGATTAACACACACACGAGTTGCGATACAAAAATATAACAAATGTTTAACCATTTGACAAACGACAACGTTGTCACAGGGGGAGGAACGTAAACAAATAGGCGCCCATTTCTTAGACAAGAAAGCCAATCAACGGAACATGAACAAGACTTTACTCACAAGGCTCCGAATAATTACGTATGCTGCGGACAAAATTTAAAACTTACACAAACACTTCCGAATTTCAAACACTCTGCGTTATCAGTGGAACACTGCCAGTACTTGCGCCGATAAAAACAAAAAAAAAAGACATTAGTAAAGGGATCGAAAACGTAAACAAGGAAAGCCCCTTTCACAAACAAGCAATTTCAGGCCAAAACATCTGAGCGACCACTGTAACACTTGCTGCACCTGCGGCGCAAATTACAACATTTGGGAAACAACAACATTTGCACACAGGGGGAATACTCAACAAGGACAGCAAAACAAAATTAGGTGTGGCTCAATGAAAACCTGCGAATGAATAAAATACACATTACTACGCAAACAAAAAGTAAAGGCAACACTGAACATCGGCGATCCCCGGACAACGTCGGGACGGGCTGCTAGTAAACGGATTCTGTAAAACAGATACTCTAGATAAGCAATCTAAGTGGTGAAAGGGTTATCAAAAGTGAAATGCACAATGAGAAAGACAAAACATAATACCTGGAGCTAATTAACAGGGATCACTCTCTGCCATCCAGAAATCTGTAAGTGAAGAATACGAAGATAAATGTTTTTGGCTAGAGGCTGATATTAACGAGTGGGTAGCGCAAGAAACTACATAAATAACCAAACTGACCTTAAGTACAATCCACTGATCACGAAAAAGGAGAAAATCCTCTCAAGTAACTTAATAGGCGTGGGGATGCTCACCCCGATAAACTGCGTTACACCGGCGAGTAAACAGGAAACGTTCTCTAGCGACCAGTGATCTATGAGAAAAAATTTGGACGTCTAGGTAGTGATCGTATTGCGCCTGTAAATATGACAGAACTCTGTATGGTGTTCCAACGTTATTTATTCACTTCTCTCCCACTGATCATTGTGAGGCCCATCTCTTTTCCTTCTTGGGTGCTCGGACCTGCTCTGCTAGAAGGCTCTCTCTCTTCTCGACTCTGTACCTCCGCTCTGGGGCTTTAACTTCCCCCTTGCTCCAAATCTATTCCTGCAAATTCCGTATCTCCTTCCTGTAAGGTGTTGTCATTCTCCGGTGTGCCTTGACCTGCCACCATTTGTTCCCGATCGTCGGGGAACCATTGTAAGATCTTATTGCATTGGGCCATGCGATCCTGGGACCATACATTCCCGTCACTGAGCAATGCCGCTCTGTCATATACCTCTTTTACTTGTAGGGGCCTGCTGTATTTGCTGTCACCTTTCTTCTGTAACACCGCCAGCTTGACTCTTACACATTCTCCTTCCTCCAAGGCTGTATCTTTTACACTCTTCCTTTTGTTGTAATGTTCTGTATATATGTTCTGAGCTCTTTCCAAGTTGTTCTGTACCACAGCGGGGCACCATTTGCTCGTCACCGTCTTCTCCTTCCATGCCAAATTGTCCTTTGTGAAGGGATCTCTGCTCCTTAGAATCTGGAAGGGGCTGTACCCAGTGCTCGTGGGTGTGATGCGGTAGGCCCAAATCATATGTAAGATCTCCTTTTCCCAGTCCTTCCCCATCATGATAGCTGCTTGTATGGATCCCATCAGTACCCTGTTAAAGCGTTCCACTTGCCCATTTCCAGCCGGATGATATATGGACGTATGTTTAGATATGATTCCGTTCCTCTCCATGTACTTAAGCCATTTCTCTGAAGTGAATTGGGGACAGTTATCACTCAATATGGATTTGGGAATGCCTTCCCTGAGAAAGGTCGCTGTGAGGAACTTGAGTATAGTTTCAGTGTCCATTTCCTCTTGAATATGTACTTCAGGCCATTTGGAGTATCTGTCCACTATGGCGCATAGATACTTGGGAGTTCTATTGGGCATCTAATATTGGTCCCAAAATGACTATTGAGAGTTCCTCCCATGGGTTCTTCGGGGTGGAGAATTTTCCCAGTGCTGGTCTCAATGGTGTCATTGTTTTATCTGCCCGCTGGCATTGGTCACACTCTCTTACATGTCGTTCCGTTTGTATGTCCATGCCTGGCCACCAGTATCCTTGTTTGGCCCTCAGCTTGGTTTTTACAATACCCAGATGCCCCTCATGCAGTATTGCTAGCAGCCTGGGAATTAGCCCCTCAGGGGGTACCCCTTTATCTCCTCTGTACAAGAACACTCCTTTATCATCCAGTGACAATTCCTCTCTCACTTCATAGAATTTCCTGATGTTCCCTCGTAGATGCCTTTTCGCTGGCCATCCACCAACTATGTGTTCCATCACCTCTCGTATGTTCTGATCCTCTCTGTACGCTTCCGTCCATTCTTGGTTGCTCTTTACTTTCTCCGGGTCTTCCATCAAAGCCACCATCTCTTCATTGGCTTCTGTCCCTTCGGAGACTTCCTCCATTGCAGCAGCTCTACTCAGGTAGTCTGCTACCTTGTTTTTACTTCCCGGAATGTAGTCTACATCGTATCTATTTTCCAATAACTTCAGGGTCATCTTGGCTATTCTGGGGGTGGCACTCGCATGCCCACTGGACGTGCGTACTCTTACCAATGGTTTGTGGTCCGTCTTCAATTGGAACCTCGTGCCCCACAAGAACTGGCGAAACTTGCCCATGGCCCACACTACTGCCAGCATTTCCTTTTCAATGACACAGAACTTTTTTTCTGTGTCTGTCAGGGCTCTGGATGCGAAGCTCAATGTTTCCGTTATTCCACTGCTCCTTTCTTGCTTTAGTACTGCTGCCAGCCCTTTGTCGCTGGCGTCCGTCGTCAACACCGTTTGTCCTCATGGATCATACCCCTGCAGGGGTATGGCCTGACTGACATCCTTTTTGATGCTGCCAAACTCCTTCTGCGTTTCTTCCATCCATATGAACGCCGTCTTTTCTCTCGTGAGTTGCCTCATGTGATGAGTCTTGGTGGCAAAGTGTTGCTCGAACTTGCTGTAATACTCGGCCATCCAGAGAAAGGACCTGACTTCTTCCTTACTGGAGGGAGGTGGAGCATCGCATATGGCCTTCACATTGTCCTTTTTTGGTGTGATGCCTTGTTCTCCAATTTCATGCCCGAGATGGCACTTTTCCCACTCAGCGCTCAGGGCTTTTTCTTCCAGCAAATTAAGTACTTTGGCCAACTTGGTGTCATGATCTCTCCGGTCTCTGCCCATCACCAGGATATCATTGTGCAAGTATTATTTAGACTCCCTCCATGTCTTTAAAGAGACGGTGCTTGAGCTTATGGAAGACGGCCGCTGCTGAGGCAAGTCCAAAAGGCATTCTGCAGAATTGGTAACACACAAAGGGTGTTATGAACCAAGTCAGCTTCCTACTTTCCAGGTGAAGCGCTATCTGGTGGTACGCCGACGTTAGGTCAATGGTGGAGTTCCATTTTATGCCCTTGGTCTTGGCAAGCATTTCCTCGATGCGAGGTAACGGGAACTTCTCCACCACAATGCCTTTGTTCAGTTCGCACAAGTCCACACATAGCCGGACCTTGCCATTTGGCTTCATCACCACCACCTGGGGCGCCAGCTACTCCGCGCAAGTTATGGGTTCGATTATTCCATTCCTTTCCAGGTCCCACAATTCCTGTTGCACTGCTTCCCTCACTGCGATGGGGACATTCCGTACTTTATGTGATACCGGTGTGGCATCATCCTTGAGGATTATCCTGCACGTGAACTTTTCCAGCTTCCCCACCTTCCTGCCAAACACCTTTGAGAAGTCTCTTTTTAGTTTCTCTAGGTCCGGCCATTGTTCCGGCGCCATCATCAACACTTGTACGGCTCCTTCCGGGTCCAGCTTTATACCCAAGTCTCCTTGGTCCATTCAACCCAGGACTGATGGGCCCTTTTCTGCTACGTACAGTTTGCAATCCGCACTCCGTCCACTGAATTCGAATTTTACCGGTCGATACCCCACCATCGAGATCCTATCTCCAATGTACAAGACAGGCCTTATGTCCGGCGGTTCCAATTTTGGTCCCAAGTGAGGCTTGAACTTCTTGTTCCAAACTGCTCGCTGTACAATTGTGTATGGTGATCCTGAATCCGCCACTATGCTTATCATCACTCCTCCTATTAGCATGTTAAGCAGTGGTTTATTCGACCTCCGGATGTTCACGTTCAGTACTTGGTCCTCTGTACATAGCACCGTGTCTTCTTCCTCCTGTCCTCTTTCCTCCGTGTCTTCCTGGTCTTGGTCCACGTACTTCACCATGTTGCGGCCTACTTTCCGTCGACATACCTTTTCATAATGCCCCATTATGCCACAAAACATGCACTTAGCTCGGAACGCAGGACATCTCTTATCGTGTGCTTCATGTGCCGTGCGGCCACAACGGTAGCATGGGTTTCTGACTCCCCTGGTCTGCTTCCCTTGCGGTCCCGGTTTCCCCGGCCATTTGTTAGGTCCTCTGCTTGGTGTCCCGGTGCTTTTGTTCCATCCCTTGGGTTCTTCATCGTCCACCTTATTCACCATTGGTCTTGCCACCGGCTCTCTCTTAGCTGCATCTGCACATCTCTTTGCTAGTTCAGCCTTTTTTACTATTGCGATCACTTCCTTCAACGTGGCATCACCACTCGCCCATAACTTGTCTTGCACCGTTTTGTTTGTCGTGTGCATCACGATTTGATCCTTGATGAACTCATCATGGAGTGCGCCAAATTTGCACGTCCTCGCTAGCCTTTTTAGTGCCGCCACATACTCATCTATTGGATTTCCAATTTCCAGTTTCCGCTGCTGGAAGTTGTAACGATCTATTGATACACATACTGCTGGCCGGTAATGCTCATTTAGTTCTTCTGTGGCGTGTGCAAATACGTCGTCGTCTGTATCTTGTCTGGGCTTGGGTACTAGGTTCTTGAATACCCTGATCCCTTCTGGTCCTAAGTTGTGCAGTAATATCTTTCTTTTCCTTTTGCTCGTGAATGCTTCTTCATTCTCGTCTTCCAGGACTTCAATATAATTGAGAATGTACTCTCTCCAGTCATCCCACTTCATTAGGGGCTCTCCTGGTTTGGGTAGGAATGGTATTGGGGCTGTCTCTGAAGACGCTTGCGTGCACATGGTTTCGCGCTTTTCTGGCGCTGTATTCGGGCTCTTGGAGCTGCCTGGCGCATTGCTCTCCTCTCCCTGTTCTGGTTGTAGTTGGGGGCTCTCTGCGCCTCCTGTACCACTGTTCCTTGGTTCCGCCAGGGTACCTGTTCTATAGGGGGCTCCCTCCTTTCAATGCTGCACCCCTCCGTATGTTTCCGGATCCTTGGTAGCCTATGGGCATCTGCCTTCCTGTCGCCTGGTGCCCCTTCCTTGCTCCCGGTGGTGCTACTTCTTGCCGGTCTCCCCTTTTTGTCCTGGGTGGATGCTGCCCCTTGTACCTGGTCTCGTCGGCTTCCACTCTATGTTGGTGTCCTGATGCTTCTGCCACGCTCTCCGTGGTGTTCTGGCCTCCCTCCCATGTGGGGCCTGTGTGTTGCTGTGGTATCTTCCTTCTTTGTTCTTTTCATGGGTCCTCCCCTTTTCTTGGGTCCCAGCCTCGTCGCCACTGTAGTGATCGTACTGTGCCTGTAAATATGACAGGACGCTATATGGTGTTCCAACGTTATTTATTAATATTTAAGGATCTTCACAGAGAGCGCCGAGCATGCTGCTTTCTGCTCAGAGCTTCAGCACTCTCTCGAGCTTGCCAGCTCGACCCCAACATGGCCGCCGTTCACGCTACGTGGTTACGTAGTGTGAACACTAGACTGCACACTACAGTATATGTGTCTAGTGGAAGGCAAATGTAAACCATTAAATAATACAACAACTGCTGGGTTCACCAAACTAACCTGAAGTGCAGTGCACAAATCGCGGAAATGTGTACAATCCTTTCGGGTAACTCGATCAGCGTGGAGACGCTGACTCCAGTTCGCTTGGAGTTGAATTACCGCGCAAAGTTGCATGAAGTCTAGAGAAACAAAACAGTAAAAGGGCAAACGGGGGTGGCCATGTTAGTGGAGTAAGCCTCAAAGTGTAATCAATGGAGAAAACAATCTGTGTAACCCATCACCTGTATGTTCCACTCGACCAGAAAGTAAACATTGTTCTTAACCATGGAAACATGGAAATCCAAATATCTAAATTCTAGAAAACACATACCCTTGAGTCTAAATAATTAAGTTGAAATACAGAGTGCACATGATAATACCACAAATACAACTAACATAAGTTATTACCACTGTGATGGCACAACAGTGAACCTCGTACACAGCGACAGTATAAACTCTCAATAAAGAGATCTAAAAGATAACAAAGGCATGATGTACAAAATTAGACTTGTATAGTTATGATCAAAGTTCGTGGTAGGAAATATAGATTTACAGAAAACAGCTCAAATCTAATTTGTCATTCAATCCCATGGGTTCCATGGTTTGGAATTTTTTGATGAGCATAACCTCTCTCTGGGATACATACTGACTAATGTCCCTACCCTCTTTTGTTTCAATCTTCTCTATTACCATAAACCGTACTTGAGAATTGTTGTGGTTGTGTTGTAACCAGTGTACAACTAGATTGGAATTAGTATTCTTGTTACGTATCATACTTTTATGTTCACCTATTCTTACTTTGACTTTGCGTTCAGTTTTCCCTATATAGATCAGTCCACAGGGACACTTAATGCTATAAATCACAAATTAGAATTACAGTCTGCTGTGAATCGTAATAAAGATTTAACCCCTGTTCTAGGATGATGGACGAAATTTTGTCGCATTACATTAATGTATGCAATTATTGCATCTTCTCATTCCTAAGTTGTTGCTTTTGTTGGATTTAATTTGTGACAGCTGTTCTTAAAGATTGCGACCACGTGTGTATGCAAAAATAGGCTTGTCTTTGAAAATTTGGTTGAAATCTTCTTCTTTCTGTAACAGTTCCAATCTTTTTAATATTATTTTCTTGATGTTAGGAGCTCTTGTTGAAAATTTGGATACAAACACATTGCTGTTAGTAGTGGCTTGTTCTTTTTTGCATTTCAACAAATCTTTTCGTTCTAGCATCATCACTCGATATTCAGCTTTGTTTATACATTTTTGAGGATAACCTCTATCCAAGTAACGATTTTTCAGACTCCTTTGTCTTGTTGTAATGCTTCGTCAGTGGATGAAATTCTTTTAGCGCTCAACATTTGGGAATACGGAAGATTCCTAAATAGTTGTGGTGAATGAAAGCTTCGATAAGAAAGCGTGTTATTACGATCAGTATGTTTTACAAATGTCTGCTTTTGAATGGTACATTGATCCTTTGTCACTCGAACGTCAAGAAATGAAATTTCTTTGAAGCTTATGTGGTGAGTGAATTTAATCCTCATATTTTTTTTATTCAATGTTTTGATGTTTTCTTCTAAACGTGGAATGTTGTCTGACCAAATTAGAATAATATTGTTGATAAACCGACATTACATGACTAAGTGTTGAGTCCATTCTATGTTAGATAAAATGTGTTGTTCCTCAAATGCCGCCATAAAGATGTTAGCGTACGTCTGTGCTCCCCCGAATACCATACTAGTTCCACTGATTTGTAGAAAAAATCTTTTTCCCAACGGAAGTAACTATGTTGTCAGCTAAACAGTAATAGTTCCACCAGAAATACCTTATTGGCTCCTATTTCACCAAGTTTAAGTTAGGCCCACTCAACGGCTTGTATTCCTTCTTTCAAAGGAATGGACGTGTAGAGAGGCATCACGTCAATGGTGCATAGTATCCAGTTTTGACTATTAGTTGTGTCCAGCATCTGATGTTGGTTCAAGAAATCAGTTGTGCCCTTGATATTGGTTTTCCATGACATCACAAAACTTTGCAAAAAAAGGTTGATGTATTTTCCGATTGGTTCAAAAATAGAACCTACTCCTGACACTATCGGTCTAAAGGGCGGATCGGTGGGATGCTTATGAATTTTTGGAAGCATGTATAAATGGGGACGTTTAGGAAACCGTTTGGTTAAATATTGCTTGGTCTTTTGAGAAATCCAATCCATTTCTACAGCTTTGTCTAGAATTTTTTCCAATGTCTGCATTATCTTTTTTGTGGGATCTTTTTCCAATTTGAGATATGTAACTTCGTCTGCAAGATCTTCTTTGATTTTTTGGTGGTAGTAGGTGGTATCCATAATATTTAGGGCACTGCCTTTATCCGCTCTTTGAAAAGTTAGTTCCTGTTTGTCCGCTAGCTGATGTAATATGCTTTTTTCTTCTTTGGTCATATTGGATTTTTTGGGGGAATTGAAGTTGAGAGCGCGTATGTCCTGTAAGGTTAATGCCTCAAAAAGATCAATGGTTTTGTGTGATGTACTTTGAGTACAATAGTGTATACAGGAGGGATCTTTGTTTGTCCTGACGATGAAGCCTTGATGCTTCGAAACATGTTGACTCATTAGGAGTATCCACACATTACGCAGGACATCTCTGAATCACGCTTTATCAGCACCAGCCTCCCTTGACCTATTACATTTTGATTGGCTGCGAGGCCATGTCCTTTTTAACTCGCTTCCCTGCATTCATCCCTGCCCTCTCTCTCACTACTCCTGCACCACACATAGCATTACATTACTAGTGCTCCCGTGTAATCGCAGGTCGTAGCACGCCCCGTCCCACAGCGGGCGAGAAGACCCTATGATGAAGCGTGACACCAAGGGCCCTTTTGGTGTGTGAGGGGTAAATAAGCAAACACAGCGTGCGTCCAACCATTGTAGGATACACACTTTCCATGACACAGTGATAAACATACTTTACTGTACCTCTTTTAGAGGTGGATCTTTTTGTTTTGTTACTAATTCTAAGTAGAGGATGTATCCACCTCCAGTGCCCATTTAGGGCATTACCTCTTCACTCTCCAATCTTGATGTTTATACACAATGATGAGTGCTATGTTGACTCTTCAGTTTTCTCTGTACCAAGACATGTGCCCTGCATTGACAGTTTGCATGGTCTTTTTGAGGGGCCACTAGGATGGCACAATTTGTGCTGCAGCCCTAGTGGACCCTTTTCATTCCCAATGCCCTAGGGTACCATTTACTAAGGACTTACAGGGTTTGCTGAAGTTGTGCCAATCATGGTACAGGTTTTAGGGAAGTGCTAAATCGAAATCACATCATGTTCAAAGCAAAAAGTGGGGGCTAGCCATTTCAAAAGAGGCACTTTCCTACAAGAACCAAGAGCATCAGCATGGGAGTGTGACAAACTCCGATACCACTTGGGTGCCTTGTTAGTATCCAATACTGCCTGCCTCAGAAAAGAGGACAACCTAAGGTTGAGTGAGGCTAGCAACAACACCTCTGCTGAGGCAGGACTGTGGCAAGATTTAGGGTTGTTCTTTGGCTGATATACCATAGAGTTGCAACACCATGGATGTGAAGGACCTGACGTCCTGTGGGCAGGACTTTTATGTAGGGGTAGGAGGAAGTTTGTGCTGCTCTTGCTGCAATTTAGCACTGGTATTGCGAGCAGCGTTGAAAAATCAGTACTAAGGGCACCATGAGTTGTGCAAGAGCGAGTGGCCATTTGACCTCATTTTGTGGCAGTTCGAGTAAAAAATCTACTCAAGCATCAGCATATCTACTCGAGCACCAGCCCTCTGACTGTGACTGCTTACGACTGACCGCATTTGAAAAACAAGCTAGTGGACAGCAAACCTTGCTCATGCTCGGCAGCTCACATTTTCTAGAGCCTTGCAGGAGAAAAAGTCTGCCACATGGCCATTGGCAGGATTTGGCCATAATTCCAGTTTAAAGAGTAATGTGGAGTAACCAAAATTCACCAATTCCACTGGCGAAATGAAACATGACTCCCATGCCTACTTTTAGGCAGTAGAACAGCAGTGTGCCTTACTACTCTTTTGTCTCAAGGTTCCATAATTGCAACGTCATGTAATCCCCATTCTAATAGGGACTATGAGCAAACAGTAATAAAGCACCAGAGGATGCAATCTCTGCAAAGGCATATGACACAAACCTACAGCACTTTCGAGCAATGTACCTGCGCCACTCTCTGAAATGCTGTAGACAGTAAGAGGTGGCGGAAAATAGTAAACAGATTTTCAAAACAAACACTTGTACAGGTGGAACTAGACACATATTTAAAATAACAAGTTGGCTTCCACCATGGACATCGAAGACCTACAATCACACCACCTATCAGCATCGAAAATGGACTACATTGGCACGATGCACAGAGAAAGCAAGCTAGTTCTAAGAACAGCAGGTGCTTCGGTCATGCATATTCCTTCCTATTAATAATAATCTGTTCCAGTATCTCCTTTTCTCACACTGTCTTGAACATATTATTTTTAGATTGTAAATTCTATATTTATATTAAGAAACGTGTGTGTTTTAGTCTTAAAAATGCCCATGAAAAGGAAAATAATAAAGACAATACTATATTTTTATTTGAAGAAAGGTGTTGCCCTTGGATCACTGAAATAATATCGACCTCACAAATATCGAGTTGACAAAATATCGTTGACAAAATATCGATGGACAAAATATCGACTGGCAATCTTTAAACAGGTAAGTACAAAAATATCGACTCTAAAATATCAAGTTACTAAAATATAGACTGTAAAAAATATCGTTTTTTTTAAATGTCTTTAAATTAAGTTAATACTAATGTAGTAATAAATATGTTTACTCTAAACTTACTTTAAATTATTAAAATAATGTTATATTAATAATTATTTATTTTAAAATAAAAATAAATGTAAAAAAATAATACATATATATTTATATATTTTTTTTTATATTAAATAAACATATATAATAATTTTACCGTAGCATAGCAAAAAAGTTAACAATTATTGTAACAACTGTAGTGAATTCTACAATAGCTAAAGCGTTGGATAGCGTAGGGGTACAATTTACTTTTCCCACTCCAGTGGGTGCAACAGTAGGGAAAGCGTTGGATAGCGTAGGGGTAAAATTTACTATTCCCACTCCAGTGGGTGCAACAGTAGGGAAAGCGTGGATAGCGTAGGGGTAAAAATTACTATTCCCACTCCAGTGGGTGCAACAGTAGGGAAAGCGTTGGATAGCGTAAGGGTAAAATTTACTATTCCCACTCCAGCGGGTGCAACAGTAGGGAAAGCGTTGGATAGCATAGGGGTTAAAATTACTATTCCCACTCCAGTGAGTGCAACAGTAGGGAAAGGGTTGGATAGCGTAGGGGTTAAAATTACTATTCCCACTCCAGTGGGTGCAACAGTAGGGAAAGCGTTGGATAGCGTAGGGGTTAAAATTACTATTCCCACTCCAAAGAGTGCAACAGTAGGGAAAGCGTTGGATGGCGTAGGGGTTACAATTACTATTCCCACTCCAGTGGGTGCAACAGTAGGGAAAGCGTTGGATAGCGTAGGGGTTAAAATTACTATTCCCACTCCAGTGGGTGCAAAAGTAAGGAATGCGTTGGAT